>NC_091443.1:77393653-78034332 GCF_964237555.1 Oryctolagus cuniculus
GCAAATACCATTAAGGACCCTAAAGAAAAACAGGAACTTTTTCTACCCTTGGTTATATGTGTGAAAAGGAAAAAGGAAAAAGAAACTAAGTAAGACATTTTGAGATTTGATTATTGTTTATAAGCCTTGTGTATACTCTTAAGGAGCAGTGGTTTTCCTACATAATGTTTCTTTAATACTGTATGTAGTGGAGAGTTAAGTTTGTGATTATAAAGTCAATTGGAAGTATGTCACTGAAAAATTAAAATAAAAATAAGAAAAGGAGGAAGAGGGATGGAAAGGTGGGAAGTACCATTGTGCTCATAAAAATACATATATGAAATGTGTTCCCTTTATATAATTTTTTTAAAAGTAAAGTAAAAAGGCATGGAAAGACATTATTAGACTTTAAAATCTTCATGGAATTCCTCTAAGATAAGGTTTAAACCTAGGCAGTCTGCTTCTGACTGCACAGAGTTGCAAAGTAAAATAAGAGATGTATTTTATTTTTTCTCTTCCTGTTATGGCACCACAAAACTCTGAGGCAACTGACTAGTAAGAGAATGATTCTAATGTCTGGAGTGCCCAAGAATCAATAATCAATAGTTTTTATATAATGCTGGGAGTCAGAAATATGAGTGATATGCTGCTATCTGGGTCGGTCTCTCTCTCTCTCCCTCTCTCTTCCTCTCTCTCTCTCTCTCTAAAAGATTTGTTGATCTAAAAGGCAGAGTGACAGAGAAAGAGATAACTTTGATTCGTTGAGTTACTGCATAAGTTCCCCCAGCAGCTGGGGCTGAGCCGGACCACAGCCAGGAGCAGGGACCGGTGTGACTGGCAGGAATCCCACACCTTGGGCCATCTTCTGCTCTCTGCCTTGCACTGCAGCGCAGCTGGGACTGATACAGGATGCAGGCACATCAGGCCGCAGCTCAGCCCACTGTGCCACACTGCCCATCCCTTGTATGGCTTTCTGAGTGACAGACACAGTGCTCAGATCCATGACTTTGTTATCTGAATTAGACACACAGGTGTCATCTTTCCAAAGAGAGGACTAATAATACTTAGAGAAATGCAGAATAAAAACTAAAATTAATAACTTGCTAATTTCCTTTAGATATCTTTGTTGAGTATCTACTACTTGCAAACACAATCTTAAATACTGTGACTTTAACAATGAACAAGACAGAAATCATCTCTGCTCAAGGTTCTAACACTATAGTGACCAGGAAGGAAAAAAATTTAATTTTAAAATTTTTAAACAAAAAATATATTTTACAAAAGCAACATATATTTGCAAAAGATGACAAATGCTCCAGAGAAAACCAGGACACTGTTAGAAAAAGCAAGGCCAAGGAAAAGAAAGAGGCCTACACTGAATTTACATAAAGCAATCTAAGAAGACATGATAGATTTGAGACTTCAGCTACAATGGGAAGAACACATGGCCTTCTTAGCTATTTAAGGGATTTTTCTCTATTGGAAACTGCTGAGTGTAGAACGCTCAAGACGCCTAGTTCCTAGGGGTTTGCTCAGTTTATATAAAACACAGTAGGCCAATAAAATAGGTCTATGTAAGAAATAATATAATAGAGGCATTAAATTTCATCTTAAGTATGATGGAATCTCACTTAAGGACAGTGACACAGTGAAACTTCTGCTTTTAAACATGGCTGTGTGTGTGGAACAGACAGACAAGAAGGGCTCTAAGGCGTCTACGGAGGGCCAGCCAGGTGACTACTGTGAGAGCCTTTGGAAAACATGAGAGTGCTCTGTGTCTGGAGCGATGGAGAAATAATCGGATACAAAACAAATACAGACGACTGACTGGCAGTGTTCAGAAGTGGAAACAAAGGAAGGAAATGGTATTTCCCCTTGTCATCGCAAGCAACTAAGTGGTCAGCAGTGTCACCAAGTGAGACGGGGCAGACTAGAGGAGATCCAGTGTAGCAGGGCAAACAAAGGCTCAGCTGGGGAAACTTCCAGTGGGAGCTACGTGTGAGGCAATCATTGAAGACAAACAGCGGGGTCATTATGTGAATGGGAAATTCCAGGGCAAGTCTGATCTGGAGTCTGCACTGTCAGTGACTGGGATATTCAGTGTTAACATCACACAGCGGAGAAAGAAAAAGTCTGAGGTCTCATCCAGATTTGAAGTGAGATGCTTTCATAACAGCAAAACCGCTAAGCGGGTATGCACTTGATGGGAGGGAGGACAGGAGACAGAATTACAGCAAAGGAAGATGTCAGAGAAACAATCTGAGCCTGGATGATGAGTGGAGAAGAGAAAAGTATTCCCAGGAAGATTAACCACCAAAGGCAAGTCCTCATGTGAGTTTTAATGAATTCATATTATCTAGAATCTTAAAAACTATTACATTTCCATCTTGTAAATGCTATTTGAAAAATTAATTTTAAGCATTTATTCTTTCTCATTATATAATTTAAGGTACATAACATGATACTGTTATCTCACTCAAGCAAATTAACATACTCAAAATCTCACAGTTCTCCTCTTCACGGGGCAAAAGCACCTAAAACCACTCTTTCAGTAAAAATTCCAAATACAAAGCAATATCGTTAAGTACAGCTTTCATGTTGAGCATCTATGCTGTTAGTCAACAGAGGGTTAAGAAAAGATTTTTATTTATTTATTTATTTGAAAGGCAGAGTCAAAGAGAGAGGGAGAAAGAGAGATCTTCCATCTCCTGGTTCCCCAAATGGCTCCAAAAGCCAGGACAGGGCCAGCCAGAACCCAAGAGCCAGGAGCTTCGTCTGGATCTCCCACATGGGAGCAGGAGCTCAAGCACTTAGGACCATCTTCCACTGTTTATCCCAGGCCATCAGCAGGGAGCTGGGTTGGTAGTGGAGCAGCTGGTACAGGAAGCAGGGTTCATGGGAGAGGCTGGCGTCACAGATGGTAGCTTAACCCTGCTACACCCCAATGGTGGCCCCCAATAGTGTTCATTTTAAAAAGACATGAACTCAGTTTTAATGGATGCCCACTAGTCAAATATACAACAGTCTGAGCACCAAAACAAATACAGGCAACAATAATGGATTTCAAGGGGCCATCATGAAGGCGTAGCAGGTAATGGATGCTGGTTCTTGAAATAGCTGCTCCACTTCCAATCCAGCTCTCTGCTTATGGCCTGTGAAAATCAGCAGAAATTTCCCAGGTATTTGGACCCCTGCCACCAACATGGGAAACCTGGATGAAGCTCCTGGGTCCTGGCTTCAGCCTGGCTCAGGCCTGGCCATTACAGCCAACTGGGGAGTGACCAGCAATGGAAGATCTCTCTCTGTATCCCTGACTTTCAAAATAAATACATTAATCTTTTTTTTTTTTTTTTTTTTTTTTTTTTTTTTTTTTTTTTTTGACAGGCAGAGTGGACAGTGAGAGAGAGAGAGACAGAGAGAAAGGTCTTCCTTTGCCGTTGGATCACCCTCCAATGGCCGCCGCTGCAGCCGGCGCACCGCGCTGATCCGATGGCAGGAGCCAGGATCCAGGTGCTTTTCCTGGTCTCCCATGGGGTGCAGGGCCCAAGCACCTGGGCCATCCTCCACTGCACTCCCTGGCCATAGCAGAGAGCTGGCCTGGAAGAGGGGCAACCGGGACAGAATCCGGCGCCCCAACCGGGACTAGAACCCGGTGTGCCGGCGCCGCAAGGTGGAGGATTAGCCTATTGAGCCACGGCGCCGGCTAAATACATTAATCTTTAAGAAAATAATAATGGATCTCAAAATGTGGAAGAACATTGAATCTGTAAGTTCACACTACAGAAAAAAAAAAAAAAACATTAAGAAAGAACAGAGAGAACCGTTCCTCATGGAAAAAATTAATCAAAGAAGTGAAAAAGAAATTATGACAAATAGGTATTTAAACCAATATAGTGGTAGTTAATTCAATCAGGAATCATTAATAAATCCCAGGAATAGTCCACACGCCTTAGTGAGGAATGTGGTACTGATGGCGTCTCACACTATTTCCCTACAAAACACCAATCACTTACAAGGGAAAAGGTTGACATTATTTTGGAGAGGCCCAGAAGACACTTACCTGGCCAGGCTATCAAGGTTAACCTAACCAATGATGAAGTCAGTATCTCTAAATGTGATGTTTCTTTTTAAATGTTTATTGATTTATTTTCATCTACTTGAAAGGCAAAGTGACAAAGAGAGAAAGAGATCTTCAATATGCTATTTCACTCCCCAAATACCCACAACAACCAGCACTTTGTCAGGCTGCAGCTATGAGTTCAACAACTCCATCCTGGTCTCCCAGATGGGTGGCAAGGGCCCAGGCAAACATTCATAAACCTAAAACAGCAATGTTAGCTAACAGTTTGTTTCTTTCTGCTTCCTTCCAAGCTGCATCAACAGGAAGGTAGATCAGAAGCACAGTAGCCAGGACTCAACAGAGACCCCAATATGCAATGCAGGTGCCAAACCGGTAGCTTCACCCACTGCACTGCAACACCCACCCATTGGTGCTCTTGAGAAGAGCATGGCATGATTTTTATCATACTCTTGCCAAGGACAAATGACTTAAATATGGTCATGCATAAACAATGGGGAAAATCAATTTGAGCAACTACATATTGAGAGGTCTGTGGTCTATAATATTTTCAAGTTATTTTAAAAAAATGAAGAAAGCTAAAAGAATTGCCTGAAAAAGATTAAAGAAACACGGCAACTAAAATCTATGCATGATAACAGATTGGACAAAAGATGCTCCCATAAAAATGATCCAATTTTGGAACTGTTGGTGAGATATAAATATGCTCTGTGAATTAGAGGTAAGGATTATACCGATAATGATTTCCTGGTTTGGATACTTCTATAATACTCATGGCATACAGTAAGAGAATTAAACAATGGTATATTGTGTGCTAATAGCACATGATATCAATAATTTGCTTTCAGATGGATCACTAAAAGAATAATGGCAATAAGCATATAATACATAGTAAATATATATATTAATAATATGTATATAACAGAAATAGACATAAAAAGTGGACATCAAGTGAAATGTGATAAAATATTAACTGACAATATATGAAGGGGATATGAAAGTCTAACAGGTTTTGCATTGTTAGTACAATTTTAATGAATGTTTGGAATATTTTGGGCCTGCACTGTAGCTCAGTGGGTTAAGCCGTGGCCTGCAGTACCGGCGTTCCATATAGGCAACAGTTTAAGTCCCAGCTGCTCCTCTTCCAATCCAGTTCTCTGCTAATGCACCTGGGAAGGCAGTAGAGGATGGCCCAAGTGCTTGGGCCCCTGTACCCATGTGGGAGACCCAGAAGAGCCTGGCTTCTGGCGTCAGCCTGGCCAGCCCAGTCATTGTAGCCATTTGGGGTTGTGGTTGGGGGGAGAACCAGAGGATGGAAGATCTATCCCTGTCTGTCTCTTTTTCTCTCTCTCTCTGTAACTCTACCTCTCAAATAAACAAATCCTTTAAAAAAATTTCAAAATATTTCAAAATAAATTATGAAAAACTACTAAATAATATCTTTATATACTAATAGTGCCTGGTCTCCATTTTTATACTATATCATGTGAAAACAAGGACTAGAACTGTTTTATATTTTATCTTACTATTAATAATACTAGTCTTGGTATTTTGCAATTATTACATACCTACTGTAGAACAAGATGAGTAAGTATGCTTCTGTTATCAGCAAACAAGACATTCAATTTCAAGAGGAGGGATATAAGTATATATTTTACATAAACTTAAAAATGTACATTCTTAAACCTGAAACAGCTATATTAACTAACAGTTTGTTTCTATTTTAAAAATCATTTTCTAGTTCTTCCCATTGAAATGGCCTGAAAACATTAAGAGCATAGTTGCAATGAGCATCACAAATGCCCTGGTTATAGCCTCTAAAAACCAACTCACTAGATCCAAGACTCCTCAGAGAATTAGCAAAATCAAGGTTGGGCAGGGAATGCACAGAACTATCCAGGTGCATATTTTATGTAAGGAAGAAATAAAAATATCAAACAGTAGTTGGTAGGTTAGTCACAAAAGAATATGAAAAGCCATCCTATAGAAATATGGCTACCAAAACCAAAAAATAAATAAATAAATAAATAAAAGAACAATGACTATACATGATGTAAATGTCAAAGGAGTTCATAAGTATTAAAATCTATTAAGGGTGATCAATTTCAATTCACAATTGATCACACTGTTAGGTCTAAGAGTCAAAGGGATCACACAAACAAGGCTAGTGTCTGCGAATACTAACTGATAGAATCAAAAAGGGAGAGAATGATCCAACACGGGAAGCGAGATACACAGCAGACTCATAGAATGGTAGATGTCCTAAACAGCACTCTGGCCTCAGAATCAGCCCTTAAGGCACTCAGATCTGGCTGAAGAGCCCATGAGAGTATTTTAGGCATGGAAAGCCAAGACACTCTGGCAAAAAAAAATAAATAAATAAATAAATAAAAAACACTAAATGAAAGATCTCTGCAAGTGAGATCCCAGTAGAGAAAACGGGCCATCAAAGAAGGAGGTACCTTTCTCTGAAGGGAGGAGAGAACTTCCACTTTGACTATGACCTTGTCTAAATAAGATCAAAGTCAGCGAACTCAAGGGGCTTCCACAGACTTGGAAACTCATGACTAGAGCCTAGGGAGATTTCTGACACCATAAACAAGAGTGTCAATTTGTTAAGTCAACAACAGGAGTCACTGTGTACTTACTCCTTATGTAGGATCTCTGTCCTTAATGTGTTGTCCAGTGTGAATTAATGCTATAACTAGTACTCAAACAGTATTTTACACTTTATGTTCTGTGTGGGTGCAAACTGATGATTTTTACTTAATAGATAGTAAATTGATCTTCTGTATATAAAGATAATTGAAAATGAATCATGATGTGAATGGAAGGGGAGAGGGAGTGGGAAAGGGGAGGGGTGCGGGTGGGAGGGAAGTTATGGGGGGGAAAAGCCATTGTAATCCATAAACTGTACTTTGGAATATTATATTTACTAAATAAAAGTTTTAAAAAAATCTATTAAGTTACAGTGATTCATTTTTGGGGAAAAATCTTAGTCTGTTTGAAGATTGTCAAAATGCTAACAAATTCCTCTGAAAGCTAAAACTAAATGAAAGATATAAATTAATTCAGAATGTTAAAGAAACAAATGAAACACCAATCTTTTCTTTCTATATAAACCGTATTTCAAGTTAAACAGATAGCTCTTCCACTAATACACTGTGTGACCTTGTATAATGGGGGCTTTTCTTCTCTGCAGAGATTTTTGTAACACTTAAGGGTAATCAATTTGTCCTGTACTCCTGCAGTGTTCTTCAGACACTTCTTCAGTTCATTAGTTTATCATAAAAGTTTATCTACTCAAGAGTCTACAATATATCAACTACTCCATTAAAGAATGAAGACAAAGACATGCTCCTTGGTCTGAAGGACATTTTATTTTAGTGGAAGAAACATCCAGAAGACAGTTCTTGAGTTAAGCAGAAATTTTCGAGTGAATCGGATTACAAGATCCTGCCTCAATTGGTCCTTAATCACCCCTGTTTCTTATGTTATCAAAGTAAAATATGAAGATGGACGCAGTCTTGGCAGAATGTTACCAAGAACATAGTAAAATAAAATCTAGCAACAACAACATGACCCAAAGAATAGATTTCAGATTACTGAGATGTATGAGGTACAGTGTGTATTTCAGTCTGAGACTGCCTGACAACACACCACCAATAAGCTATGCTGGTCACACTCACCGTGTAGGACAAATGGTGGCACAAATCAAGACTAATGAAGACAAATAGCATTTGAAATGGCACAATCTAATTCTAGGTTAGCTGTCCTAGACATGACAGCTGTAATGCACTCAAAGCTACCCCCAACAATAATTCATTACATGCACGGCATGAGATGAGTATCAACAACCCCGGGAGTGGGCTTGTCTCCTGGGAATCTCCTATAACCAAGGGGCAAGCTATATGCAAAAATTTATTCTGCTCTGGGTATAGAGTTTCTGTTATAAAAAATACACATAAACAAGGCCAGTATCCACCGAGAATTCCCAAGTAATTGTGATGAAAACCAATTCCCTGGTTGAGTGTCACCTGTTACAAACTGTTTCGGACTGATTTTTAAATATGCACTTAATTTGGAAATGTTACCCACAAACACTGGCAAGAAAGCAAAGCAAAAAGAAAATTAAAGAGGTGAATGTATAAACCTTCACATTTTCCTAAAAGAAGCTGAAAATTGTTGATTGTGCCCTTAACTGCTGAAGTGTTTCTTAGTGAAATCTATAGCCATGGCTGTAGTGAAAAAAATTGACCTAAGAACAATCTCTTAGACCTGTGATTCTGACATTTTCCCATAATAACTGATGTAAAAATTGGTAAGGTTTGTACAGTACAAAACTAGTGGAGGCACACAGCCAGGTCTTGCACAGTTGACCCAGAGGTTGAAGAGAATAATGTCCAACATCCTTCCGATGCATTCACTGTATACCTTACATAGAATGATGCTGAACACCGTCCTGAGGCTAATGGATGTCAAACAGAGTTTTAGATTCTGAAATGGGACCTAAAGTATAGTGGTAAAATAAACATTCACAATATTACCTCAAAGCAACTCCAGTTTTTTCCTGTTTAATTAGGAAACAAAATTCCACCAGAAAACAAAGTTACTCAAAAAATTATTCCTTGGTTCCAAAAATACTGAAATTGAATTTAAAAATAAGTGTTAGCCTGGAAATGAGATATCTAGCTGCAGCGTGCTTCTCAATGCCAGCTATATATTAGAATCATCTGAGGGTACTTAACGGTAAAACTAGTCTTCAAACAGTGCTCTATACTTTGTGTGTCTGCGTGGGTGCAGTCTGTTGAAATCTTTACTTAGTATATACTAAGTTGATCTTCTGTATATAAAGATAATTAAAAATGAATCTTAATGAAGAATGGGATGGGAGAGGGAGTAGGAGATGGGATGGTTTGTGGGTGAGCGGGTGGTTATGGGGAGAAAAACCACTATAATCCAAAAGTTGTACTTTCAAAATTTATATTTATTAAAGTTTTTTTTAAATACAGGTTCCTGGGGCCAATGGTGTGGCCCAAGCACTTAAACTTATATATATATATTTTTTTTTACTTAAACTTATCTCCTCAAGTGATAATCATACAGGCAGGTTTGATCAGTACCAAATTAAGGAGAACTATTGACCAGGTAGAAAGTCTCAAAATTGTCAATTGAGAACCAGATATGCCTAACAGTTTTATTGGCCAACTATAAATAACTTCTATGGATCCTAATTACTTACCAATAAGACAGTAACACACATCCTGTGAGTTCTCCAAACCAATGAGTTTTACATGGGGAAAAAAATGTAGTCAATGATATCAGGAAGATGTAGGGGCTAAAAGGGGCTAAAGTGTGGGAAAAGAGCTTTGTGCTTTTGTTTTTAGAAACAAAATAAATATCAGATTCTAAAAAAAAAAAAAAAAAAAACTAATGAAGACTGAGTAGGCTAAGACTCCATAGTAGCTTTTCTTTCATTCCATTCTCTCCCGACACTTGAAAACGGAAAAGACAGTGCAATGCTGGAAGCATAATTAATTAAAAAAAAAAAAAAAAAGAGGAAGCACAGAAATCAAGGAAGGCATGAAGTAGAAAAGCCAAAGCAAAGATTGGCTTTTCCTGTTTTGTTTCCTTAGGATCCTGGAATTTCTGGTGTATGGACGGCACAAGGAAAGATTAAAAGATCAAGAAATTATGTAGAAACTTTTGCAAGAGCAGAGAAAGCAGTTAAAACACTAGGTACAAAAGTACATGATCAATGTCATAATTTCTATTTAGGATTCATCTGAAGTTCTCACAGTCTACAATGATGCTAATATCGACCATTTAATGAACACTGTCTGTGGCCTACATATAATGGATATTCTCTATACATTTTTCTCTAGATGCATATATTTTTCTAAAGGACTCTTTACATACACTAGCCCTAATTTTACTGTATCAAGGCTGTGAAAGGCATTCTTTGCACTATACAAAGGAATAAATTGAGTCATGAGTAAGCTAGCTACCACAGCCTCGTGATCAGAGTCCAGTACAGACATTATCTGAGTTGTGCTCTCTCCAAAGTCTGAGGTATTTCTACAGCATCTAAAAATGCTCACGAATCCAAGCATTTGGCAGCATTTGATCAGCAAGAGGAATCATGTAGAGTTCCTTTTCATTCACTGTGAAATGAATGCAAGTCAGGGCAGCCTTGAGGTAAAGCTGCTGCCTGCAACGCTGGCATCACACAGGGGAACCTGTTCCAGTCTTGCTTGCTCCACTCCCAATTCATGTCATTTCTAAGGCCTGGGAAAGCAGCAGAAGATGGCCCAAGTGCTTGGGCTCCCGCACTGACATGGAGACCCAGAAAAAGCTCCTGGTTCCTGGCATTAGCCTGGCCCAGCCCCTGCCACTGTGGTCCTCTGGGGAGTGAACCAGCAGATGGAAGATCTCTCCCTTGCTTGCTCTCTCTCTCAGTCCCTCACTCTGTAACTCTTTCAAGTACATAAATCTTTTTAAAAACTTTAAAAAGAAATGAGTACAAATCATGTGAGCAATAAAGATACTATCATATAATATAAAAATTGGGTAAAAGTTGTCAGATTTGGATCCAGGAATGCAAAAACGGACTAAAATGGTGGCAAGAGAAGGAAGGATTAATCAGTGTTGGATACTTCTCACTGAAGACACAGAATTAGAAAAGCCACATTTTGTGAATCTAGAAATCAACTGAAAATACAATGTAATAAACAAAAACACCACAGCAGTCTCCAAGCAGACTTACAGAAGTTGCTATTGGGGGGAAAAGGGAGGAGAGGGATGTTTTACATAATTCTACATTTTAGAAAAGTACTCACCTGTTCAGACTACCAAAGATGATAAAATCATCAAGACAGGCAGAGAGAGGCACACATTTCAGATCTCAGAACACAAGGCGAAGAAGCTAACAGAGCAGGGAAAGTGTTCCCCATAAATGCAGAATAGCCCCTTTGCAACAGGAAAATCTCTGGAGAAGTTTTTCAGAAAAAGAAGGCATTAAAAACAGTGGTGCATTTAGGTTCTGGATTGAAAGAAGTAGAAGTAACATAGATAATTTCCTTAGGAAGACAATCATTCAGTTAAGAGAGAAAATAGGATTCAGAGGGAAAGAAGAAAACATTTCCTTTACAGAAATGTTCAGTGTGTAAATTAAGGAGCTTCCGAGTGAGGAATGTGTTTCCCTTTCCCCCATGAGTGTCACGGTCACTATGTAATGAGATGTATTTATCAAAACACAAATTGTCCATATAAAGTTAGAAAATACTATGTAAGCTATGCCTCAAGAAATAGAACTTAAACAGGGTACTCAGAGAAAATCCCAAGAGCAGTAAAAGCAGAACACAACAGCCGCACTCAAGATTCAGGACTTCTGGGGAGACAGAGAAAGAAATCAGGAAACTCTCAGAACATATAGCGTATCTGTGGAAAGAGAAAAGAGGATTTGTACAGAACACTGAAAGAGGACTACCATCACCTCTGGAGAAAACAGACAGCAGATACAGAGACGGAGCTATGTATTAGCTGGTAAACACAATGACCATTCCAGGCAGTCCACATTGGCACCCACAAAAAGCCAGGCTACCACGGTGCTTTGTATTTTATATACACCGTGAATTTATAACAAATCATATGCCTAGGTTAGAAGCTGATTAAATGTCTAATTCCCCCAAAAAAGAAAGAAAAAAATTATAACAGGACATAGCACATTTTAACTACTACAAAAAGTAATGTAGTTGGGATAGGAAGAGGACTGAAGAAAAGTGCCCAGTGAGGATCCAAGTAATACAAATACATCAATTCACTAATAGAGCACCTAAAAGGAAATCTGTAGAAGTGAAATTGACACTTTGAGATGTGATGACTTGAACAGCCCTTGTCTTGACTGTCAAGGAACAGTTTTTTCTTTTCTTCTTCATATTATTTGTTGAATTCATTACTTAACATAGAGTTAATCATATTGTATAAAGTCAATTGAAAATAGACCTCAGTAAAAAATTGAAGTGGGAATGAGATGGAGGAGGAAGTTTGTAACTGTAAAGCTGTACAGTCCTGTATACATTCCTAAGGGTACAGTTCCTAAGGGTACAGTTTAAAACTTGCCATGGAACCCCAAATGCCACTAAGCTAGGTGATAAAAATGCCATTTTAAGTGTTAAAGTGATCATGTTAACTGTTAAAGTTAACATATAGGTAGGATTAAGTGTTAAAGTGATTGCATAAATAGGATCATATGTCTGGTAATAATAAATTGAATTAAAAAGGAGAGAATGTTCCAACATGGGAAGCAGTCCACACAGCAGACTCATAGAATGGCAAGTGCTTTAAATAGCACTCTGACCTCAGAATCAGCCCTTAGGCATTTGGTCTGTCTGAAAAGCCTGTGAGAAAAAGAAGTCCAGAATGGGGAAAGATGGCAGTATAGCAGCAAGATGTGCCACAGAACCACAGAAGGTTGGCACTGAGTGGCATGGGAGCATGCCAGAGAGTGCTGGGGACCATGCCCAGGGAGGTAGAGGTACCCAAACTGCAGAAAGAGAACAGAACGAAGAACCAGTGGGAGAATTGCTGCTGCCGCACCCACCGCACCCTGGGAGGAACAGATAAGAGTGTGCAAGCCCACGGGGACAAGTAAACAGTGCCTGGTGCTGTAAGGGGGAGGAGGGCACGATTCTGGGGAACGAACAGAGAGACTGAACATGCCACGATCCCTTGGTGTCTCCACCCCCCACCCAACCAGAGCTGCAGTGGGAGGAGAGCAGCCATCTTGTTTGTTTATGTTTACATTCTGGAGCACAGGAGGGTGGGCTGTGCTTTCTCCAACCATACATGAATGTCAGTGGTGGGGGCCACCCCACCAGAGAACAAGGATTACAGCAGTTTGGAGTGACTCCCCCTTGTCGCATGGGGGTGCACAGTGACGGGGGGCTGAACAACGGAGGCCCAGGTGCTTTTGGGTGAAAAAAGGAACAGGGAGACCAGCCCCAGTAGGCGGGGCTTAGTACCTCAAAGCCCAGGTACCAGCCTACACAAGCCTCCCTCAGCTACCAGAAATAAACAAAGCTCTAGAAGATGGAGCTGCTTGCTTACACTGACAATCAGCACAGACCCACAGCAGCCCATAGCAGAGGGAAATCAACTTAAAAATTAAACCAAACAGAAACCACACAGAAATGCCAAAGAACGAAGGAAAAATCCTGAATAAGAATATAGAAGAACCTATTAACTCACCAATGGAGCAATCTAAAACTTCAATAATAGAGGCTGAAGAAGAATTTGAAGTCATGCTAGAAAAAGAATTCAGAAAATTAATAATCAGATTACTTAGAAGCAATGAGAAACAGATTCAAGATCTGAACAAAAAGCATACCCAAGAAATAGAGATTCTAAAGAGAATCCAGAATTAAATACTGGACATGAAAAATTCAATTGACCAAATAAAAAATGCCATGGAGTCCCTCAGAAATCAAACAGTTGATATAGAAGAACGAATATCAGAACTTGAAGACAAACTTCCAGAAATAATACAGTCAGATCAAACACAAGAAGAAATTAGAAAACTAAACATCACAGTTAGAGACTTAAAAGATTCAATAAAGTGTTGTAACATCCGGATAATAGGAGTCCCTGAGGGTGTGGAAAGAGAGAACGGATTAGAAGGCCTTCTTAATGAAATAATATCAGAAAACTAAATGTCCAATTACAACAAATACACAGGAGTCTGAACAAACATGACCAGGAAAGAATTCACCACAACACATTGTGGCAACACTCAACACAGTGAAACACAAAGAACAAATCCTAAAATGTGCCAGAGAGAGAAACAACAAATCACTTTCAGAGAAAATCCAATCAGACTCACCCCGGACTTCTCATCTCAAAGCCTACAGGCAAGGAGACAATGGCATGATATATTCCAAATTTAAAAAAAAAAAGGCTGCCAACCAAGAATACTGTACCCTGAAAAGCTACCATTTATGAATGAAGGGGAAATAAAGATTTTCCACAAAAAAACAGAAACTGAAAGAATTTGTATCTTTGCATCCAGCCCTACAACACTGGCTCAAGAATGTGCTGCACACAGAAACACAGTACCAGGAACTTTACTACTAAAGAAGATCAACAGGCACCCCGGGTTCTTGTCCTGTTTGGGGTGCCAGATTCTGTCCCGGTTGCTCCTCTTCCAGTCCAGCTCTCTGCTGTGGCCTGGAAAGACAGTGGAGGATGGCCCAAGTGCTTGGGCCCTGCCCTGCATGGGAGACCAGGAGGAGGAACCTGGCTCCTGGCTTCAGATCGGCACAGAGCGCCGGCCGCAGTGCACCATCTGTAGCGGCCATTTTGGGGGTGAACTGTTAGAGTCGACCACCCGAAAAACGTCACCAAGAGACACGTCTCTTATGCAAACAGCACGGGGAGTTTTATTGATTATCCAGCATGCTGGGGCTGTCTGATCATCATGAACAGAGCAGCCCCGAATAACCAAGGGTTAGGGTTTATAAAGGCAAAAACCGCAAAACCGGGAAGGGGGGAATACACGGTTGCTATGCACGGTTGCTATACACAATTGCTAAGATCAAAAGAGAGTACATAAAATCAAAAGAGTATATGGTTACTGGGGTCAACATAACCTAAAACCTAAGTGAAATTAATATTTATCATAATCTTGACAATACCAGTTACAATCTTACAATTAGCAATTAGGACTTGACATTAATGTAAGACACAGACAAATCACATCTTCATTATGAATCCAGGTAACCCAGGGGCAACTTTTTGTGCTTGTAAGCTTGAGCAATCATGCTAGGGGGTTTTTGTGCTCTGCCAAGGGTGATATAGTGTACTGCTATTGTTTGACTATTTGAAACCATAGTTTCAGACCAGAGTCTCACGGTGGGGGGGGGGGGGGTGTTGGAGTCTCAAGGACTCCAAAATGGAGTCCCTACTGTCAGGGGGCTACTTCAGAACCAACGAATAGGAAGACATTTCTCTCTGTCTCTCTCTCTCTCTCTCTCTCTCTCTCTCTCACTGTCTAAATCTGCCTGTCAAAAAAATAAAAAGAAAGAAAAAAGAAAAGAAAAGAAAAGAAAAGAAAAGAAAAGAAAAGAGAATGACCCAACTAAAATAAAAAAAGACCAAAATACATGAAATGCTCTACTTAAAGAAACATGGCAGGAAAAAGACAGTATTTAACAATAGTCACACTGAATGTAAATGATCTCAACTCTACAGTCACAAACTAGCTGAATACATTAAAAAAGAAAACCCATCTATCTGTTGCCCTCAGGAAGCACACCTCACCAGCAAAGATGCACGCAGACTGAAAGTGAAAGGATGGAAAAAGATATTCCAAGCTAACAGAAACCAAAAAACAGATGGTGTGGCCATCCTAATGACAGACAAAATAAGCTTTAACACAAAAGCTATTAAAAGAGACAAAGAAGGACACTATATAATGATTAAAGGATCAATCCAACACAAAGACATTTTTATTATAAATATATATGCACCTAATTACAGGGCACCTGACTATTTGAAAGAATTATTAAAGGATTTAAAGGGAGATATAGACTCAAATACAATAGTAACAGCAGACTTCACTACACCACTTTCAGCAATGGACAGATCAACCAGAAAACCAACAAGGAAACAACAGAGCTAATTGACACTATAGACCAAATAGACATAATAGATATCTACACAGCCTTCCACCCCACAGCCACAGAGTACACATATTTCTCCCCAGGGCATGGAACTTTCTCTAGTATTGACCATATGCTAGGCCATAAAGGGAGCCTCAATAAATTCAAAAAAATTGAAATTATACCATGCATCTTCTCAGATCACAATGCAATGAAGCTAGAAATCAACAACTCAAGAATCTTTACATCATATGCAAACACATGGAGAATGAATAGCATGATTCTAAATGAACAGTGGGTCATAGAAGAAATCAAAAGAGAAATCAAAACATTTCGAGAAACAAACAAAAATGACAATACAACTTATCAAAATTTGTGGGATATAGCAAAAGCAGTGCTAAGAGGAAAGTTTATAGCAATTGGTGCCTATATCAAGAAACTGGAAAGGTACAAAATAAATGATCTCTATATGCACCTCAAGGATCTAGAAAAACAGCAAACTAAATCAAATCCAGTAGAAGAAAAGAAATAATAAAGATTAGAGAAGAAAAAAACAGAATTGAAACAAAAAAATACAAAAGATCAACAAAATGAAGAGCTGGTTTTTTGAAAAAATAAACAAAATTGGCACATAATTGCCCCAACTAACCAGAAAAAGGAGAGAGAAGACTCAAATCAGTAAAGTCAAAGATGATAATGGAAATGTAACAACAGACACAACAGAAATAAGACAAATCAGAAACCAAAAAATTGGGAAACCTAGAAGAAATGGATAGATTCCTGGACACATACAACCTACTGAAACTAAGCCATGAAGACATAGAAAACCTAAACAGACCCATAACCATGAAAGAAATTGATTCAGTAATAAACACGCTACAAAAAAAAAAAAAAAAAAAAAAAAAAAAAAAAAAAAAAAAAAAAAAAAAAAAAAAAACAGCCCAGGACCAGATGGCTTCAATGCTGAATTCTACCAGACATTTAAAGAATAACTAATCCCAGTTCTTAAATTATTCAAAACAATTGAAAGGGAAGGAGTCCTCCCAAATTCTTTCTATGAAGCCAATATCACCTTATTCCTAAACCCAGAAAAGATGCAACAGAGAAAGAAAACTATAGACCTATCTCCTTGATGAACATAGATGCAAAAATACTCAACAAAATCCTGGCCAACTGAATCCAACTACACATCAGAAAGATCATTCACCTGGACCAAGTGGGATTTATCC
Organism: Oryctolagus cuniculus; assembly: GCF_964237555.1. Taxonomy (NCBI): domain Eukaryota; kingdom Metazoa; phylum Chordata; class Mammalia; order Lagomorpha; family Leporidae; genus Oryctolagus; species Oryctolagus cuniculus. Next base: position 77,410,597 of record NC_091443.1, read on the forward strand.
TTGGTATGCAGGGATGGTTAAACATTCAAAATTCAATCAATGTAATATATCACATTAACAAATTGAGAAACAAAAATCATATTATTATCTCAATAGATGCATAGAAAGCATTTGACAAAATGCAACACCCTTTCATGATGAAAACTCTAAGCAAATTGGGTATAGAAGGAACATTCTTCAACACAATTAAGGCAATTTATGCAAAGCCCATGGCCAACATTATATTGAATGGGGAAAAGTTGGAGGCATTTCCATCGAAAACTGGCACCAGAACAGGATGCCCACTCTCACCAATACTATTCAATATAGTCATAGAAGTTTTAGCCAGAGTTATTAGGCAAGAAAAAGAAATTAAAGGGATACAAATGGGAAAGTAGGAAGTCAAACTATCCCTTTGCAGATGACATGATTCTATATATAGGGGATCCAAAAGACTCCACTAAGAGACTATTGGAATTCATAGAAGAGTTTGGTAAAGTAGCAGGATACAAAATCAATGCACAGAAATCAACAGCCTTTGTATATAGATAATGCCATGGCTGAGAAAGAACTTCTAAGATCAATCCCATTCACATAGCCACAAAAACTATCAAATACCTTGGAATAAACATAACCAAGGATGTCAAAGATCTCTACAATGAGAATTATAAAACATTAAAAAAAGACACAAAAAATGGAAAAATCTGCCATGTTCATTGATTGAAAGAATTAATATCATCAAAATGCCCATTCTTCCAAAAGCAATTTACAGATTCAATGCTATACCAATCAAAATACCAAAGACATTCTTCACAGATCTAGAAAAAATGATACTGAAATTCTTATGGAAGAATAGGAGACCTAGAGTAGCCAAAGCAATCCTACACAATAAAAACAAAGCTGGAGGCATCACAATTCCAGACTTCAAGATTTACTACAGGGCAGTTATAACCAAAACAGTCTGGTACTGATACAAAAACAGATGGATAGACCAATGGAACAGAACAGAAACACCAGAAATCAATCCAAACATCTACAACCAACTCATATTCAACAAAGGAGCTAAAACCAAACCCTGGAACAGGGACAGCCTCTTCAACAAAAGGTGCTGGGAAAATTTGATGTCCACATGTCAAAGTATGAAGCAAGACCCCTGCCTTACACCATACACAAAAATCCACTCAACATGGATTATTTTTATTTTTGACAGGCAGAGTGGACAGTGAGAGAGAGAGACAGAGAGAAAGGTCTTCCTTTGCCGTTGGTTCACCCTCCAATGGCCGCCGCGGCCGGCGTGCTGCGGCTGGCGCACCGCGCTGATCCGATGGCAGGAGCCAGGAGCCAGGTGCTTTTCCTGGTCTCCCATGGGGTGCAGGGCCCAAGCACCTGGGCCATCCTCCACTGCACTCCCTGGCCACAGCAGAGGGCTGGCCTGGAAGAGGGGCAACCGGGACAGAATCCGGCGCCCTGACCGGGACTAGAACCCTGTGTGCCGGCGCCGCTAGGCGGAGGATTAGCCTATTGAGCCGCGGCGCCAGCTCAACATGGATTAAAGATATAAATCTATGCCATGACACCATCAAATTAATTGAGAGTATAGGAGAAACCCTTCAAGTCATTGGAACAGGCAAATATTTCCTAAAAAAGACCCCTGAGGCACAGGTAGTCAAAGCCAAAATGAATAAATGGGATTACCTCAAATAGAGAAGTTTCTTTACAGCAAAAGAAACAGTCAGGAAAGTGAAGAGGCAACCGACAGAATGGAAGAAATCATTCGCAAACTACACAACTAATAAAGGATTAATAACCAGAATCTATAAAACTATCAAGAAACTCCACAGTAACAAAACAACCCAATAAAAAGATGGGCCAAGAACCTTAACAGGCATTTTTTGAAAGAGGAAATCCAAATGGCTAACAGACACATGAAAAAATGCTCAGGATCTCTAGCCATCAGGGAAAAATCAAATCAAAACCACAATGAGGTTTCACATTACCCCAGTTAGAGTGGCCTTCATACAGAAATCAACAAACAACAAATGCAGGAGAGGATATGGGAAAAAGGGCACCCTAATCCACTATTGATGGGAATGTAAACTGGTAAAGCCACTGTGGGAAACGGTTTGGAGATACCTCAAAAACCTAAATATAGACCTACCATATGACCCAGCCATTCCACTACTGGGAATTTACCCAAGGAAAATGAAATCAGTAAACAAAGGAACTATCTGCATCTCCATGTTTATTGCAGCTCAATTCACAATAGCTAAGACATGGAATCAACCTAAATGTCCATCAACCGAAGACTGGATAAAGAAACTGTGGGATATGTACACTATGGAATACAACACAGCAATACAAAAGGATGAAATCTGGTCCCTTGCAACAAAATGGAGCAAGCTGGAAAACCTCATACTTAGTGAAATAGCCCCATCCCAAAGATACAAACACCGTATGCTCTCCCTGATTTGGGAGAAATAATAGCACAGCTGAAACAAAAGCTATAGAAGTGAAATTGTCAATTTTAGAAACAATGTCTTCAAGAATCCTTGACCTGATTGTCGAGAGACAGTTTACCATTTTGCTTTTGACTGTGTGTATTATCCTCTTTTGTTTTGTTTTGTTGTTTTTTTCCTCTGTTTCCTTCTTTCTCTCTCATTTCTCTACTTCACATTATAATTGCTTAACTCTATATGTAACACAGAGTTTATATGTATTTTAAGGCAATTGCAAAAGATCTCAGTTAAAAATAAGAGAGGGAATAAGAAATGAAGGAGGTAGTCTAAAACTATAAAACAGTATAGTTCTGCATACAAGCATATAGACTTACCTCTCAGGGTACAGCCTAAGAACTAATCATGGGTCTCCAAATCCATAAGAATCGGTGGTATAAACGCCATCTTCACTGTCACAATGATCATATTAAATGTTAAAGGCAACAGAGAGACTGGTCTAAGTTTAAAAGGGACGATATCAATAGCATCAAGTACCTGGTAAAAATAATAGAATTAAAAAGGAAGGAAGTGGCTGGCACTGTGGCGCAGCGGGTTAACGTCCTGGCCTGCAGTGCCGGCATCCCATATGGGTGCCAGTTTGAGACCTGGCTGCTCCACTTCCCATCTGGCTCTCTGCTATGTCCTGGGAAAGCAGAAGATGGCTCAAGTGCTTGAGCCCCTGCACCCACGTGGGAGATCTGGAAGAAGCTCCTGGGTCCTGGCTTCGGATCAGCACAGTTCTGGCTTTTGCAGTTAATTGGGGAGTGGACCATCGGATGGAAGACCTCTCTCTCTCTCTCTCTCTCTCTCTCTCTCTTCCTCTCTTCTCTCTGTGTAACTCTGACTTTCAAATAAATAAATCTTAAAAAAAAAAAAGGAAGGAAGGGCCAACATGGAAAGCAGTCCACACAGCAGACTCCTAGAATGATTTTTGCAGTAAATAACACTCTGACCTCAGAATCAACCCATAAGGCTTCCTGGTCAGGCTGAAAGGCCTGCGAGAGCATTTTCAGGCATGGAAAAACAAGACTCTGTGACAAAAAAAGCATCCTACATGGAGGATCTCTGTGGGACTTCAGAGGAAACAAAGGGTCATCAAAGAAGGAGACACTCCTCTCTGAAGGGAAAAGAGAATATCTACTTTGCTTATGGCCATGTCCAAATACCAATGGAGTCTATGGTCACAAAAGGCTTCCATAGCCTTGGCAGCCCATGGCAAGAGCCTCGGATGATCACATACATCATAAAAAAAAGAGTGTTAATTGTTAAAGGAACAACAGTAGTTGTCACTGTCACTGTGTACTTGCTCCCCAGGTAGGACCTCTATCCATATGGAATTGTAATATGAGAATCGACTGCAAAGTCTTTCCCCAAACTGTACTCTATATGTTGTGTGTGGGTGTGGGGGCAAATTGTTGAAGTCTATGGTTAACACAGAGTTGGTCCTCTGTATATAAAGTCATACTAAAAATGATCCATAATGAAGAAGGAGATGGGAGAGGGAATGGGAGGTGGGATAGGAGTGGGGCGTGGGGTATGAAGGAAAGAACCACTATATTCCTAAAGTTGTATCTAAGTAAAAATGCATTAATTAAAAAAAATTAAAATGGAAAAAATAAAATAAAAATAAGAAAAAATAAAGTTAAAAAAAGAAAGAAAGAAAAAGAAAAGCCCATGAGAGCATTTCAGGCATGTAAATCCAAGGCACTGTGGCAGAAAAATGTCCTACATGAAGGATCTCTGAGTGAGAACCCAGGAAAGAAGTGGTCATGAAAGAAGGAAGTACTTTTCTCTGAAGGGAGGAGAGAACTTCCACTTTGCTTATAGCCATGTCTAAACACTGATGGAGTTTGTGGATTCAAAAGGCTTCCATAGCCTAGGCAGCTGCTGTCAAGAGCCTCAAGTTGTCACTGACATCATACATAGTAGTGTTAATTGTTAAATCAACAATAGGAGTCACTGTGTATTTATTTCCTATGCAAGATCTCTGTACTCAGTGAGTTATATTATGAGAATTAACTATAAAACTTGTCTCAATGTGTGTGTGTGTGTGCACGCGCAAATTGTTGAAATCTTTACTTAGCATAGAGTTTGTCTTCTGTGTATAAAGTTAATTGAAAATGAATCTTAATGGAGAATAGGACTGGGAATGGGAGAGGGAGGAGGAGGAGTGGGAGTGTGGGTGGGATTGTGTCTATGGGGAGAAGAATCACTATATTCCTTATATTCCTAAAGTTGTACTTATGGAATTTGTACTCTGTAAATAAAAGGTTTCTTTGGGGGGGGGCAAAGAAACAGAATATCTCGACTCAAATATCAGTCGTACTGATAAAAGCATGAATAGGGGAAAACAGATGTTGAGGAGCATACTGCTTTTTTCAATCATATAGTTGGCAATGGTTATTGCTATAGTTGCCAATGACTTCAAAGAAACTGAATTTACAAATAATCATCATCTAGGGAAAATTAAGTTTAAAGGGAAAAACCCCAAGGTTTTATGGTACAAAAATATATTACAAATGTCTACCCACATAAGAGATGGCACATATGGAAGAAACCCAGAGGGGAAGTTAAAGGGCACAGCTTAGGTCATTCTTAACCATCAGAGTCCAGGTGGTGAAGGGAAAAGTTGCTGGCCCAAAATAATAGCTGTGCTTACCAGATCTGTCACAAAGAAGTGAGAGGTAGGTGCCACAAGGAGTGGAAAGAGGTTAACTGTTTGAACTCAGGCAAAAATAATGCAACATGGAAAAGCAAAAAGTGATGACAATGCCTAAAAGGTATTCATCTAATAGGTGGCTTCATGCTCACTGTCTTGGAAAATAATCTTTCCCTTTCAGATGTTGCTATACTACCAGCATCCTTATTTACTTCTTGAAGTGATTGAAGAAGGTTGCTCTAATAGCTTATGAGACACAGGAAATTCTGGATTTTACAAAACCAGTTCTCTGTAAAACTTTATCATTATGGCTATCAAAAAAAATTGCAGAGGTATCCCTTTACATTTTAGTGTGGTTAGAGGAATGGTAACTGAGGAAAAGATAAATGTTACTTTTTCATCTTACCACATATTTTAAAAAATTGAATGCAAAAAATCAAGTATTTGAAATATCTATATTTTAAACTAATTTTTAAAAATTATTCAAGAGACCTGCACTGTGGCATAGCAGGTAAGACCACTGCCTGCAGTGCTGGCGCTGAGATCACATATGGATGCTGGTTTGAGACCCTGCTGCTCCACTTCCAATCCAGCTCTTGCTAGTGCTCCTAGGAAGGCAGTAGAATATGGCACAAGAACTTGGGGGCCCTGCTCCCACATGGGAGACCGAAAAGAAGCTTCTTGTTCCTGGCTTCAGAAATGCCCAGTTCAAGCTGTTAAAACCACCTGGAGAGTGAACCAGCGGAAGGACGATCTCTTGATATCTATCCCCTCCCCACTAACTCCACCTTTCAAATAAAATAAATAAATAAATATTTAAAAGTTATTCAAATGTTATGCTATGTAAGATTAATTCTTGCCAAGGAAAAAAATTGCTGGCAAAATAACAAAAACCCCTGCTTCTTGCTTAAAAACATAACAGGCACTAATGATTTTTAAATACAACAACAAATAATTCTGTACTATGGAAAAGTTGGTCAAAGAGTATTCATTGGAAAATCAAATAAGATTTAAGTAAGAAGAATATACACAGTTTTTGAGAAGGTGCTGATTTCTGCATATCTCCTTTTGGTTTAGGAAACCTAAAATACAATGCAGTAGCATCCAATTCTACCTCAAAAGTGTTTTCATATAGGACTTTATGATCAATACACTGAACAAGTTCATAGATGCACAAAAGTAGACTAAATAAATTAGAATGCATGTTTTAGAGAGTATACATTTTACAATGTGATTTGAAAAGTTAAATACTCATTTTCCCTTGATGACTTACAGAAAACAATTACTTAAAATGAAGTACAATAGTAATCATATGGCTACCGGTTTTTAAATAATTTGACTCCCACTTTCACAACATCAAGAGGAGAACTCGTAAGAATCAAGGAGAAGGCCAGCGCCGCGGCTCAGTAGGCTAATCCTCCACCTAGCGGCGCCGGCACACTGGGTTCTAGTCCTGGTCGGGGCACCGGATTCTGTCCTGGTTGCCCCAGTTACAGGCCAGCTCTCTGCTGTGGCCAGGGAGTGCAGTGGAGGATGGCCCGAGTGCTTGGGCCCTGCACCCCATGGGAGACCAGGATAAGTACCTGGCTCCTGCCATCGGATCAGCGCGGTGCGCTGGCCGCAGCGCGCCAGCCGCACTGGCCATTGGAGGGTGAACCAACGGCAAAGGAAGACCTTTCTCTCTGTCTCTCTCTCTCACTGTCCACTTTGCCTGTCCAAAAAAAAAAAAAAAAAAAAAAAAGAATCAAGGAGAATATGATTAGGCTCTCAAAGAATCAAAGGCTACAAATAGAGAAGAATGCAGTCTCTGAGGTTCCTGCTTAAGGGGAACAGAGGATTCTGACACAAGATAAACCAACAAATGCATGTATGTTACATAGTGAGGGGGTACCTGATGGCCCGCCCCCCAGTGCAAAACCCAGGTCTCCCACACTAGGAGCAAGAACTCAATCACTACAGATCACTGCTGCCTCCCGAGGTCTGCGTAGGCAGGTAACCGGAAAGGGTATCAAACCCAAGCATTCTAACATGGGATGCAGATGCCTTAACATCTAGGTGCACATCTGTCTCCTCTCTTTTACTCAAAACTGCAACCATCCATCCTTGATCAGAGGCAATTTCCTGGAATGTCCTAGTACCAGTACCAGTAGACAATCACTCTGTTTCTCACAGTTTTCAATGGTACATACCACATCCAACACAAAGAATGCTGCTTTCACTTGCAAGGTCATCTTTCTGTCAGAGACCCGATGGTTAGAAATCAGAGACTCTTCTGTGAAGTCCATATCCCTACTAACTTGATCCACCTTCTTCACAGCCTGGTAGCTTGATGTCATTTACTTACTCTCCAAGTGCAGAGGGCAAGATTTACCAAAAAGGAACTAGATTAACCCAACAGCCTAATAACAAACAGTACTATCAACAGAAGTAGCTGAGTGCTCCATGAATATTTTACTTTATTATGAGTCTTAAATTCTGTGTATCTGGTCCTGTCCATTATCCTTTGATTTTAGGTCCTGAGTATTACCACATTCCCTATGAGAGTATTTCAGAAACTTGGTGGAGAAAATAGAGCTAAAAGTTTCTTTTGATGCAAAAAAAATATTAAAATGCATATGTTTATGTTTTCATAATACACTTTTCCATGAACTTTCTGAAGACCCCTTGTATCACAAGCCCACATTTCACTGCATTTCGACTTCTTACAAATACCTCAGTCATGACACCATCTCATGGTTTCTCCCACAAGCTACTATTGACCAGGTGGAAAAGCCCCCCTCTAGACTGAATATTATTTTTTATGATGCTGAGACAACATGCAGTTCTTGCAGTGGGAGCACAGCACTAGTCTCTCAGGTCAGTTTCATATACATTTATGCCTGATCAGAAAACAGCACAGTTCTTTTCTCTGGAAACTGAAGAGGACATCTTCCCAACTTCTCTGCCTGAGACAGCTGTCTCTTGAAGAGTCCCAAAGTTCCCATGACTTACCAAACATGTATTCAAAGAACACATGCATGTGAAAATCAGACCCTGAAAACTATAGGTCTTATTTTGAGCGTTTCTAAATTATGTGGCAAATTCCCTGCACCTCAGATCACTCAATCTCATTAAGCGGTGCTACTTGTGTTAAGTTAGGCAGTGAGTGACTGACATTCTGTGAAAGCCACTTGTCCACTTTCTCTCAATTCTGTTGTGATTTGCTGTATTACTTCTTGACTAAATTCCTTGCCTCCCAAACAAAACAGAATGTATTACACTGCAATTTTATTTTTAAGTCAGGTCCATTGGTCAAACTCAGTTTTTTATGACGTTAGAAGATACATATTATGGGCCAATGTAAGCCAGTAATTGATATAAATTACAAAGCTATTTCACACAGTTGTAATTTCAGAGAACACAATTATCAGCACAAATCCTGAGTACTTTGTATTTTTCCACCATATTAGCACTGCCCTGGGCTCGCCCATATATTCTCATTTGTACACTAATGTTTTGTCATTCTGGTGCTCAAGAAGCACATTTGTCTGGCCCTCTTATTCCTACAAAGCTTCTTATGTCTAATCACAGAAAGAAATGTGAAAACACAAAGCTTTACAAGAACATCCTCCTTATATAATATTTTATGGAACTTTTTAGATCTATGATTTCTTAAACATCTTGGCTCTAGCGTTACATGAAGCTCTTAGTCCAGGGTTATACACAAATTGTTTCTCTATACTCTCATTTGGACATATTCATGTCACTGTCTCAGCAGTAAGCAAAACACTCTGTGCTATCACATTTATGATCCTAGTACATATCCAGGCCACAAACTGTAGGGTGTTTAGGCAAATATAGAGAAATTCAGAGAAAGCCCTCTAGTAGATCATATACAGGAAAGACCAAGGATCCTCATGGAAAGAAATTCCAACCTAAAAGGCAAAACCTGTAGCACACACAATGGACCAAGCACCACAGATGAATGAGAGAAAAAAGATTCTCATGACACTGCTGCTTTCATCAGTGTGTTTGTTCCAAGAAGTAAGTGAAAAGAAAGGATCAAACATGCAGGGTTTTGTTTGCTTGGTTGGGGAAATGCCTGTATAAAAGGACACGAGGACAGGAGCTGGCACTGCAGTACAGTAGGTTAAAGCCCTGGCCTGAAGCGCTAGCATCTCATATGGGCACCAGTTCCAGTCCCAGCTGCTCCACTTCCAATCCAGCTCTCTTCTATGGTCTGAGAAAGCAGTAGAAGAGTGCTTGGGCCCCTGCACCCACGTGAGAGACCCAGAGGAGGCTCCTGGCTTCTGGCTTCAGATCAACGCAGCTCCATCCGTTGATGCCAGCTGGGGTATGAACCAGCGGATGGAAGACATCTTTCTCTCTCTGCCTCTCCTCTCTCTCTAACTCTGTCTTTCAAATTAAAAAAAAAAAAAAAAAAGGACACGAGGACTAGGCCAGAAAAGGCTGCAAGAACCATGAAAGCATGATGTTCCAGAGTGAGGGAGACAGTGGCAGACAGACAGCTGGTGATGTGTCCTTCATCGCTTCCAGTCTGAACAAGTTCAGCAAAGCCTTGGGGAAGTCGGTCAACAAAAGATTTGCATGTCTTCCTACCATCTGCACTCACTCACTGGTGGGAAATGTTCAGAAGGTGGTACAGCCTTCATACAAACACACAGAGATGAATTTCAAAGCATAAAGGCTAGTACCTTTGTCAATTATACTTCCTATATTGAAGGTTGGCCAGGCACATGCTCATAGCTGTCACTAGTCACTAATCACTAATCACTAATCTTGTCCAGTCTCCCTAAACTTGTTTTTGGGAACTGCAGAAAAATAACAGTGTAGAACTAAAATTGCAGAATAACTCCTGGACATCTAACATCAAGAGCATCATTGGGGTCTTTTTTAAGAAGTCTTTTGCAATGGGATTACATCAAATTGAGAAGCTTCTGTGCTACAAAAGAAACACTCAGAAAAGTGAAGAGACAACCAACAGAATGAGAGAAAATATGTGCAAATTATGCAACTGATTAATATCCAAAATCTATAAATAGCTCAAGAAACTTAAAAACAACAAAACAAACAATCCAGTTAAGAAATGGGCAAAGGACTTGATGAGGTATTTTTCAAGAAAGGAAATCCAAATGGCCAACAGACACATGGAAAAATGCTCAGGATCACTAGCCGTCAGGGAAATCCAAATCAAAACCACAATGACATTTCACCTCACCCCAGTTACAATGGTTTTCATATAGAAGTCAATAAATAATAAATGCTGACAAGGATGACAAGGAAGTGGGGATGGGGAGAGTAATGTAATCCACTGTTGATAGGAATGCAAACTAGTACAGCAATTGTGGAAGGCAGTATGGAGATACCTCACACAGCTGAAAATAGATCTACCGCATGTCCCAGTAATTCCTAGAGAAATGAAATCAGCATATGAAAGAGTGATTTGCATCCCTATGTTTATGCAGTTCAATTCACAACAGCTTAGATATGGAATCACGCCAGATGTCTATCAACTGATGACTGGATAAAGAAATTGTGATACACACCTACATGGGCACGCTTGCGTGCACACGCACACACACACATATATATATATATGTCATATGGAATACTACTCAGTCATAAAAAATAATAAAACCCTGTATTTTGCAACAAAATGGATAAAACTGGAAACCATTATACTTGGTGAAATAAGCCAGTCCCAAAAACACAAATACCATAGTTCCCTGATCTTGGGTAACTAATAGAGTACATAAAAATGTAATGTATAAGCCGGCGCCGTGGCTCACTAAGCTAATCCTCCATCTTACGGCGCCAGCACACCGAGTTCTAGTCCCGGTCAGGGCACTGGATTCTATCCCGGTTGCCCCTCTTCCAGGCCAGCTCTCTGCTGTGGCCAGGGAGTGCAGTGGAGGACGGCCCAAGTACTTGGGCCCTGCCATCGGATCAGCGCAGTGCGCAGGCCGCAGAGCGCCGGCTGCAGCGGCCATTGGAGGGTGAACCAACGGCAAAAAGGAAGACCTTTCTCTCTGTCTCTCTCTCTCACTGTCCACTCTGCCTGTCAAAAAAATAAAAAAAAAATTTTAAAAATATAATGTATAGAAGTGAAGCTGACACTTTGAGATTCAATAAGTGTTTATAGCCTTTGTCTTGACTGCAAAGGAACAGTGTTTTTTTTTTTTTCTTCTTACTGTTTGTTGAACTCTTTAATGAGTGTAGAGTTAATGAGTATAAAGTAAACTGAATGATCATTGCAAAAATTAAGAGAGGCAATAAAAGAGGAGGAGGGAGGCAGAGGGTTGGGAGCATGGGTGGGAGCGAGGATAGGGTGGCAAATATCATTGTGTTCCTAAACCTGTATATATGGAATACATGGAATTTTTTTATGTTAATTTTTTTTAAAAAAAGAGAAGAGAAGAAAAAAAGAGTATTAGTGGGGCTGGTACCATAGGCTCTATAGCCTTTGAGAAGCTAACTTGAAAAGGAGAAATTTTCAGGGAGATGGTGGCAGTCATTAAACTATCAATTACATACACATTCCATTAATTATAACTTTGTACACTCTACAAATTGAATCATGGAGTCCTTAACATCTATAATATAGTATCTTACCAAAAGATTGATTGGTTAGTTCATTAAGCATTTTGCAAACATCTACCTGCATTCAGATGCTACACTGCTATTCTCATCAAATGAAGTGAAATATGAAGCCGCTTGACCTGAAGACATCACCACCCTGTCCTCATCAGTCTTCTACAGTCTCAACAATGACACCAGCGGGCAGCAACAGCAGCAGTAGCAGTGCCCTTTGCGTTAAGAATGTGCAGCTGCAGTGCCATCACTTCCGGGGACCAGCCAGCTGTCTGGACATTGGGCAAGACAGCTCTGGCTGGCAGACAGCAGAGGGCAACTTTTTCAGACTTTGACAGCAGTGCCTTTGAAGAGCATTGGTGTCCCGGAGGAGAGGTCACCGTGGCAGCTTAGAAACCAGTCATGAAAAGAGCTCCTGTTAAGAAGTAGCCATAGCATCTCATGCTCTAGAGGCTACCAGAATTTTCTGAGGGAATAATCAAACTCATACGGAGTTCACAGACCTGTGCAGGAAAAATATGGCTTTACATGAGTTTCAGGTGACTTTGTTTTTATATGTTGACTGGTCTTGCACAAGAAAAAGATATAGAAAAAAATCTGTACATAAGTATTGATAGCAGAGCAGAATTAGTATAAATAAGGTGGTTGTGTAGGGCATGATTTCTGTGTACTAGAGGATACATACTTGCTGCTGACACAAAGTGAATCAACTCTAAGACTGAAGCCAGAGGGCCCAGCATTGTGGCATGGTAGGCTAAGCCTCCCCCCCTCCCCCAGCACTGGCATCCCATGTGGGTGCTGGTTCTTATCCCAGCTGTTCCTCTTCTGATCCAGCTCTCTCCACTAATGGCCTTGAAAATCAGAATAAGATGTCCCAAGTGCTTGGGCCCTGTACCCATGTGGGGAACTTAAAGGAAGCTCCTGGCTCCTGGCTTTGGTTAAGCTCAGCTCCAGCCATTGCAGCCATTCAGGGAGGGAATCATTGGATGGAGAGGGAATCATCGGATGGAGGACCTTTCTCCCTGTCTCTCCAAGTCTCTGTCTGTAACTCTACCTCTAAAGTAAATACATAAAAGTCTAAAAAACTAATGAAGCCAGACTGACAGATTTGGGGGCTCAGAATTTCCTCAAATCACACATCCCTCTTTCAAAGAATGCTCATAACTGGTAACAAGGATATAGTTATTTGTCTTCTGAAGGCTGTGGGATTTTAGGACAGGCCACTCCAAATAGATTCAGGAACCTCAAGAATAACAACCAAACTCACTACAAAGTAATGCATTTTTGGCTACTCTTTCCCAAGCCAAACTCTCTAGTCCAAAACTGGGTTCTCTCCTATCCTTGGGATGAACAAGATGTCACATTATAGAATGATAAGAGCACATGATGCTTTCTAGTTACATTCAAAGTGATAGAATTGTATAGAGAAAGAGCATGGAACTGTATTTCATTTAATACCTGTATCATCGCCCCAGCTCTGTGCCAGATCACTGATTTTCAGCATTGTGCTGCCTGAAGGAGAAAAGCTTCCCCACACAGAATAGACTAGAGAAGCACCATTACTGTGTTTGTATCCAATATGCTGCAACATATTTCATTCTATGTAAAGCTGGTTAATGGATTTTCCATTTTTGTCATCTGTTTTTGAACCAAGTAACCCTCATATAAAAAGGATAAATTTCAAAAACTTTCTGCAAAACAAAAACAATTTGGATATAATACTAAAATAACAACTAGGCTGGCGCTACGGCTCAGTAGGCTAATCCTCCGCCTTGCGGCACCGGCACACCAGGTCGGGCCGGGGCGCCGGATTCTGTCCAGGTTGCCCCTCTTCCAGGCCAGCTCTCTGCTGTGGCCTGGGAATGCAGTGGAGGATGGCCCAAGTGCTTGGGCCCTGCACCCCATGGGAGACCAGGAGAAGCACCCGGCTCCTGCCTTCTGATAGGTGCAGTGCGCTGGCTGCAGCACACCGGCCGCGGCGGCCATTGGAGGGTGAACCAACGGCAAAGGAAGACCTTTCTCTCTGTCTCTCTCTCTCACAGTCCGCTCTGCCTGTCAAAAAAAAAATACTAAAATAACAACTAAGCAACAAATAAAAGCAGAGCTGACACATTCCTGCTCCAATACATGTTCTTTGTCAACTGGAAAAATAAAAATAACGATAATCTAATCACACCTGGCAAGAAGTGAGCTTCAACATCCTGGATTTGTCAAGATTATATAAATATGGATCTATATCTCGCCTGATACTGTTGAAAATGAACTGCGCCTTAAGAATCTATTGTGTCCAGAGATTCTAGCTAATGATTGTGTGAAGCCTTCACTTCTAACTAACACTGCAAAATTAATCATCCACAATCTGGCTATGAATTTCTACAGTGTTATAGAAAGTCATGTGATTCTTATCTAGGATAGACACAATGTCATGAATTGTAATAAAAAGAAGTCTCTTTTTACATCTCCTATTTCACAGCGCAAACTACAAAAAAAAAAAAAAAAAAAGATTTGCTTTACAGGAAGCAGTTGGTTTAACTGAAGCAGTTAAAGTGGCTGAATGTTGGAGCAGCACCCACACACTGACGTGCCTAAAAGTCCTCTCCACAGAAGATACTGCTTTAAAGGGACACACAGACACACTGTTGAAATTTTGAAGAAACACGCATTAGAATGAATTATGTGGCTATGAGAGGTATACTACACATTTGAAGAATAAATATTTTTAACATCTCAGTATGTCGTATTTTTAACGATTGTTTATTTCTTAGTGTTTCACAAATACGAAATGAGAGAGTACAAACATTCTCATAAGAATTTCACTTTGCTGATAAAGGATTTATTAAAAAGCATGCAAGTATTGCCACTGATGGATTTTTACAGTAGAATCTTTTTATGTTTTAAACTTTTTTATTTTGACATGAAACTTTTCTACATATTTTCAAAAAATGCATTGCCTAGAAACCTTTTTTTATATGGATTTTTTTCTTTTAACTTTAATAAATATAAATTTCAAAAGTACAACTTTTGGATTATAGCAGCTTTTTCCCCCCATAACCTCCATCCCATCTCCCACTCCCTCTCCCATCCCATTCACATCAAGATTCATTTTCAATTATCTTTATATACAGATCAATTTAGTATATACTAAGTAAAGATTTTAACAGTTTATACTTTGTGTTTCTGTGTGGGTGCAAAGTACTGTTTGAGTACTAGTTATACCGTTAATTTACATAGTACAACACATTAAGGACAGAGATCCTACATGGGGAGTAAGTGCACAATGACTCCTGTTGTTGACTTAACAATTGACAGTTTTTTTGTTTTTTGTTTTTTGGTGTTTTTTTGTTTTGTTTTGTTTTGTTTTGTTTTGACAGGCAGAGTAGACAGTGAGAGAGAGAGAGACAGAGAGAAAGGTCTTCCTTTTCTATTGGTTCACTCCCCAAATGACCGCTGCGGCCGGCGCACTGCACCAATCCGAAGCCAGGAGCCAGGTGCTTCCTCCTGGTCTCCCATGCGGGTGCAGGGCCCAAGCACTTGGGCCATCATCCACTGCACTCCCGGGCCACAGCAGAGAGTTGGACTGGAAGAGGAGCAACCGGGACAGAATCCAGCGCCCCATCGGGACTAAAACCCCGGGGTGCCGGCGCCACTAGGTGGAGGATTAGCCTAGTGAGCCAGGGCGCTGGCCTACAATTGACACTCTTATTTATGATGTCAGTAATCACCCGAGGCTCTTGTCATGAGCTGCCAAGGCAATGGAAGTCTTAATTAGAGAAGAAGAAGAAAGTAGCACAAAAAAAAAAAAAAATTTCTGAAACTGGTATGAGAAATTTGTCTCAGGTCATGTCATTTCAAGTTCAAGAAAAGTATATTACGTATTTTAAAGTTGGTCACACATGCTCACCTCAAAACTTTAGAAGGAGAATAACTGGATTTCAGTCTTCCAGAAAATTTCATTGGTTTCTAGGACAACCTGCTTAAAAAATATTAAAAAGCACTACTTTCTGACTACTTTGTGAGAACAAGGAACTGATACAAAGTCAGGTAAAGTAGAAGTTTACTACACAAATTTAGAAAAAATACTGCCTTGGTGATATTTCAATGTGGACATTTATGGTCAAAATATTTTACTTACAGGTGTGTGCAATGAGACCAGTGATCTATAAAAATAGCAGAAAGTATCTCATCACACCAGTTTCTTCTCCCAGAATGATCACTCTAATGTGCCTATCTCGTTGCCATTCTATCTTATCAAATTAGTGCATCAGCTCTGAATCACTACTGCTACAACAGCCTCTGGACTCAGCGTCATCACACCATGGGGAAGAACAGTCACCTCTGCATTTACACCTCCAAGCGCTTGCAAGAATCAAACAGTAAAACTGATATGAAATTACAGGGAACATGATAAAGCAAGATATAAGTAAAATATATTAATAGGTTGCATTTGTCTATTAGAAATTGGGTTTGCCATGTCCCTAATACCTTGAGGATCCCCAAGATTTCAAATCTTTTTCCTCCCTGAAAGATTGAAAAATTAGCATTTATTCCCAGAAATTAGACTAATTTTTGTTTCCATTGAACAAAGAAGCTAGCATAGGAGGTAGGAAAAGATGGTGGAAGGCTTGAATTGCTCAATCAGGAAAATCGCATTACTCACAGCCTGACTAAACCCCCAAATGGAACAACATCCTCCCCAGTGTATGCTTTGCTGTTCTAAAATCAATTTCTGCAGTCTCTCCTTTCATATTCTTCACCAATGTAACACAAATAACAGTTGCTTTCCCAATATAATTTAAGAAGAATAAAACTCCTACTGCACTCAAAATAAGGGTATGAAAGTTCTCAGATGAATACATTTAAACATGCAAAGTAACAAGATAATATGGCATAGAAGAAAGATAACAATGGCAAAGAACAATGTCCTAAAGTCATATCACATATCCAGGCATCACCCAAGCATAACCGCATGACCATTACCATATGATGTAACTATACCACAATGCTCAGTACTTGATAAATACTCCAAATAAACTATCCTACTATTATGATTGCAATAGTAATGAAATCCTCTAAATCTCAGTTTTGATAAACTGAAAAATAAGCTGGGGACAAATGATTCCTGCTGTACCACTCCCCAGAATATTTGCAAGGACTAACTAAAATTATGCATATGAAAGTCTTTGAATATGATAAGCCTCAATATAAATGTGAGATATCAATAGACTGTAAAGGCTAGAACTTCCCTGCTTAGTGGTTTTTCCATCTAAACCTAAACACAATAAGAAGAATATATAATAACTTGGCTGCAAAGAACTTTACACATGCTAATGTACATACACATCCACTAACTACAAAGACTCTCAAAGCTCATGGATGAGATAGAGAGGAGAGTCATTATTCCAAAATGTACCAATCGAGAAACTGCAGCCCATGAGCTGCTGACAAATGCCCATAGGACCCAGGTTTCTGATCCTGGTGAAGTGTGAGTCTCTGTCTACCACACAAACATCCATGAAGTTTTCACAGCTAGTTATTTGCAGATGTATAACAACCCATTAAGATGCTCTATAAGTCTGTACAATTTTAAAAACACATTTACTTAATTCTCTTTCCATAATTACAATAGATGAAACTTCTTCCCTTGGCTCATTAAAGTTATGATTCATGAGGTTTGTTGTAGGCTGACCACTTAAGTAGAAAATGCTTGCAAGTACCCATCATAAGCAATAAGAAATTCCCATAAACACTGAAGCCATGGGAAAACTTTCATGAGTGGCTAATGTATGTATTTTATATATACCATATTATAACCCATGCAACTATTGATTTTCCAATAGTTCTAAATTATAACATGATAATGGTTGTGGTTTAGTCATTTGTAAATATAAGACATTCATTTTTGTCATATTTGCTCATTTTTTACCAGTAAGTTATATAGATCAAATAAAATTTTATCTAATATCACTTTTCTCTAATAAGAATCCATGAATGAAAATGAGAACAGGGGCTGGCGTTGTAGAATAGCAGGTAAAGCCACCACCTGAGATGCCGTTATCTTGTATGGGTACCTATTCATGTCCTGGCTGCTCCACTTCTGATCCAGCCCCCTGCTAATGGCCTGAGAAAAGCAGCAGAAGATGGCCCAAGTGCTTGGGCCCCTGACACCCACATGAGTGATCTGGAAAAAAGCAACTGGCTCCTGGCTTTAGCCTGGTTCAGTTCTGGCTGTTGCAGCTACATAGGTAATGAACCAGCATACAGAAGATCTCTCTCTCTCTGTGTCTTTCCCTATCTCTGTAACTCTGCCTTTCAAATAAATAAACAAATCCTTTTTAAAAATGAGAATATAGGGGCCAGCACTGTGGCGCAGTAGGTTAATCCTCCACCTGCAGTGCTGACATCTCATATGGGTGCCAGTTCTAGTCTCAGCTGCCCCTTTTCCAAACCAGCTCTCTGCTGTGGCCTGGGAAAGCAGTAGAAGATGGCCCAAATTGCTTGGGCCCCTGCACCCGTGTGGGAGACCAGAAAGAAGCACCGGGCTCCTGGCTTCAGATCAGCGCAGCTCCGGCCATTGCGGCCACCTTGGGAGTGAACCAACAGAAGGAAGACCTCTCTCTCTGTCTCTCCCTCTCATTGTCTATAACTCTACCTCTCAAATAAATAAATAAAATCGTTAAAAAATAAAAAATAAAAATGAGAATATAGTATACAGTTATAGATTTAGTAATTGAAAATATTTTAAAAGGAATGTAAATTAATTTCTGACAATGTGATTGCTTTCAACAAATTAAGATAATAATGAAAGAAGTAAATCCTGCTGAAGTTCTGTACTCCAGAAAAAAATTACTGTTGATGTATATTCTCCCACATATTAAAATATAAATACATTATTTTAATTATCATTATAAATCAAACTACCAGTATTAGAACATTGAGAATTTTATAATAGTTTTGAAAAATTTTAAACAGCAATCAGAAATTCAAGCACAAAACAACGATTTCATAACAACTAAAGTTCAAACCAGTTTCTAATGTTCTAAGAGAAAAAATAAGACACTAATCTATGGCAAGCATAGTGGTTTGCCTTGTTAGGCGTGTGCAGGAAGCTAGCTAGAAGGACTGGAATCAGACAGCACGCACCAAGTAGTAAAAGCCCAGGCTCTCTGCCCCTTCTCTGGTCTCTGCATATCTCCGGAATTCCTTTCCTTAACACACTCGCAATTCTCTTTCGACGTTCATCACACAGGACAAGGGGGTTCTGCAGCAATGAGATTCTCACTTATTTAAGAAATAAAATCTGGAATTGAGGCTTAAATTTTAGTTCTAACCCCAAATGAATGGAAAACAACCTGTGCCCATCAGAGTCCCAACAGAAACAGAAGGTCTACTCAGCTGTTACTGTTAAGGAGCATTCAATAAAGCGTGTATTTACAGAGGCGGGGCAAACACTGAAAGAGCCAACCGGGATAAAGGAACCAGGATCCAGCGACATGGCAAGGCCCTCATCACCCACAGCTTGAGAGAGCAAGCAGAGGGAGCCTTGGGGCAAGGAGCTGCCAACAAGAGCAGGCTTAAATCTAACACAAACACTCTAACAGACCACGCAACAAGGCAGAAGAGTAAGGGAATCTCTGTCCCCACACCCCTGACCCAGCTGGAAGCCGGCAGACAGCAGACTGCCAGGAGTGTGCTGCACAGAGGCCAGCCCCACAGGCACAGTGCAGGGAAGACAAAGATGGAGAGGAGGAAGAAGGAGAGTTGGGGTGGATGGAAGGGCTTGTAGGAGAAACATAAACACCATCTCCTTAGTTTTCCTGGCTTGAATTCCTCCCTTTCTCATTCAAATTAGTTATGGCCAAGAAACTGTGACCCTAAGGTGTTCTTTTAAGACCCTTTCTTATTCCTTAAAGTATTTATCCCAGTGGACTCAACAGTTCACCTATAGTATACACATACACCATTCTGGGTTTCTTTAAGTTTCTTGATGCTGCTCCCCTGCTCCCTTGTTTCAAGGACGTCTCCGCCAGCCTGATAATCTCGTCCCTGTGCTATCCCTCTATCACCTGGAACCCTGACCACAATTACTTTATACTCGAAACCTAATCATTTTACTATAAAGTGTCAAATAACCGACCAGATCAACTTTTCTGAATACCAGGTAAGCATTTTAAGTATTTGTTTTATTCTGTTTGCTTTTTCTTCTTCAGGAAAACCAACCACATAAATTTTGGGACTCTATTATAACATAGTTCAAACACTGTTTCTGGGGCTCTTTCTATGTTTGTATCTCATTTTTATTCTATTTTTTCCCTTTCCTTTGGGAACTCATAAGTTAGTCTTCATTTCTCAAAAAAATTTGTCTTTTTTTTCCTTCTATTATTTTCCTAACTTCATTAACTTTCAATTATTTCCTTTTTGGATTCAATTTCTCCCTTAATTTTTTTTTTTTTTTTTTTTTTTTTTTTTTGGACAGGCAGAGTGGACAGTGAAAGAAAGAGACAGAGAGAAAGGTCTTCCTTTGCCGTTGGTTCACCCTCCAATGGCCGCCGCAGCCGGTGTGCTGCGGCCAGCGCACTGTGCTGATCCGATGGCAGGAGCCAGGTGCTTCTCCTGATCTCCCATGGGGTGCAGGGCCCAAGCACTTGGGCCATCCTCCACTGCACTCCCTGGCCACAGCAGAGAGCTGGCCTGGAAGAGGGGCAACTGGGACAGAATCCGGCGCCCCGACCAGGACTAGAACCTGGTGTGCCGGCGCCGCAAGGCAGAGGATTAGCCTAGTGAGCCGCGGCGCCGGCCTTAATTTTTGTTCTTTTAATACAAGGTGTGTATTTTTAATGGACTCAAATGATTATATGAAAGTACTTAATATGTGGAATAATATCTAACAGTTTTCTCCATTTTCATTGTAGGTCCCCTTTTTTTTGTGAGAGAGATTTTTAATCACCAGTGACACTTTTATTTTTGTGCTCTGGATTGTAAGGATTTTTGTTGTTTTTATACAGTATTCTGTTTTGTCTACTCCATGGTTCAAGTTCAAGGGTACTCTCAGGTTAGTTCTGTCTATTCTGTGTAACCTCTTTTATGGTGGGGAAGGGGAAGAGTGACTAAATCTTATTGTTTTTCTTCTTCCATAGGATTATGAATTTTATTTTTTCTTTTTATTTTAAAAACTTGAATCCATCCATTAATTTATTCATTTTTATTTGAAGGACTAATGTATAGACAGACACAGAGAGGTCCCCCATTATTCTCCCAATGCCCTCAACAGCTGAATGTGGGCCATGTTGAAGTCAGGAGCTGGGAACTCAGTGTGGGTTTGCCACAAGGGTGGCAGGAGCCAGAAGACTCAAGCCAGCATCTGCTCCCTCACAGGGTGCACTTTAGTGGAACCTGGAATTTAGGACAGAGCCGGGACTTGAACCCAGATACTCCAACATGAGACATAGACATTTCAGCAGCACATTAAGTGTTATACCAAATACCCACTCCAGATGTTGAATTTTGTGCTCATATTTTTCTTTTCCTTTATAAACTTGTCAGGAAAGCATATTCCTCTTCATGCTCCCTGTCTGATTCTTGGCCAGAATGCTGCCATAAAGTTACACCTTTAGTCTTGCATCTGTCCAACCCTTCTCCTGTTGCCAGTTTTGATTTTCACTGCGGTGCCTTTTCTCTTTGGGAGTGATTTTGTCTGCTCTTTGCTGGAGTTCCTGCTCTTCTCTCTTTGTCATGTTCTTCCTGAAATCCCCCCTCTCTTTTTCTCTGTAATCACAGGCCTTGTCATGGCATAGTTTATTTATTAATTTATTGGCATAGTTTTTCTCTTCAGAGTTGCAAGTGGCAGCTTAACCCACTGAGCCACAATGTGCCACAACACTCACCTCAGTTTTATGCTACTTAGAGGACTCTAGAAGATATTTAGAATCAGGCAAGCACCACTGTTCTCCAAACAGTGGTTATCTGAAAAATATGTATTCAAAGTGGGTATGTACACATGGTGAACTATAACCAATCAATACAAATAACAACACAGTGAAGACTAAGCCTCATATTCCAGATCCTGAATCTCACAGCATCTTTTCCAAAATTTCCAGCACCACTTCTGTGAATAAGCTGCCAGAGATACACACTGATACAGGATGTTTTGTGTTACTGTTTATTTATATATGTTTACATCTAAGCACCTTTTTTCCACATGTGAAGTATTCAGTGCAAAGCATTTCTGTACTAACTTAAAATATAGGTATAACAAATACACAAAGATGCAATTTCTCTATCAACATCATTGGGCCCATAAAAAATAGAAAGCATTTTACACTGATAACACTCAGTCCCTCTGCTTTTAATGACATCAATAATTATATTTAAACCTGTGAACTTATTACATGTTTTCCTTTTTGTCATGTATATTTTTGTCCCTTTATCACTTCTTACTCTTTTGGAGTATGTGCATTTTATTATTCCACTTTTTCCATTACCTTGTTTGTTACAAATCCCTTCTACTATACTTTTAGTACTTGAAAAATAACTTTGTGTATTTACTTTCTCCTAAGCAAGGCAAAGTTCTGAGTATACTACAGTGTCATTTATCCCTTCCCATACTGTTTGCCATTATTGCTATGTATTTTAATTTTCTATATTTTAAAATATCTAAAACACTATTAATACTAAAACACTATCAATATTTAGTGATTTTCAGGGGAATTAACTAAATGACTCACTTTTTTCATTTTTATTATTAGTTATATCTAGGACCTTCAGCCTATTATGAGTTTCTCTGCTTGAATAACATCTGTTAATATATGTTGTATATGGGTCCACCATTAACAAATTTTCTCAGTTGGTGGATAAAAATATACTTTTTTAATTTGCAGATATTTTAATTAGTATTAAGTTCTATAGAGTTCTATATTGGAAGTTGTTTTTTCAACAACTTTACGATATTTCATTTGCTTATGGTTTCCATCTATTCAAAAATTTGGGGTGAACATTAAGTCACCACTTGGGACACCTGCATCCCATATCAGAGTTCTGGTTTGATTCTCATCTTTATTTTCCGAGGCAGCTTCTTGGTAATGCATCCTCAAAGGCCGTTCGAGTTCTTGGGCTCCTGCCACTCATTGAGGAGACCCAGATGGAATTTCTGGCTCCTGGGTTCAGCCTGATCCAGCCTTGATGGGCATGGTCCCTTGGAGAGTCAACCAGGAGATGGAGGTCACAATGTCTCTCAATCTCTCTCCTCCCTCTTTCCTTTCCAAGTTGAGGAAGACAAGGAAATATTTTTGAAAATAAATCTATTTCCCTAATTGCTGATGTTTTGAGGTTTTTTTTTTTTCATCTCGCTATTCACTTTAAGGGTTTTTCTCTTTTCAGCATTACTATGATGTGTCAAAGTTAAGTTTTCTCTTTTATTTGTGTATCTGGGTATGAATATGTGGTTTCCTGTTTTTCCTCAAGTTTCACAAATTCTTAATCAGTTTTTTGCTTACATATTCCTTCTGCTATATTTTATTATTCTCCATCCAGCTACTTAATCTCATACGTATTAGACATTTCAACAGGATTATTTTTCTTTTTTCTTGCCATTTTGCATTCTTGGGTGGAAATATCTATGGATTTTCACCTTTTACCTTCTGTATCACCAACTCTCTCTCTAGTTGTGTGTAATCTTCATCCATTCACTGAATTACTACATTCAGTTACATTTCCAGTTCTGAATCTTTCATTTTCTGCAAAATTAACCACCAAAATTCTTTATTTTACATGGAGTCTGTGTCAATTACCTATTTCATTTCTGGGTTTTCTGCCCAATCTTCTTTTTTGTTATATCAAGTATTCTTTTTTTTTTTAATCTCGAAACCTTTTATTTAAGCTATACAAACTTCATGCCTTTCATATATACAAATTTAGGAACATAATGATTCTTCCCACCCATCCCTCCCTCTTATCCCCGACTCCCTCCCTTCTTTCTTCTCTCTGTCCTACTGCCCTTCTTATTTTTTCCAAAGATCTATTTTCAATTATCTTTACATACATAAGATTAATCCTACACTACATAAATAGTTCAACAAACAGTATGAAGAAAAGAAACTTTCTCCACAGTCAAGACAAGGACTATTCAAAAAGTTCAATTTCACTTCTATAAATCACTTTTTATGTACTCTACTAGTTACCATGGCTCAGGGAGAACATATGGTATTTTTATTTTTGGGACAGGCTTATTTCACTAAGTATAAGTTTCCCAGGAGCATCCATTTTGTTGCAAACAACAGGATTTCTTTTTTTACTGCTGTGCAGTATTCCATGGTGTACATATACCACAATGTCTTTATCCAGTTTCAGTTGACAGACATCTGTGTTGATTCCATATCTTAGTTATTATGAATTGAGCTACAATAAACACAGGAGTGCAGATAACTCTTTCATATGCTTATTTCATTTCCTTTGGATAAATTCCCAAGAGTGGGATGGCTGGGTCATATGGTAGGTCTATATTCAGATTTCTGAGATATCTACATACTGTCGTCTCTCACTACTGCCTTCCACAGTGACTGTACCAGTTTACATTCCCACCAACAGTGGATTAGGGTACCTTTTACCCCATATCCTCACCAGAATTTGTTTTTTGTTATGTATCAAGTATTCCTTATTGAGTGATAACTATTATGAATGGAGATTAGGAGAGATAATTTGAGACTCTGTATGATGTAAATTTATCATTCCATAGAGAATTTATTTTTCTTAGTGAAACCAGAATGTTGGATGTTGTAAAAATTATTAGATTGGAGGGTGAACCAACGGCAAAGGAAGACCTTTCTCTCTGTCTCTCTCTCTCTCACTGTCCACTCTGCCTGTCAAAAAAAAATTAAAAAAAAATTATTAGAAACCAAAAGTATGTGAAGCTAGGCTGATGTACTGTAAGGAAACATCTATTAGTAATTTAGCATTCTGTATACAACACAGCCTTTAGAAATTCAATGCATTCTGGATATTTGCCAAGCCCCACTCCTTATCCAGCCCTAACCTCTATTTTTGTCTCTCTTTTTAACCCATTTCAGCAAATCTTTTCCTTTCACATGAGTTTCTCATCACAAGTTAATTGGTCATTTCTGCTTTCCATTGGGATCCTATTTCTCATACAACCTCTATGTCTAACCAATCTCCAATCTCTACTCCCTAAAGCAAGTATCTGTTACTTTATGTTGAAATCACATGACTGCTCATATTTATTCTGCATGCTGCAGAAACAGATTAAAATCTACCATTCATAAAATAAATGGTGTCAGAAGTGGTATTTAAAGTATGTTTCACCCCAACATAAGTGAGCTTAAGGACCAGGTACCAACACACAAATTTAATATTTAAGTATTACATTTAAATTGATTGGGGACCAGCTTTGTGGCATAGTGGGTTAAGTTTGAGTCCTTGCTACTCCACTTCCAATCCAGCTCCCTGCTAATGCACCTGGGATAGCAGCAGAAGATGACCCAAATGCTAGGGTCCCTGCACCCACATGGGAGACCAAGATGAAGCTCTGACTCCTGGTTTCATTCTGATCCAGCCCTGGCCATTGTAGCCATTTGGGGAGTGAAACAGCAGAAATCCCCCCCCCTCTCTTATTCTCCTTCCCTCCCTCCCTATCTCTCCTCCTCTCTAACTCTACCTTTCAAACAAATAAATAAATCTTTAAAAATCTGATAAAATGCAATTTCCTAATCTATGGGTGACTTTCAAAAAAAATCACCAAAGACATGGAAAAGTTTTGCTAAATTTTCCCTTGCTTCTGCTTTCCCACATTTAATTGAAAGAACATCTTCCAAATTGAAAAGCAATTTTATTGTTATTAATATTTTAGTCATTATCATTCGTTATCATCATCGACCTAGAGGATCTTAAAGGCAGAAACAAGCACTTAGGATTCTATAAGCAAAATCTTTTAAAAATTATCAAGCACAAAATAAAAATCAATTGCACCTCACACGGTTCATTGAATTTAGCATCCCAGTCATCTTCAGTGTATTTTTAAAATTCATCAATTTCATTAAAATCACTTAACAAGTATTTATCAGGGAGCTAATATTTCTCAAGGACAGTTTAGTATATGGGAAATATAGTGATATTCAACCTTTTAATCTCATGGATTTCATATTCTTGTTAAGAAAGGCAATGAATACATATACAAAAAAGTAAATAGAAAGCATATTTTTCAAACAGTGGCAGAGCTCATAGAGAGAAAATACGACAAGGAGGGAAATGAGGAATGCAGAACAGGGGGCAGTGTATTATTGCCTGGATGATAAGGTGAATGTGGAAAAGGACCTGAGGGATTAAGAACATAAGTTGGCAGAAAGCTGGGTGAAGACTACACACAGCAGGGGGTACAGAGTGTAGAATTTCCAAGATATGTTTGGAAAAAGCACAGAAGCGAGAAAATATGTGTTCAAAACAAGGTTAGAATGGAAGTAGTGGAACCACAGCATGTAGAGCCTTGTAAATTATTCTGAAGAGTTAACCTTTCAACCTGCAGAATAAAAGGTCATGGGGGAATTTAAGCAGAAAAGTAACATGGTTCAACTTTTTGGAAAATACCACTCAAGCGGATATACTGGAAATCAATAGCAACGTATAGGACACAAGGAAGCCAGGAGACCCATTATGATTCTACTCCAATAACCCAGAAAATGGAAAAGGTGATGATGTCTAAACTATGGCATTGGCTGCATAATGATGAGATGTGCTTAGATTCTAGCTGACTTTTGGAGATGGAGCTAACAATATTTGCTGATGAATGGCCCATGAAAGTGATGACTCCACAGTTTGGGGCTAAGGCAAGGATGAAGGTATCAACTGAGATGTGAAAGTCAAGGCAGAATTAAACTAGACACCATGTGACTGCATGTCTCTGTAGACATGATGGATTTTAATGGATAGTAGACATTTTAGGGTGGTTGGTTAAGGTCATAAAAGACATAGATCTGCATTCTGGGGAAAGGTGGAGATATAAATTTTGAAGTTCATCAGGTGACTGACAGTATTTGAATTAATTACATTAGATAAACCATATATATATGAATTAGTGTGATGGTCTGGATGTTTTTCTTCCCCAAAATCCTAATCCTTGAGACATTGTCTTCACTGCTTTAAAAGACAGTAAGTTAGGTAAGACAAGGGCTAGGAATTAATCATTGGGTTTTACAATATATCAGTAACCTAATTCTAGAGTGGTAGAGAGAAGGCCTGCCTGAAGTGAATTCAAGCAAGAATGGGGGAAACAAGATTAACTAGGGTACTTCAAGACGTTTAAGAGCAAACGGAATTTAAAAATAAGTTTTCAGGCCAGCATTGTGGTACAGCAGACTAAAACCCTGGTCTGCATTGCCGGCATCCCATATGGGTGCTGGTTTGAGTCCCGGCTGCACCACTTCCAATCTAGCTCCCTGCTAATGAGCCTGGGAAAGCTGTAGAAGATGGCCCAAGTCCTTGGGTCCCTGCACCCAGCTCCTGGCTTCATTCAGATCGGTGCAGCTCCGGCCATTGTGGTCATTAGGAGAGTGAACTAGTGGATAAAAGACCTTTCTGTCTCTACTTCTCTCTGTAATTGTCTTTCAAATAAATAAAATAAATCTTTTTTTAAAAAATAGGTTTTCTGCAGTGCAAAGAGGTTTGAAATCCATGACATTGTTTTCACAGCATGCACATTCTATAAACTTCTTGAAGATTCCTTGCACGATGCTGCCTGTATTTGGGGAATCAAGTATAGGCAACTTTTCTGAGGAGTTTTGCTGAAAAAAGCTGAGAGAAAGAGAATAAAGTACAGAGGAATGTTAGGTTGAGGAATTTGTATTTTTGATATAGATTTTGCAGTTCTTTTAAATAAACTAAGAACAGGATCAACTTGATGATGTGTGAAGCAGGTGCAAGACAATTCCTTGAGTCGTGTCCTTAAGAGGGGTTGAGCTCCAGAATAGAAGGAAAGGGGTGTCCTTGGCTATACATACAGGCATTTCACCAATCACAAGAACAAAAAATTACATGTATACACAAAAGGCAGTCAACGTTGTTGTGTTTCTTTGTTTTGCTCTGTGGAGAACAATGAGAATTGCATTTAAAAAGGTCTGAGATTTTCTTGGAGAAACATGATGTAGGGAGAAAGAGAACATAAGGGTATATGCAAGGGCATACTTTTATTTATTTTTTCTTTTTTTCTTTTATCTTTTTTTTTGACAGGCAGAATGGACAGTGAGAGAGAGATACAGAGAGAAAGGTCTTCCTTTGCCGTTGGTTCACCCTCCAATGGCCGCCACAGCCGGCACACTGTGCTGATCCGAAGGCAGGAGCCAGGTACTTCTCCTGGTCTGCAAGGGAGTATTTGTAACAATTGGGTATGGACTCCATGTGAATGTAGGAGCAAGGGCATATGGTATGTGAGAAATATGATAAAAGTGGAAATATCAATGGATTTTAGGTCCCGGTAAGATTTAAGGATTCCTGGGGTCAGGGAAGAACTGGAAAAGGAGGAGCAGTGTTTGGAGAGTCTAATGCTAAAATGAAATTATGGAGGAACCACAATCAGTGGCAACACCCTCACCCTGACCCAGTAACTCTTTCATAAGTATTTTTTTAAGTAAAAGGAATAAAGAGAAAAAAGAATAGATGATTTTCCCTCCAGGGCTTTGAGAAAGCAAACAAATCTCCTTAATTTACATTACACAGTCAGACTTTCTACCTATTGGTAGAGCACCGACATCTTATAAATATATTTTCAGTCATCAACAGAAAATATCTGCACTGCCAACACTTGACAGACTCAACCTTGAAAACAATAGAAAACTTATAAAACAGTAAGAATTATAAAATACCACTCCAAGCATGTGCTTAAACTCCTTATGCTATGTAACAACTGCAATAGCTTTGGGTTATGTTAATCCCATCTTTCTGAGGGAAAAAAAAAAAAAACAACTAAGGCTTAGAAACAGAAAAGCACCCGAGATTACACAGGGAGTAGATATTTGAGGCATGGTATGCCTGAGCCTAAAGTGCCATCGGAAAACCACCTCTACCAATGTAGTTTTCAAAATACACTTCCTGAGTCCATGGATCTGCATGAAATACACATGCTGGGAAGTTGTCTGAAGTCAGCTGAACCAGAATCTCTAGGGATGGTACCTGGAAACGTGATTTTCCACAAGTGGCTCTGATGCCTGCTCCAGTTTGAGAACCCCCGTGCTATCTTACTGCTGACGGAGTAGTAACACTAGCTAACCGCTCTCCTCTGCTATAAATATCTTCAGGATTATTAGTGACTTGGGGAATAAGTAAAGACTGTTATGAGAATCAAACTATTTGGAAATATGTCCAGTTTACGATTTTCCCACTACAAAGATTCGGTCATCAGCACCACTGTTCTTTTTATCTTCTAGTCTATTAAATATGTGAGGAAACAGTAACTCCTGCTCTTGGAAACATTAAACTCTACTTTACACTATAAAGGTTAGTGATTTATAGATGCACTGCATATTATGAGCCTCTTAGTTTTACCAGAAGTGAGACTTTGCAAAACAGGGCAGAGATGTTGCAGAGCTGTGAGACAAGAGAACTGTGCTAACAGGAACCCCTGACTCCACATGGACATTATTGGTCCTGCAGAGCTCTTGCCAGGGTAGCTACATAACCAGTCACTTAATCTCTTGTTTTTCAGTGAATAGAAAATCAATATGAAGTAGATTACAATTAACTTTTTGTGTGTGTGACATGAATAATTTATTTCCACAGGAAATAGATCTCCAAAATCATAGCAAGAGGTCTCTCACCTAATTCCACTTTGCTACCGCAATAGAGGCCATCACAAAACCATGAATCAGTGTCACACTTTTCTTCTAGCCCTGTGGATACAATGAAAAGCCAAATCCACGGGGAAAGAACTTACATCAAGCAGAAGTCCTGCACGCATTATCCATTTTGTGAGAAGCGCCTGGTGCAAAGAGATAGCCACCTACATTCTCCTGCCTCTGCTAACTTTCCTTCGACCAATGTCCATCCACCACCCTTTACGCATCATCATCACGGAGCTCATCAAGACACACAATCACCCCCGCTTTACAAAGGAAGAAGCTAACAAATGGGCATGTGTAATACAATATGTTGCATCAGAACCCAGTTCTCTCGGCCATGACCTCTTCATCTGACACGGCCCCAGTTGCCACCTAGATTTCTGAGTGACCTCTCTAGGAATATACAGGTCATAGCCACTCACCAAATGTGTGACTGTCCAGACCAGCAAGTCTCAAAATGTAACAGAGGGACAACTTTTCAGGGGCTGTCTGCATAATAATACTAGGATGTCAGCAACCTTTTTTTATTATTTGTATTCACTCATGAGTGTACAGTAAGCTTTTCCAGAGATTAATAGGTGACACAACAAAAGACTGATATCAGATATAAATAAGAAAATCCAACTTTTTCAAAGATTGATCTATTTATTAGAAAGGCAGAGTTACAGACAACCACAGAGAGAGAAAGAAAGTGAGAGACATCTTCAGTTCCACTGGTTCACTCCTCAGGTGGCCACAATGGCCAGGGCTAGGACAGGCTGAAGCCAGGAGCTTCATCCAGGTCTCCTACATGGGCAACAGGGGCACAAGCACTTGGACCATATTCTGTTGCTTTTCCAGGCCTTTATTAGTAAACTGGATCAGAAGTAGAGCAACCAGGACACAAGCATGTACCCATATGGAATGCCAGTGTCGCAGGCAGTGGCTTTACCTACTATGCCACAAAGCTGGTTCCCAAGCTTTCATCTATTAAGCTACCATTTAAAGAGATGTGAAAAACCATTAAGAACCAATTTCCCACCTACCTATTATATTTTTCTTCAAATTATATGATTTATATTAATACAAAATTATTTTATTATTGTTCTAAAATGACAATATTTTAAACTCATAATTTATTTTCTAATATCAATTCTAAAATTTTAATTTCTAATATGATAAATACCAATGTTTTAAAGAAATTCTTTTGGATCCTCAAATTATAAGAATGCACTGAGGTCCAGGGCCAGTGCTGTGGCATAGGGCGTAAAGTTGCTACCTGCAGTGCCAGCATCCCATTTGGGCACCCATTCGAGTCCCTGCTGCTCCAATTCTGATCCAGCTCCCTGCTAATGCACCTGGGAAAGTGATGGAAGATGGCCTAAGTGCTCAGGCCCCTGCACCCACATGGGAAACCAGGAAGAAGCTCCTGGCTCCTGACTTCGGATCGGCCCAGATCTGACTGTTGCGGTCATTTGGGG
Organism: Oryctolagus cuniculus; assembly: GCF_964237555.1. Taxonomy (NCBI): domain Eukaryota; kingdom Metazoa; phylum Chordata; class Mammalia; order Lagomorpha; family Leporidae; genus Oryctolagus; species Oryctolagus cuniculus. Next base: position 77,441,612 of record NC_091443.1, read on the forward strand.
AGTGAACCAGCGGATCGAAGACCCTTCTCTCTGACTCTCTGCTTCTGCCTCTCTGTAACTCTGCCTTTCTAATAATCTAAAGAAAAAAAAAAAAAGGAATGCACAGAGGTCCTAAGTAAAATAACTTTGATAATTGTTGGTCTAGACTGCAGTTGGCCCACAAATAGATTCCTATGCTCCAGCTACATTCTGCATCTGTGTGCTGTCATTCACTGTTCAATAAACTTTCACGAGGCCAATTCTGGCCAAAACAGTGGAGTACTCTGGAAACACAGTGATGAACATACAGCCATTACTCCTAGTAAAGGCAGAAGATGATAAACAATACATGTTACATATGTATTACAAACTTGGGTACAGTTTTAAAGAAATGGAACGACATACTATTTAGGTAGAATAATGGAAGGAGGGTAGAAAGCCCTAGTATGTATCAGGAAAGCTGCATAGAAGATAAGGAGGAATCATGAAATGAATGAGAGAAAGGAGACCTGCCAGAGGAAATAGCATTCTTTTTTTAAGATTTATTTTATTTATTTGAAAGACAGTTACAGAGAGAGAGAGAGAGAGGGAGAGGGAGAGGGGGAGGGGGAGGGAGAGGGGGAGAGAGAGAGAGAGACAGAGAGAGAGAGGTCTTCTATCCATCTGTTCATTCCCCAGATGGCCATAATGGCCGGAGCTGTGCCGATCTGAAGCCAGGTCTGCCACACGGGTGCAGGGGCCCACGGACCTGGGCCATCTTCCACTGCTTTCCCAGGCCATAGCAGAGAGCTGGATAGGAAATGGAGCAGCCAGGACTAGAACCGGCACCCAAATGGAATGCCAGCACTTCATGCCAGGGCTTTAACCTGCTGTGCCACAGCACCAGCCCCAAAATAGCATGTTTTTAACATTGTCAGGCAATAAAGAGCTTGATGTGTTCATGGAACTCAGGCGGCTACATCACAGTGATCAAAGGAGAGACTAAAAAGGAAGAAGCTGGAAACTACATCAGGGCTTTACTTTGCAACTCTTGTTTGGTCGTGATGAGAACTTCATGTTTTACTATGCTCAGGAGGAAGTCCTGAAGAATGCCACGCAGGGGAATGCTGTGACCTGTGTTAAGTGGCCAGGATTGATTTAAAAATAAATCTGTTGGACTAGAGGAAGGAAATCCACCAGAGTTCACCAGTAAGAGTAGAATGGGCAAAATCTGTGAAATCAGAGGAAATACGGGCATTGTTGAAACTGTGAAGAAACAAGACAATGAAAGGGGGGCAAAAATGCAAAAGAAATACATTGAGTATTAAGGAGGAGTGAGCTAATCAGAAACCATGTGGGTCTGATCTCGCACACCATCCCATGTTAGCCTGGCAAAAGGAACCCTCTCTCTGTACATATAATCAAGCATCCAAGGGAAACAAGCAATAGCAACAGGTGGATAAACATATGGTCCAATGAGCTCCTTCTAGGACTTTAAGGTGAATTTACGTCCAAGAGTGGAAGTGACATAATTTCTTACAAGGACACTTACACCTTTTGTTTGCGCCCTTTATAAGCTGTGGTCCTTAGATCCCAACTATGTTAGCTCTTACAACTTAGACTCTTATCACTGCCCTTACTGTCACACCCAGGAACATAGGTGCTGCTTAGTGCTGGAGAGTGGGACACAGCCCAGTCAGGCTGATCCTTATAAAGGTTCATTTCAGCTACCTCGTGGGAGTGACTGGAGTGAAGGGAACTAAACTAGGAAGACTGGTTAGGAGTCAGCTGATGAAAATGTTATGGAGAGGTGAAACTAGACAGGAGTGGAAGATGGTGAAGCAAGCATGATTTTTTAAAATGGCAATTCTGATGCAATGAATTCTGAGGGTAAATAAGGGTAGAAATACAACATTACTACCAAACTTGTGGTTTGTATAGTTGAGTAGATAATAATTCCATTGATTGAGATAAGAAAATATAGGGGAAAAAAAAAACAGGAGTGAAGGGGAGCAGAACTTGGGGAAATGTAACATTTAACTTAGGAAATACCTCCATGGAAAATTTCAAGGACACAGTGGATTTTTGCTTTTAAATTTAGATGCAGAGAGAAGGCTCGTAATGAAGGGCGAAGGGCCATGTTCGGAGACCACCAGCATGCACGTTGTTAAGACTAAATTTCCAGCACTTCGTTGCCATCTTTGAGCCTCACAAAGGGCTAGGCCCAAAGACCTACCCATTAGTTCTCCTGCTTTCTCCAGATGAGCTCTACTTCCAGTGGCAAAGGCTCCCCACCCATCTGGTTCCCCACATCCTTACCAGCTCTATTTCCCTTGGTCCTCAGTCTAAGAGCTTTCCCTCCCCTGCCAGCCTGCAGAACCATTCAGACAAGCCAATACATCCCCCCATAGGAACTGTGGGACATTCCATCTTCCTTATACAAAGTGTGCCTGTCACCACCCTTGCAGGTTCAGTGTACCCCCAAGTGCAATGCACACATGGTCCTGCTTGGCCTGTGGCATCCTCCTCCCCAAGGCTGTGAATGTATGTCACTGCTGAACTGCTGTACCATCTGTCCAGTGGCAGGAGGAGCCTCTTTCCAGTGTCCTCTGTCCTACGATTGGCCTCTTCATGCTATTTAGGACCAAGGATCCCTCCTTCACTAATGAGGAGAAGCATGGAAATGGTTTTTAAATCTATTGAGGTAGATTAAAGTACTTAAGCAGAAAGTTTAAAAGTGAAAGAGGGCCTAGCAATCAGGTGACAGTGATAACTGAAGAGGAGAAGCACAAGAGAATAAATGGGCAAACAGTAGACACACAGTCCCAGAAGCCACAAGGAAGGGATATTTCAAGAAGAGAACTAAAATTTACCTAGCTGCACTTAACCACATGGAAATCACTGGTGAATAAACCAAGAGCCAGTTCAAGGGAGAAGTGGAACTGAAATTAGACTGGCATGGATTTAAGAATGAGTGAGCAACAGCACTGTGAACAAAGCATCTGGGAGATTCAGTGATAAAAAGGAGCAAAGAAATAAATCACAATCCAGATAGGGACCTGGAGAAATAGAAAGGCACCCATAGGAATTCTCTGTGGAATCCTACAGAGAGAGCAACTGATAATGCTCGAAAAAGAAGATATCGGAGAGAGAGAGAGGGAGAGGAAGAGGGAGGGAGGGAGGGAGAGACATGGAGAGGAAGAGGTAGAGAGAGAAAGAGAAAGAGGGAGAAAGAGAGAGGTCATTGCAAAGGCAGTGAGGCATAGAATAGAGAACATTCAGACAGAATGGCTTTTTGTAATAGCACAAACTCATCACCTTTGTAGTCAGAAGAAATAAAAACTTGAATGTGAACGCTAGTGTTTTTTAGATTAACTTCAGATGGACTAGAGGGTCCTACCCTCATAGCTTCCATTTTCCCACTGAAGCACAAAGTGAGAAAAGTCATAACTGAGATGCAAGTATGAGGATTGAAGAAACATAATAGTTAATATGGTGGGGAGATGGACCTTTGTAAAATCATAATGGGATTGGACAGTGTAGTCACTCTGAGTTAAATCCGTCCTTGATTGTTGGTAAATCAAAAATTTACCAATAATTGCTACAGTTCTGTGTTTATCACTTCATATGCAAACTCTCTTTTCATTTAAATCTGATACTAACCTTATGATATTGAAATAATTTCTCCGGATACTTACATGAGGAAATTGAAACTCAGAAACTTACGTAATCCCCCAAGTCAGTAAATGACAGTGAGGTAAATTCAACACCACTGAATATGAAAACTGTTATAGTTTGCACACATGACTATGTCTCAAATTTGAATAATACAGATACACTATAGAGGGAAGTAATTGTTGTGGACTCCCGGCATCCAGTCAATTTAGCTTTCATCTTGCCTAAATATAACAAACATAAAAATGGGAATAAACTCCATACTTATAGCTCCTAAACAAGTGTAAAACCATATAAAACTCATAAATAAGCAATAAAATTCTAAGACCAATAAAATTCAAAATAATTTTATTTTGAGGTGATATATAATGCTTCACTAAAATTAAATCATATTAATAGGTTTTATAGTACAATAATGTATTTTTGTTAAACATTTCACACTTGAGATCTTTTTATTTTTAACATCATAGACTATCATTTGAGTCATACTCCTTATCACTATTTTTCCTAACATTGAACTCATTTTCAACTGCCAGTCATCATTAATATGGAGTCTTTTTAACAGTTTACTTCAAAACACTGAACAATACTGGAAAATAGCTCCATTGTATATCTGCTATGCAGATAAAGGTAATGAACAGTTGCTTGGTGGTGGTTATGAAGGCAGTTACTGTTGGCAATATTTCGGGGTTGTTCTGACTACATAAGTGCAGATGTTTAATGAACCAATTATCTGGACAGAGCTCTCAATCACAACTTATGTAAAATTCAGTATCATGAAGTCATTTGGTCTTTTCTTCTTGGTGTAAGCCAAAATACGAACACAGACAATAGAGTTGTGTGAAAAGATCACTATGCTTCCACGGATGCAGTTTGAGGTATTATTTTAAGGTCCTAACCTCACACACTCACTCTGAAGTCTTCCTCGAAAGGAGGTAGTAAGCCTTGTGTACATTACTGTAATAAAACCTAAAGAACAAAACCAAATAAAAGCATCTTATAGAATAATGCCAGCTTCTTAAAGCTCATCTATATATCTGTACTAGTCACATCACATGAAAGCAAAAAAGAGCAAATAAAACTATTCATAAACTATCTTGACACGTACGTTGGGGGATAAGGAATACAACACATAGAGACAAAGTAAAGCAATAACCATCTGAAATGGGTAGAATCCGCTCTGGACCCCAAGGAGAAAGAGTCAGATGGGGATTGCACAGAAGGAAACAGAGGGCATTGGGGGCCTAACCATGCGGAACACAGATAAAACCAGCACCAGAGGATGTCACCCACTGAGTGACAGAGAGTGGTAAGAACAAGTGTGAGACTGCAGATCAAGGGCAGAAGCCCCTGGGAAATCAAACGAAAGGGATTAACACTGTGAGACTGATGCCAGCATCCCCAAGGAAGGGCATTTTTAAAGCTTGTGAAGACAAAGAAGTAAGCAGTGGATATACAGAGACAAACAGGAACTGCAAAAATTCAAAGGAGTCACAGTACAGGTTTCTAAAACCCCACCGGAAGAGAATGGCTCTTAAGATATCCACAAAACTATCCCAATGGCAGAAAAGCCAACAGAAACATCTGTTACTGCCAGACCAGGAAAATGCCGGATATCCAACATTGATGACAAATAGCAGAGGACATCCTTACAAAGCTACTGGAGAAACAGGGAATCAAGACATTTTCACTGACAAAAACATCTGTCCAAATAAATAAACACAGAGCAGAGTGAATAAAGGCTGTGGCATAAGATACCCACCTGAATCAAGTCTCTTTAAATAAGCAGCTGGGAATATTTTAAAGGTTTTGAATCAAATATTTGAATCTCTGAATAAAAATGGACAAAAATGGGAAGCCGTGAAATGAGGGAGACCCGAGCTGCAAGGACTCTGAAGCAGCACACACTATCCCTTCAGAAATGAAGGCTAAACTGAATGTCAGTGTGTGCAGGAAACGGGAACAATTCAGGACAAAACAGGAGAACTAAGAGGAAAAATTAAAACGTGCAAGAAACAAGATAAAGGATTGTACTGTATTTTATAAAGAGAGTAGGGGCATATTACAGGAAGAACGCTAAAGAAATAGATAATGAAGGGTGTAATACATTAGTAGAATCACCAACTATAAATAGCAATAATATACTACCTAATTTGTAAGATCTTACAACATATTTACAGTGTTTCCACCATAAAGCAGTGATAACTATTTGAGGAGACAGATATGTTTACCTTGTACAAAATATACACATGTATCACAATATCGCAAAGTAGCCCATAGACATTTACAATTTTTATGTATCACTCGAAAGTAAGAAAAAAAGTAAAAAAAAAATAAATGTTAACATTTTAAAAATTATTGGAGTCCCTGAAGCAGAAAAAGTATTTTAAACTGTGAAACAAGAAAACTTTGCAGAAACAGCAAAAATCCAACTCTATGGGATGAAAAAATGTTGAGGTTTAAGATAAAATAATTCTTTGGGCTTCTGAGAAGAAAGACTAGCTGATTAAAAGGAAGAAAAAAAATCAGATTAATATCAAATATCTCAAAAAGAACAGAAAGAGCAAAAATGTAACACAGTAGTATTTTAAAACAGCTGAAGAAAAGCAAGCAAAAACTGACATCTTTGTAGAGAACCAGTGGCAGTCCATATATTAATTTCTTCTGGTATCCTATACCCACCCACTGATCTATGTGCCTGTTCTTATGCCAGTGTGTTCTGTTCGCTTACAACAGCACTACAGTATGTCTTAAAATCAGGCATCGTATACTAAATTACAAAAAAAAAGACATGGTAATTGTCCAATTTGAGAAGTTTATCCTATAAATGTGTGTTGAATTGTATACAACCCAGAAAAATGTACAAGTATTGCATGTTAAACAAATATCTTTTAAAACTGAATATATTTTAAAATGAAAATAAACATATAACCCGAAGATTTTAAAAAAAATCTAACCAAGTTTTTTATGAATCATCAGTAAACAGAAACAGTTCAAATATCAAAGATCTCCTGGAATATTGATTAGCAAATCACTCTTCAAAAATTTCCTACTGAGGAAAGGTTTTGTGGCACAGTAGGTTAAGCCCCTTATTGAAGTGCCAGTTCAAATCCTGACTGCTTTGCTTTTCATCTACCTTCCTACAAATGTGCCTGGGAGGGAACTGGTGATGATGCAAGTACTTGGGTTCCTGAGACACACATCAAAGACTTGGATGGAGTTCCTGGTTCCTGGATTTAGCCTTACCTAGACCTAAATGTTGTGGGCATATGAGTAGTGTACCACTGGATGGAATTCATCTTTCTCTCTCTGTTATTCTGCCTTCCAAGCAAATGAATAAATGTGCTAAAACAAATCTGGGGCTGGCATTGCAGCTTAGTGGGTTAAACTGCTGCTTGTAAACCCAGCATTCCATATTGGAGTGCCAGTTCACGTATCAGTAGCTCTGTTACTAATCCAGCTTCCTGCTACTGCACTTGGGAAGGCAGTGGAAGATGGTCCAAGTACCCGGGCCTCTGCCACCCATGTGAGACATCAGGATGGATCTCCTGGCTCCTGGCTTCAGCCTGCCCGAGACCTAGCTGTGATGGCCATTTTAGAGTGACCCAAAGTGTGGAAGATGTCTCTCTCCCTTTCCTTTTATCACTCTGCCTTTCAAACAACAAATGAGTCATATTTTAAATCGACAGAATGAGTTCCATGCCTTTAAGAGATGACAGGCGAGTTTTAGCAAAGAACGGCATGTGTACTGAAAATATTTAAAGGAAATCTAAGTATAAGACAGTGGTAGAATCATGGCTCGAAAGTATATTAAATACTACATACTATGGCCTAAAAATGTAGCAACAACACAGAGCAAGAGCTAAGAGGGAAACAGCAAAGTTGAATAAGCACAATGACTGCCCCATAGTTAAGAGGTGGGAATCAAAGTATATACCTTTGAAGGTGACAAACAAAAAGACCCAAAATAAACCAAGCTCAAATAAGGAAAAGTAGAGAAAGCATCATAAAAATTCCAGTAGGAAAGTAAAAACTACAACAAATATTCAAGTTTGCCAAAATGACAGATTTTAAAAGGGGCAGAAACAATCATCAGAGAGAAAAAAATATGACAAATGTAGCAGGAAACACCAAATACAATGACAAAGTTGAGACCACACATAAAAGTCATACAAACCACTGTAAATATCCTTTTAACTCACCTAATTAAAAATATAATTCCATTTTTTATGTTTGTTTATTTTCAGCTACTTGAAAGAAAACAAGAGAGGAGAGAGAGAGAAAGAAAGAAATAGACAGAGAGAGAGCTTTTCTATCTACCGGTTCACTCCAAATTGCCTTCAACATCCAGGGCTGGGTAGGCCAAAGCCAGGAACGTGCAACTCCATCTATGTCTGCCACACTGGTAGCAGGGGCCCAAGCTCTTAAGCCATTATCTGCTGGGTATGAACAGGCATTAACAGGACTCTGGATCACAAGTGGAGGAGTCGGGACTCAAACTGACACTCCAATAAGGGATGCAGACATGGCAGGCAGCAGTTTAACATACTATATACCACAATGACTGCCCCTACGTCGTCGATTAAAGTAAAATCAATCTCCACCCTACAAACAAAATAGAAATTAAAAAAGACACAGAAAGATGAAAAATAAAGAGCAATAAACCAGTAAAAATATTTGAGACAAATGCAAACTGAGAAACAGGATATGTAATACTGGTAAGACATACACAGTGAAATTAGTGCCAACAATAACTGAAACAAAATGAATGCTTTGTAATTTTAAAAGAAACAGCTTACAATAAAGATATGAATTGTAAATCTGTGTACTAAAAATTCATAAAGCAGAAACTACAGATAGGCAAAAAGAAAATGACACAAAGACACTCATAATAATATATTTTAACATGCTTAACATGACTCTTGGCCTCGCATAGGTCATACAGAGAGAATATTAAGAAATGTACAAAAGACTTAAAGGACAAGGCAGAGCCGGTGAATAGCATCAGACAAACTTTACAATCTTAAAATGATAAAAAGTGTTTTCATTTTAAAACATTTAATTCACTAATAAGAACTGAATATAATCAAACTGTGCAGGGTGATGACTTGATGTACATATATATTGTGTAATGATTATTGCAATCAAATTAACACATCCATCACTGCAACGCAGAAACTCATTCTTAACAACATATGAAACATTCATGAGAACTAATCACAAACTAAATTCTCAGTTCCACACAAGAGATACAGTACAAACAACATCGCAATTCAGCAACACAGGAAATTAATAAAAAGCATTTAAAATCTAGAGGCTGGGATCAAGACGGCTGCTGATTAAGATATCCCAACAACCCCCTCCACACAGTCACCAATTTGAACAGCTATTCACCTACCAAATTACCTTTTCATTTAACAATAAGGAAAGTCAAACAGGAAGGAGAGAGATGCCTCTCACTTGGGAAAGGGAAAAGGAACTGAATCCCAGTATCAAGCTCACTGCTATAAAATTCAGAGTCAAACAGGGCCCCATAGCTCCTACCCCTAGGCCTTACTAAAGACTGAAAAATGGACCCTCCACACCCACAGCCAGTGCAGGCTGCACGTATTAGGGTAGGAGATGGAACTCTGGGCCTTCCCATGCAGCACAGAGCTGGGCTCACCCACATGGGGCCCAGCAACTGATGAAGCCTAAAGACCTCTATGCTAGTCTAGCACCCAGAGATGGATAATCTTTACTCACCCTGGCATCACATGAAGACCTGCCTTGGTGTGCATCACTGCCAGTCTCACATGGGCCAGGCATGCAACCCCAAGACTTTGTAGGGCCCAGGAAGGATGAACCAGCCCATGTCTGGTTCAAGTCTGGATGGCCAAGGGACTACCTTTACCATCCCTTCTCCAAACCTGGCGCACAGCCTCAAAGAGGAGAAAGAAATGACAATGAAACTAGAAAGCAAATATCAAGATGGCAGAAGAAATCACCTAACAATAACTATCTTACATGTGCAAGGATTTGATTACCAATTAAAATATACAGGGGAAGGCACTTGACAGAGTGGTTAGGACACTGCTAAGTCAGCCTGAATTACAGGTTAGAATGGGTGAGCTCAATCTCAGCCATATTCCCAGTTCTAGCTACTGATATTTTGTACAATGGGAGAGAGTCATTTAGCCTTTTCCAATATTGGGGACCTGGACTGAGTCTGGCCTTCTAGTGTTTTGGTGTGGCCCATGCCTAGCTTTTGTGGGTGTTTTAGAAGAAAATCAATGGATAGAAGGCATCTCTCTTTCAAATAAATGAATTTGAAAAAAAATTTTAAAGGACATACAGTGGAGGAATGGATACAAACAATATCCAAGCTATATGCTCCCTACAGAAAACTCACTACACCTTTGAGGACACACACGGACTTAAAGTCAAGGGATAGAATAAAATATTCCATGCAAATGAAATCCTAAAGAAATCAGAAATACTCACACTTGTACCAAGTAAACTAGGTTATAAATCAGAGCAGTAAAAAGAGCAAAGAAGATGACTACTTAATGACCAAGAGTTCAAGCCAGCAAGAAGAAATATATATTAAATATATATTTGTATAATATATATTCAGTGTAGTATACATTTGCTATATCATAAATATATATTAAATATAAATATCTGCAGTATTAGATCATATAAATATATGTATATAAATTTATATATGCATATGTTATATATGTATATATCTCCAGTATTTATCTAAATATATACAGCAAATAATAACAGGCCTAAAGCGAGAGATAAACGTCAATAAAATTACAGTAGGGGATTTCACATGCCTCCTTCACAAATGAATTGATCATCCACACAGAACTCACAACCCAGGAGCGTTAAGCTGCACCTCGAGCGTTCGCACCTCATAGACACCTAAAGATCAAGTCACCCAGTAGCTGCAGAACGCACGTTCTCCTCAGCAGCACACAAAACAATCTCCAGGTTAGTCCAAGCAGCAGGTCACAAACAAATCCCAATAATTTTTATAAAGCAGATACCATATCTAGTATCTTTTCTGATGAAGAGGCCATAAAAATCAACATCAAAAACAAATGAAAAAAAAAAAAAACTACAAAAGAAACAGAAATAAATAATTAATCCTAAATAACCAGTGAATCAATGAAGAAATGCAAGGGACAATTCAAAAATCTCTTGAAAAAAATGAAAACAGAAACAGCATAACAACAACTATGGAATCCCTAAAAAAGCAGTAGTAAAAGGCAGGTGTATAGCCATCAATGCCTACCTCAAAAATACAGAAAAAACTGACCCAAACAATTTACTTCTACTCCACAAGGAACTAGAAAATGAACATCGGATCCAAAATTAGTAAAAGGAAATAATAAAACAGAGCACAAATAACACAATGACTAAAAAAAATTCATAAACAATCTACAAAACAAACAGCTGTTTCTTTGAAAAGATAAACCGAATTAGCAAACTTTTAGCTAAGTTTACAAAGAAAATAAGAGAGAGGGGCCAGCATGGTGGCATAGTAGGTTAATCCTCCGCCTGTGGCGTTGGCATCCCCTATGGGTGCCAGTTCTAGTCCTGGCTGCTCCTCTTCCAATCTAGCTGTCTGCTGTGGCCTGGGAAAGCAGTAGAAGATGGCCCAAATACTTGGGCCCCTGCACCCATGTGGGAGACTGGAAAAAGCTCCTGGCTCCTGGCTTCGGATCGGTGCAGCTCCGGCTGTTACAGCCATTTGGGGAGTAAACCAGCGGACGGAAAACCTTTCTCTCTGTCTCTCCCTCTCACTGTCTATAACTCTCTCTCTCAAATAAATAAAATAAAATCTTTTAAAAAAAAGAAAATAAGAGAGAAGTTTCAGTTATGTAAAATTAGAGATAAAAACACAGACATTATGATTGATACCACAGAAATACAGAATTGTTAAAAAATTATTACAATTACATAACAAATTGTATATCTAGAAAAAAGGAAAATTCCTGAATATATACACCTTACCATCATTGAATCATGAAGAAACAGAGTACCTAAACTGACCAAGGATAAGTACTAGATCCAGATGGTAATAAAAAGTCTACCATTAACCCCAGACCATGTGGATTCACTGCAGAATTCCACCAAGCAATTAAAGAATTAATATCAGTTGTCCTCAAACTATTTTTTTCTCAAACTATTTTTTAATAGAAGAGGAGGAAATTCTTCCAAATTCATTTTGTGAGGCCAGCATCATCCTGATACCAAAACCAACAACACAACAAAAACAAATCAAGCTGTAGGGCAGTATCTTGTACAGACACAAAATCCTCAGTGAAATCCTAGCCAAGTAGCACTGGAGCTGGCACCTGGTAAATCGTAATGGTGCACCAACCACAGATGCTTCTGGGACACCAGTTTTCCTGCCTTCCACCCTGACACCCCAGCCACCCAAACCCTGGCTCCCAGGCTGCCCTGCCCCAGGCTCGATCAGTGCAGTGCCTCTACCATGTTGACCAAGCCTCTGCAGGGAGCCACATGTCCCCAGTGACCCCCACACTGTCTCCAGGAGGCAAGGATCAGGAGTACCAACATGGCTCCAGGAGGCAAGGATCAGGAGTACCAACATGGTCCCCTTCTGGAAAAGGAGGATTCTGGCATGTGAACCTGTCTTCCCAGGACATCAAGTCATAGACCAATCCCAAGTGGCCCTCACGTGATCACTCAGAATCCTTTGTTGGGTTGGTCCCCTTGATGCAAAACTCACTCGTACCAACCAACTGTCCACTGGGGTGTACTGGTTGATCCCCAGGCCCTGAAAAGGTATAACTATATTTTTCTGTAATACTGCTTAGCCACAATAAAAATTAGAGGACCAAAAATCATGATCAGAAGGCAACAGCTTAAATGTTAATCTGACTTTACAGTTAGATTCGTCCTGTTGTGCATGCATGCAGTAAGTGGGCAGAACCAAAGTAAGAGAGAGATAGGAGGTTTTACTGATGCCTTCAAAATTTATATATAGACACAATAGTTAGCCTGAGGAAGACACTCCTTCTAGGCTATGGGGCTACACTCTGGTAGGAAGAGGCACTTAGTGAGAGAATCAGCCTAAGAAACTCTGGATGAGGGGTGACCCCAAAAGGAAGGACAGAGACCAGATCAGGCCGGCAAGGCTGCCACGGACCCTGTGTCATGTGACACGACCTCTTTATCCAGAGCCACAAAAATTCTTAGCCATTTGGTGGAGCTAGATGGATGTTTGTTTCACTTTTTGTTTAACAATGATTCTAGAAAGGAGAAATATTTAGAGGCCAGATAACAAGAGAAATGTAAAAGACCCCCGTGGATAGGAGAAAAATGACTCCTGATAAAACAAATCAAGAGACAGCCCCAAAGTGTGAACTTGGAACTTAAAGGGAAAAATTGCTAACACTTGTGAGGACACAGATGCTAACAAGGAGAGGATTATCTGATACACAGTAGTGCTGTGAGTAAGTAGAATGTTTGGGAAATGGATGATTGATTCACTTCCAGGTAACCTGGAAAACTAACCAGTCCCTCTCTCTCCATCATTGAGAGGGATCCCTTATGTGAACACAGAAGCAATTTGTCTTTCCTAAATAGGACCCATCCCCTGAACATTGCTGAATCTTTCACTGATCACTTTACATCCTGTGGGACCTCCAAGTGATGTTCAGACATCACTACGTCTGCACAGGGCTTGTGATTATGGGATGTGCTGAAACTTGGACAAAACATGCATGGAAACAACACATCCCTGGAAAATGATTTTTGGAGAGAGGATTCTTGAGTATGAATTTTCTCTTCCTCTTGGTCCAGGTCTCAGGAAACTCTAATGTGGCCCCAAACCAACATCCAATTCACTGAAGACTCTGGTTCATTTGGGTTTGTGGCTTCCTTTAATCAAACTCTTACTGGATTTTGCATTAAATCAAAATGTACCAAATTAAGATACACACTCCAATCCATTTAATCAAGACTGCTCTTGGGGCAGGTATTTAGTGAGTTGTGAAGACATCTGAGTCTCACCCTGGAATAGCTGCTTTCAGTTCCTGGATCAGGTCTGACTGCAGCTTCCACCTATTGCAGACTCTGGAAGGCAGCTGTAAGGGCTCACGTAAATGGGTTGCTACCAGCCACCTGGGAGACCTGAATTATATTCGTCACTGTTGGCTTTGGCCTGGCCCAGTCCTGGCTATTTTGGGAGTGAATTAATGGATCAATGGATAGGAATGTTATCTCTCTCCCCCACCCCACCTCTTTTCCCCTACACCCACCATATATGTGCTTGTGTGTCTGTCTCTCAAAACATTTCTCTTTAAAGAAGCTCTTATTTTTAAAATCATAAAACTGTATTCTTGGGGCTGGTGCTGTGGTATAGTAGGCTAAGCCTCTGCCTGTGGCGCCAGCATCCTGTATGGACACCTATTCATGTCCCAGCTGCTCCACTTCAGATCCAGCTCTCTTCTATGGTCTGAGAAAGCAGTAGAAGATGGTCCAAGTGCTTGGGGTCCCTACACCCATGTGGGAGATCTGGAAGTAGCTCCTGGCTCCTAGCTCCAGATCGGCCAGGCTCCAGCTATTGCAGCCATTTGGGGAGTGAATGAATGGATGGGAGATCTTTCTCTTTGTCTCCCTCTCTCTGCCTGTAGCTCTGCCTCTCAAATAAATAAAAACTTAAAAGGAAAAAGAGAAGACCACACTGTTTCAACACATTTGTGAGAGCTGCATTTATTTGACCATACATTTTCAAGGAAGTTCCTGAAGCTTCTGACAGGTAATTTTTTAAAATACAACAATTCAGAAGCATAACTTCTACTCATCTTTTAACTTTCCAGAATTGGCAGACACAGTGTTTTGAATTCTTGTTTCTGTAGAGCAAACCTAATTTGAAAAGTTTAGGAAACACAAAGTATACTGCTTGCACTGAGAAATTATGTCCATCAACAGAGTTCTTGGTATACAATGGCAAGTCATGCTTATGATGTTGATGCTCCTGGGAGCTTCTCCTACTCTTCCTGCATCAGATTATATGTATTCAGAGTAGTGTTCAACACTCTGAATGACGTTCCCATCAATTTCAAGTAATGTTAAAAAAAAAACTCCATACACAGAAATACTATAATGCTAAAATAAATTTTATTCTGGGTTAATATCTGATTTTGAAACACTTCTTAAAAGAAGATGCTGACTTACTCAAATTCTTCCTTTAAAAGAAGTAGAAATGATACATAAATGGTAATAGATACAACAGGGAAGAGTAAACTACATCTCCCAGGAATGCTTCACACAACCCACAGAGATTTGCAATTGGCATTCCTAAGGCAAAAAAGTAAAACAAAATTATCAATATTAGGTATTGCTGCAATTAAGAGAGTTTAAGCCTTTAACTCCTTTTTTTTTAATTTCCTCTATGCTCAGGCTAAGCATTTGGTATCATGGCAGGAATGGAGTTAGGCATGAATCAAGTAGCATAAAATTTAACTTAGCAAGCGGCATCTAGCTACCACACTTTCACAGGACCCCACAGAGACCAATAATAAGTCCCTAAATACAGTATCATTCTTTAGAGGCCAACTGCACACTTACAGACCAGCTAGCTACCCCAAACTTCTTTCTTCAAAGACACAGTAATGAAGGTCAACAGAAATCTCCACACGTTCCACACAGACCTTAGCAAATGTCCCTACCCAAGAGTTTAAAGAGAATGCGACCCACTGACATGGCATCCCATGCACCCTTACTTAATAACAAAGGAAATTAGGCAGGAGCACGTGTTCGTGAAATCCACCGGTCTTATCACTAAGAAGCTGCTGGCATAAGACTGTATGAAAAATGTCTGTTAAAGGAGCTGATGATGCCCCAGACATCAGGCAACTTCACATCGGAACAAGGCATCATCCTCCACACACAGGATGCAATCAATATACATGTTAAATCAATGACCATTATAGGGTGCACCTCTCTCCAGAAGACTACGTAGGTCTCATTGGATATGATATGACTGCCACACAGGCATTTGGGGCTCCTGTGTTCATGGCCAGAAAAACAAACATAGAAAAAGAAATCACCAACCTGGAAGGTAACTAACATGGTCATCAGGAGAAGAGCTGCAGTTATTAGGCCTTGGGGAAGGAGAAGTAAGTTCAGCAGTGTATGGCTGGCATATCCCAATACACCCTCATCTAACATTAATGATAAACCCACAACTGCCATAGCCACAGCCTAATAAAGATATGGTAAATATGGACTGGCTCTCCTTAGAGAGGAAGCCCTGGGTCACACACAGAACAGGGCTCATTAACCACAAAGGAGCTAGGTAAATATCAAAGGCTCTCAATGGATCATAGTTTAGTCTGTAGCCCACATTTAGCAACAAGGGATTTATTTCCTCTCATTAACCTTTCTCTTTGCAACTTTCTCTAGTAAAGGGGCCCACCAGAGTTCCAAAGTGTGGGTGATCCTGTACCTGGCTGGGAGACTGCCTACCTAGCCCATGCAGGAGGTTAAGAGGGCATGGCACACCATGTCTCCCAGGAAAGACCCTGGTTGGGGGCTCAACACACTGGAACCCACACATGGCATGACCAGTCACATGGTCTACACGACTGCTCTATATGACTGGTCTATTGTTGTGCCAGTACCAGGTTGTACTGATTCTAACTGTCCTGCAGTATGTCTTGAAATTTGGTATTGTGATGCTTCTGGCTTTGTTTTTGTTGTGTAAGATTGCTTTGGCTATTCAGGGTCTCTTGTGTTTCCATATGAATTTTAGTATCATGTTTTTCTAGATCTATGAAGAATGTCATTAGTATTTTGATTGGGATTGCATTGCATCTGTAAATTGCTTTCAGTAGTATGGACATTTTGATGATGTCACTGTGTTCCTAAATCTGTATATATGAAGTACATCAAACTTGTATAATCTAAATAAAAATTTTTAAAAGTTCATAGAAAATGTATATTATGATAAAGAAAAAAAAATAAATCATTTAGTATTTGATTTTAAAAATGAAGTTGATAAGATGTGATGGTGTTTTGTTTAATAATGACACAAAATCTAAAAGAGAGTTTCCATACACGCTGCAGCCCAATACCCCTATTAGTAACATCTCATATTCATATATTTGTTGTAGTCAATAAACCACACCCAGTCTCCCTTCTTTTATAATCCAAACCACTTCTATCCCTACCTCCTTTCCCAGTTCAGAGATTTATCTTCTCCTTAGCTCCCACATACAAGGAAGCATATGAGGTATTTGTCTTTCTGTGCCTGGCTAACCCACTGATCTTGATGCCTTCTAGTTCCATCCATTTTGCTGAAAATGGCAGGATTTCACTTTTTATGACTGAATAGTAGTCCATGGTGTATGTATACCATAACTTATCAATTCATCTAATCACAAACATCTTGGTTGATTTTATGTATTGTTTATCATGAAAAGCACTGTGACAAACATGGTGGAGAACTTATCCCTTTGATGCTGTGATGTCATGCCTCTTGGATATACATATCCAGTAGCAGGATTACTGGATTACATGGATCTATTTCCAGTTTTCACAGAAATCTCCACACTATTTTCCATAGAGTATGCACTAATGTGTATTCTCATAATTATTACTTTTGAAAATCTAATAAAAATGAAAGATAAACATCAAAAAATGTATCAATGCTATTTTCTTCAGCATTTGAATCACTCAAAATGAAATATTTTGATTCCATTTAAAGAAACAGTGTTAAGAACAGTATCATGTTTAAGTAATCAAGTTCTGATTATTTGACAAGGAAAATGACAAAATAAAATGCCCTAGGGACTCAAGACCCGGGGAAGGCCGTGTCAGGGCTTCCCAGTGATGGAAATCACTGGGTGGTTCATGTTCATGATTTAAATCACCTGCATGAATATTTTCTTTAACATTATCTTTGTTGGTGTATTTCCATCAGTCATCACACACACTTTAATTCTTGTAATGAAATGTATACATGTAATACAAGCTAATGAATTAGATATGAGTATGATAATTTGAGATCAACTAACCTAGCAGACATCAGCACCACATCTGAGCAAACACTGCATATTCCTGCAACCCTGTTCCTGAGCTTCTCTCAGTAACTGTATCTACTCTTCCATACTCTGTTTCTACCTACCTATTTCCAATCACCACATTTTTACCCATCTGCCTATTTCTACCCATACCATCTGAGGACACATCTGGTTTCTAATTTTGCTGCTTTATGTGGATCTTAAACTCCAAAAGGGCTTTGAAGTGTTTAGCTACTGGCTTATGATAAAGAGGAGGAAAGTAAACATAGCACTGAATTCAAATAAGCATATTCATTTTACACAAATCAGATCAACCGTGACAGTGACGACTCAGCAAGCATCTCTTGGTTCATTAATGTTATAAGCAAAATTATCCCTGTGGACAGACTTTAAACATGAAGACATTAACATAAATGCACTAAAGCAATCACAATGTCAATAATTTATATCCTGGAGGAAGAATTGGTAAGTCACATTTTAATTATACGGCATTATTCTGACACATTACTGATGTGACATTTTAAAAGTCACTCAGTAATTAATCTGGTCAAGAAGGCTTTAAAATTTATAACCAGATACATTATACTAGTGTATTTTTCTTATTTTATTGGATATTTGTAAAAATGTCCCTGGGGGTAGATATATTCACAGCCTCATATTTACCAAGCTCAGTGTTTATAAATATATTAGTTCAATATGCTAGCAATGAGACATTACTCAGTAAACAAGTGAATTTTTGAAAGTGTTACTGTATGTTCATGAATTTTCTATTCATTTCAAAGCCACAATAAATGGTTTAGAAGAGAGAAGCTTAGATATCCAAAGCATGTCAAATTCATGACCCCACTGGGTGATTTTAGGATTTATACAGTTGTAAAGATGCAAAACCACATTCCATTTGAGAAGAAAAAATCAAAGGTCTTCACAAGAACATTACAGGGTCTAGCATTTATGCATAGTGGATAAACCCACAGCCTGCAAACCCAGCATCCCTTATGGTGCCAGTTCATGTCCCAGCTGCCCACTTCCAATACAGCTCCCTGCTGATGGCCTGGTAAAGAGCAGGAGACAGCCCAAGTGTCAGGGTTCCTGTCATGCATGAGAGAGCTAGATGAAGCTCCTGGCTTCAGCCTGGCCCAGCTCTGGCTGTTGCAGCCATCTAGGGAGTAAACCAGCAGATACAAGATCTCTGTCTTTACCTCTCTCTCCATAATTTTTTAAAATAACTGATTCTTTTTTTTTTTTAATGGGGCCAGCACCGTGGCTCAATAGGCTAATCCTCTGCCTTGCGGCGCCAGCACACTGGGTTCTAGTCCTGGTCGGGGCACCGGATTCTGTCCTGGTTGCCCCTCTTCCAGGCCAGCTCTCTGCTGTGGCCCGGGAGTGCAATGGAGGATGGCCCAAGTGCTTGGGCCCTGCACCCCATGGGAGACCGGAGAAGCAACTGGCCCCTGCCTTTGGATCAGCGCGGTGTGCCGGCCTCAGCACGCCGGCCGTGGCGGCCATTGGAGGGTGAACCGACAGCAAAGGAAGACCTTTCTCTCTGTCTCTCTCTCTCACTGTCCACTCTGCCTGTCAAAAAAAAAAAAAATTTAAAAACAAACAAAGCGAAACAAAACCAAAAACTAGTTTCTCTGTCACTTGTTTACTGACAGGTGTGATTTCAGGGTTGTCCATGTTCTTTTTGCAACAGTTTTAGTTTAGGATCTGGTTTTAAAAGACAGAATATCTATTGAATCTTTTGGTATTCTGTCTCAAGGAGGTTACTCTTACAGATCACCAGGCTTACACTGAGGAAAAAAAACTTAAAATTGTGTTTCCTATTTCAAAGTCCTCCCACATGCATCAGATTCTCTGAGCATCTCAGGAGTAGTTAACCAGGACAAGTAATGTTACCTATGATAGCTGAGAACACCAGGCTCCGAGAGGTATGTACTTCCCCAAGTCACACAGTCTTGTTACTGGAAGGCTTTCCATTTAGTTTTCATCTTCTGACCCATTATCTTATTGCTATAGTTGGGACAAAGAATATTTTTGCTAACATTTACACCACTGAGGCACAGAGACTTATAGAGATGTCTGGTACACAGTTCATTGGAGAAAAGACCAAGTGCTCGAGTGACTGCCAGGCTCTGTAAGTGAGCGATGACATGGCTACTGTGGAGGGAACAGGTTCTTTGAGCTCACTGTAGTGGTCCTCAGAGCTGTAGAGATCTAATTCACTTAAAAAATTTATCTCGGAATAGTTTTAAATTTACAAATGAAAAATGTGAAGAGTAGTACAGAGTTCCCATGTACCCCACACCACTGTTTCCCTATTACTGAGTTATCATGTCAATATATTTGTCATAATTAATGAAACAGCCAAATTTGCTGATTTTTTTTCAAACCAAACTGTTTCTATCCCCTCCACCCACCCACCCATACAAGCCTTTAGTAACCAATGTCCTGTGTTCAGATTCAGGTGTGTTATTATTTTTTAGGTCCCACTTATGTTCACTGTGGCATTACTCATGACAGCCAACATATGGAAACAACGCGGTGTTGGTGAGGGATGACTGAATAAAGACGTCATAGTACAAATATACAGTGGAAAACTATTCCAGTTTAAAAAAGAGACATCTTGCCATTTGTCACAACGTGCATGAACCTAGTGGGCATTTGCTAAGTGAAATAAACCAAACACAGAGTAGCAATGCACTTCTTGATTATATGTACAGTCTTCTTAAAAAAATACAATGAAGAGCAGAATGAGGCTACAAGGGAAATGGGGAGATATTCAAAAGATACAAAGTTGTAGCTACATAGATGAATAAATCTAGACATCCAATGCACATTAGAGCTACAGTTAGCAACATTGCTTTGTGTAATGAAAATTTATCCAAAAGAGTAGATTTCAGGTATGGTTAAAACAGACACACACTAAAAAAAAAAAAAAAAAAAAAAAAAAAAAGGGAAGAAGAGTAATAGGTTAATCTACTGGACTGAGATAATCACTTCATTATGTATATAACAGTACTCCAAAAGTTTGTGGAAAATGGAATTAAAAGAAAAACATATTATGCTATCGACTCTTTTGAAACCCATGCATATGAGGAGTCTGCAACAAGTCCACATAAAATGCATATACTGAAATAACTATACTACATTTCAAAAATGCTTTCACTGGGGCGGGCACTGTGGCTTAGTGGATAAGGCCACCACCTGCAGCACCGGCATCCCATACAGGTGCCCGTTCAAGTCCTAGCTACTCCACTGAAAATCCAGCTCCCTGCTAATGCACCTAGGAAACCAGTGAAAGATGGCTCAAGTACGTGGGCCCCACACTCACTTGGGAGACCTGATGAAGCTCCTGGCTCCTGGCTTCTGCCTGGCCCAGCCCCAGCTGTTGCAGCCATTTGGGGAGTGAACCAGCAGATGGAAGAGCTCTCTGTCTCTCCCTTCCTCTCTCCTCTGTAACTCTGCCTTTCAAATAAATGAATATATCTTTTAAAAAATGTTTTCACCAATGTAAGCTATTTTTTGAAACCCACTTTAAACAAATTTTTGAAGGACTGTCACAAGTCCATCAAAACATGTTGCACACCTCAAATTTTTACAATAAAAACACCACTCTTATCAATAATCATTTTCACAAAATTATTGCTTTAATATGTATTTTTTTTTGACAGGCAGAGTGGACAGTGAGAGAGAGAGACAGAGAGAAAGGTCTTCCTTTGCCGTTGGTTCACCCTCCAATGGCCACTGCAGCCGGCTCACCGCGCTGATCCGATGGCAGGAGCCAGGTACTTATCCTGGTCTTCCACGGGGTGCAGGGCCCAAGCACTTGGGCCATCCTCCACTGCACTCCCTGGCCACAGCAGAGAGCTGGCCTGGAAGAGGGGCAACCGGGACAGAATCCGGCGCCCCGACCGGGATTAGAACCCAGTGTGCCGGCGCCGCAAGGTGGAGGATTAGCCTAGTGAGCCGCAGCGCCGGCCTTTAATATGTACTTTTTATGCTACTGTTTATAAGTGTTCATAATTTTTTAAACATGTATCAGTGTTATTAGTACAATATCAGTAAGTATAACACATATAAACCAAATAAAAATGCATGTCCCATTACACTAAGAAATCTGCATGTAATATATTCTAATGGCTTGGATAAAAGTCAAAAAGATTATTAATCAATACTTTGGGTGGACATAATTACCAACACACAAAAAAAATTTGCCTACCAGTCATCAATCATTGCAGTGTGCCAGGTATTTCTAAGATTAAGCCACTAGATAACTCGAGCTTGGAAAAGGGCTGAAATTGGTCCTATTAAAATGTGTTCTTCTTCACTAATAACTGTAGTAATTTTTAGAAACCAAAATGAGCTGTGTGTGCTCAAAAGGTACATTTCATGGCAGAAATGTTCCCAATGTTGTCTGTACACCTAACTATTAAGTTGTAATATCTTATGCTTCCTCAGTAGTTGAGTCTACTCTTGTCTAGTTGCTGGGATTTTGAGTGTGATTGTTTAAATGCCATCTAATAAAGACAAAGTGGGCAGATTGCAAATTACCTGCTCATGTAAAATATGCCTCACAATCCATCAGAACTCTTGTGCTTGAAGATCAGAAGGATGATATAATTATTCGTTTCATTTCAATAATGTGTTCCCCAGTTTATAACTGTGGGCCAGGGAACAGTACAGAGAAATATAATGGGGTAAAAACTTACAGAAAGAAAGCACAGTTAAGATGGAAGTTGAGGTTGTGAAATGGAAATCGCCCTTCTCTCAGACTTGAAGGGCCTTTTCTTTCTCATGGAGATCAGCTTTTCTTCCCAGAAGTACAAAGGGATACTCAGGTGTCAAATAACAGTCAAGTATATGTGCAGAACAAGCTCTAACACAGGAGGCCCTTTTAAAAATGTGTGAATGACACCATGATGCAAGATGCACTATTCTAACAATGGATTCTTCCTCCTCAGAATCAGTACCCCCTGAGGTTTACTCTGTGCCAAAAACAGGTGAAGTGCTCTGCATGCAACCTCACAAGTCTTCTTTTAGCCAGGTACTCCCATGAGTTCGTTTTACAAATAAAGAAAATAGGTTCACAGAAGTTTTAAGTAACTGATCCAAGGTTGCTAACCTAGTAAGTGCCAGAGATTCCTCTGATTCTGAAGTCCTGACCTCCCCAAAGAGCAAAGAGGTGACTAGAGTGGGCTTCAGAGAGCAGCACTGTTCAGTGTTGGTGTAAGGGGAAGGGTGTTACAGGAAGAATGAGAAAGATCGTAGGACTTCAATGAGAAAACAGGTAATCCATGTTTGTGGTATAATAAGGGAATAACTAAGTCAAGGGAGAGTGTGGACTGGGGAAGGCTAGGACACAAACTTAGGAGGGAACCGTAAGGACAAATGAGTCAAAAGTATTTCACAGGCCAGCACTGTCCCAATCAGGTTAAGCCCCCACCTGCAATACCTGCATCCAATATGGGTGTCAGTTAAAGTCCCAGCTACTCCACTTATGGTCCAGCTCCTTGCTAATGCACCTGCAAAGCAGATGGCCCAAATATTCAGACCCCTGCCACCCACATTGGAAGCCTAGATATAATTCCAAGTTCCTGGCTTCAGCCTGTCTCAATCCAGGCTGTTGCAGTCATTTTGGAAGTGAACCAATGGTTGGAAGATCTCTTTCCCTCTTCCTTCCCCTCTCCCTCTAAGTCAGCTTTTCAAAAAAGTAAACAAAATTTATAAAGTATTTATTTGAATACCAGTTAAAAAGTAAAGCAATTAGAAGCCATTAGTCAGATGAAACTCTACCAAACTCTTTATGAGTCCAGCATTACTTTGATACCAAAATCAAAGACAAAACAAAAGAAAACTACAGACCTATATCCTTAATAAACACAGATGCAAAGTTTATCAACAAAATACTAGCAAATCAAATCCAAAACCACATCAAAAAATAATCATGATCAAGTGGGATTTAACCCAGAAATGCAAGGTGGTTCAACATTCACAAATCAATAAATATCATAAATCACATCAATAGAATGACAAATAAAAACCATATGGTCATCTCAATAGATGCAGAGAAGTCATTTGATAAGATTCAACATCATGATAAAAAAAGAACCCTCCTCAAATTAGGTATAGAAGAAACAGTCCTCAAAATTATTAAGGCTATATGTCACAAATCAACAGCCAATACCATATCGAATGGGGGAAAGCTGAAAGCATTTGCCCTCAGTTCTGGAACAAGACAAGCATGTCCACTTTAACCACTCTTATTCAATATAGTATTGCAAGTTTTAGAAATTAGGGATTAGAAGGGAGAATCACTATCAAAATTGAAATGAGGAAGTCACATTATCCATGTTCACAGACTACATAATGTTATGCATGGAAAAAGGTAAACACTTTGCCAAAAAGCTGTTAGAATTGATAAACAATTCAGTAAAGTTGTAGGTTACAAAATAAATACACAAAATAGTACCCTTTGTATGCTAATGATGAATTCATAGAAGAATCAAGAAAGAAATCCCATTCACAGTAGTCACAAAAATCAAATATTTAGTAATAAATTTAACCAAAGAAATGAAAGATCTCTACAACAAAAATTATTAAATAAAATAGTTCATGGAAAATGCATGGTATGAAAAAATACATAGATTTCAAAATATTTTGCACCAAAATAAACTTGTTTTCATTATACTTTTCCAAGAAATTTTGGAAGTAATCACACATTTATTAAAACTATAGTAGTATAACATCCTTAATCATTGATTTGACAAAGTTATAAAACAAAGTTTTAGAAAACTATATCAGGAAATACTGATACACAAGTCATTTATTTCCTTTTTTCTATTTTCTTTTTTTTTTCTTTTTTAATTTCAGCTCCCACACTCAAGGGAGAACAGGCACTATTCACCTTTCTGGGTCTGCCTCCTTTCACTCAACATGATGACCTCCAGTTGCAACCATTTTGCTGCAAATAGTAGAATTTAATTCTTTTTTAAAGATGAATGATATTCCATTGAATATCTATACCACACTTTCTGTGCCCATTCATGGGTGAAACGGTCATTTTTTTCCATTCATTTATTATTTATAACCATTTCTATATTCTCACTAAACTAGTCTTTTTGCTTGTTACTTGTTAAGCTTCTTATTTGGTAAAATACTAAGTTTTACTGTAATGCAATTTTAGAAGATGTTATCTCAGAAACTAAAGAAAAAGAGGATGAAGGAAAGAGGGTGGGAAGGAGGGGGGAGGAAGGCAGGGAGGGAATATCATATGTTCTTTTAATTGTATCTACAAATCACATTTTTTTTAAACCAATTAAAATTAAGTTCAAATTTTTAAAAATAAAAGCCCTTAGACACTTTATAAACCAGGGCA
The DNA here is from genome assembly GCF_964237555.1 of Oryctolagus cuniculus. Lineage (NCBI taxonomy): Eukaryota > Metazoa > Chordata > Mammalia > Lagomorpha > Leporidae > Oryctolagus > Oryctolagus cuniculus. Next base: position 77,466,671 of record NC_091443.1, read on the forward strand.
TCCAACACTTGATTGGATAATCCTGTGCTTGTTTTAGGAGAAGACAAAGACCCTTCAGAATTTAAAGCTAAAATAAATCATGAATCATTCGGTTAAACACTTGCAATTGAGGAATTCAATGCTGAATTGCGAATTGAGGATCCCTGTTTCTTTACTCCTGGGTCTTACGTATTTCTGTTAGGCCGTCACAAAACACACCAAACACCAGAGTAAGGGAAAGGGTTTATTGGGGAACACCCAGCAGACCGCAGGGAAGGGGCAAGGGGCGAAGAGGGAAAAGGGAGAAAGAGGAGAGAGGAGAGGATAGATGGGAGGCTAGAGAGAGAGAAGAGAGACGAGAGAAGGAGAGGAGAGCAGACGAGAGGAGCCAAGAGAGCAGGAGAGGAGAGCCAAGACAGCCACGTGTTCAGGAACAGTCCCTTTTAAAACTTTGTCTGAGGGCGGGCAGGGAAGCAGGAGCAGCCAATCCCATTAGGATGGGGGTGGAGCTTGACAACAGCGGTCGGGCCATGTGGCCACCTGGCTTCCAGCAATGGCAGCGGGGGCTGGGGCCTAGGATGTAAATCAGGGTGTAGATCGCACCATAGATAAAACTGCGCCATTTTCCTAACACTAGGTAAAATGAAAAAGTCAAGACAGATGAGAACTTTATATTAAGCTAGAAAAGCAATGTGTTACTGCCTTTTGCACATGACCCTTTTATTTAGTTATGATCTCATGTTCTCTATTACTCCTCTAAGTTTGACAAGCACTTCAGAAATGCAACACTGAATAAGGAAACAAGTTAAGTGAGGTCAGCCGCAGAGCATATTTAGGATACGCATATGGTGACAGCCACGTACTCTGGGGCCCCTACCAGGCCTTTCACCTTGACCTGCTTCATGACAGACAGTGGCGTTCACACTCTACCATAAAGCTTTCTGGGCAAGGGGTAGAGAAGACAGGTCACAAACTCCCAGGAGTCAGTGCCCGCTTCTCTGCTGGCCCTTTCTCTGAGCTCTGCACCTTCTCAGTAATTAGCCATATCACAGTGCTTTCTCCCTTCTCTTTCCTGACCTCTGACTTCCAGAATTTCCTTGCTACAGGCGCGTGCAGTGTGTGCTCATTTGAACTTCTACAGGCTGCCAGAAAAGTCCCATCAGTGCCATGCTCTAAATTTGAGAACAAAAGTTGGCTGTGTTTCATGTACTGTTTCATGTTGAGGCTCAGGTAATGAATGCACTCTTTAGATGCACCTAGGTCTTCCCATCCCCTGGGAATACTTCTACTGTAGATTCTTTCAAAGACATGCAAACACTGTGTTTCTACAAAAAGCCAGAGGTGGGAGAGTCATGACCAGAAAACTCAAGTTCTCCTAACACAGTGATGAGAGAAAAAATGAACAATGAAAATGGCACTAAATATATGCACTCCTGTGTATCAGAGACAAACAAATAAAAACTGAGTGCTATCCCTGTCAAAGCAGACCGACTGATCATAATAACTTTGCTTTTGCTGCACTCTTCCTGCTCAGCCATCTTCTTCAGATATTTTACAGCACTGCAATGGTGGTGAGATCCCCTAAGGTGTTTTCTCCTTCAAATTGTGCATTTTACTTCCTTTGAAAGCACTTGGAGCCAATGCTCACTGGTTTCTACATTAATATCTTTTTCCCAAGCAGTTCCTCATTTGTTTTCCATATTCTGCAGTGAAAACATTATTACCACTGTAGGACTGCCTCGCCAATTACCGTGATGACTAAGGACACATTTTTAACACATTTTGCCCATACAATGGAAAGGTAAACGAATTTTCTCTGCAGAAGACCCACAGAGTCACAATCATAGGCTAAAGAATGGCTGTTGGGCGTGTTTGTGTTTACATACATCCAATTAAACATGGCTTAGATTTAAAAAAGAAAAACGCAAATGTGTAGATTATGACACACCGAAGTTTGAAAAGAATCGCTACTCCTACTCATCCTTCACTCCTGCCATCCTTTTACTCCGTCTGTTAGTGTTGAAGACCTGTTGGTCTCCCATTGGTTATCATTACTTTTTGATGCTTTAATCTCTTATTTTTTAAAATATCTATCATATCCTCACCCCCTCCCCACAAGGACAGCTGCTCAAAGCACTAAAAGACAATTATCTCAATTGAAACAGTACCCTTTCATACATTTTCTTAATGCTTAGAAAAACCTTTTTTTTTACAAAAAATGTAAAGTCATGGGATCCAATTCACCCCTAAGTAGCACAATCTTTGCTCCATCAACTCTTTACTTTTGGGAATTTAGCCCATAGATCAAAGACATATGTAGTTTTTATAGATTCAAAAAGATATTAGGGGTAGGTGCTTGGTGCGATTGTTAAGACGCTTTTTCAGATGTCCACATCTCATAGCCAAGCCTCGATTCAAGTTCCACTTCACTGAACATCATGGCCTTCAGTTCTAACCATGCTGTTGTAAACTTCATGATTTTTATGGCTAAATAGTATTCCACTGTGTCTATATTCCACATTCTCTTCATCCATCAGTTTCTGGGCACTTAAATTGTTTCCAGTTCTCGGCTACTGTGAATGGTACAGCAGTGAATATGAGACTGTAGATATCTGATAGGCCACTTTCATATCCTGTATGCCCAGTATGATTATGCGATAGTTCACTTTTTAGTTTTGAGTAAACTCCTTTCTGTCTTCACACTGGTTTTGTTAATGCATGCTCCTGCAACAGTGAGCTGGAACTCACTTTTATCCGAATTGTCACCACCCTTGTTATCTTTTTCCCTTTGATAGTAGCCTATATAACTGGGACGAGGTGGTTTCACATTGCGGTTTTGATTGGCATTTCTCTGATGAGTAATTGAGCATTTTTTCAGATACCAGTTGGCAATTGGTATGTTTCCTCTGGGAAATATCTGTTCAGATATATTGTGTCTTTAAGAAGATTTGGTCAGAGTATTCAGTTGATTTTCCTTTTATGTGCTGCTTATTAACTCCTGTCAGATACATTGCTTGCAAATATTTTTTGCCAGTCTGTACATTTGCTTCTTCTTTCTACTGGGCAGAAGCTCTTAACCTTCATAAAAATTCCATTTTTGTTGTTGCTGTTTACTGTGCTTTGGAGATGTTACTAAAAATTCCTTGCCCAATTGCCCAATGTAATGCCCTGAACTTTGTCCGCATGTTTGTTTGTTTGTTTTTTTTAAGTTTCAAGCCTTAAATTTAGACCTTCAATCCATTTTGAGTTGATTTTTATACATGGGGAGCTATGGCGGATGGTGTCCCACTTTTGCTCTAGGTATTTTCCCAGGACTGTTTATTGACAACATTCTCTTTTTCCCAAATATGTTCTTATTAGCTTCTTTAAGAATTAGCTGGCTGTATATGCATGACCTTGCTTCCAGGCTCTCTATTATATGCCACTAGTCTATGTGGCATAATACCAAGTTATGTTAATGACTATAGCTTTGTAATATATTTTAATAGAAGGTGTGATGCCTCCTGTTTTGTACTTTTTACGAAAGATTATTGTGGATATTTGTGATATTTTGTGGCTCCAATCAAATTTCAGTAGTGGTATTTTCACAGGAATTGCATTGAATCAGTATATGTCCCTGAGAGTATATCCTTTCACAATATTAATTATCCCAATCCACAAATCAAGATGCATTTCTATCTCTATTTCCTCAATGTATTTCATCAATGTATATAATTTTAATTGCAGAAGTATTTCACCTCTTGTTAAATTTATTCTGAAGTATTTTATTTTTCATACTTTCTGATTTCTGTGATATAAAATTCACTATTGGTGAAGCACAACACTACTGATTGTTGTACACCAACTTTGGGCCTGCATCTCTGCTGATTTCTCAGTTCCAATAATTTTTGGTGGAGTCTTTGGAGTTTTCTTTACATTAGATTACATCATATTCAAACTGTGATCCTGTAACAACTCCTTGCAAGTTTGGATGGCCTTTATTCCTCTCTCTTGCCTAATTGCTCTGATTGTGTTTTCATTACTGTGTTGAATCAAAGTGATCAAACTGGGCATCCTTTTCTTGTTTCAGATTTCAGAGACAAAACCTTCAATTTTTCTCCACTCAGGATATTAGCTGTTGGCTTGTTGCAAATGGCTTTTTATTACATTAAGGCAAGTATCCTGTATACTTAGTTTGTTCAGATTATTTTATCATAAAGAGATGTTGGATGTTCTCAGATGCCTTTTCTGCATGTATTGAGATCATCACATGATTTATGTTCTTCATTCTCTTGACATAGAGCATCATGTTAAATGATTTGCTCATGATGAACCATCCTTGCCCACACAGGATGGATACAACTTGATTATAATGAGTAATCCTTTTAATGCACTGTTGGATTCAACTTGCTGGTATTTTGTTGAGGATTTTTGCTTCTTCACTATGCCCATCAAGGATATCAGCTTGTACCTTTCTTTTTATTGTATCCTTTTCTAGTGTTTGGTATCAATATAAAAATGACCTCATAAAAAAGAATTTGCAATAATTCCATCTGCTATATTTTGTAATATTTTTAAAGGAATTGATATTAATTCATCATTTAATGTTTAATATAATTTGGCAATAAAGTTACCTGGCCCTGTTCTTTGATTGGTGACATTTTCTTACTGATTTAATCTCATGATCATAACTGATGCATTTAAGTATGCTATTTCTTCATGACCCACTCTTTGAAAGGTATATGTGCCCAGGAATTTATCCATTTCTTCTGGGTTTCAATCTTTTTTGAGATATAATTGTCCATAATAATTGTTGATCTGTTCTGTCACTTGTAATACCTGAGATTTATCAATAAAAAATCTAATTTGAGTCTTCTCTCATTTTTTCTTAGTTCAGCTAAAGTTTGTCAACTTTTTCTTTCAAAGAAGCAACTATTTATCTCAATGATTTTTTTGTCTTTTAAAAAATATTTCTTCAAAACGAAGAACTAGAAAGAGAGATAAGGAGAGACAGACACTGGCCCACCCCCACAAATGGCTGCAACACCAGCACTGGCCAGGCCAGAGCCAATAGACTTATCCAGGTCTCCCACAAGGGTGAAGGGGCCCAAGCACCTGGGCCATCACCTGATGGTTTTACAGGCACAATAGTAGCAAGCTGTACCAGAAGCGGAACTGCCAGGCCTTGAACTGCTGCCCATATGGGAGAACAGCATCACAGGTGGCAGTTTAATCCACTAAGGCACAATGCCAGTCCTGATACTTTGTCTTGTGTTTCTGGTCTCTATTTCTGCTATGCTTTCTAGTTCCTTAAGGAGTGGTGACACCTCATTTATTCAAGATCTTCCTTTTTTGGTACAGGCATTGATACCTATAAACTTTCCTCTTTCTCTGCTTTTGCTACATCACTTAGGTTTTGGTATGTTGTTTCAAAAATAAACTTTTAACTTCCTGCTTGACCTACCAGTGTTCACTACTAAGTTGTTTAATTTCTATATATATAGTTTCAAAATTCTTCTTCTTATCTCTAGTTTCATTTCATTGTGATCAGAAGCACATTTTAATTATTTTAGTCTTTTATTTGTTCTACCATAGGATGTATCCTGAAGAATATTTCATGTGCAGTGGAGGAGAATGTGTTCTCGTCTACTGCAGATGCAATTTACTCCTGCTATTTCTTCGATTTTTCCAGTCTGATGATCTGCCCATTGCTGAAAAGGAGGTGTTACCGTCCCCTACAGCTGTCTTACTGGAGCATCTATCTCCCGCTAGGTCTATTAATATTTGCTTTATATATCTGTGTGCTCTAAAACCGGTTTCATAAATATTTATAATCATTTTTTACTCTTGCTCTATTGACTTCTTTATCAGTATATAGTGACCTTCCCTTGTCTCTTGTTACTGCATTTTATTTTAAAAATATTTTATCTGATATAATCAGGGCCACTGATGATTTCTTTCACTTTCTATTTGCAGGGGACATCTTATTCCATTCTCTAGAAGTGAACTGAGTTTTCTGTCAGCCACCCTTTTATCGACCCACTCAGCCCCTCTACGGTTTCTAATTGTAGAACATAATTCATTCATATTTAGGCAATTTTTCATGGGTAAGGTCTCACCACTGTAATTTTGGTACTTATGTTCTATGATCTTGGAATTCTATTCATTCTCCCACTTTTGCAATCTTACTCTGAGGTTAAGTGATTTTTCTGTAGTAGTGCTTGTTTATTATTTTCAGTAACTCAGATTTTTGCTTTGTAGTTACCGTGAAACTTGCAGAAAATGTCTTTTATGTAAATATAACACTGATAAAAACACAGGAAAAAATAATAGATAACAATGAAAAACACCAAAAAAAAAAAAGCGCATAGCACTTTCCCTGTGTTCTTGCCAAGATTTTAATTACTCTTGAAAATATTTTTAAGTCAAAGGCTTACTGACTCCATTTACTAAAGAGTTCAAGAAATAAAAACTAAAAACACCATTTTACTTTTATCTTTCTATAATACCATATCTTTAATATATTAATATAATTATTTTTTAATTCTCTTGTTTACTCTTCATACTATGGTATGAATGGTTTACACACCAAGTTTACAATATGAAAATGTTCTGAATTTGTCTATAAACTTACTCTTGCCCTTCTACTTTCTACCTTCTGATATTTTCTCTTGTCCTTGGCATGTCTTTCACTTTTAAAAATTCCCTTTAGCAATTTGTGTATGACAGGACAGGTGGCGATAAGTGATCTCAGATTTTATTTGTCTGTGGATGACTTTATTTATGCTTAACTACAGGATAGCTTCACTGGGTACTCTGTTCTTGATTAGCAGTTTATCTCAGACCTCTCATAGCTTGATTATAACATGTCTTGGGGTAGACTTCATGCAATTGAATCTGACCAGTGACCTCTAATCTTTCTGAACCTGCATAGCTGTATCTTCTGTATTTTGGAGGTTTTTATTGTTTTCTAACTTATTTTCTATGCCTTTGGCATTTTCTTCCAATGCTTTCAAGTTCTGGTAAGCATCCTTCATTCCTCTTGCAGCTTTTATCTTCCTTCTCCCTCAACTGTGCAAATAGTCTATGTTCAAGCCAGTTCTCTTCAGTTTGAATCATTCTGCTATTGATGCCTTCTATTGCATTTTCACTTTTGTTTAGCACACTTTTGAGTTCTAAAATTTATGTTCTTTTTTAATTACTTTCAACTCTTCACTAAGTCTTTGTTAGAGTGTTATACCATGTATCTGTGTTCTCTTGAAGTTTGCCGAATTTCCATAAAACAACTATTTTATATCCATCAACAAATCTGCAATTATCAGTTGTTCTCTGGTTGTTTTCTGGCACCGTATTTTGCTTATTAGTTGAGGTCATGCACACTTGATACACAATGCCATCTGTGCATGGAAGGATTAGATATTTTTTTCAGTCTTTACAATCTGACTTCGTGGCTGTCCCCGAGTTCTAAGCAGACTGTTCTCTCTGAGCATGAAGAAACATCTGCTATTTCAGCACTGGATGGTATCCTACTTACTGCAAGTTCACTGTTGATGTTCACTATTAATGTTTTAGGCCTAGAGGACGCCTCGAGTTCAAATTTGTCTCAAATCCACATTTAACATGGTGTTCATAAGGAAGTGGGGGAGTGTCCAGAAAGGGGTAATCTGTTAACTCAAGTCTTCTCCTGGGGTTGGAGTGGGTCCACATTCCTAATCCTGCAGCCAACACTTTAAACACTTGATCATACCCAGAGGCCAAAGCACATCAAGTAAAGTGAGGTAAAGGAGTAGAATCAAAGCACTCACTGCTATAGGTTTCCTGCTCCCTAGGTAGACTCACACTGTGAAGCTACTGCAACAATCCACAGGTGAAAAGGAATGGGATGTAAGTCTGATCAACTGGGGCCACAGAACTCCATAGGAGTTTAGTTTCCACAGGAAACGTTCAGAGGCTCAATCCACAGGCACCGGCCTAGGCACAGCGATGGCTAAAAACTTGCCAATGATAGGTTTTACCAGCCAAACACTAAGTCCCATCAGAAAGTCCTGTGGTTTCTTGTTGTCTGCCCAAGATTTAGAGAGCAAGGCCAAAAAACAAATCCCCTTGGCCTCTCAGACTGCCAGATCTCATGGTCACCAATGCCTGCATAGTCCTTGGGCTACACTGCAGCACTCTGTCCCTCCTGGGGGCAACTCTCCACAAGATGCTGGGGCAAGTCGAGATGCTCTGTGAACAGTGGCCTGGGAGCAGACTCATTATCTTCTAATCCCATCTCCCCCATGATTTGTTTTCATGTCATCAATATGTATAGTTTACACCAGAGTTCTCCACAGAAGGAAGGAAGGTAGAGGGGGAGGGAGGGAGGGAGGGAGGCAGGCAGGCAGACAGACAGACGGGGTGAGGCATTTGGTTTAGCAGTGGAGATACCCACATATCATATCCAAGTGCTGGGTTTAATTCTTTACTCTGGCTTTCGTTTTTATATTCACTTCATTTATTTCCTCAAAACAAGTCACCTCACACAGCATTTAGGTATTTAAGTCTTAGATCTTATAAATAAAACCAATGCATCTTAATGACAATGGCAAAATTACTTAAGAGTTGCACAAAATGAAGTTAGACATCCTCTGGGTAGCAACAGTGCATTAACTATGAAAAAATGCTGGTAAATAGAGAAAATAACATTTTTAAAACAGGAAAACACTGATGCCAAGAGAAACAGGCTGGTTCTGTTTTTTCCCTTCCTGCTACTTTTCCAAGTTGTTCTAAAGCTCTAGAGTAGATGGGCTTTCTTCTTCTTTCAGGAAACCCTATCTTTATATTAATATATTAGTATTCATTATATATTTTAATACATAATATATAATTATATTATTATATATTTTATATTAATATAAGAACCACAGGACTATTGTTATTCTTTATTCCTTTTACAATCACTTTAGCTTTCTTTTTCTTTTTTTTAAAACATTTTATTTATTTATTTATTTGAAAGTCTGAGTTACTCAGAGAGAGAGGCAGAGAGAGAGAGAGAGAGAGAAAGAGAGAGGTCTTCCATCCACCTGATTCACTCCCCAATTGGCCACAACGACCGGAGCTGCGCCAATCCAAAGTCAGGAGCCAGGAGCTTCTTCCAGGTCTCCCACACGGGTGCAGGGGCCCAAGGACTTGGGCCATCTTCTACTGCTTTCCCAGGCCATAGCAGAGAGCTGGATCAGAAGTGGAGCAGCCGGGACTAGAACTGGCGCCCATATGGGATGCCGGCACCACAGGTGGTGGCTTTACCCTCTGTGCCACAGCACCAGCCCCACTTTAGTTGGAATTCCAGCTTCCTGCCAGTAGAGAGCCTGGGAGGGGGAAGTGGTGCCTCAAGCAGCTGGGTTCCTAAAGCCCATGTGGGAAACCGGCTTGCTCCACCCTCACTTCAGTCTCAGTCAAGTTTCAGTCACTGTGGGAACTTGGAAAATGAACCAGCAGACGGGAGCTCTCTGTCAACCTGTTTCTCTAATAAACAAGTAAATAACCATTTTAAAGGAAAAGGATTTACATTACCACTTACCTGTGACCCATAAATCCCACTCCTAGGTAGACACTCAAGAGAAGTAAAGAAGGCCAGTGCTATGGCTCACTAGGCTAATCCTCCGCCTGCAGTGCTGGCACCCCAGGGTTCTAGTCCCAGTTGGGGTGCCGGATTCTGTCCCAGTTGTCCCTCTTCCAGGCCAGCTCTCTGCTGTGCCCCAGGAAGGAAGTGGAGGATGGCCCAGGTGCTTAGGCCCTGTGCCCGCATGGGAGACCAGGAAGAAGTGCCTGGCTCCTGGCTTCGGATCAGCTCAGTGCCAGCCATGGCGGCCACTTTGGGGGGTGAACCAACAGAAGGAAGACCTTTCTCTCTGTCTCTCTCACTGTCTAACTCTGCCTGTAAAAATAAAAAGAGAAGTAAAGATATGTGCTTATACAAAAAAAAAAAAAAAAAAAAAAAAAAAAAAAAAAAAAACATGAATAAGAGGCCAACATTGTGGTGCAGCAAGTTAAGCCTCTGCCTACAATACCAGCATCCCATCTGGGCACCCATTCGAGTCCCAGCTGCAACACTTCTGGTCCAGATCCTTGTTAATGCACCTGGGAAAGCAGAGGCCTATGGCCATGAACCAGCAGTTGGAAACCCTCTTCTGGTCATCTGATTGGCTTCTTTCATTTGGCACTCCCCTCCACTTCTTCTCTTCTCTCTCCCTATCCCTCTCTCTCTTTAACTGTCTCTCCTTCTCTCTCTCTAACTCTGCCATTTCACTACATAAATGAATCTTAAAAAAAAAAGCTCAACAAAAATGTTTATATCAATAGTATTAATAAAAGTCCAATATATAGAAGCCATCTAAATGTTCATCTGCCAAAATAAGATATTCAAACACCAAAATATTGTTCATCCACAGAAAGGAATGAAATGCTAATATATACCATAACATGAATGAACCCTATACATGTGCCAAATGCAAGAAGCCAATCAGATGACCAGAACAGGCAACTCTACACAGACAGAAAGTGTACGAGCATTTGCTTAGGAACAAGAAGGATGGGTGCACAGGGAGGCTGTCACCATAGCATACAGTCTCTTGTTCAAGTGATGAAAACTAAACTAGACTCTGATGATGGTTGTATTTATTCTCTATTAATACATTTTAAAAAACACTGAACTGCATGTTGTTGTTGTTGTTAATTTATTTGAGAAGCAGAGAAACAGAGAGAAAGAGAAAGCCCTCATCTGCTGGTTCACTTTCCAAATGCCCATGATGGCTGCAGGGGTAGAAGCCAGGATCCAGAAACTCAATCCAAGTCTCCCATTGGTGGGAGGAATCCAACTACTTTAGCCATCACCACTGCTTCCCAGGCTCTGTATTGGCAGAAGCCAGAGTCAGGAGCCAGAGCTCAGAGTGAAAAGCAGAGATTCTGATGCAGAATGTGGGCTTTTAAATGTCTCCTCAACCACTAGGCGGAACGCACACAGTGAAGTACATTTTAAATAGGCTGCAGAGTATGTGATTTTTATTTCAATAAAGCTGTTTTTAAAAATAAAAATAAAAACAGCATCTGCATTACCAGCAGTTTCTTTTTCTTTGGAAACAACTTTGATTTATCTTTCAAACAGACTGTTTTAGAAAAGAATCACAAGCCCAGGTGCTTCAGTAATATAACAATAAAGGAAGTACAAATCTCTTGATCTAAAGAAAAACTGTGGAAATCCTACCAAATTTCAAAGCAGACACATAATACTGAAATATTGTATATTCTGTAATAGAATGGGCATTGAATATATTCATTTTTAGGAGCTCTTGCCATTGCCAACCTAGGTTCTCCCCCCATACATCAGTAAATATGCATTTAATGTGAACTGTTGGCATTACATAGAAAACTGAGACAACATGGTTCAACCTTGGGAAACATACAGGCAACTGTCATGAATATGTTTCCTGGGACAAGAAAGTCTGATCACCCCACGAGTGCTAGGCTGGGGGTTTCCATGGAGGAATGGATTCTGTCACCAAGGAATCAAGCAGCAGGCTGGCCAGGATCTGGGCAGCATCTCTGGGGTAATGTCCGGATGTAGGCAGGAAAAGCAAACAGTGCTAAGGGCACTTGAAAACACTTCCTGCACTGTCTCAAAGATACAGTCAAACATTTAATCAGCATTATGACACATCACGGCCTCGTCCTAGGTGTGAGTTGGGGAAATTAAATGAGAGATTGATATACACACTGTGAGTGAACTCATGGGAAAGTAATGGCGTTCAGAAAAATCACTGGAGGCCCCAAGGAGGCCTGAGAATTTTACAAATGTGAAGTAAAGCTAGAAAAAAGAAAGAAGCAAGTCCAACTATAATGTTTTGTGAATATTCCGTACCACACGTATCTTGAAGATTTCCAGAAATTTCTTAGAAGAGTGGACTTTCTCCTCTGACTGAAAGGATAAGGTCAGAAACCATTATAATGTAAATATTTTTAAAAAGAGATGAAATGTGAAATTCATACAACAGGAAGGCTTAAAAAATTTTACTTGTTTTAACTATGAAAAATGCACACAAAATACATTATTATCTCTGAATTGTAGAATAATAGGATTTTCTATTTTTTATCTGTATTCTGCTAAGTTTTTCAGGTTGTACTGCTATAAAAAGCTGTATTGCTTTTATGGTAAGAATAAAAAGTGTTTGTTACCTCATGTTATAAAAGTCATACAGCTATGATGATACATAACACATGTAGGTAAATGTAAATATAGACATAAAAGCATTCCCAGGTCAGTAAATAAAACAACGCATTTGAATCTTGAAAAGTTTAACCATTAGAAGTTCCATGCTTATATTCAGATTAAGTCTACCCCAGATCTAAATCTTTAGTTTATCTCAAAAGTTTCTACTATTTTAGAAAAGGATTGAACTATCTTTCCAGCATCTGCCTCCCTTCAAACTAATAATTCATTTCTTCCCTCCTCCTCCACAAGATGACATGCGCTAGAGTTTCTTCCATCAAGGGTAGCATCAAAACTGTCAAGCATGTTATGATACTGTGGATTTTGGTCACCCTGAGCCAGATCTCAACTAATCACACAAGTTGCGGAGCAGAGCATGTACCACCAATCAAAACGGACAGAGGTGAGCGCTTAGTACAGAACCCTGGAGCCCCTCCCACTGCACTCGGCGTTACCTTGTCAGTTGATAAATCATGGGCGATATTTAGATATCATAGATGAGGCAGGGATTTTCGTGGGGCAGGAGGTTTGGGGTAGTCACTAAAAACCAATCTGTATCAAATCGCTCTCGTGTTTTAAATCTGGGTAGCATCAACAATACACACTTCCTGAATACCCACTCTGCCCTCATGCTATTTCTAATGTTTCTGGGGTGTAAAGGTTATATTCCTTAATTATTGTAACAACAGAATTAGGATGCCAAGTGATCAGCATCGATGCCACTCCAAACACTTCTCAGTGTCAGCAATGAAACACCGTGTAGAGCCACAGAAAGAGGTAGAACAAGAGATGCTAATCAAGTTTCAGAAGGTAGAAAATGGAGAAGTGAAAGGTCGCTTTACAGAAGGGAGTGTTCAGGAAGATACCAATGAGCCATAAGCTAACCAGAAATGGTCAGGTAATGGGGATCTCAGCTCTCTGTGCAGGTGGAGTGAGGGCAAGGCACGACCCTGAAAACGAAGGTTTGCCTGGTGGTCTGGACATGAGCAATTAGACTCTGTTTCTGTCCCTTATCCCATGTAGCCAAGTGATTTTTTTTTTTATTCAGTCCCTTGGGAGGCAATTGATTTGTTCTCTGTATAAACCGTGTCTAAGCATCTCAGAAGCCAAGGAAGCAGAATGATAGGCAGGGTGAGGCACCACACTCATGACAGGAGCGTTTACTGAAAACACCACATACAGTGCTGCTTCTCCCTCCCAAATCTTGCAGCATTCACAGACAGGTTTACATCTGCAGGTGGCACTTGGAGCATTAATCTCTGGAAAAACCTTGGTAGCACCATAAAATGGAACAAGTACTTTGTGAAACATTTTTTTAAGTTTCTAAAGATATCATAAATATACCTTCCATTTGAGTTAGTCCTTCTGCTCCAAGGTCCCCAAGAAAAGAAGCTTCTACCCACACACAGACTGACACATGAATGCAGCGTTATCTGTTACAGCCAACACCTGGAGGCTACCCTGAGTGGTTATCAAGAAGCGAGCAGGCCGGCGCCATGGCTCAATAGGTTAATCCTCCGCCTGTGGCACCGGCACCCCAGGTTCTAGTCCCGGTCGGGGCGCCCGATTCTGTCCTGGTTGCTCCCCTTCCATGCCAGCTCTCTGCTATGGCCCAGGAGTGCAGTAGAGGATGGCCCAAGTGTTTGGGCCCTGCACCCACATGGGAAACCAGGAGAAGCACCTGGCTCCTGGCTTCAGATCAGTGTGCTGGCCGCGGCGGCCATTGGAAGGTAAACCAACGGCAAAGGAAGACCTTTCTCTCTGTCTGTCTCTCTCTCACTGTCCACTCTGCCTGTCAAAAAAAAAAAAAAAAAAAAAGCGAGCAGAAAAACTGGTGATGCTATACAAAGGATTGCAACAGCAAGAAATGAACTATTGGTATTTTCTACAAGTTGGGTGCATCCCCCAAATAAATAATATTCTGGGTGAAAACAAATTAAGTGCATCATGAATCTATGAAGGTTAGGGAAATACCAAATGTGACAGCCAAGAGGAGTAGAAAGACATCAGGGGAATTTGGGGACTGGTTACATTCTGTGTCTCCATCATGAGAGTTTCACGAGAGTGTCACAAAGATATAAATACATCGAAATATTAAATTATGTTTTAAATAAACATTTATTGTGCATTCTAAATATACTTAGTTTTTATATGGCAAAAATAACTCAGATATACAGACAGGAGTGGCAAGCCAAGATCTCTCTAGACCTTTGCCTATTTTAACTTTCAGTTGGCAATTTGATTCTTCAGGGCCCTAGGTTGTTCTCTTCGAATGAGAATAGTCATTAGGTCTGCAATACTTTTTTTTAAGATTTTTGTAATTTATTTAAAAGAGAGTAAGAGTTGCAGACAGAGGGAGAGACAGAGAGAGAGGTCTTCCATCCGCTGGTTCACTCCCCAAATAGCCTCAATGGCCAGAGCTGCGCCAATCTGAAGCCAGGAGCCAGGAGTTTCTTCTGGGTCTCCCATGCAGGTACAGGTGCCCAAGCACTTGGCCTATCCTCCACTATTTTCCCAGGCCATAGCAGAGAGCTGGATATGAAGAGGAGCAGTCAGACAAAAGCTGGCACCACAGAGGCTTAGCCCACTACACCAAAACATTGGCCTCAACGCTATTGTTTTTAAAAATTACTAAAAAAGTCAGATTTGCAGTTACATTGTTTTTTTTTTTTAGCCTTTGCTTTAAATCAAAGCTTTCTCAACAATGAAAAATATTTAATAAGAAATATAAGTTTTAATATTTTTAATACAATGACTTTTGATATAAAACTGGCAGTGAAATTTACCTTATATGGACTGAGTGTTGGTCTAGCAGTTAAGACACCCACATCCCATATCAAAGTGCCTGGGCTTGAGTCCAGCCTCCACTCCCAATTCTAGCACCCTGATACTGCACACCCTAGGAGGCATCGGGGTCCTTACCACCCATATGGGAGACATGGATTGAGCTCTTTGTTCCCAGATTCAGCCCAACCCAGTTCCAGCTGTTGCTGTCATTTTAGGAATCAACCAGTAGATGGAAGCTGGCTTGGTCTCTCTCTCTCTCTCTGGATGTGTGTATCTCAATAAATAAATAAATAAAGTTTATAACTACAAAATGATGGCACTGCTCTAATTTGTTGTATAAATTACATCAGATCGTGCTAATGGTTACGCCCAAGTTGATTTACATTCACTGGAATGCTTTTGATTCTTTTTCTGAAGAGGTTCTCTAAATTTGACATATTTATTTTATCTCTGGCTTAAAGAAAACACAGGTGTATAGTACTCAAAACAACAGTTCATCATTCCTGCCAGAAGAAACAAGGGAAATTGTGTGCAGTTGTTAGAAAAGGTTGCGAACATCCCAGTGGGGCCATCATAATTCAGTTCCTTTATTACTTTTCCAATTTCACTTTGAATAATTTGTCTTGGTTTGGATTTCTAAATCATCTTTACCATATGCCTGGCACACTCCTTTCTTTACACCAGCCCAGGTTCTCTTTGTTCCCACAAGCTCTCTGGGGTCATAATTTAACTCCATTCACACAGGCTGCACATCACAGTCCTCTATTAAGATGCCAATGCCCAGACCCAACTTGTGGAGAGTCTCATTTAGTTCTCTCAGTGAGGGCTCTTACATAAATATTTTTAAAACACCCCAGGAGATTCTAATGTGCAGCCAGTGCTGAGAACCACTGACTACTTAACACTATTATCAGTGCTTCCCAAATTTGCTTAAACACAAGAAAGTCCAAATGAGATACTTAACAAAAACCTCTGACTTTTCAAATTCTAGAGTCTCAAATCAGACTTCCTGTTTCAGGATTTCCATGCAAATAAGCAGGATGAGGACACTCAATTAACAGTCACTGTTTCACAGCCAGCGCTGTGGCGTAGCGGGTAAAGCTGCCACCTGCAGTGCAGGCATCCCATATGGGTGAGGGTTCAAGTCCTGGCTGCTCTATTTCCAATCCAGCTCTCTGCTATGGCCTGGGAAAGCAACAGAAAATGGCCCAAGTGATTGGGCCCCTACACCTGCATGGGAGACCTAGAAGAAGCTCCTGACTCCTGGCTTTGGATTGGCTACAGCCATTGCAGCCAACTGGGGAGTCAAACAGTGGATGGAAGACCTTTCCCTCCCTCTCTCCCTCCCTCCTTCTCTCTCTCTGCCTCTTTGTAATGCTGCCTTTTCAATAAATAAATAAAATCTTAAAAAAAAGTCACAGTTTCACAAGGCTCCAGTGACATTATACTGAATGCTAGAAAGGATGAGCAAGCCAAAGGAAAAAGGAAGCACACCCTGTAGCTCTCCATCTTCTAATTCTTCACACCACATGCAGTACAGCACCCTGCTGAAATGGCAGCTACTCAACACTTTGGAAATACTTCTTATCTTCATCACCTCCAGTGCCACTCTAGCCCAAGATCCCAACACTCAGCCCTCGTTCTACTTCACTACCCTCCCATGAGCTGTAGGCTTCCACGCCGGCATTTTTCTAACCTATTTTTCCCATTATAAGCAGGTACATCACAGGGGACATCAATCAGATCATGTCATCCAGGACGTAAAATATTGTCAATCACTCTCAGATACACAGAAAACTTCAACAAAACCTCAATGTGCTTTGAGGTCTGGCTCCCCTTCCTTTCCTTTAACAGTCTCATTTCAGCTTTACATTCTCCTTTACTGCCGCTCACTTGGTCACAACAGTCTCTTCTGAGTTATTCCACACTGGCTGACACATCATTGCTGCAGGCCTTGTGCAGATGCGGAGTTCTCAGTGAAGAATGCTCTCAATCCTGACTTGATCTGGTCAACACCTATGTGTTATCCAGAACGCAGGCAAGAGCCAAGTCCTCACATTTCCCTAATCAAGTCAGTTCTCTCCATTTCAGTCTTGTGCTGCACCATGCACCTCACCTACCTGGAACTCACCATTATTAGAACATTACTTTTACACTTGCAACTTCATTATTGTGTTTTTCCAACCCTACAACACCTACTTCATGATGAATTTGATGGGGATGGGGCATTTTTGCTCTCCAAGACCAAAAATTCTTGGACTCAAGCCCTAGTTTACTTGGTGTGGTAACTTTGGGCCACTTACTTACTTTTCCATGCCTCAGTTTCCTCATGTGTAAAATAAGTCCTGTCCCAGCACCTACATCACTGGGTGAATCTGATCATCTAAATGTATATGTAGAATACTTAGAAAAAAGCTTGTTGCCTATAGCTATAATTACAATCATACCTTAGTGTAAACCACAATACTTAATTATCATAGACAGATTAGTGGCCCTAATCTTAGGAACCCCTGAATATATTTCTTTACCTGGCAGAAGAGACTTTGCAGATGTGAGTGAGAATCTAGAATTTCAGCTGGGGAAATTACTTGGAGCTATTTAATCATCTAAGTCAGAGAGCTGAGGGGAAGGATGAGAGGTTCCAAGCAATGGAAGGACCAGCCCTTCCATTACTGCCTGTGGAATGGAGTAGGACCATAAGCCAAGGAATGCAGGTGGCCACACAAGTTGGGAAGCTACCAAGTACAGAGGACCCCCGTCTTAAAAACTCAAGATGATTCAAATCACAGAAAACAGATTCTTCTGCCTCATCTAGATGTTTAACCCATGAGATTACACAGTTCTGACCTACAGAACTGTAAGATGACATATGTGTGTTGTTTGCAGCCACTACATTTTAGGCAATTTGCTACGACAGGAATAGAAAACAAATACAATGACACATAGAAGATAGAACCAATAACAACAGCAAAAAAAGGATGAGGAAAAAGGATTCCTAAACATGATAAAATACTTGAAATTTGAAATATTCTATGTATTATTTCATTTAAACCTTATAGCTACTTAGAGATTTTTATTTTTTTAATTTTATTTGAATATTTTTATTTATTTTAGATTTATTTTAATATTTTTATTTATTTTAAAATTCTATTTGAATATTTTTATTTTATTTTTTAAAATTTTATTTGAGGCAGAGATAACCTCCATTCACTGGTTTACTTCCAAGAAGCCCATAGGAGATAGGAATGGGCCAGACCATAGCCAGGAGGCTGTAATTTCATCCATGCCTAACGTGTGGGTAGCAGGGACTCAAGTACTCGAGTTTTCACCTGCTTTCTTTGAGGGCACACATGGGCAGGAAGCTTGTTCAGAAATGGAGTAGCTGGAACACGAATCAGGCATTCTGGTAGGGCATGCAAGCAGTCCAAGTGCCAAATTACCTCTATGCCACATATCCACGCCTGTAATTTTGATGTTAATTTTCCCATTTTTGAGAAGAAGCTACTAAGGAAAAAAGCCTTTTTTATGTGGCCTGATTCCAAGGATGAAATTTCCACCTATTACACTGGGTCTCCAATCACCAAAAGGAATAATTTGATTTTTATACCACTTGACAGTTTGCAAATCACTTTTTATCTACATTATCTCCTTATCTCCTCTCTCTCTGTAAATCTAAAACCTTCAAGCTTTGTAGTGTGAAGAAAAATACATCCTATAATGTAAAATGCTAAGGATAAATTTTATAATAATGCCAACAACATTATGTGCCTGGTGCTGCCCTAAGTACTTTACATGCATTAACTCATTTAAACCACTTACAGTGCAACAGCAATTATTTTGACGAATTTCCCATTATCACTGTGTGCTTTAGAGTAATTTTGTTCTCCAGATTTACATGGACAAATTAATGCTAAACCTTTGATGCAGGCTAAGCATCCCTTATCTCAAAATCTAAAACATCTGAACACTGACATGATGCCAAAAAGCAGAAAATGTCACACACTGCATCACATGATGGTTCATGGTGGAAATGCAGGGCCTAGCACAGTGTATCAAGCGCATCCATAGGAAAACCTACTCCTTCAACTGTCAGGTACCTTGTCATACATGCCCAGACTGCCCTAATGCATGAACTCCAATCAGTGGTGCTAAAATCACCATGTGCAGTATGGCTACGCCAAAGGGAGGTTCCCTGCAATTCCACATGGAACCAAGTCTTACATGCGGTTCTGTGGTTTTTATGTGTTGGTGGTGTTATTTTTGTTGCTGTTGTTGGTTTGTTTTGCTTATTCTTTGTTCTGTGGTGTAAAGACAGTGTTGAAAACAACAAAAAGGCTTACACATACTCCTGTTAGTAATAGTGATAAGAATAAGTCAAAGCAAGTCCCAGCATTGTGGTGCCGTGGGTTAAGTGGGCCCTTACAATGCTAACATCTCACATGAGCTGATTCAGTTCTGGCTGCTCTGGTTCAACCTAGTTTCCTGCTAATGTACCTTGGAAAGTAGCAGAAGGTGGCCCAAGTGCTTGGGCCCCACCGTACGCATGTGGGAGACCCAGATGAAGCTTCTGGCTTCTGGCTTCATCCTGGCCCAGCCTTGCCCATTACAGCCATTTCCAGCAGGTGGGATCTTGCTCTCTCTCACTCACTTTCTCTCTCTCTCTCTCTGAATTTTAAATAAAATAAATATTAAAAGAATAAAAGAAAGCATTTATATTTATATAGCAGAGAAGTTCAAGCTGTTGGAGAAATTGGACAGCAATGCTATTGTGAAACATCTTGCAGAAGAGTTTGCCACTGAAATGTTCAACTTACATGACGTGAACAAACAAAAGAATGAACCGTTGAAGTTTTGTGCTGGAACTGATGAACAAAAGTTACTAAATATTAGAAAAGCACTGCAGGCCGGCGCCGCGGCTCACTAGGCTAATCCTTCGCCTTGCGGCGCCGGCACACCGGGTTCTAGTCCTGGTCAGGGCACCGGATTCTGTCTCGGTTGCCCTCTTCCAGGCCAGCTCTCTGCTGTGGCCCGGGAGTGCAGTGGAGGATGGCCCAAGTCCTTGGGCCCTGCACCACATGGGAGACCAGGATAAGTACCTGGCTCCCGCCATCGGATCAGCGCGGTACGCCAGCCGCAGCGGCCATTGGAGGGTGAACCAATGGCAAAGGAAGACCTTTCTCTCTCTCTCTCTCACTGTCCACTCTGCCTGTCAAAAAAGAAAAAAAAAAAAAGAAAAGCACTGCATATAAAAAAACAAATATAAAACTGAATTTATACTCACATGGACCGTGCACTCAGAAAATAGATCTGTTAGCACCACAGGCAACACATGCAACTCAACAGCATGCTGATCCTGAATCAAAGGTCAATGATCATTGTGAATCGAAAATTGAAGAGAACAGTGAAAATGCGAATAAGTTGCAAAATTTTAAGAAAAATCACAGCGTTGAATTTTGAGAGATTTATGAAGCAGTAGAGATATTCCCTGATAACTTGGTGAAAGTCATTGCTAATAAAAATCTAATATCACCACAAAACTTATAATACTAATGAAACATAGTCATTTTGTCATTATTGCCCCAGAAAGATAGTGACTTTGGATTGTGACACCTTTCCAGGTGATATAGACAGACAGAAGTGTAACCTTGCTGTGATTAGCAAAAGCTCCTGTCCTTGCTGTTTAAAAAGTGTTAACTTCTTATCAGTCCATTACCATGCAAACAAAAAGGCATGGGTCAACCAGAGGTATATTTTCTTATTGGTTTCTCATACATTTTGTTCCAGTGATTCAAGTTCATTCACAGAAGTTAGACTGGATGATGATAGTAAGATTTTGTTATTATTTTTATTATTTATTTATTTATTTTTATTTATTTGACAGGCAGAGTTAGTGTGAGAGAGAGAGAGACGGAGAGAAAGGTCTTCCTTCAGTTGCTTCACCCCCCAGGTGGCCACTATGGCCGGCAAGATTTTGTTATTCTTTGACAAATGGTTCTATTCATCTTCCACTGAAATTCTCATCAAAAGTAGTATTTGCACCAGGTGAAAATTGACTCCATTAATCCAGACATAGGACTAGGATATCCATAGACCAATGAAGAATAAATATATAAACACATTCTTGGAAAGCATGCTAGAAGCAGTGAACAGAGGCGTGGGCATGGAAGGTTTGCAAAAGGAGTTTAGGATGAAGGCTATCTGACACTCTGCTCCCAGTTCTTTGGGCCCAGTGAATAAAGACACCACCATGCCTGCCTGACATAACCTCTAGCCTGGAAAACACACACACACACACACACACACACACACACATCTTCAGAGCCCATCAGGAAGCTGGAAGATGGGGATATCTAGGAAACTTTTATCACTAACAATGAAGCTCCAGTTGTTCAGTCACTGATCAATGATGAAACATTCAAAATAATTCTGAACAAAGTGAGTGTGGTAACAGTGACCATAAACATGGCATTCTTAACACTGCATGAAAATTGCCAATCAACACCATGATTAAATGTGTGATGGGCTTACTGAAAGACTAGATCAACGTGCATTCAAACATCATAAGCAACCATGTCCATTTATGAAACTGAAGAGAGACTTCTAAGGCAAAACCCTGGTTAGAGGGCAGCTGACTCCAAAAGAAACATTTTAAAAGCCATCCATCAGGAAGGGCGGGATGGGAGAGGGAGTGGGGGAGAGGAGGGCTGCAGGAGGGAGGGAAGTGGGGGGGGGGCCACAACAATACAAAAGTTGCACTTTGTAAATTCACATTTATTAAATATTAAAAAGGAAAAAAAAAGCCATCCATCAGGATCCACATCCTGTCTCACCTGCTTCTCCTGTGTCTTCTCACTTAAAAATATAAAATTTCAATGCATAGTAACCTTTTCATCAGAATACAGTATTGTGGGTGGAGAGCAAAGGCCTCCAGTGGTTTGTTGATGCTGTTATTTAATAGCCGACACAGGTACACTGCTGAGGCTACGGAGTGGCTCAGTTACTCTGAACACATTAGTTTTTCTACTGTGATAATGGTGTGTCATATTCTTTACTGTTGACTTCTCATGCAAGAATCTATAAGAAAATAACTGGTTATCATTAGCATTTAAATTCACGAATGATGGTGATACAAATTGATTGTGCCTGAGTGGCTGAGACAGAAACATTTTTGCTTCTGATGAATCACGCTTTGTGTTATGCATAGAATTATTCAAAATGTGTCAAATTTTGCACTCCTTCTATGTTAAAGTAGTATATGAGCAAAAAAGAGTTTCCTACATAGATTTAAGTCTCATCCCCAAGATATCTCATTATGTACATGCAAAGAATCCAGAATTTCTAGAAGTGTGAAACATTTCTAGTTCTAAACATTTCAGATAAGGATACGAAGCCTGTATTATTAAGCATAGCAGAATTGGTCAAATCTTTATGTTGTTACCATAGTTTTCAGCTTACCGATTTAGTTTTAAGGTCTATTTTATTAATTTGAAAGGCAGAACAACAAACAGAGAGGGACAACCAGAGAGACAAAGGAATATCCATCAGTTTGCTCCCCACATGGCCATAATGACCTGGGTTGGACCAAGCTGAAGCCGGAGCCTGGAACTCAATCCAGGTCTCCCGTGTAGTTGGCAGGGGAGCAAACACTTAGGCCCTCTTCTGTTGATTCCCCAAGCACATTAACAGACAGCTAGATCAGAAGTGGAGAAGGGGTCAGTGCTGTGGCACAGTGGGTTAAAGCCCTGGCCCGAAGCAATGCATTCCACATGGGCGCTGGTTCAAGTCCTGTCTGCTCCACTTCCAATCCAGCTCTCTGCTATGGCCTTGGAAAGCAGTAGAGGACAGCCCAAGTCCTTGGGCCCCTGCACTCACATGGGAGACCCGGAGGAAGGTCCTGGCTTCAGATTGGCGCAGCTCAGGCCATTGGGGCCATCTGGGGAGTTAACCAGCAAATGGAAGACCTCTCTCTTTCTGTCTCTACCTCTCTGTCTTTAAAATAAAATAAAATAAATCTTTTTTTAAAAAAAGTGAAGCAGCTGGGACCTGAATTGACATTCACACACGGAATGTAAGTGTCACAAACAGGAACTTAATCTGCTGTACCACAACACTGGTCCCTCAGTTTATCTATTTAAAACACATAATAAAGTCAGTAGACTTTTTCATATGCTTTGCTACTTTTTCTTTGGGGAATTATGGTTTTTAAGAAACACCTTCCATTTGAATGACGGAAATGAGATATGTTTACTTGGCAACAGATGTCGATGAAAATATGTCCTTCAAATGGAATCTGGTTTCCTGGAGACATATTTAATTTCTAATTGTTTAATCAAAATTTAAGGTGTTAATTGGCACAGTCCAAATCCTTTTGGGAAAAAGTATTTTTATGACTTGATTTAGATATAAAAATGGAAATTAGATAAAAGCATATAAAATGAGTACAAAATGTTGTTGGTGTGCATTTAAAGCTATACCAAATTGTACAATTTCTTTTAAGGCTTTCATACTGCTAATATTTTACTGGCATTTCTAACATGAACATGAGGGCATTTTTATTAATAAATTTTGTGATGGTCTATTTCCACATTGAACACATAAATAAACCAGGCCAAAAATCTGGCCACTTCAATTAGGGTAGAGACTAGAGCTAGTGCCGTCCATGAAGCATTTTCTGCCAATGTTCTCTTTCCCAGCCTCTCGACATTCACCAACGCTCAATCCTCCCATCAGACCTATCACATTTATTCTCTGTTCCTTTGTCTGCTTATCTTCTTCCTTTTCTTAGTAAATGACATTTCAGCTTTCTTGATACAATTAAAATTCTGTATCATCTGAAATCATTTCCAAGAATCCACAACATGTATCTGTTCCTATGTCTTTTTTATTAACTTTTATTTTATGAATATAAATTTCCAAAGTACAGCTTTTGTATTACAATGGCTTTCCCCCACCATAACATCCCACCCACCTGCAACCCTCCCCTTTCCTGCTCCCTCTCCCCTTCCATTCACATCAAGATTCATTTTCAATTATCTTTATATACAGAAGATCAATTCAGTATATATTAAGTAAAGATTTCAACAGTTTGCACCAACATAGAAACACAAAGTGAAAAATACTGTTTGAGTACTAGTTATAGCATGAAATCACAATGTACAGCACATTAAGGACAGAGATCCTACAAGAGGAGTAAGTGCACAGTGACTCCTGTTGTTGAGTTAACAAATTGACACTCTTGTTTATGGTATCAGTAATCACCCTAGGCTCTTGTCATGAGTTGCCAAGGCTATGGAAGCCTTCTGAGTTCGCTGATTTCAATCTTATTCTGACAGGGTCATAGTCAAAGTGGAAGTTCTCTCCTCCCTTCAGAGAAAGGTACTTCCTTCTTTCATGGCCCTGTTCTTTCCGCTGGGATCTCACTCGCGGAGATCTTTCATTTAGGTCTTTTTTTTTTTTTTTTTTTTTTTGTCAGAGTGTCTAGGCTTTCCATACCTGAAATACTCTCATGGGCTTTCCAGCCGGATCCAAATGCCTTAAGGGCTGATTCTGAGGCCAGAGTGCTGTTTAGGACATCCACCATTCTATGAGTCTGCTGTGTATCCCACTCCCCATGTTGGATCATTCCAAAGGGACAAATATCATATGTTCTCCCTGATCGGTGACAACTAACTGAGCACCAAAAAGGAAACCTGTTGAACTGAAATGGACACTATGAGAAATAGTGACTTGATCAGCCCTTGCCCTGACTGTTGATGAACAACTTAATACTTTATCCCTCCTAGTATTTTTGTTTGCTTGTTCTACTTAATACTATTGGTTGAATTCTGTAATTAATACAGTTATTCTTAAGTGTTGAAACTTAACTGAAAAGTGATCCCTGTTAAATATAAGAGTGGGAATAAGAGAGGGAAGAGATGTACAATTTGGGACATGCTCAAACTGACTTCCCCAAATGGTAGAGTTAGAAACATACCAGGTGATTCCAATTTAATCCCATCAAGGTGGCATGTACCAATGCTATCTCACTAGTCCAAGTGATCAATTTCTGTTTTCAATTGATCATAATGATAGGACTAAGAGTCAAATGGATCACATAAACAAGACTAGTGTCTGAAAATACTAACCGATAGAATAAAAAAGGGAGAGAACGATCCAACATGGGAAGCATGATACATA
The DNA here is from genome assembly GCF_964237555.1 of Oryctolagus cuniculus. Lineage (NCBI taxonomy): Eukaryota > Metazoa > Chordata > Mammalia > Lagomorpha > Leporidae > Oryctolagus > Oryctolagus cuniculus. Next base: position 77,491,836 of record NC_091443.1, read on the forward strand.
GCAGACTCATAGAATGGTGGATGTCCTATGTCTTGATCATGGACTAAGAGCCACTAGAATTCAGGACTGGGACAATTGTTGGGCCCAGAGCTCAAGACACCTCTTGGGACACTCACACCTCATATCAGAGTGCCTGGGTTGGAGTCCTGGCATCTTTTCCAATCCCAGCTTCCTCTAATGCACACCCTGGGGAACAGCAGATGGTGGTGCAGATGGTACAGATGGTGGGCCCTTGCCACTCACGTGGGAGACCAGGGCTGCCTTTAGCCTGGCCCAGCCCTGGCTGTTATAGGGATTTGTGGAATGAACCAGAAGATGCTAATTCTACTTCTTACCTTCATCTGTCCTCCATGACCATACTTATGCTTGGTCCCTGAGGAGAACAGGCAACACTTTCAAATGGTTTAATAGGAGCTGTGTTCCTCCACCATCCAGAGCAGCAATGCACAACATAAGATCATCACAACAGCTCATTGTTCCCTGCCAACACTAACTGTTTATCCTACAGGAAGGCAGAGGATCTGTGATCCTGAATCTTCCTCTAAAGAGAGCTCAAAGACTGTGCTTCTTAAATGACTAAGTCAACCATATTCATTCGAATAATATGTAATGACTAACAGACTAAATTCTTAGATAACCAAATCTACAAATGGAATTTTACATTAGATAATCTACTTACATTTCTGTTTTTAAAGATTTATTTATTTATTTATTTGAAAGGCAAAGTTACAGAGAGAGGGAGAAAGAGGTCTTCCATCCACTGGTTCACTCCCCAAATAGCCACAATGGCAAGAGCTGGACCAGTTTGAAGCCAAAAGCTTCTTCTAGGTCTCCCACATGGGTGTCAGGGGCCCAAAGACTCAAGCCATCTTCTGCTAGTTTCCCAGGCAAATTAGCAAGGAACTGGATCACAAGTAGAGAAGCTGTGACTCAAACCACATGGGATGCTGGCATAGTAGGCAGCAGCTTTACCCGCCACACAACTCTGACCCCTACTTTTTTCTCTTAAAAAACATTTTTACTAAATGTGGGTATATTTCTTTTTTTAATATTTTATTTATTTATTTGAGAGGTAGAGTTATAGTCAGTGAGAGGGAGAGACAGAGAGAGAGGTCTTCCATCTGCTGGTGCACTCCCCAAATGGCCACAATGGCCAGAGCCACACCCATCTGAAGCCAGGAGCCAGGAGCTTCTTCCTGGTCTCCCATGTGGGTGCAGGGGCCCAAGGACTTGGGCCATCTTCTACTGCTTTCCCAGGCCATAGCAGAGGGCTGGATGAGAAGAGGAGCAGCCAGGACTAGAACCGGCGCCCATATGGGATGCCGGCACTGCAGGTGGAGGACTAATCTATTGCGCCACGGCGCTGGCCCCTAAATGTGGATATATTTCAAAGACTTTATTTTTCATTTATACAAAGTATACCATTTTCAACTCAGACAACATTTTCTTCTGATATTTAAATCTATGTTTTTAAATCAAAGTTCCAAAGTGCTATTTCTACATTCAGTTAATAATTTTTGAGATAGAGTTGCTTTTCTGTATGGTACATAAGTATCTTTTTCTCACTTAAATCCCTCTTCCCCTTATTTTCCCCAATGTAATTATTTACCTTTTGTACTTACTATTTTTCATGAATAATCAGTCAACTGAATCTTACTGATGAACCAACTACAGATCCTCCTCAGCTTACAATACTGTTAGACCTCCGTTAAGCCATTTATCCCCTTATACACTGAAAATGCGTTTAATATGCCTAACCTGCTGAGCATCAGAGCTTAGCAACACAGCAGACTGAAGGGTGTCAGTTGTTCAACCTTGTGACTGTGAGGCTTACCCAGCATCCTGCAACAGCCACATCACTAACTTGGTGAAAAAAATCAAAATTCAAAATTTGAAGGGCAGTTGCTACCAAGTGTGTAATCTTTTCAAGCCATCACAAAGTCAGGGACCGTCTGTAGCATACTAATATTTCTATTTTTATTTTTGCAATTTTCCCAGAATTAACAATTGCCTCTCCTTTTTTATTCAATCTTCTTTGAGCACATGAGTGAGTCTCCGCATATTTAAAAACAGCACTGTAAAAATGCCTCATGGTACAATTTCCCACCTAATAAAACCTGCTGGATTATAATAACATTATTAATGGTGACTAACAACTATTATTTACTTTGTAAAACCATATGCCATTAATTGTTCCAAGCAATTCAAATTTATTTCTCCTTTGATCCCAATATCAACCCAGTATTGGCAGAAACTGGTATTATCCTCATTTTGTAAATGAAGAAAACAGAGGACTAGGAGAGTTAACATATTGTCCTAATTTACAAAGCTAGTATGGGGCAACTCAGGGATCTGAACTCAAATTTTAGGCACATTTTAGTAGCTTATTAAACAAGGCACTTGGGAAATAGATGTTTGAGTATTTACATGTTTGAAAGTGACTTGACAAATGGAGAATTGTACTTTCATTCATAATTTTGGATACACCGCTTTCAAAGTTGACACTGACAATCAACTGTCACCTATATTAGCTATGTCCTAATTTCCTTTCTCTGCAAACTTTAACAATGATTTCTCTGTTTTGTTTCAAATTTAATTAGCCAAAAACCTTGGAATTTCCTGGTTTTTCATAATTTGCAAATCCATGTCCTTTGGATCTAGGAAAATATCTAATGCTGTATCTTTGTTAACTTTCTTCCCAAAATTTCCTCTAATTGTCACTTAAACTCTTATTGGTCAGGCGTTTTCTTGCTTTTTTTTAATCTTCTCTTAGTCATGTCTTTTTCTTTTCATTCATTTAGCCAGTAGACATCCTAAATATTCTTTTTTAACATGTCCACTGAGTTTTCAGATTTTAGAGGTTATAATTTCCAGAAAACTTCCTATTCTTAGTTCTTTGTATGTAGAATATGGTTCATGTTTCAGAAAAGGAATAAATTCTATTCTCTTTCAGTCATTATATCATTATAGTTGTGATATAATTTTAAATTCTTTCTCACTCTTATTTTTCTTTCAATGACCTACCACTTAGCTGATTTCTTCCTTTCATATTAGAGAATTTTATAACATGTCTTTATTTTTAATATGTTGTTATTTATCCACAGATTAAGCCTGATTTGAAGTGCTGTGTTGAGATTGGTAGAAATTTTAGGTTTAAACAGGATTATGGTATAACACCTGGTCTGCCTACTAGAGATATATACCTGGAAGTACAAATGTCAATATCTATAAGTCTTGTTTGAGGAAAATACTCCATAGAAGGTTTCCTGGTATCCTCTGTGAAGATGCAAGGAGATCTATTCAAAACACTTAGTAAGTGGCACAGTGCTCCTGGAACCAACCAATCAAAAGTGCCATCGGCCAGAAGGGTTGGAGAAGAGTCTGTTGTGTTGCCAGATGGCATCCTTTTAATTGTCAGGAATGGGAACTGGGTTACAACAGTAGAGGCCAAAAAGATAGGGTCATACCAGTACAATTCAGCTGAGTGTATGGGCTGGGGAGGGGGCAGAGAGGAATGTAGATAAACATGACCAATGGAATTCTGGTGATAGGCCAAATATCGCCAAAGTTTCCCATTTAATATACAGACCCAATCCTCCATTTCTAGCATGACATCTAGTCCCCTTTCCTCCATTACCAATATTATAATATTTGTAGTTCATTTTCTCATAGAAAAATCCCTGGTTTCCTGTGGTAGCAGGAGGAAGAGTGAATAACTGTGTAGATTGCAGCACTGGATTATAACCAACTTTTATACAGATTTTCAAATCATCTCCAAGCTATCTCCATAATCCTGAGCATAAACTATCTTATTTGTGATCACAATGTTCGCTGACATCACTACATTATTCAGGGTTCTCCAAAGAATCAATAAACACACACATACACACACACATAAACACATACAGCACATTGTGTATGTGTGTTTGCATGTACAAATCATTGGAATTGACTTTCATGAATACAGACACTGAGAAATTGTCTAAACTGTAAAATTCAAGTAAGTTATTGGTGTCGTTTAGTCCATGTCCAAAGCATGAGGAGGGAGGTAAGGATCTAAATCTCAACTCAAGTCCAAAAAGTCAAGAATAAAGCCAGAATAGTCAAACCACCCTGAACAAGAAAAAGTCAAGCTGGAGGCATCATAATACCTGACTTCAAAGCATACTACAAAGCTATAGCAATTAAAACTGCATGGTACTGACATAAAAACAAATACATTGATCAGTGGAACAAAATAGAGAGCCCAGAAATTAATACAAATGCATAGAGCCAACTCACTGTTGAAAAAAGTGCTCAGACTATGAAATGGAGTAAGGATAATCTCTTCAACAAATAGTGCTAGAAAAAATTACACACACACACACACACACACACACTTCTAATCACATACAAAAATCAACCCAAGATGGATCAAAGACCTAAATTTAAGACCTGAGACAATGAAGTTGCTGGAAGAAAATGTAGGGGAAACACTCCAACACATTGGTATAGGAGATGACTTCTTGGACAAGACCACCAAAGCACAGGCACCAAAAAAAAAAAAAATTAAACAAACAGGACCATATCAAACTCAGAAGCTTTTACACAGCAAAGGAAACAATCCCTACAGTAAAGAGACATCCCACAGAATGGAAAAAAAGTTTACAAACCATCTATCCAACAATGATTAATATCTCAAATATATCTACAACTTAAAAAACTCAATCAAAAGCAACCAATCCAGTTGAGAAATGGGCAAAGGACTTCAACAGACAGTTCTCAAAAGAATAAATACAAACAGCCTATAAATATATGAAAAAAATTGCTCAACATCACTAGCCATCAGGCAAATGCAAATCAAAACTGCAATGAGACTTCACCCCTGTCAGAATGGCTAGGAACCAAAACACAGAAAGGAACAATGCTGGTGAGGATGGGGCCAAAGGGGAACACTTATACACTGCTGGGCAGAATGTAAACAAATGCAGCCACTGTGGAAAACAGCTTGGAGATTTCTTTAAAAAACTAACTAGAAATAGACTTGCCATACCTCTACTACTGGTATATAACCAAAAGATCAGATACAATATATCAAAGAGATACCTGCACTATCACATTTATAGTAGCACTGTTCACAATAGCCAAAATTCGCAATCAACCAAGGTATCCATCACCAGAAGAACAGATAAAGAAAATGTATATATTATTGAGCTATTAAAAAAAGTATGAAATTCTGCCATTTGCAACAAAATGGAAGCAACTAGAGGACACCATGTTGAGTGAAATAAGCTGGTCCAGAAAAAAAAAAAAATACTGCACGTTCTCCCTTAGATGTGGGAGCTAAAGTTTAAAAAACAAACAAAATAAAAGGAAAATGAAAGATATATCTGTGTGTATCAGTATTGCTGCAAACATAGTTGAGTACAACTTTTATATTTTTGACAAGCCAGTGGTTACTAATGTTGTACTATTATGCTCTTCATGATCTGTGATCACTTTAAAATTTACTGTATATGAGGTCCAGCGCTGTGGTATAGTGGGCTGAGCCTCCGCCTGCAGCACCAGCATCCCACAGGGATGTTGGTTCATGTCCTGGTGATGTCTATTCTGCTCTCTGCTGTGGCCCGGGAGGGCAGTGGAGGATGGCCCTTGTGCTTGGGCCCTGCACCCACATGAGAGATACAGAAGCTCCTGGATCCTGGCTTCAGATCTGCCCAGCTCTGGACACTGCAGCCATTTGGAGAGTGAACCAGTGATTGGAAGACCTTTCTCTCTGCCTCTCCTTCTCTCTGTAACTCTACCTCTCAAATAAATAAATAAATAAATACATATTTAAAAATTTATGGTATATGGGTGAAATGGTCATTTATCCATTCAATTATTGTTTACAACTGTTGTCTATATTCCCACTAAACAAGATTATTGCTGCTTTATCAAGTGTTAGAGTTCTTATTTGGTGAAGTATTAAGCCTTTTTACTGTAATGTAAATTTAAAATCTTATTTCAAAAACTAAAAAAAGAAAGGGAGAAGGAAGAAAGGTGGGAGGGAAATGGGAAAAAAAAAGAAGGGAGGAAGGGAATATTGCTATGATCTTAGAATTGCATCTAGAAACCACATTGACTCTGTAAAAAGCTAATTAAATTAAAATGTAAAAATATCTTTTTCTATAATATATGCTAGAAAATACAAAAAACAAAGAAGTCAAGAACCATTTGTAGGACAAGATGCATTTCAGTTCACATTACTTATGGGGATCATAAGTCTACCAGTTCAGATTGTAGTATCTCCAGGAAATAGCCTCATGGACATACCAACCATCTAGGCATCCTTTGGTCCAGTGAGGTTGACACATAAATTAACCATCACATCTATCCTCATCTCTTTCTTGACTAACAGTACAAGATAATATTTTTAGCCCATTTTTATGAGAAGGTATACTTTGTTACTTCTGTTTTCTATATTTGGCTATTTATTTGAAGTTATTTTCAGGGAAAATATGCCACCATTCTTAAACTTGAACCCTACAATCTGAGCACTGTAAATAGGCCGTAATGACAATTTCCTCTCTTTACTTGGTATTAAATTTCTTTATGTGTACATTGTATGTCTTCTAGTCTTCATACTTCTTTTTTTTTTTTTTTTTTTTTTTTGACAGGCAGAGTGGACAGTGAGACACAGAGACAGAGAGAAAGGTTTTCCTTTTGCCGTTGGTTCACCCTCCAACGGCCGCCGCGGCCTGTGCGCTGCGGCCGGTACGCCGCGCTGATCCAATGGCAGGAGCCAGGTACTTCTCCTGGTCTCACATGGGGTGCAGGGCCCAAGCACTTGGGCCATCCTCCACTGTACTCCCTGGCCACAGCAGAGAGCTGGCCTGGAAGAGGGGCAACTGGGACAGAATCCGGTGCCCCGACCGGGACTAGAACCCCGTGCGCCGGCACCGCAAGGTGGAGGATTAGCCTAGTGAGCCGCAGCGCCAGCTACTTCTATTTTTTTTAAAGATTTTATTTATTTACTTGAAAGTCAGAGTTATGACAGGCAGAGGCAGAAAGAAAGACATACATACAGACTGAGGTCTTCCACTCTCTGGTTTACTTCCCAGATGGTCACAATGGCTAGAGCTGAGCTGATCTGAAGTCAGGAGCCAGGAGCTTCTTCCAGGTCTCCCACACAAGTGCAGGGGCCCAAGGACTCAGGCCACCTTTCACTGGCTTCCTAGGCCACGGCAGAGAGCTGCATCAGAAGCAGAGCAGCCAGGAATTGAACCCACGTCCCTAGGGAATGTAGGCACTGCAGGTGGCGGGTTTCCCTGCTATGCCACAGCACCAGGCCCTTCTTCATACATCCAATGAAGGCGCTATCCATCCACTTTGGGGCCTACCACAGTGCCTTCTACATAACAGCTTCCAGGATTTTGAAGAATTAGTGAATGAAAGCTTTATTAGGGAATCCAAACAATATCTTGCTTTCTTCATCTCACTTTGTAAATTGTTTCTCTATAGAGATATATAAGCCTGAATGTCTCAAGTTTTCTGCAATTAAACTAGAATATATTTGACTAGTTCTTATCTTTGTTCTAAAAACCATGAGAATAACATCAGCAACAAAAATCAAAGGTACAAGCAGACCTGGCTGTCACGTTTCAATGCTTCTGGTGTTACAAGGTTCATAGAAATATAACCAGAAAAACAAAAAAATATTTAATGAGACACTAAGTGATTTTTCACAATATGAGTGCAAGGGTGGAGAGTCAGGTCTCGGATTCTAGAACAGATTCATAGTTTCCATTGCCCTCTTCTTAATCATACACCTACCTCCTTTGCAAGATGATTCTAACAATGCCCAGAATGAGCTTCTTGGCTTACAATTTTCCAGTGATATTTAGGAGTGAGGCTGCCTGAAGAAACCAAAGTGCCACTTAATGGGCAGTAACTGTTGTCTCCCTGAAATAATCATAATCATGCAGTTTGTATTTTTATTAGAATGCATTATTTATTACCTTATTAATGCTTTCTTCGATTCCAAATGGCTCCAAATTGCCTACATCAATAAATCAATAAATTATGTCTATACTTCAGAATTTCTCCTTGGGTGTTTATTAATGGAAAGTCATTTGCTAAGGAGCCAAGAAATTAGAAATTCAACCTGTCTTAGAAGACTAAATTGCTTTTCTAAAGCTTTGAGAAAATCTTTCTTTCTAAGAGTTTTTTCAGGTCCATGTTTCTGTGATTAGACAGATGACTGACAGGTAGATAAGATACTTAAAATATAGATATAGGACACAAATGCACACAAACACATTTTTGTAAATCACAAATTTTTGTAAATCACTAATATTTGTTAAATTGCATGTCAACAGTCAAAATATGAATAACAGTGTTTACTTGAAGTATTTTAATTTCTGTAATAATCTCAATATTTTACAAGTATATACCAAATGATTTTTATGCCACTCACATCATCTAACCAAGAAAATTTCCACAAATCTTCAAGAGTCAGCTCAGTACTTCCCCATATGTGAACCCTCCTTTTGATCTAAAAAACAGAGGGGCTCACTGCCTTTTATTCTATCCTACCCTTTATACATACCTCTACTACTGCAACTCTGTCTTACGGTTATTTGTTCAGGTAGCTTCCCACCTCCAACTGGTCCAGGTAAGCACTTTCTTATTTGTCTCTGCACTGACATAATGCAGAATCTGACATTAACTAAGAGATTTGGAAATATAATGACTGAATAAACCATAAAGTGTCTCATGTATAAGTTCAATTCATGTGGCAGAAAACTCAAAATAGTGATTTAAACAAGTTCAATGTATTTTTATCCCTTTGACCCAATTCCAGAGTTAGACATTCTAGTGGCAATATGACCAGTCTACAGTCATCGTCCACAAGACCCAACCTTTCCATATTGTCAGCTACACCAGCTCTGCAATGCACCTTGTGTTTTCATGGTTTAAAACAGAAGCCACGGCCCTGACAGCACTTCAATACTCTGTCACATTCTAATATGACAGAAAATGAGAATGAGGGGCATATTCCTCTTACAATAGTGTCTTGGGAGTACTTACTACTCATTGCTTTAACTTACTAGTTAGAACTTAGCCACAAAACCATACGTCCTGAGGTGTTTGTCAGTGGCAAGGGGTAATAAGGTAATGAGCCATATCCAATCTGGATTGTATCACCAAAGAAAAATTGGCAGGTTCATATGAGGAGCACTCAGCAGTAAAAGGTAATCAGACATCAGTTCAATCAGTTTTCTTCCTATTACTTTAGGGCAGTAAGAAGAGTTTATGCCAGGAGGCCTTTAAGATCTTTTGCAATTCTTTCCTATTTGTTCACTAATGTGAAAAAAAAATAGCATAGCTGCAAAGGATAAAAAGAACAATCACAATGCATATAGGCGAGAATTTTGTAGTTATTGTAGTCCCCACATCTGTATTTGGAAGGATTTTTATCATTAAAATGAAAAGAAAACATGGAAAAGAGTGGGGTAAAGTTAGTATCTGAAAAGAAGAAAATTAAAAAGACTCTAAAGACAGTATTTTTAATGCTAATGACATAGCTCAGCCTATGTCATGATTAATGCTGTCAGTGGCTTCGTTATCTCTATCAAAGTCCCTCAGATTCCCAAATGGAAACAATGTATTATTTGGTACAGCTACTGAGGTTGTTTCAATCCTGTACTAGGCATATTAGTATCCTTACCTACCAATAATACACTACAAATAATCTACTTTGGAAACAAAATGCCCCTAAACCTTCCTACAACCCCCTCCCCACTGCCACCAGACTTGAAGGTCAAAGTGCTCTCCCCTTGAAATCTTGGAAGCACCAAGGTCTTTTGAGCAGTAGGAAACACAGGTACTACCAAAAGTCAAGACGTTTCAGAACAAAAAGAATTTTTATGGTTGGCATACACTAAAGAAGGTAATTTTTAGATAACACTCATTGTTAGCCATTTATAAGCTGTTGCCAAACCAGCATGAAAAAGGGCTCTTCATTACTCCAAAACAAAAAATATTCTCAGAACATCAACTGTAGTTGTCTCTGTATGTTGCAAAAAGCAATCAGCAAGAGGAATGTAACAGTATATGTGTTGGGCTAATATTCCATTTCTAATATTGCAATATTCTATAAGTGAACTTGGGTGAGACTCTGCTACTTTGTCTTGGTTTATCTACTTGTCTGATCTTCATTTCAAAGCAATCCCATCATATTGTAAGGTTCCATGACATGAACACCCATCAGAAAATTTTCAGCTGCTTCATAAAGAATGTTTCATTCTTCTGTCCTGCTAATTCTTGGGAATTCAGAATTGTGTCATTTTCCATAAATCAGGTTGTAATATAAAAATTCTATTAATGATAAGCAGTTTTCCAAGATGGTGCTCAGACTGTAAGAGATCCATTCCTTGGCCGGCGCCACGGCTCACTAGGCTAATCCTCCACCTTGCGGCGCTGGCACACCGGGTTCTAGTCCTGGTCGGGGCACCGGATTCTGTCCCGGTTGCCCCTCTTCCAGGCCAGCTCTCTGCTGTGGCCAGGGAGTGCAGTGGAGGATGGCCCAAGTGCTTGGGCCCTGCACCTCATGGGAGACCAGGAGAAGTACCTGGCTCCTGCTATCGGATCAGCGCGGTGTGCCGGCCACAGCGCGCCGGCCGCAGCGGCCATTGGAGGGTGAACCAACGGCAAAAGGAAGACCTTTCTCTCTGTCTCTCTCTCTCTCACTGTCCACTCTGCCTGTCCAAAAAAAAAAAAAAAAAAAAAAAAAAAAAAAAAAAAGAGAGAGAGAGAGAGAGAGAGAGAGAGAAATCCATTCCTTAAGTGCAATTGACCACTTGCAAGTAACTCTATGAACTAATTAGTTCTAAAGTTATGCCTCTGACAACTGCCAAGCATTAACCCTGGCAGGCCCTCAAAATAAAAGAGAGCTCAGAAATTGACCCATTCCACATCTCAGAAATGATCTGTGCCTGAAATTAGGGGAAAATTACGCGAAGGACTTAGTTGCCTCATATGTGCTTTGACAGCCTATAAATAATAAAAAAAAAAAAATTGAGACAGGAGTAAGTATTTGGCATAACAATTAAGATGCCCACCATCCATGTCAGAGTACCCGGGTTTGATTCCTGGCTCAAGATCCCTGTCACTGCAGACCCTGGGAGGCAGCAGAGATGGCTCAAGTAATTGGGTCCCGGCTACCCATGTAGAAGGTTTAGAATGAGTTCCGAGCTCCAGCCTAGCTCAGCCACAGCTGCTGTAAGTTTTTGAGGAGTGAATCAGCACATGGAAGTGTTCTTGCTGTCTATCTCTGTCTTACTCTCTGCTTTTCAAATTTTAAATTTTTTTAAATGACAACGGTTTTGATTTTGAGTCCATGTGAATTAAATGAAAAGCAAACAGTTTCTGTTTAATAAATGCCAATGACAATGATATCTGTTGTCCCTGCTGCATCTAGGGTAATGCCACCAGGACTGTCTGCTGGTACATGGGTGACAAGTACCTCACTCCACCCTTATCCAGTATGCTTTCTTTCCTAGTTCCAGAAAAATTCAGTGACTACAACTGCTATTACCTCTCCCCCACCAGAAGTCTCCTAGGGATGTTCAGTTCAGATTTACATTATCTTCCCAGTAGGAAAAAAATCTATTTGAAAAAATTAAAGTAGTCCTGAGGTAGTCATAGTCAGTACATTTTAAAACAGCAAAATCTGTACTGGACCAAGTTAAACAAGTAAAGAAGATTTATTCCAAAGCATTGCAGAATGCAATCACCTCAACCCCACTGGCACAAATGACGGGAGATCTCAGAAAGGAGAGTAAGGGGAGTGCAGGACGTTTCTGGTTGCTGCTTGGCTTTATCCAAAGAAGTAGTGCATAGTCTCACCTTCAGGAAAGGAGATAGCTTTGCAACTTGGATCACGGCACCTGCTGTGGCTAACAAGGCTCCACCCTTCCACTGAGACCAGAAGACTGGGTCTCTGTTTTCCTGGAAGATTACATTTACAAAGGATGGCACCTAGGTCCTTGAGAAACATATCCTGAGCTGTAAAAACTGCAAGAGACCTTACATCTCATAGGGACAGAGAAGGGATTCACAGTTACAATGTTTCTAAAGTAAATGCTCTAAGAAAAAAGGAGACCAGGCAGCTACAGTCAGGAAAAGCCTGTCTAAAGTCTGGTCAGGCTGAAGGAGGAACATTAAGACTATCTTGGTCAAGAATTACAAATGAAATTGATAAATATCTATTCATTGTGGAAGATTTAAAAACTTTGGATTTAAAACTTTCCAGTTGGAAAGGCAAACAAACTTGAGGAAGAAAAAAAAAAGCACCCATGCAATTCAGTCAGCCTTATAATGTAACTGTCATCAATAACCAGGAAATATGCATTTTATAAGCACATACTTGTATAGCATATTTATAAATACTGATCATGCACTAACCATGAAGCAATTTTAAAGAGTCAGTACTATACAGAGTGTTTTCCAATCACAAATCAATTATATTAGAAACCTAATACACTTTATTATCACTTCATAACAATATTAAAAGGGTCCATTATTTGCCAAGCCTCTTCCTATGGAAAAAGGAATTAGAAATCTCAGCATCACCACTGGGATATCTAAGGTGTGACTGAATGGATGGGGGTCCAGTAACCAAGATCCTATCCTCATTTAACAGGCATTATTTCAGTTCTACAGTTTTCTAGTATCTGACATTCAGACTGCTTCCACTATGAATCATCACTGCAGCTTTTTTCTGCAGGCTGAACCCTTGAATTTTAGCTAGTACCTTTCCAACACTGAACAACCAACAAGTTGATTCTTAATGAAAGCATCCATTCCCCACTTCCTACCAGCTCACAGTCAGATGGAAGTCGAATGGTTCCCCATGTGGAATGAAACCAATCCCAGTCCCTAATTTTCCCACAAGTATCTGACATAAAAAGTGACTGAATCTTGCTTCAACCAGTAGCACATATGAGATGCTGGCGCCACAGGGAGAGAATTAACCAAGTGAGCCATGGCATCAGCCTTGACATTTTATCATTTTTTACATTATGCCACATTCACTTCAAATGTAGACATTATATGTGTACATGTATATAATTTTTTCTTGAAAACAGGGATAATAATATCACTTACTGAGGGATTCATGACAATGATATAATGTGGGAAGAGAATATTGTCATTTATACAGTTTGATTTAAAATGAAGCAATATTTGTTTTATTATTTATTTATTTACTTATTTATTTGAAAGGCATAGTTACAGAGAAAGAAGGCTAGACAGAGAGTGAGGTCTTCCAACTATTGGTTCACTCCCCAGATGGCCGCAATAGCCAGGGCTGGTTCAGGCAAAAACAAGGATCCAGGAGCTCCTTCTGGGTCTCCCCCATAGGTAGCACCTGAGCAATCTTCCTGCACTTTTCCCAGGCCATTAACAGACAGCTGGGTCAGAAGTGGAGCAGCCAGGATATAAACTGGCACCCATATAGGATGCGGGCATTGCAGGCAGCAGCTTTACCCACTAAGCTATAATGCTGGCCCCTCAGTGGAGTAATATTTGTAATTAAATATCTAATGATATGACATGACACTTTGTATATTAACTTCCACAAGTAAGAGAAAATATATGATGTCTGTCTTTCAAAATAAGCATGATCTTAGGGCAGGTGTTTGATCTAGTGATTAAGCCACCGGTTGGAATACCCACTTCCCATCCCAGAGTGCCTAGGTTCAAGACTGTTCCACTCCCAACTCTAGCTTTCTGTAGTGTGCACTCTGAGAAGCAGCAGGTAATGACTTAAGTAATTGAGTCCCTGCGGCCTAAATGGGATACTGGAATTGAGTCCCAGCTTCTAGCTTCAGCTTTACCCAGCCCTAGTTGTTGTGGGCATTTGGGGAGGAGCCAGGATAGTGTGTTCTCTCTCTTCTCTCTCCTTTCTTCCCTCTCCCTCTCCCTCTCTCTCTCTTCTCCCCTCTCACATACACACATCTTCTCTATCTCAAATAAATACACTAAAAATATAATGATTTCACCCCACACGGTAGTCATTGTGCAGCCCATTATGCTTATTGGAATAAGCCAATCACAAAAAGATAAATATCATATGTTTAATTAATATAGGATACAAAAATGTATAAGAATGAAACTAAAATCTTATGATTATTGTTTATAGCCCCTGTCTATGCTCCTGTGGAACAGCAGTCTTTCTACTTTTCCTTTTTTTTTTCTTAGAAATTTAAAATCCCACAGCCACTGTTTATTATGGAGCCGACCCCTGATCGGGGTGATGGGCCTATCGGTAGGATTTCTGGTAGCGAGCACGGGCACCGGGCCCCCCAAACTTCTTGGACTCGCAGCGGCGGGGGTCAGCGACCAGCAGGGTGCGGTCATACTGCATGAGGATGTCTTTGATCTCCTTCTTGGACGCCTCATCCACATACTTCTGGTAATAGGCCACCAGGGCTTTGGAGATGGACTGGCAGATCGCGTAAATCTGAGCCACGTGACCGCCACCCTTCACTCGGAGCCGGATGTCCACGCCAGCAAAGCGCTCCTTGGCAAGGAGCAGAACAGGCTCCAGCAGCTTGTACTGCAGCGTGCGTGGCTCAATCATCTCCAGCGGCCTCCCGTTCACCTTGATCAGCCCGTTGCCCCGTTTGCAGTGGGCCACGGCGGTGGCTGTCTTCTTCCCATCCGAAGACCTGAACGGACTGTAGCGGGCCCTTGGACGCCATGGCTGCGGCCGAACTATGGCGATCCTCACCGCGAGGCGCTACAGGGCCAAACACCAGGAGAAAGAGAGCTACTTTTACTTGTTGAACAGTATGGTTAGTGGTGCATTAATCCTATTATAATAGAGTAAACTGAAAGTATATTATTGCAAACATTAAAGGAAAAAAAGAAAGGAGAGGTATTGAAGGAGGGAGGGATCAGGCAAAGGAAGTATGATTGTCTTCTAAGAATTGTAAATATGATATATATATATAAATCTTTTCTCTTTATATTGATTATTTAAAAAGTCAAAAAATTTAAAAAAGATTTGGTTCAATAAAAAAAGAAATTTTAAAGTCCAATCGGCACATAGACTATTCTCTTTCACTGTGCAGCCCTCAAGACACACAAATTCACACCTTACAGTTTAATCAGCTTATAAACCATTTTCCTCTATTGCCTTCTAATTTATTCTCAGCTTCAGGAGGAAAGCTTCTAGAGCTCTAGCCAGCTGCTGCTTCACTGCCATCTTCCTAATATCCCATTGCCATGCTGGTACAACAGTTTTCTCAGCTGCACCGACCAACAGACAGAACACAGAGTAACTCAGCAGTGACTACCACCACAGTCCGAGCATTTTAACCTTCTGCCCAAGCATCCCTGTACTCCAAATTTCAGATCTGTAAAATTCTGTCTTTTCATCCTTCTTTTTCATCTCAGAAGATCTTCTGCACAGGGAGCAAGGAACAAAGAGAATGAATCCTGGAGTCTTGGCAGAGAGCGCTATGAATGCTGGATCTGCCTGGCTGTATGAAGTCTTGTTCCCTAATCTTGCTCAACCTCAGCTTTCTCATCTCTAAAAAGGAATGGTGTTTACTAATCTCAAACAGCTACACACAATCATTCAGTATTTTCTCTTTTCCCCTTCTACACTCTCATCTTGAGGCCTCTGCTTTACCTTCTGTCCCAACGCCAATATGCACATAAATGCAAAGTTGTAATATTTTGCAGCCATTTTTCCTGATGTATCATTTTGCTCTGGAAATCAGAATTGCAGAGACCTTGAAACTGCTTACAAATTGGAAACTTATAATACAGCAAATCAGATTAAGCGAGAATTTTTTACTATCATTCCAAAGCCTAGCAAAAATGCAAGAAGGAAGAAAATCGCCATGAAAATAAATCTGTAAGTCTGTTTTTTTTTTTTTTTCAATTCAGTATCAGTGTGCTAAGACTCCTGTTATAGGCTGTCAAATGCTGAACTAGCTCTCATGCCGCATGGCTACCATTTCTGTACACACAATTCAAGAAAGGCCTTCTCATGTCCCTTACCCCTTAAAGCAAATTAAACTTTAATCATTTTAAACATTTGTAGTCACACATTCAAAATGTTGATTTCGACCATGTCTTTTATTTTCTGTTCCCAAGTTCTACATTTTATAAATACATTTTGTCAAATATTTGACTTCTTAATCAATTCCAAGTGTTCTCAGCATAAAATACTTCTGTCCGTGTTAGCTGAATTGGATACTGATTCCTAAGAAGCTTGTATACAAGGTGGAAACCATGGGGCATTACTGTTGCTCCTCCGCAAGCGGAGGAACGGCACCGGACCAGACGCTGTTATTCCCTTGCTGTCGGTTTTTTCTACAGTAAAGCAAGCACAAGTAAAGAGAAGAACGAATTAACGAGCTCCCCAG
This sequence comes from Oryctolagus cuniculus, assembly GCF_964237555.1. NCBI lineage: Eukaryota > Metazoa > Chordata > Mammalia > Lagomorpha > Leporidae > Oryctolagus > Oryctolagus cuniculus. The sequence goes on from NC_091443.1 coordinate 77,508,242, forward strand.
CGAACTCTCCACCCCCAAACTTTCCACCAGCCCGGAGACAGCAGTTGTCCCAGAAAGTGCAGTTGAGTCTCCTTTTATAGTCCTCTTCCACCAATCCGTGCTCCGCTGCCTGCGTGCTGAGCACGCTGCTTTCTTCCAATCAGAGGTTGGGTCAGCTCCTGCAACTCATTAGTCAAATTGATGAAGCAGCCGAAGCCGCTGTGTAGAACTTGTTTACTCCCTCTCAGCGCCATGTTGTGGGAGCCGGGCCCTGCTTCCCACACATTACCCTTTAAGTCAGGAAATGAGGGGCAGCATTGTGGCATAGTGGGTAAACCTGCCACCTGCAATGCCAGCAACCTATATGGGCACTGGTTCGTGCCCCAGCTTTTCCACTTCTGATCCAGCTCCCTGCTAATGGCCTTGGAAAAGTATTGGAAGATGGCCAAAGTGTTTTGGCCCTGTCACCCATGTGGGAGACCCAGATGAAGCTCCTGGCTTTGGCTTGTCCCAGCACTGGCTGTTGCAGCAATCTAGGGAATGATCCAGCAGAAGGAAGATATCTCTGTCTCTCTCTGTCTCTCTCTGTCTCTCTCTCTTTTTTTAGATTTATTTATTTATTTATTTATTTGAAATTCAGAGTTACACACAGAGAGAAGGACAGGCAGAGAGAGAGAGAGGACTTCCATCTGCTAGTTCACTCCCCAGTTGGCTGCAACGCCCGGAGCTGCGCCGATCCAAAGCCAGGTGCCAGGAGCCCCTTCTGGGTCTACCATATGGGCACAGGGGCCCAAGGACTTGGGTCATCTTCTACTGCTTTCCCAGACCACAGAAGAGAACTGGATCAGAAGTGGAGCAGCCGGGATATGAACCGGTGCCCACATGGGATGCTGGCATTGCAGGTGACAGCTTGACCCGCTGTGCCACAGCACTGGCCCCTCTCTCTGACTTTCAAAATAAATAAATAAATCTTTTTAAAAATATGGAAGTGCTTTCTTAAAATACAGATTTGTAAAACCTGGAAGTATTATTGATGGAAACTAGACTCAGCCTGCTGCGAAAGATCAGCCTGTTTACTAAAAAGAAATGAAGCATTCTAAGTTTCAAATTAATAGTTCTGCGTCAGAGTTACAAGGGAACTCTCTATACTTTCCATAGAATTTTACCATGAACTAAAACTGTTCCCAAAATGTTTATTAAAATATTAAATTAGACTCAAAGTAGCAGCAACTCTGCAAATGCTGTTAGAGAGCACATCACTTTCTTAAACCAGAGATGAAGGAAGATGAAGATGAAGGAAGATTCATCTAGTCATGACCATTTGCAGAACCTAACTGGCTGTAGATACACAGCACTGTGTATCCTGCACACTCTGAACCCAATTAAGACATGATGAAAATGCAGATTATCTTGTCTCTTCCCAAGGGACTCATTGTCTCCAATATTTCCACCTACTCTTCAGTTTAGATTTAAAACTAAGAGGCAAGAATATAGGGTGAGTGGGGAGACTCTGCTCAACCTCTGTTAACCACCTTCTTACCTATACCAAAATACTTGGATGATCAACCTAAGATGCCTTGTGTTACACAGGATTAGAGGCACAGATGAGTTGTTTCTTCCAAATTCATCAAAAGAAGTAAGCATTATTCATTTTCCAAGAACACTACTTATTATTAGTATCAATAAGTAAGATATGACCTGTACTCCCTAAAAATGTCACCTACCAGCTGTCAGCAGAAACACAGTCACCATTTTAGACCATTCAGAGTGTCGTAACAAAGTATCACAGACTTGGTGGCTTATAAATTACAGAAATGCCTTTCCCAAAGTTCAGGAGGCAGGAAGTTCAAGATCAGGATACTGCAAGACTGGGCTCTGGTGAGGCCCTCTTTCAAGCTGGGTACTGCCAATTTCTCCTCAAATCCTCACCTCACCAAAGAAGGGCTGGAGTTTCTGGGGTTTCTCCTTTTCCTCTTCTGGCTGCTTTCTTCAGTTTCTGGCAACGTCACAATCCAGAAAGAGATCATCTCTCAAGGCTACAGACAGAAATTGTCCTCCCATTTTCATCGTCCTCACTAGTAGCCCATATGAACCAATCCTACGTGCCTACATTTGCATCCTCCTGTCAGCAGGGTTAGCTTTGCTAAGCTCAGGCCTCATGTGACCCTGGACTAAATTTTCAGCCAATGGAGTTTTCTACTCACTTAATACAAACAACGGCGAGACCAAGATGGACCTGGGACATAATGTGTTGGAATACACCTTTGTTGTTGTAAGCCACTGAGTTTTGGGGGTTATTGATGACTACAGCAAAATTCAGCCTGTCCTGGCTGACACAGCAGGAGTTGAATATGTGGTAAGGGAGTTAGTTATGCACTTAACTAGAGAGAGTTCTCAGACTCTAGAAATATTTATGAAGACCAATAGTTCAAAACTGTTGTCACATAAGGTATATGAAAGGAAAGACAAGGAAGCCTGCTGCATTCAAACACACATTTTAAGAAAATTTCCATTTCCTATATCTAGCGATATCTATTTCTGGCTCAAGTAATTTTTTTCTCAAATGTTAATTGATTTCTCTACCTGCTTTCAATGTTTATATTTAAACTTACACAGAAAATTGGCTCAGTATTATTCCCTCATTTCCAAGTGACACTTAAAGATTGGACTAAATCCAGCAAACCCTGATTTATGTGGCTCTGATGAACCATGACATTTCTCCAATGAGCCTGTTAAAAATTCACAAGTGATAGATTCTACTGATACTCTGGATGTGTGATGGTGACTTTTGCAAAAAAGAAATACATAAATTCAGCTTTTTAAACTTTTCTTACATACCTATTTCTTCTTGCTGTAGGGTATAAAATAGATATAAGAAAACTGCCTGTGTTCTAAATTTAGAAAATATTTACTGATTAGCTAAGTCCTTGGACTAGTGAACTAGCCTCTCAAAGCCACTTTCTCATCTTGTAATGGAAAGACATAAAATTTACAACCATTTTATAATGGTTTTTATTGAAACTGAATGATCACACATAGCCTAAGCCATCATTCTCATTTAATTGCTAATAAATCAAATGTATCTGTCACTGATATAGTTTATTACTATGCACAAAGGACTTTAAACCAATCTCATTTTAATCCTATTAGCAACTCAGAATAGTATCATTACACTTATTTTACAATAGATGATACTGATGCCCAGAAAATGTATGATTTTCCTATGAACCATATTTACTATAATTTCATTTCACAAAATTTATTTTAAAGACTGTTTAAGCCAACAGAGACTGAAATGCCTCCCTTATGCAGGTTTAGATTTTTTTTTAACTTTTATTTAATGAATATAAATTTCCAAAGTACAGAATACGGATTACAATGGCTTCCCCCCCATAACGTCCCTTCAACCCGCAACCGTCCCCTTATCCACTCCCTCTCCCCTTCCATTCACATCAAGATTCATTTTCAATTCTCTTTATATACAGAAGATCAGTTTAGGGTACATTAAGTAAAGATTTCAACAGTTTGCTCCCACACAGAAACATAAAGTGAAAAATACTGTTTGAGTACTAGTTATAGCATTAAATCTCAATGTACAGCACACTAAGGACAGAGATCCTACATGAGGAGTAAGTGCACAGTGACTCCTGTTGTTGACTTAACAAATTGACACTCTTGTTTATGGCACCAGTAAACACCCTAGGCTCTTGTCATGAGCTGCCAAGGCTATGGAAGCCCCCTGGGTTCACTGACTCTGATCATTTTTAGACAAGGCCATGGCCAAAGTGGAAGTTCTCTCCTCCCTTCAGAGAAAGGTACCTCCTTTGATGACCCATTCTTTCCACTGGGATCTCACTCGTGGAGATCTTTCATTTAGGTTTTTTTTTTTTTTTTTTCCCCCAGAGTGTCTTGGCTTTCCATGCCTGAAATACTCTCATGGGCATTTCAGCTGGATCCGCATGCCTTAAGGGCTGATTATGAGGCCAGAGTGCTGTTTAGGACATCTGCCATTCTATGGGTCTGCTGCGTATCTCACTTCCCATGTTAGATCGTTCTCTCCCTTTTTTATTCTATCAGCTAGTATTTGAAGACACTATTCTTGTTTATGTGATCCCTTTGGTTCTTAGTCCTATCATTATGATCAATTGTGAACAGAAATTGATCACTGGGACTAGTGAGATGGCATTGGTACATGCCACCTCGATGGGATTGAATTGGAATCCCCTGGTATGTTTCTAACTCTACCATTTGAGGTAAGTCAGCTTGAGCATGTCCCAAATTGCACATCTCTTCCCTCTCTTATTCCCACTCTTACATTTAACAGCGATCACTTTTCAGTTAAGTTTCAGCACTTAAGAAGAATTGTGTATTGATTACAGTATTCAACCAAAAGTATTAAGTAGAAGAAACAAAAAAAAAATACTAAGAGGGATAACATATTAAGCTGCTCATCAACAGTCAGGGTGAGGGCTGATCAAGTCACCGTTTCTCATAGTGTTCATTTCACTTTAACAGGTTTCCTTTTTGGTGCTCAGTTAGTTGTCACCTATCAAGGAGAACAAGTTGTATTTGTCCCTTTGGGATTGGGTTATTTCACTCAACATAATGTTTTCCAAATTCCTAACAGGGATCACTTTTCAGTTAAAATTTAAACACCTAAGAATAATTGTATGCTAATCATTTCACAAAATTACACATGACAAAGCCAAAATATGAGCCCAAAATCCTTACTCCCAGTATTATGCTAAACTTCGTACATTTAAAGTTTTTCCCTAACCTCCTCCCTATCACATGGATACAGCATTCTCTCCATCTATCTACCTCGTCTTCCTTCTGGCATTATGAGCCTATCCTTGCTTTAGTCTTGCTAATCCCAGTTGTGAAGTCTTTACAGCTAACCCAATCTGTGATATGACACATCAGTGGTTTTTCTCAGATACTGAGCCTTTGTTTTTCACCCTTTTCAGACAACATCAAATCTCACATCTCCCTCATCACTCTGGGCCTTGATTTCACAGGTGTCTAAAGCCCCAAACACTACACTTCTGCAATAAGTCAGTATTTATTCATTTTCCCATTTTATACATCATTTTAATATATACAAGTAGTCTTCTTAAATGTTTCTGGAAAATGTGTATTATGAAAAGACTATGCAAAGATTACAATATTTTTATAGCAAAATTAATTTGCCATTGTTTAAAATTTTATTTAAGGTATACAAATTTCTTGTATTTCCTATATACAGATTCAGGAATAAAGTGATACTTCCCACCCTATACTCTCTACCTCCCATGCTCCCACCATAGTTCCTCCTCCCTCTCCTATTCCCACTCTTCATTTTTACAAAGATCTATTTTCAGTTTACTTTATATTCATAAGATTAACCTATGCTAAGTGAAGAGTTCAACAAACAGTATGAAGAAAAAAAACACTGTTCCTCGAAAGTTGAGACAAGGGCCATAAACAATCATCAAATCTCAAAATGTCAATATCACTCCTACACATTATTTTTTAGGTACTGTATTAGTTACCACAGATCAGGGAAAAACATGGTAATTGTCATTGTCATGGCTTATTTAATTAAGTATAATGGTTTCCAATTGCATCCATTTCATTGCAAAAGGCAGGATTTCATCTTTCTGTTGTCATTTTGTTTTGTTTTGTTTTACTGCTGAGTAGTATACCATAGTGTATATATATCATAATCTCTTTATCTACTCATCAATTGATGGACATCTGGATTGATTCCATATCTTAGCTATTGTGAATTGAGCAGCAATAAACATGAGGATACAGATCACTATTACATATGCTGATTTCATTTCCCTTGGGTAAATTCCCAGGAGTGGGTTGGCTGGGTCATATGATAGGTCTATATTCAGATTTCTGAGGTATTGCCATACTGTCTTCCACAATGGCTGCACCGGTTTACATTCCAACCGACAGATTAGGTTACAATTTCCCTACATTGTGGCCAGTATTTGTTATTTTGTGTATGAAAGCCATTGTTGTTTTATGTTGATTTATGTATGAGAGCCATTCTAACTGGGGTGAGGTGAAACCTCATTGTAGCTTTGAGTTGCATTTCCTTAATGGCTAGTGAACCTGAGCAATTTTTCATGTGTCTGTTGGTCATTTGAATTTCTTCTTTTAAAAAAATACGTATTCAAGTATTTTGTCCATTTCTTAACTGGATTGTTTGTTTTGCTGTTCTGAGTTTCTTGAGCTCTTTGTAGACTGTGAATACTAAGGCTTTATCAGTTTCATAGTCTGCAGATATCTGCTCCCATTCTGTCAGTTGGATCTTCACTTTGATGTGTGTTTATTTTGCAGTACAGAAGCTTCTCAGCTTGATATAATTTCACTTGTCAATTTGGTTTTGATTGCCTGTACTTCTGGAAGTCTTTTCCAAGAACCAATATTCCAATGTCTTGCAGAGTTTTCCCAATATTCTCCAGGAATTTGATGGCACTGGGTCATAAATTTAGGTCCGTGAGCCATTTTGAGTGGGTTCTTCTGTAAAGTCTAAGATACGGATCTTGTTTCATACGTCTACATGTAGAGATCCAGTTTTCCCAGCACCATTTGTTGAAGATACTGTGCTTGCTCCACAGAATGATTTTTAGCTCTTTTGTCAAAGATTAGTTGGTTGTAGATGCATGGATTGATTTCTGGAGTCTCTGTTCTGTTCCATTGGTCTATATGTCTTTTGGTACCAGTATCAGGCTGTTTTGACTATAGCTGCCCTGTGGTATATCTTGAAGTATGGTATTATGATGTCTCCAGTTTGTTTTTGTTGTTTAAGACTGTTTTAGCTATTTGGAGTCTCTTGTGTTTCCATATGAACCTTAACGTTGTTTTTCTAGATCTGAGAAGAATGTCATTGGTATTTTGATTGGGATCTCATTGAATCTGTACATTGCTTTCAGTAGTATGGACATTTTGATTATATTAATTCTTCCAATCTAAGGATATGGAAGGTTTTTCCATTTGTGTGTGTTTGCTTCTATTTCTTTGATGTTTTATAATTTTCATCATAGAGAATTTTCACCTCCTTGGTTAAATTTATTCTAAGGTATTTAAATTTTTTATGGCTATTGTGAATGGGACTGATCTTAGAAGTTTTCTCTCAGCCATGGCATTTTCTGTGCAATTTCACATTTGGAAACTTTCTAAAGTGCCCTCAAAAGTCTATAAATTGTGCTCTTAAACAAAACTACTCTTCCAGGGTCCAGCACCATGGAGTAGCTGGTAAAGCCTCTGCAACTCTGGCATCCCTTATGGGCACTGGTCTGTGTCCCAACTGCTCCACTTCAGAACCAGCTCCACTTCACAACCAGCTCCCTGTTAATGGCTCAGAAAAGCAGTGGAAGATGGCCCAAGTGTTTGGGCTCCTGCTACCCATGTGAGACCCTAGAAGAAGCTCCTGATTCCTGGCTTCAGCCCGGCCCAGTCCTGGTTGTTGTGGCCATTTGGGGAATGAACCAGCAAATAGAACATACTTCTCTCTCTCTCTCTTTCTCTCTCTCTCTCTCTCTCTTTCTCTCCCCTTCTCTTTATATAGCCTTGAATTTCAAATAAATAATTTAAAAAAACACTACTCCTCCATTTAATTTTTAGTCCTTCAATATGTTTTCACATGAAAATTGCGCATATTTTAAATCCCAACTAAAAGTTATAAAGTACTTTTTCCATGTGTATTATTCCCATATAGACAAATTGGGATTTGCTTTATCCATTATCTAGTTTACATGCAAACTGTCAGTCAGACTGACTCTGAGCAGCCGCATAAACACATTTCACCTATATCATGCAGGCAAGTACCAAGTTCAACAGTAGGTGTCAACAGAGGTCAACATCTGTAAACATCTCCTAGAGCCACAATATGTGCCATATTTCAGAAGCAATTTGCCCAGTGGACATCAAAACCTAGTACCTAAGAAGCATAATTCTTCTTAACAAGACATGTCCTGTGTAGCACAGAGGTCAAATGGTTCACCAGTATTATGTGACAAATTAGGGAAAGAACAACACAATGAGGTGATTCATTTTTTTGCAAACCAAGAAACAGTAGTCAACTGTCACTGGTCCTAATACTTGAGGTTGATAAGAAAAAGATTTATAAAATGGCCATGAGGTTTTATAAGACTAGCAGAAAAACAGACTGAGATGATCTGGTAAAAATGAACCTAACATTGTCTCAACCTGTGAGGACTGAAAAGAGACTTGCCTTTTACAACGCTAAAGAACCTTCCCCATTCCACACCCAAAGTTGGCAGGGAGTGGGGAGTAAGGGGTTCCAATGTAAAATTCTAACTGGGAAAAAAAATCATACCTTATTCATCTATTGAATCCTCTAAAGTCTTTAATATAACTCTGGGTGCTTACATCACCATGGTGTAGTGAAGCATCCCTGGACTTGAAGTCAGACAACATGTCTCCTGCTCTCAGCACTGATTTGGACTCTCACTTTCTTCCAATATCTGCCTCATCATCTACAGCACAAGAGAAGGGCTTAGATGACCTGTGGGACCCTTCTAACAGTAATCTGTTGAGTGTCCAAGAATTCCTTCAACCAATGGTCAGGGACAGAACCAGGCTCAGGTGAGTAATTCATGTCCCAGTCCTCAACTTAGAAGTCAAAGGTGGGTAGACTTCTTTTGACCCAATTCAGTGATAGCACTTTAAGTAGATCAAAGACACATTTTCAAAAGTAACATAACTGAAAATAGCATAGAAGCAAGTAGAAGATGAAAATGGTATCTTTGTGGGAGTCAAAGGTCAGCTGAAATTGGGGAATTGTTCATTGCTGCGAAGCCTAAGCACCAATGAAGGCAAAACAAATTGAAAAGAAATCAGTATGATCTTACCATGGACCACTGGCTGCCTTCATCAAATCCTGGAAAGCCTCTTGACCCTGGTTCTCCCTGCCTCAGAAATATTCACTGCGACAAATCCTGCAGCCCAATTCAATACTGGGGGTCTGGGTTGCATTTGTGAAGGTCTTAGTGAGCATTCATTCCTTTTAAACAAAGGGTTGTTGGCTATGGAGTGTATAGTTTTCTTCCCAATTTTTATTCTATCCCTCATTCCTAGGGGAATAAAACAGCTTGACATGCCACACTAATCAAGCAATATGCATGGCTGTACCCTCCACATGGAGTTCTCATAAAGTTACTGGTACCAGTTATCAGTTGTCTTTGTAATCAGATGTCGAACTATGAAGAAACCAAAATGTTTATTTATCTGGATATAAGGTCTGTCACCACCTACAAAGCCTATGTTCCCTCAATATTCTTTTTTTTTTTTTTTTTTTTGACAGGCAGAGTGGACAGTGAGAGAGAGACACAGAGAGAAAGGTCTTCCTTTGCTGTTGGTTCACCCTCCAATGGCCGCCGCAGCCAGCGCACTGCGGCTGGCGCACCGCGCTGATCCGATGGCAGGAGCCAGGAGCCAGGTGCTTTTCCTGGTCTCCCATGGGGTGCAGGGCCCAAGCACTTGGGTCATCCTCCACTGTACTCCCTGGCCACAGCAGAGAGCTGGCCTGGAAGAGGGGCAACCGGGACAGAATCCGGCACCCCGACCGGGACTAGAACCCGGTGTGCCGGCTCCGCTAGGCAGAGGATTAGCCTAGTGAGCTGCGGCGCCGGCCCCTCAATATTCTTTTCTACCAGACTCACTGCCATTTCCTCAATATCCAACGCCTAAAGCCGTAGCACTATTATGAATGTTTTCCTTCTATAGCTCCCAAAGCTGGTCATTCAACCCATTTTCTTACCTAGACCTCCAAAATGTTTTTGAAATTCACTCTGCCTTCAGCACTTCCATTACCACTTCCTACTTTGCATATATTTGCATCATAAAGTGGGAATCACCACACAGATCAAAAAGGAAGAAACAATGATATATTATTATGTTAGAGATATTCAGAGGAAACAAAGCCAGCAAGCAAAGATGCTTAAATTTCCATGTTTATTGCAAAGACATGAAATCAACCTAAATGCCCAACAATTGATGAATGGATAAACATGTGATACATGCATTCACACGCAAATGGAAGATTACACCTCATAAAATGAATGAAATTCTGACATTGTAATATAATACATGAAATTGGAGATCATGCTAAATGAAAGAAGTAAAATACAGAAAGACAAATACCACATTTCCTCTCATCTCTGGAAATTAGTACATATTTTAATGTGTGAATGCCATATTATTTGGTGTATCATATTTGTAAATGTTGTCTTCATGGAATTATCTTCAATCCATCTCAAATATAGCTACCTTCAGAATGTTCTACCGAAAATACATCTCACACCTCTGCTCAAAACTGAGAACCCTTCTTTACTTACAGATTAAAGTCCAAGTCCCTTAAGCCTAGTAATACATGATGCTTCGCCTCTATTTCTAGAGTATATTGTCCATGAAATACTAGCCTTGGATTAATTAGCTGTGATGATTAAATTTTTGTGTCAGCTTAACCAGGCCATGTTACTCAGATATTTGGTCAAACATTATTCTAGGTGTTTCTATGAATATACTGTTTACATTAGCTTAACAATTAAATCAACAGACTTTGAGTAAGACAGATCACCTTCTTGTTCTGACTGTCGAGGTACAACTTAATACTTTATTCCTTTTAGTATTTTTTTGTTCTACTTAATACCATTGGTTGAACTCTTTAACACACAATTATTCTTAGGTGTTCAAATGTAACTGAAAAGAGTGGGAATAAGAGAGGGAGGAGATGTACAGTTGGTACATGATCACTCAGACTTACCACTAATGGTAGAGCTAGAAATGTGCCAGGGGATTCCAATTCAATCCCATCAAGGTGGCATGTACCAATGCCATCTACTTGTTAAAGTGATCAGTTTAAGTCCATAATTGATCAAAAAGATAGGATTAAGTGTCAAAGGGATCACATAAACAAGACTAGTGTCTGCTAATACTTACTGATAGAATTAAAAAGGAGAGAATGATCCTACACGGGAAGCAGGATACACAGCAGACTCATAGAATGGCAAAAGCCCTGAACAATGCTCTGGCCTCAGAATCAGCCCTTAAGGCATTCGGATCTGGCTAAAAAAGCCCATGAGGGGCTGGTGCCATGGCTCACTAGGCTAATCCTCTGCCTGTGGCCCCAGCACCCTGGGTTCTAGTCCCGGTTGGGGCGCCGGATTCTATCCCAGTTGCTCCTCTTCCAGTCCAGCTCTCTGCTGTGGCCCGGGAAGGCAGTGGAGGATGGCCCAAGTGCCTGGGCCCTGTACCCCATGGGAGACCAGGAGGAAGCACCTGGCTCCTGGCTTCAGATCGGCGCAGCGTGCCAGCCATGGCAGCCATTAGGGGCCGGGTGAACCAACGGAAGGAAGACCTTTCTCTTTGTCTCTCTCTCTCACTGTCTAACTCTGCCTGTCAAAAAAAAAAAAAAAAAAAAAAAAAAAAAGCCCATGAGAATTTTGCAGGCATGGAAAGCCAAGACATTATGGCAAAAAAGAAAAAATGACCTAAATGAAAGATCTCTGTGAGTGAGATCCCAGAGGAAAGAACAGGCCAACAAAGAAGGCAGTACCTTTCTCTGAAGAGAGGAGAGAACTTCCACTTTGATTATGGCCTTGTCTAAATAAATTCAGAGTTGCTGAACTCAGGAGGCTTCCACGGCCTTGGAAGCTCATGACAAGAGCCTCGGGTGATTACTGGCATCATAAATAAGAGTGCCAATTGTTAAATCAACAGCGGGAGTCACTGTGCACCTGCCCCCATGTAGGACCTCTGCCATTAGTGTGTTGTATTATGAGAATTAATGGTGAAACTACTCAAACAGTGCTCTATACTTGGTGTGTCTTTGTGGGTACAGTCTGTTGAAATCTTTGCTGAGTATATACTAAGTTGATCTTCTGTATATAAAGATAATTGAAAATGAATTTTGATAAAGAATGGGATGGGAGAGGGAGTAGGAGATGGGATGGTTGTCGGGGGGAGGGAGGTTATGGGGTGAAAAGCTGCTATAATTCAAAAGCTGTACTTTTGGAAATTTATATTTATTAAATAAAAGTTGAAAAGAAAAAAAAAAGACAGATCACCTTCTACACTGTGAATGGGACTCATCACATCAAGTGAAGGCCTTAATGGAACACAAGACAGCCCACCCCAAGGAAGGAGGAACTCAGCCCAGCAGACCACCTTTTGGACATCAATCATAACATCAGCTCTTTCCCATTTCCTCATCCTTCTAGCCTACTCTACACATTTTGGGCTTGTCAGCTACCACAATTATGTCAGCCAGTCCCTTAAAATAAATATCTATCATCTTCCCTCCTCCCCATATCCCACCCTTCCCCCTTATTTGCTCTGTTTTTCTGGTGAATCATAACAAATATATTAGCTTAATGCAAAACCAAAAAACTCAGTGGGCAAATACATTGAGGAAATGCTAGCTTGAACAAGATGGAATGTATCTCTTGACTGCCAGTCTTCTAGACTCTAGGAGGATTCTGCCCTGCATGTTGAAGCATCAAGTCATGCTAGTTTGTGCCCCCAAATTATACAGAAAGAAAAACGTTCTCAAGGGTAAGCTGGTTGTAGTTTCAACCAAACGGGAAAGGACACACAATACTCCTAGGAAGGAAACAGTTCAGTGACCACATTTAAGAGAACTACTTGATTATGAGTGAAGGCTCTACCTCCAGGCATAGTTCAAATGTAAAATGTTTAGACAATGTTTCATTGTTGTGCAAAACAAATGAATTGGAAACTTGGACTTGTCATTGCTATTTAGAAAGGGACTTAAGAACTTCGAAGTAAGATAAAACTGATAGCAATAGATAATCAAACAAAATTGGAGGGCAGGGCCCCCAGCAAGCCATTGCTACTGTAATTCTAGGTACCCCAAACCCATGTCTTCAAGGAATAAAGGGAGGGTGATCACTGTCCCAGAGTTCAACTAGTAAGATCAGACCTACCAGTTCATTGCCAATTTTTAAAAGTAGAATGAGCTTAAAAATATGAGGTGATTGTCTAAATAAGCAAGGCCAAGGGCAGACATAGGACTTCTGACTCCTCAGCCATGCTGAACTCAGAAATGTGGGCACAGTGCTCATACACAGAGGAAAAGGTAGAATAATCAAATGAAAAACACAAAATAGAGATCCAAAGAGCAGACTCCTGGGGCAAAGCCCAGAGCACAGAACTGAATATAAGAGGAAGAAGTTCAAAGAGGAAAGGAATTTCCCTCAGAATAACAGAGAAATCTTGGAGATGGTAAAGGAAAGTGGTATGATTACTTTGAGGTATAGAGGAAGACTGCTTGAATGTCTCCCTCTTCTTAGGAAAGTGAGAGGCTAAGAGTAAGCCCACTTCAGATTCATGGAACATACTGTGAACCTCAGCTTGATCACCAACTATTTGTGAAATTCAAGCCAGTCACATTCCTTTGCTATGTTCAGGTAAAACAAGCCACATAATACATATCAAAAACTTGATAAATAACCTTGTATTATTGAAGCTCCTATCTTCCTGATTTAACAATTTACATAGTGCTTACTCTGTGCTAAGCAACAGTACAAGCTTCATAAATATTACCTATTGAATCATCATTACATGTCTATGTAGGTATTATTTTCATATCTTATTATACAGACTAATAAAGCGAGGTCAGAGGAGTTAATTACCTTCCTTTGGGTAAAAAGCAGTATATAAATTGGATAAAAATGTAAATCACTATCTGTTCCAAGTACCTTTATCCTCCACTGAAAGCTTATCAGATTTAAGCAGTTAATTGTGTACTCACTAACAAAAGAAAGAGCTAAACTACTGGTCTCAAAAATAATTATTATAATTAATCCTCAATATGATGTCCAAAAGTTAAAACACAAGCACACTTTTTTTTTCTTTTTTAACATTTTTTCAACAGAAATCCTCTTATAATATGAAGTCTGTTGTTTTAGAGAATATGCAAGTCTATAGGAATTCATAGATGATAAAAATGAAGGGATCCCTACTGTGCTAATGTTTAAAATAATGAAGTTTATATTTAGGATAAAGTATCTGCTCCAAATATCTTCAAGTTGTGATACTATCTCTGGGAGTTCACAGATGCAGGTACAGAAAACATTTTTAGTAAAAATTCAGAGATTATGAACTTTTGCATGCACTTCAAAGGTTACACATACTTTTTATGTCAACACATGTCACTGTCTTCAATCCTATATGGAGACTGGCCATGTGACATCATTGTGTGACAGACAGCTCTGCAATCAGGGAAATTTGGATTGGATGCCACCTCTCCCTGATGCTTGCCTCTTACTCAACCTTGAAAAAATGTTTTAAATAATTCATAGCTAAATGTTATCATCTCCAGAATTGAATAAAGAAATAAGTAAACCAGAGTTTGTACCATTAAAATAATGTGTGTAAAAATTTCCAGTACAATACTTGGCTAACTCTAAGGAAGGGAGAATTACAATCCACTGGGAGTTGACTTCTCCTTGCCTGTCTTAGCCAACCCTACTTTCCCTGAATCTAGAATTTTAAAATATAAATTGACTTAATAAAATTTTACCCAACAAAATCCTCAGTGATACTAAAGCCATGTTCACACAGTTCATGTTCTTGTGATGGAAATAATATCATGACCTTAAGTTTTTATTGCTCATAGCAAAATGCTCATTTTACATTGATTTTGCTTTGTGTCATGTCTTGACACCTTTCAACATCATCTTGTGCAAATTGAAATCAAAATTCAGCTTTATTCATAAAGACCACAAAGTGTGCCTGTTCATATGTCAAAGGGTTCTGAAAGGAGTCTCAACACCCCCCTTTCGTCTGCACAACCAGCATTATTTGGACAATATCTTTAAGAATCACTGTGTTCCTGCAGTTGTATTTATGAAATGCATGAAGTTTGTATACCTTAAATAAAAAGTTTCTGGGGAGAAAATGTCCCTTTATCCAAGTAAATAAATAAAATAAAATGTTTAGGGTTAAATGCCATGAAGAAGCAAAAATGGATCTTGGGACAGAAAAGCAGTATCAGGAGAAACAGATAAATATGATTGACATTTGTAGTTCAACCATATTGCACAAATATTCTTTTACCTCTAACCAATTTATCAGGGTTATATAAGACGACTATGTTGGAAAAACAGTGTGAGAGTAAGAGGTATACAGGAACCCTTTGCATTACCTTTATAATTTTTTCTATAGGTCTAAAATGATTTCAAAATCAAAAAGTTTATTATAAAAAATCATTAAGGGGAACTACATGTTTTATACTGTTGAAGGAAAAAGTTACAAATCCGGATAACTAGAATGTAGTTTGTGGTGTTGGATTGGAATTGGAGGGATGATGATTTATTCAGGAAACACCATGACTTGTTCACTTTAGGTTCAGACCAGGATCATGAAAAAGAACCTTGCAAACCAGTTAGAACTTTGGTGGGAAGAAGCGCTCAAAGGCTGTGATGTCAGTTCCCAGTGTTTTTTCTCCACAGCTATCTAACACAGTTCTAGGGACCCTAAGGAGACTATCGGGGTCCACCTGAAAATTTGGAAAAAGTCCACTAGGAACTCCCTAAAGTGAATGGAGGTGTGGAGAGGGTCTAAGAGCTGCTTTGACTGGGATACAATGGAGAAGAGATAGGAGTGTTCTCTCTCATTCTTTTTCTCTCTCTCTCTCTCCTTCCTCACTCCCACAACCTCTGTTTCACAAATAAATAAATAATAACATTTTAAAATTCCAAATAAAAATATATAGAATTGGGAAGAAGGCCTGTCACAGAAACAATAGAGAAAGTAGGGGGCAAAGCATGGATTGAAACTATGGAACCAAGGATGTATCTGTAAGACAGCGTTGTCAATGTGCCCCGACTCATTGCGCAGATCAGGACACAGGAGCAGGCCCTTAAGGAGCAGCACAGGGCTGGGCAATGCTCAAAATAATCCTGACCGACGGCTGAAGCTTAGGAAGTGGATTGGACCATGAGAAACCCACCAAATGGGCATCCCCGAAGCCAAGCACGTCAGGTAGAGAAGGAACACATGAGTCTCAACACAGCACAGAGACACTCATTCTACTTAAATGCACCTCAACTTATTATGTGGATTCAAAGATATTTCACTTTCTTCAACTTCGGGTTACTTATTTAGGATAGTAAGCGAGTTCATCCTTATGTTTTCTTCTAACACTGATGCCCCACAATTCATACATGCCATGGGCATTTGTGAGACCAGGAAAAGATGTGTCTGTAGTACCAGCCACTTTTTTAGGGTGCTTTATTTATATTAACTCAATCAGTGCTCATACAAATCTATGAGGGTGGTGTTTTACCACTTCCATTACACAACTGAGCAAGGCACTCAAAGATTAAGAAACTACCACAGAATCACATGGCTACAGAGAAGAGGAGACAAGAAATGAACGTGGAAGGTGGAAGCTGGTAAGTGGTGCTCAGGCTCAGGATAAATTTTGTAGGTAGATCTAACTGAACTTGCTAATAGATTGTATGTGGGAAGTGAGAGAGGCACCAGAAGCGAGTCAAACTCCTCCATCTCACTGTGCCTTTCTGCTGATGGAGTAGTCAGTTCCTTAGCCTTTCCTTTGTGAGCAAGAGAGAGAACAAAATTTCTCCTCTATTTTCCATTGACAACCATGCACACAGCAAAGGGCTATGCACAGCAACCTCCTACACCTTAACAGAGACCTCAGTTTCCTCATAATAGGCATTTTCACACATGCAGAACTCAATATGCACAAGGTCTGCCTGTTAGCTTTGAGAGGAGGACCCAGCTTTCCCTCAGCATACAGAAATGAAGCACACCTAATAGAACTGTACTTGGATACCCTGTGAGCATTGAATTAGTCATAGCTGACTGTGAAAGAAAAAAACTTTATCTTGGAAAAGTATCTTGTCATTTGTTTGCTTTCCAAGATGAATCTTGCTATAAAATAAGGAATTCCTTAAAGCCACTAATCTGTTACTGTAAAAAGACATACAACACATTGTACACGTACGGGTGATTTCCCAGCATGCTCAGATGTTGGAAGGAAGTTGGCCAAACGTCCTCTAAAGAGTTCAATGGCTCAGTGTCAGCATGCAGCAAGATGGCAAAGAGACTTCATTGTGCATGCCATTTTCAAGGCTTGGTAGAGGAGGCGCTGAGGCTTAGTGATAAAACACCATGAGCAATTAGTGATACCTGTCAAGGCGTGGAGAAAAAGAACGGTCATACATATGTCAGATATTCTCACACATCTTCCAAAGTGAGAATCCTAACAAGTAAGGCCTTTCAGAGAGAATACGGGTTGCTTCCTGATCACTCATTGCTAGTACTTCCCATGACTCTATCAACAGATGCTAACAGTGACTACCTCTGAAGGAGTAGAAATGTAGGATCATCTTCTCTGTATTCTCATGCATAGTCTGAATTTCTACAATATAATCATATTATGTTTATAATTAAAAGAAGGATCACTTGTTTATGGAAAGATTAACTATTTTGAGGATGAGAATACTCTTGAAGGTCTGAGTAGGAGATGAAGGAGACAGCAATCCCTCCTAAATTTTATTATTCTTTATATCAAGTAATTTAATATAAAGGCTTTACCACTAAGAATTTTCGTGAAATGTGGTTGCATACATGATATAAAGGAGCTGGGAGTCAATTTTATAAGACAGCACTGGAGAGAGAGAGAGATCAATAAACAGTACTAGGAAATCAGAGCAGAGAACAGAACCAAACTAAAATGTTTGCAATGAGACTTGAAGAGCAGCATGGAGAGCTAAGGCAAAGTCAAGTTGAACCTAGAGAGGAAGAAGGAAGAGGCCTGGACTCAGGCAGCTCTAAAGCAGCCTCTCTTGAGGAAGCAGAGACTGTGTGAACCACAGTTAGTAGCACAGGGCCTGAGAGAGGAATCCTGGGTCTAGCTTTTCACTGATGTATGATCTCCGGGAAGACATTGAATCTCCTTGTGTCTCTCTCCTCAAATGCAAAGTGAGGATAGTGACTGCTTTAGCATATTATGCTAAAGCCTGGAAAAGTACTTTGTATCCATTTTCTTTCCATACAGGAAGTAAGAAAAATGGTAAAGACTAGTGAAGCTCCTGCTGCTCCCTTTTCCCAAGACAAAGGACTCCTGTGTGTGGGTAGGACATCTGTTTGGGGAGGAAGTGGTTATAGGATTTTGGATTTGCACAGCATCAACCATTGTCCTTGCTGTGGGTAGTCTGTAAGAGCCTCAGGTTACTCCATGCCCAGACAGTGGCTCAGCTGCAGGGAGGTTCAATGTAACTAATGCATGGTAGGAAGCAGAACTGCTGTGTCCTCCAAGTAGGAAGCTGTGCACACAAAAGTTTTGAAATCCATGTATATAAGAGGTCTTCACAAGTTTGTGGAAAATGCATATCATAGAAAAGCTACTCGTGAATTTAATTTTTGCTTCAAAATAATTGTGCCATTTAATTCCATTCTGATAAAGTTTTTGAGGTACACTCATATTTTGGGAGTCACTTCTTGTCCCCCATGTTCTAGTTGAAAATTCAGTACCTTCCCAATGTATACAGATGGACCAAAGCATGATCTTGTCACCGTTTGTGCAGATTCCAACTCCTGTTTCTTTGATTTCAGAACTTAACAGTATCAATTTCCAGGAGAGATTCAAGTATACAACCTATTGGATCTTTTATTTATGTCAATTTCACTGAATATTGGGAGAAATAGCTGGTCCTTAATCTTGCTCACTGTTTTGCTTTGTCACTTCCATCACTTCTCCTTAACATGTCTTCCTATAAGGAATAAATTTCTCCTTCTGTCATAGAGCCTAAATTTCATTTTAGTTTTACGGTTATACTTCCATTCATGGACCAGCTGGAATCCATGACTGCTGGCAATCAGCCTACCACTGTTGGAACAATTTAAATGTTTTTCCAATAAGCAGAAGTCTCTTCCTAAGTGAAATCAATTGCTGTTGTCGTGTTATTTGCCTGATTTGATCAGTTCATGATTTATAGATGTATTGCATGTTAATAAAAAATAAAAATGAAAACTGCAGGAATAAACACTGTTGTCATACGCTTAACTATGTTTTCAGACAATACAAGCAGAACCCTGGTTGTTTTCTCTTGTACATTAACGTGGACATCAGTACTTCTCCTGTGCTGTAATTCTCCTGGGACCTCCAGGACTGTTGATAGATGGAGCTATACGAAGGGACCACTGACAAATGCCCTCTATAAAAGCTAGAACCTTATGTTCTATTCTTTGTCCTTTATTTCTCTTAGGTATTGTCTGCTTTCATTCTGCTATGAAGCAGAAAAGAAAGAAAAATAACAGTAAGAATTGTAATTGCTGGTCTTGCTTGAAGAGTCACTGGGTGTTGTACTAAGTGCTTGGTTTGCAGTGTTCCATAACAATCCGTGTGATAGATGCTCTCTTTCTTTGTTTTTTTTTTTTTTGTTTTTTTTTTTTTTTTTCAGATGACAAAAATAAGGCAAGAGAGAAAGTAGCTCCCTCAAACAGGGTAGCACAATGTAAGAGGGCAGATTAGTATTCAAACCCACAGGTGTCTGCTTCCAGAACCCATTATTTTAACTAACTATCCTTTCTACATAAAGGTGAAAAGTAACAGTTCTTCAGAAAGGGTGTTGTAGTTTTGTCAATAAAGGATATTAATTTTAGTCTGTGGAATTATGGCTTTTATGGCACTCAAGCTGAAGAGTTTTTAGCTCATGCTTATATCTGGGGAATGGGGTGTTGGTGTGGATCAAGGACCAGGAAGTGTGACTGTAAGAAAATAGTATCTATACTAACTTTGGGGCTGCTAATTTGAGTTTCACTACTGTCATTTATCATTTGTTCATTTGTTTGCCTATCAGTTACTATGAGATGGACTCTGTGATAGATGTGGAAAATTCAAAGTCATATGACTTACCTGTTGTCAGTAGAGATAGGTGACTTCTCTCCTTCTCCCTGTCAGACAAAACACTCCATTAACACAGTTGCATCAAGAATAAAGGCAAAGATGGAATGCGATCAAGATAGTAAGATACCAAATGTTGGCAATGAAGCAAAGAAAGGGGTAACTCTTATATACTGTTAGTGGGAATGTAAATTATAACAGCTATTGTGGAAAATAGTATGGATATTCTTCAAAAAATTCCAAATAAAGCTACAGTATGGCCCAGCAATCCCATTACTGGGTACATAGCTGAAGGAAATAAAACATATATCAAGGAGATACCCAGAGGCAGACATTCAGTACATCAGTTAAGATGTCACTTGAGTTATCTGCATTTCATATTATTTATTTATTTTTTAGGGTGTCTGGTTTTGAGTCTCATCTCAGCTCCTACCATCAGCTTGATGTTGCTGCAATACTGGGAGACAGCAAGTGATTGTTCAAGTAGCTGGGTCCCTGTCACCCCCAATGGATACTACAATTGATATTTTGGCTTCTTACTTCATTCTGGCCCAACCTTGGCTATTGTGGGCATTTGGGGAGTGAACTAGCAAATCGGAGATCTTTTTCTCTTTCAAATAATGCAAATAAATAAATAAATTTAAATCAAGGATACCTGTATACCCATATTTGTTGCAACACTATTGAAAGTAGATGAGGGGGCTGGCCCTGTGGCGGAGTGGGTTAATGCCCTGGCCTGAAGTGCCAGCATCCCATATGGGCGCCGGTTCAAAACCTGGCTGCTCCACTTCCAATCCAGCTCTGTGCTATAGCTTGGGAATGCAGTAGAAGATGGCCCAAGTCTTTGGGCCCCTGAACTGCGTGGGAGACCCGAAGAAGCTCCTCGCTCCTAGCTTCAAACCGGTGCAGCTCCAGCCTTTGCGGTCAACTGGGGAGTGAACCATCAAATGGAAGACCTCTCTCTCTGCCTCTCTTCTCTCTGTGTAACTCTGACTTTCAAATAAATAAATAAATATTTAAAAAAAAAAAAGAAAGTAGATGAGTTATGTAGTCAGCCAAGATGACATGATGGGTGTATGAATATAATGGAATCTTTGCAAAGTGGAGTATTATTCATATTGATAAAATGATTAAATCATATCACTTGCTAAAACACGAATGGGTTAGCAGAATATTATTCTAAGAGAAATAAGTCAGGAATAGGAAGACAGATACCACATGTTGACATACATTGGCCATTATAGAAGAAGAGAGTAGAATAGATATCATTATAGACTTGAAAGGTGACAGGATGGGAATAGAGAGAGATTAGAAAACATGCACAAAAATATAGTTACATGGAGAAATTAATTCTAATAATGTGTAGAATAGTAGTGTAACTATAGTCCATGATAATCTATGATAATTCATTGTATATTTCAAAGTAACTAGAAAAGAAGAATTTGAAGGTTCCTATCACATACCAATGATATTTGAAGAGATAGGAGTGTTAATTACCTTTATTTGCTCACTACATATTGATCATTATACACTGTATTTATGTACAAAATTATAATACTATATCACATAAATATTTCATTTAATAAATGAAAATGTGTCAAAGAGAAAAAAAAAAAAGAGTGAGCAGTAAGGCTGATTCAGGGAGCCCAAAGAAAGTTTAAAAAATTGAGATTTCAGATGACAAGAAGAGAAAACAAAACTTTAATAAAAAATTTTGTTATGAGTCCTGAAAGATGAGGGTTTCTTATAATAAAAGTTCAGGAAACTGGGCTGGCGCCGCAGCTCACTTGTCTAGTCCTCTGCCTGTGGTGCCAGCACCCTGGGGTTCTAGTCCCAGTTAAGGCACCAGATTCTGTCCCGGTAGCTCCTCTTCCAGTCCAGCTCTCTGCTGTGGCCTGGGAAGACAGTGGAGGATGGCCCAAGTGCTTGGTCCCTGCACCCACATGGGAGACCAGGAGGAAGCACCTGGCTTCTGGCTTTGGATTGGCACAGTGTGCTGACCATAGTGGCCATTTGTGGGGGTGAACCAATGGAAGGAAGACCTTTCTCTGTCTCTCTCACTGTCTAACTCTGCCTGTCAAAAAAAAAAAAAAAGTTCCGGAAATTGGAGCTATAGACACTGTGACTTTATTCATTTATTCCTTCATTAATAGATCAGATCTGTTGTTAGAGACCATTGATAAAGATTGCTTATCCTTGAAAGGCTCACTGTATAGGAAAGAAGTAGCAGCATGAGTTAAAACCATACATGTGGAAGAGTGCATGCATATTTGGGAGCAGAATATCTCCAATTAGGGACCAGTCAAGAAAGCCTTTCTAAGTTAAATTGCCTGGGCACTGCACTGTTAAAGGAGTTTGTGGGCCATGGAGAGGGTTGAATAGGAGAATGAGGTACATGCTGTCATATATTTGTCACAATTAATGAGCCACACCCAACTTCTCCTATTTTTTCTAGCGGATTTTGAAATTCTCAATTTTGATTTTTGTGGCATTTGTGTTAATGGATATGTTTCTTTGCCCCTTTGTGTTTATTGATATGTCCATATTCCAATAGTGACATAAAAACTAACATGGATTGTTCAACCCACTTTCAAGGCTGTAGAATGTCTGTGAAGTCCTATTAGCACATATAAAAATAAAATAGAATCTGAGGGAAGAGGACTTAAGGAGAGTTAACAACTGTTTTTTTCCATCTGTTTGTAAGGACTAAGTAAATGTTTTCATATTGGTGAGTTGAGTTGATGAATTTCAATGATGATGTGACCTACTTTTAAATAACTCTTGAGTAAAAGAATTCTAGAGAGAGACACAGCATATGACATTGTTTTCAGTGTTAATGTCCGTGAGCTACCTTCTATTTTAGGCACAGACTTGGGCGGCTTGGAATTCTTTCTGTGTATTGGCCAAAAAAGAGAAGACATTATTTCTAGGCTTTCCAGCAAAGGTTTGGATAATAACCTTAGGTGATAATATTATATCGGTTCTCATCTCCTACTGAATTGCCTAGCCACAGGATATAAAGTAAATTTCTTATCCATCCTATCATGTTACTATGAATGGGAATAAAACCTAGCTAGACTCTAGCTAAAGTTTCAAAAGATGATTTCAAAGACCTCGTCATCCAGGATGACTGATTCCAGGTACATAAAGCAGTCAGAAAGTCCTAAAACATATTGGTCATTTGATAGTGGATTTAAAACTAAGGCATTTGACTTCTCAGAGAGACAGGTGATGGTGAATGAAGAAGTAACCCGCATAGCATGGCAGCTGTGTGGCCCAAGACAATCCAGTGGGTTGAGCACTTAGGTATTACTTGGGCAAACATCATCATGAGGGGAAGTCAGGAGGTGGCTGTGCATTGACTGTAGTATCAGATAGCCCTGTGATTTCAGGGTAAATCACACTAGTTTCCCTCACTTACACTCCTCCAGCACTTTCAAAAGCTGACTTAGGGCTTCTCTCCCGGTGTTAATTCTTCTATTTGAAATCCCTGGCAGAGCCCTTCTGGTTGATGGGTGTTCCCTCCAGGCCCTGCAGTGTGGAGACGTCTCCAGGCAGCAAGCTCTCCCTCCTCGGACACCAACATTGCCTCTTCCTAATGCTCCACAGATAGATGGTGCGCCAACAGAGGAGCCTTACTCAGCGTGCAGGGGAGGGACGGGCGAAGGAAGGGCTGTGAGGATGTTGAGAGAGATGGCAGAGGCTGATCGGAGAGATGGGCTGAGACACCTAAGGATGGGAAGGAAAGGGGAAAGGCCAACATTTCTATCTCCTTCTTATTCTTAAGGCCCTTAAATACTTCCTGTCCCCAAACCTTGTGATTTAGAAGAACAGAATGGAGGAGGGAGGGAGAGAATTTCCTTTCTTTACGTCCACACTTTTTTTCCTCTGAATATCACATCTTTTATGAGTGCCTTTCCATCACTCTTCATCCTGTGCAGATTTCCTAGGGAATCAGTTAGGAGGGACAGCACAGTATTTAATTTTCCAGCATCTCCTGTTATATTTATGTATGAGTCCATATGATTTTCACATGTACCAGGTTTTAATGTTTTATATTTAGTATAAAGGAACCATCACTAAAGAAAGAATTTGGGGAAGTCTGAGAACTTACTTGGATTCATACAGCTACTAGAAATAGATCTATGATTTGAGCTTGCAGGTCTTAAAAGGTCTCTGGATTTGGAGTTAGGGAGTGAGATATGGGCCCTACAGTAATTTGGAAAAAGGTCTAGTGTGTAATGTTTGTTGTCTCTTGAAGAATAACACAAAATAATATTCTTAATGTGCCCTGGTGAAAGTCTATTGAACAAAATGGATACTTAAAATAGTCTAAGGGCCAGTGCTGTGGTACAGTGGGTTAAAGCCCTGGCCTGCCATGCTGGCAAGCCATTTGAATGCCAGTTCAAGTCCCAGCTGTTCCTCTTCTGATCCAGCTTTCTGCTAATGTGCCTGGGAAAGCAGCAGAGGATGTCCCAAGGACCTGGGCCCTTCACCCATATGGGAGACCAGGAAGAAGCTCCTGGCTCCTAGCTTCAGGTCAGCTCAGCTCCGGCTGTTGCCACCATTTGCGGAGTGAACCAGTGGATGGAAGACCCTTCTCTCTCTGTGTCTCTACCTCTCTCTGTAACTCTGTCTTTCAAACAAATAAAATAAATCATGTTTAAAAAAATTGAAAAATCAAAATGTTTACAAATTAATTATATTAGGCATAATTTAACCTTTGACTTTAACATGTATTTAGAGCTAGCCATACCTCATTCCTGAAGGTTCATTTCAAAATTCTTTTTTGGTTGGAGAATATATTTCAAAAACCTAAAGCGATTATAGAACTGTCATGAGTAAACTTGGAAAACTCTTGTCCATATGACTTTATGTGTTAACTAAATTAGAACAGCTAGGACAGCAACCTGAAAACAAAGAAAAGCAATATGCCTATGTCCTAATTTAGTGATAATGGTTAATGTGCAATTAAATTCCTCCCATTATTCTTTTCTTGGTAGAGATTTGGGGGGCTTCCAATAAGGTGTTTATAAATGCATTTAACATTCCTGTGGGTAATCTGCAACTCAAGTGTTTTCAAATGTCTGTTGTTTTAATTACTCAAAGACTTTTTTGTTTTGTAGCTAAATTGTTGATCTCTGTCTCCTAGGTCTCAGCCTGGCCACAGAAACAAAAGCATTTTTGATGTCTGAGGTAGGAAGAGCTTTAGCATATTATCTCATTAAGTCCTCATAACAAGCTGAATATGTTTTTGGCTTCTTTTTTAGAGAAAATTCCATTCAGTAGGCTACCTTCAATATTGCGTAGGGGAAAGCCCAACGTATAGAGATTTTGATAATTCTGGTTAAGAGCACAGGTCTCAAGATGTAACATCTGTTTTCAGATTCTAGCTCTCCTGTTCAATGTGTTTAAGTGTTTTATTTAAACACGTTACGCTTCAGCTGCCTCATTTGTAAAATGGGAAAATAACAGCACTTTCACCCTGGTGTTTCTATGAGGATAAAATGGGTTAATACACATAAAGAGTAGAGTCTGACAAATCCAAGTCGGCAGCGAGGCTGATCTGTAGGTAAGTACTGTCTACGACGTCACTAAGAACTAACAGCCTCCACGTGTCTATGCATCCTCAACAGGTTGACTGTCAGCCTCCTACAACAAGATCACAATGGTCTCAGCACCACACCCACACTTCCCATTTTAAACCTTCCAGGAAATCTTTTCTGTGTGTTCCTGAGACAATAAGAGAAGCTGAGACAGGAAGTATCCACATTCCTAGTCTCTCTCAGAGTTTCTGTTGGCAAAGAAAAGGCAGAGAGGATGTCAACACTGAAAGTTTTGGGGGCAAGTAACAATGCAAAGAAACTGACTTTCAACACTGCAAAGTTGCTGAAGGTTGCAGAGCTTAGCAAATGACAGAGGCAGAATATGAAGACAAGTCTAGAACCTCTGCTAAATATGCCACTTCTCATGAGACTGCACACAAGAATGCATTAGTTTGCCATAGCTGCTGTACCAAATTACCACACAATGGGCAGAGCTTAAACAATGCAAGGTTATAATGGGATTCACTGCTCCTCCTTCCCTGCCTGCCCCCTGGCAAAGGTGTAAGAGTACCTGTTCCTGAACACATCTCTCTCTTGATCTCTCTCTCCCTCTTATGGTCTCTCTCTCTCTTATGCTCTCCTTCTCCCTCTTTTTCCTATGCAAGCTGGAAATCCAAAGTCAAGCTGTCGGCAGGCTTGTTTCCCTCTGAGGGCCATCATTTGGCATTCCTGGGCTTGTAGAAGCACCACCCTTAGCTCTGCCTTCCTCTGCATCCTGGTATTCTCCCTGTGTGTGTGCCTCCCTCCATATTTTCCTCTTACCAGAACATAAACATATTGGATTACAGTCTACCCTAGTGATATTACTTTAATTTCATTATCTCTGTAAGAACTCAATCTCCAAATAAGGTCACATTCTTGAAAACATGAATGTTGGGGTGAGACAACTCAACCATAATGTAAATGAATGCATTTTAATGCAGTTCAACTGACTGGTTGTTTTATGTATATACTCTGAGTAGAAAAACAATGTGTGGGGTAAAGTGTGGCACCTTTCTGCTTATCTATTGACAAATAATTTAAAATAAAGGACTGGTTGAGATGAAAGCATTCCTAAATATACTACAGGGGACATATATAGATTAATTGAGCACAAAAAAAATAGATACTCTTGAATCTAACTAGCAAATATTTTAAGGAAGAAGAAAATATGTTTTTTGGTCCTTTGTATCTTTCTGAAAAGGCTTACTGCATACATAATATAATGATGCTCTTTTTGAATGGAAGTAGTTTTAACTGAAACCTTTCAGAAAGTAAAGTGTAGAACATAGAATCTTCCTTCTCAATGAAAGAACATCTCAAGGATTTTAAGTAATTTCAATTGTCTGTTCTTGAATCAACTGTTTTCTTGGGTTATTCCTCCCACTGAACTACAGCACTCTGGTGACTAGCATACAAGACAAGGACTCCAAAGGTCATATGTGAAGAAATCGGTTCTCTGGTATCTTAATGTTGAGAGGACAGTTTCTAACAGTTAATATGAGGGCCCGACTCTGTGGTGTAGTAGGCTAGGCCTTTGCCTGCAGAGCCAGCACCCCATGTGGGTGCCAGTTCCTGTCCCGGCTCCCTTCTTCCAATCCAGCTTCCTGCTTATGGCCTGGGAAAGCAGTAGAAGACAACCCAAGTGCTTGGATGCCTGCATCCGCCTGGGAAACCCAGAAGTTCCTGGCTCCTGGCTTAAATCAGCCCAGGTCTGGCAGTTTTGACCATCTGGGGAATAGAACAGCAGATAAAAAACCTCCCTCTCTGTCTCTCCCTCTATTTGTCAGTAACTCTACCTCCCAAATAAATAAATAAATAGTAATTTAAAAAGTTAATATTAGATAAGTGAAATAAGGACAAATACTAAAAGATTCCTTTTACTTGTGAGCCACCTTAAATAGTGCAGAAGTAAACAACAGAACAGTGGTTACCAGGAGGATGGGGAAATGGAAATATAGGGATTGTTGAAAGGATACAAAGTTACAGTTCTACAGGAGGAGTAATAGCCAACGATTCGCTTCCCACACATTATCTCCTAAATGTGTGTCCTTTCCCCCATGATTTGCAGTGTCACCATACGCGTGCTACATTTGCCTTTTTTTACCCATTATCACTCAGGTTTTGGCATTATACTTTTTTTTTTTTTTTGACAGGCAGAGTTAGACAGTGAGAGAGAGAGACAGAGAGAAAGGTCTTCCTTTCTGTTGGTTCACCCCGCAAATGGCCGCTACGGCTGGTGCGCTGCGGCCAGCGCACTGCACCGATCTGAAGCCAGGAGCCAGGTGCTTCCTCCTGGTCTCCCATGCAGGTGCAGGGCCCAAGCACTTGGGCCATCCTCCACTGCACTCCCGGGCCACAGCAGAGAGCTGGCCTGGAAGAGGAGCAACCGGGACAGAATCTGGTGCCCCAACCGGGACTAGAACTCAGAGTACCGGTGCCGCAGGTTGAGGACTAGCCAAGTGAGCCTCGGCGCCAGAGAGTTTTGGCATTATAAACATCATACTATCTGGTATGCCAAGCACACCCTCTTTATCCCACTTTCGCTTTAAGGTTTACTTAGCTTCATGGACCATTATTTCTCCAAACAATTTAAATAGGTTTGGTGGCTTTTTCTCTTAATCTTCATCTGAGAACAACCTCAGTATACAAGGAATTTATTGGTCCTTGAAATCATGGTCAAAGTCACCTAGAAAATCATGTTGGTTGGTTAGTTTGTAGGGGAGGGAGTTTTTGACTGTCTTAATAGTTCAGTATTTATTCACTGGTTTTAGTGTTTATTTCCCATTCTAAAGGTTATAAATTTTCACTAAAGTTTGTCAATTTTTTCTTTGGTTTGTCAATTTCACCTATTTTTAAAAAATTATTACAACACTGGTTTGTCTATTTTCTTCCATTTCCCCTTTGTAATCTTTTATTTGTATTTTATTATTGTTATTCTTACATTTTTTCCAATGTCTGCTTATAAATTAATTCTTTCAAATAATCAACTTTTGGGTTTGCCAATCTTTTCAATAATTTACTGCTGTCATTTTTGTAGTCTAATTCATAGATTTCTGCAAGCTTATTTTTTATTTCCATCTATCCTATTTGTTCTATCACTGTCTTCTAACATCATGCCTGAATCATGTTTTCATGTCTTAAAAACCATCAATATTTGCATTGATATTAATTCTAATACTCATTCCCATTCACTATTTTCTTTTGAGCTCAACCCAATTTGCAAAATGCAATTTAATTTCAAAAATATTGGTTTTTTTAAAAGCTGCCTTAAAAAATGATTTCTGGAATGAGTAAGCATTTGGTTGAGCTGTAAGTCACTGCTTGGGATGCCTATATCCCAAATGAAAGTGTCCAGTTCAAGCCTGGCTAGTCTGCTTCTGATCCAGCTTTCCTGTTCATTTTCACCCTGGGAAGCAATAAACTAATGGCACAAGTTCTAGGATGCTTATCGCCTAGAAGAAACCTGGATTGAATTCTGGACTTGGAGTTTTAGCCTGACCTTTCCCTGGTTGTTGTGGACATTTGGAGAGTGAACAAGCAGATAGACAATACAGCAAAATCAAAATAAACATTTATAAGTATATATAATTGATTTCTGATTTCACATTTTAACACAAAACAATTCACATTGTATTGATCAAAAGGAATTCAATGCAGTTTTCTTGGGGGTCTATTTTATTGTCTATTTGTGTAAATGATTTAGATGAACCCTGAAATATTTTCTACCTGATCTCCTAACAAATTCTCTGGTCAAAAATATATTTTGTTTTCAGATGGCAGTGTTTTAATCTTTGTACTAAAGTAATACTGTATTCAGAGTCATCACCACCCCAACACTCCCTCTCCTCTGCCCATCTGAGCCTGTCCTTTGGCTTCCCCTTGTTCCTGGGAGAAAGATGACATCATTTACATAGCCTAAGGCCTGCTCCCACCTCTGCAACCTTAGCTTGCACCCAGCATCCTTCATTCTCGGTACTCCAGCTACCATGCCTTTTAGCTCAACTGCACGAGGTCCCCTCCTTTATGAAGCATTTGCACCTGCTGCTTCTACGGCAAAGGAAATTGCTCCACAGTCCCCATTTTCCAGTTAACACATACTTAACCCTTAGATGCCATTTCTGCCATATCTTCATGAAAGCCTTCCATGACTTCATGGGTAGGCTCAGCCTGTCCTCCATAAGAAGCCTTATGAGCACATACTGCCCTTTTATTATACTTATTGCAGTCATACCTGTACAATTGCTTGGATTATTCTATAATGTATAGCATAGTCACCAGTCTGAATACACCAGAATTGGCAGTGTCTACTTTTTATTAACTGTAGCATTATTTCCAGTTCCTAATACTTTATCCTCAATGACCATTTCATAAAGGATGAGCGAACAATCTAGAATGCAAAAATAAGCCAGATGTTTCAGAGTTCTGTTTCATCTCTGCGTTATAATGCTCTGAGAATGTGTCTCCCATAATTTCCATCCATCTCACAAACTTACTAAGAAGACTAAATTGGATGAGCAAGAATTCTACACTTAAGCATATTACAAAAAAATTCAATGCATATATTCTCCAGAAAATATGTTAACAACTCTCTTAGGCCTATTAGACGACTTCAAAATATTCATGGAAAGTGTCAATAAAGATAAGCTGACTTTGACCCAAAACATTTTGGAAAAAAACAGTTTTTCTTAATACAGATTTTTATGAATTATTGAACATGCCTCAATGCAAAGATTTTTCTTTAAATTTGCTCCAAAGCAATCTTTAAATGTAATTTGCCATGAACTTTTTGATGTTCCCTGTCATTCATTTTATATATGCTAATAGAATGAGTAAATTAACCGTAGCATTTTCACATATTAAAATACCAACAAAAAAATACAGCTACATGTAACAAAATGGATTACATCACAAAAATTCATTTGCACCAAATAAGTATATACTAAAGATGATATGCTATACAGGCCACTTTTATAAGTTTAATACATTTTACAGAAAATAAAAATGTTCTATAAAGGTCAAATGTAATACAAAGTTTTAGGGTCATCAATATTGATCAGGGTAATGGAGGAGACAATTAGAAAGTGATATAAAGGATGATATAGCAGAAGATCTGTCCGTCAACTGGAGCAGTGAGTATATAGTTGCTTGTTTTAGAACACTTCATTAAACTGTGCATTTATATTTTGTGCACTTTCAGGATATGTTTTAATTCACAATGAAGATTGAAAAAGAATATTTAAATGGAATAGGATGTAAAATGCCAAGACATTTAACAAATGACAGTCACACCTACAAATCTCTCAGATGCTCTGTGCTTGCTTAACATTACTAAGCCCTAGCAATTTTGTCTGGATATATTAAAGACAAAAACCTTAGTATCAAGTGTTATATTAGTAAGGGTAGAATAGTTTCATTTGTTAAGTAAAGCAGCTGAAGTAGTTTTTGAGTATACAAAAGGAAACTTAGGACATGTTTTGGAGACGAATAGAGACCTAAATTGGTATAAACAACAGACTAACAACAATTTGAGAGAGTGAGCCTGGTAGGTTAAGGGGGATAAAAGCTGCGAGGGAAAATGAAATCTTCAGAAGACAAGAGCCATTCCCATCACCTAAGATGATCCCAGGCACGTTTCCTGAAAGAGAGAGAAATTTAATTTTAACTTGCCTGCCGTGCATTCTGCAAGATTTCCACAAAGGATAGCCAGACGAGACCACTCTATGACAGGTGCCATTTTGAGAGAATAAAGCAAGACATATAAGGCCTGGCATGAGCCAAAATGGTACAGAAAGAGACAGCATAAATAAGGCTGGGGAGGGATGGAGTGGGGAGACAGGTGAGATAGGTAGGTAGGTATCCAGGATTTCCTGGATATTTGGGGAAGGAGTGCTGGGAAACATTGGCTGAATTATACAACACTTCAGGCAGATAGAAGAATAAGTCAGAGTTCTATTGTACACATGGTGACTACAGTTAATAGCAATGTATTAGATTCTTGAATATCACTAACAGTAGACATTTAAGTTCACCACAAAAAGTATTGTCAGGTGATGCATACGTTAGATCAATTTAGTTATTCTATAACATATTCCAAAGCATTATGCTCTACATGATAAATACATATAATACAAGAATAGAAGAAGGTGTTGAATTGCAGAAGACAAAATCAAGAGGCTTTGATCAGCAGAAACACAACTACTTGAAGCTCCTTGGGAGTTGATCTTTTTGTTCCCAATGTTTCTTGTTTATATAAGGTGAATACATTTTATATATTTCATATACACAGATTTAGAAGGACAGTGACACTTCCCACACTAATCTCCTTCCCGACTATGCTCCCACCCTGCATCCTCCTTCCTTTCTTATTTTTTAAATTTTACAGTCACATATTTTCAGTTTATTTTATAATATTAAGCTTAACTCTCCACTAAGAATTCAACAAAGACTAAGAAGAAAAAAAATGTTGTTCCTCCACAGTAGAGGCAAGGGCTGTATGCAATCATCAAATCTCAACCACGTCAATTTTGCTCATTTACATTTTTGTATTCTATTACCAGAGATCATGGAAAACATATGGTAATTGTAATTTAGGGACTAACTTATTTCACTAACTATAATGGTTTCTAGTTGCCTCCATTTTGTTGCAAAAGACAGGATTTCAGTGCATATATAGCACATTTTCTTTATCCGGTCATTAGATGATGGACATTTGGGTTGGTTCCATATCTTAGCTATTGTGAATTGAGTTGCAATAAACATGGAGGTATAGATAAATTCTTCATTTTTTGATTTCATTTAAATTCTCAGGAGTGGGATTTCTGGGTCATGTGGTACATCTATTTTCAGCTTTCTAGGAAATCTCCCTAGTATCTTCCACAATGACTATATTACTTTACATTCCCAGCAACAGTGGATTAGGGTACCTATTTCTTCACATCCTTGCCAGCATTTATTGTTTTTTGATTTTTGGATGACAGCCATTCTAAGTGGGGTGAAGTGAAACTTCATTGTGGTTTTGATTTGCATTTCCCTGGTGGCTAGTGATCCTGAGAATTTTTTTCATATGTCTGTTGGCCATCTGAATTTCATCCTTTGAAAAATGCCTCTTGGGCCCAGAGCTGCGGCATGGTAGGCTAAGCCACTGCTTGCAGTGCCAGCATCCCATAATGATGTTGGTTTAAGTCCCTGCTGCTCCACTTCTGATCCAGATCTCTGCTTTATGGCCTGGGAAAGCAGTGGAAGATGGCCCAAATCCTTGAGCTACTGCATCCACATGGGAGACCTGGAAGAACCTCCTGGCTCCTGGCTTTGGATTGGCTCAGCTCTCACCATGGCAACCATCTGGGGAGTGAACCAGTGGATGGAATCCTTTTTATCTGTCTCTCCCTCTCTATATATAACTCTTATCTTTCAGAGAAATAAATAGATCTTAAAAAAAAGAAAAATGCATCTGTAAGTCCTTTGTCCATTTGTTTCCTAGATTATTTGTTTTGTTGTTATTGAGTTTCATGAACTCTTTACAGATTCTGGGTATTAATCCTTTATCAGTTCATAGTTGGCAAATACTTTCTCCTATCCTGTCAGTTGCCTCTTCACTTTGTTGAATGTTTCTTTTACAATGCAGAAACTTCTTAGCTTGATGTAATCCCATTTGTCTATTTTTGCTTTTGTCTTCATTGCCTTTGTTATTCTGGGTTCTTTTCCAAGAAATCTTTGTCTATGTCAATGTCTTACAGAGTTTCCCCAAGGTTTTCCTTTAGTAATTTGATGCTATCAATTCATAGATTTAGCTCCTTGATCCATTTACAGTTGATTTTTGTGTAAGGTCTAAGGCAGGGGTCTTATTTCGTACTTCTGTACACAAAGATCCAATTTTCACAGCACCATTTGTTGAAGAGAATGTCCTTTTTCCAGGGATTTATTTTAGCTCCTTTGTCAAAGACTAGTTGGTTGCAGATGCGTGGGTTGACTCCTGGGGTTTCTAGTCTGTTCTACTGGTCTACATGTCTATTGCTTTGCCAGTACCAGGCTGTTTTGATTATAATTGCCCTGTAGTAAGTCTTGAAGTCTTGTATTGTGATACCTCCAGCTTTGTTTTTGTTGTTTAAGACTGCTTTAGCTATTCAGGGTCTCTTTGCTTCCGTATGAATTTTAGCACTGGTTTTTCTAGATTTGAGAACAATGTCATTGGTGTTTTTATTGTGATCACATTGAATCTGTAAATTTCTTTTGGTAGCATGGATATTTTGATTATATTAATTCATCTAATCCATGAACATGGAAGACTTTTCTGTTTTTGGGGGATCTTCTATTTCTTTATTTAATGCTTTTAATTTTTATTGTAGATATTTCTTTCACTTTGTTAAATTTATTCCAAGATATTTAAATATTTTGAAGAAATCTGACACTCTACAATATGTAGAGTGGTTTAAAGCTGCTTGAGTATTTCAATAACAGGATTCCAGGAGTGAGTAGGGCTTCAGGGTGCTAGGAAGCCAAGATTTTGTTCCTCCACTGTACAAGCATTGGATAAATGTGTCCTGGGACTTCAGTCTTTACAATTAGCCTTACACAAAATCACCTAATAATGATAAACATAGGTCATTCCAAAGAAAGCTTTTGGAGGTATGTAAATAATTCTTAATGCTATCATCAAAAATTCAAGTTGTCTATGAGATGTAACAGTCACTCAACATCTTGTGTTTTTCTGAGATGTATGATGTAGCCACCTACATGATAGCTCAAATCATAATAATCAATGAATGCTGATGTGTGAAAATAAGTAAATGCTGCAAACTTGAACCAAAAAAAAATTATAGACAACACTGCTTCCACACAGAGAACACTTTAATAGATGATGAATACCCTTAAAATTCTCAGATTTACTATTCAGTCTGGAATTGACCAGTATCAGCAGCCATGATGCCCAGAAATCTTTGTTGTAAATATGTCAACTCCTGAAGTCTTCTCTCTTTTCTCCAACATCCTTTTTTCACCTGGATTACATGAAGTTCACAGATATCATATGTTTATAAACATATAAACCAGCCCCCTGACCAGTGACTCTCAGAGCTTGGTAACACAACAAAAGTCAGCAAAGACCTTCTAGTTCTTAGAAAAAAAATCAGGAGAAGGATTCAGCTTTTTCTATTCAAATAGAAACACCTGGAATTAAGAGGTTATAATATAATAATATCTAAGTAATATGCTTTTCTTCTCCGTGTCCATACCTGCGATGAACACCTCTTCTTATTCTCCAAAGCCTGGTGATTTATATAAAGATAAACATGGCCAAGCAAGGATTCCTCTGAAAGAATTTGAAGAAGCAGAATATTGATCTTGTCACTATACATTGCACATTGTCCTTTCAATCTATTATATCAAAAGTCACATAGGCTAAAATTAGGAGAAAGAAAGAAGACTATCACCCTTTTGAGAACAGTTAAATTAAGTCACCTTTGAGATTTAAGAATTAGAGAGTATTAACAGCACAAGTTCTATCATTTGTTGGTGTTGTTCCTTAGAGTCCCTGAGCTTTATCACTGAGATTATTTTAAGGGTTCTCCACAAACTGCATGAGAAGTGTACATTATGACAACTACATATGGATTTCAAAAAATTTTAAATCAACTTATCTTCTAATTCAATTTTTGACATTTATGAACAATTCTTATAAAATCACCCCATCTGCCCCACTATCAAGTTGTAATTCTGTTGGTCCTGCATATGACCTGCTCAAAATATGATAGCCTCACATTTCTTTCATTTCTAAAAATGTCCTTAGTGCCTCAAAGACTTCTTTGTTCATGAACACCATTTCTAAGATATTAAGAAACCCATGAAAAGAGCCAGAATCCAGGCAGCCACAGGCACAATAAGACTGAACAGGGGAAAGGCGTCTTTTCCCGACCCCATAGAGCTTCCTTGTGAGAGGCTCAATCATTGAACTACAGCATGGTATTCAGGTCTCTGCTATCAGTGGAGGTCAGAAAAAAGCATGGAGTCATAAAGGCAAAGCCTGATGTCAAATTAATGGAAGCTAAACTAGGTTAAGAGGGTACATCTGATGTGAGAATTTTATAGCAGGAAACCAGACCAGCTACCTAAGATCAGGATGAGAGGGTAGAGGAGCACAGGACTCCAAGTCTAAAAACTTGATCAGTCCCAGCCCTGAGGCCCAAGAACTGGCCTCTGTGTCTTTGTGAAGATCATATGGTTACTCTGAATCTCCATGTATGTGTCAGTGTGTATGTGTGCGTGCATGTGTGTGTGCGTGTGTGTGCGCGGACAGTGGCAAGGACAGTACTTATCTTGAGGGTTCTGATATGGATAAAATAAGGTTGGCTGATACGAAAACTACAGCTATATGATCCCTTCCAATAAACTGGGAATCTGAAACTAGGATTTTGGTGACTCCACCCCCATTTTCATACATGGACTTAAAGCCTAGGC
This sequence comes from Oryctolagus cuniculus, assembly GCF_964237555.1. Lineage (NCBI taxonomy): Eukaryota > Metazoa > Chordata > Mammalia > Lagomorpha > Leporidae > Oryctolagus > Oryctolagus cuniculus. The sequence continues at coordinate 77,544,179 of NC_091443.1, forward strand.
GTTCAACTCTGTATCACCACCTGGCTCCGTGGTAGTGTGTCCAGCCTCCCTGAGAATCTCTTTACACCCCACTGCTTCCTCACAAGTGCCTACCAGACTCTCCACTCCTTTTTCAACCTCACAGGCCTATATTTGCATGATGCTATGAGCACAAGCAGAATTTTGATATACGAAGTGGGTATGTTAAAATATTTCAGAGGGAACTGATGACTTCACATTTGATATATTGCCCTAACAACAGAAATGAGCTACATGGGCCAATAAAACTGCCTGTTTGTTGTGCCAACTGCAATTCCTAGGTCAATGTCAACATACTTTGCTAGCTGACTAGTAAAAACAAAGCACCCCTGAAAAAGTAATACAGATCTAACTAAAAGTAGTTATCAGGAATTAAAAAAGGAATATCTGTGTTGCATCATACAAGTATTAACATAGTAAATCCTTAAATTTTTATAAGCTGAATCCCTCTTTTCTAATGACCTATCAGATTTCTAGTTATAATTCCAGTTGTTTGTAATAATAAAACACAAACTGTAATGAATCCTAGTGACCAATAATTCTTAAATAACAAAATATGGGAAGGAGCTTTTGAAAATCTTAACATCAAACAAACACAGGAAAAGGTACTGAAAAGATGGCCTAATACACAATCATGGACAAAGCTGGCAAAGTTCAAGTCCTCAAATAGGTGACACACCCAACAGGCAAAGCCAACGGTGCCTGGAAAAGCAACGGAAGAATCTGGAGTTTGTGGGCAGAACCTCGGCTATACCAGGCTTGACACTAAGAGAAGCGAGGCTGGCGAGAGCTGAAGGAATAGGAGAGGACCTGGCCCTGTCTTCCCAACCCCAGAACTTCCTATTTCTGATGACTAGGGAGAAGTGAGTGTCAAAGAACCACCAAACACACACACACACACACACACACACACACACACGCTTATTCCAGGAAATGCCTTTGTAACCAGAAAGAATCCTAGTGGCCAGATTGAATTATTACATTAGTTCTTTCCCAACATAAACCTTCTGTAAACAGGCAGTCTGAGAAAAACCCATCCTTTTTTTTTTTTTTTTTAAATAATTGAGGGGGGCCAGTGCTGTGGCATAGCGGGTAAAAGCTGCAGCCTACAGTGCTGGAATCCCATATGGGCACCAGTTCAAGTCCCAGCTGCTCCTCTTCCAATCCAGCTCTCTGCTATGGCCTGGGAAAGCAGTGACGATGGCCCAAGTCTTGGGCCCCTGTACCCACATGGGAGACCCAGAAGAATCTCCTGGCTTCAGATCGGCACAGCTTCCACCACTGTGGCCACTTGGGGCGTTAAACCAGTGGATGGAAGACCCCTCTCTCTCTGCCTCTCCTCTTCTCTCTGTGTAACTTTCAAATAAATAAATAAATCTTTAAAAAAAAAGAGCAATAATTGAAAAGAAATCATTCACAGAGCTATCTATATTTTTTAAAATGTTTTTATATGTTAGGGATGAAGAATAAGAAAAATAAATGGCCAAATAAAATTCTCATACAATTGTTATCATAGAAAAATGAAAATCATCAAAAATAGAACAGTATTAAGTATTTCATTAAAAAATAGCTCTAAAGAGATAAGTAACTGCTATAAAAATATGTGTTAAATGTTGCAACAAGGGCCGGCACCATGGCTCACTAGGCTAATCCTCCACCTGTGGCGCTGGCACTCCAGGTTTTAGTCCTGGTTGGGGTGCCAGATTCTGTCCTGGTTGCTCCTCTTCCAGTCCAGCTCTCTGCTGTGGCCCGGGAGTGCAGTGGAGGATGGCTCAGGTCCTTGGTCCCTGCACCCACATGGGAGACCAGGAGGAAGCACCTGGCTCCTGGCTTCGGATCAGCGCAGCACGCTGGCCGCAACACACTGGCCACAACACACTGGCCATAGCGGCCACTTGGGGGGTGAAACAACGGAAATAGGAAGACCTTTCTCTCTCTCTCTCTCTCTCTCTCTCTCTAACTCTGCCTGGCAAAAGAGAAAAAAAAGGTTGCAACAAGAGGAAAACCATGCTGATTTCATAACTAAGGGAGATGAAGACAATGTTGGGAATACCACAAGGTAGAGTAGATAACTACTAGATTAGGGCAAGAGAACTGAGAACAGTTAGCAAAGTATAATGACAAAAAATAACTGAAACTGATAACAGAAAATGAAAGATATAAACACAAAGAAGATACAATATCTAATTTTTGCACCTGAAGAACAGAACTTTAGTCCTGATTCAAAAAAATGCACAGATATCTTGACTTAGTAACCTCAAAAATCTCATGGAAAATGGAATTAAATTTTATGTGGGTACAAAAATTTGAAATGTTTGCCTAGTTTTTTTTCACAATATGCATTTTTGCATAAGGTTTCTGAATATCCCTCTGATACACAATTTCTGTTTTTTGGACCAAAATATGCTTATCTTCTAAATTCATTTTCTATATTTAAATTTTTTCATTTATTTTTTTCACTTCATTTGAAAGGCAGAGAGAGAGAAAGAACCAGGGAAAAGTCTTTCACCTGCTGGCCTACTCCTAAAATGCCTACAACAGTGAGGGCTGGGTCAGGCCAAAGCCAGGAGCAAGGAACTCCATCCAGTTCTCTCACTGGGGGACCAGGCACCCATCGCTGCCTCCCAGGTTGCATTAACATTAGCAGGAAAATGTGATGCGAAGCAGAGAATCTGCAGCTTGCACCAGGCCCTCCAACACAGGAAGCAGGCATCCCAAGTGATGTTCCCATTGTTGTACCAAATGCCTGCCTCTTCATGAATCTTGATATACGTGCCTGCTAAGTACCTCAAACAATCGAGACGGGGTTGGGGAGGAGGGGATTGTACTTTAAATTTTCAATCCACTACAAGTTGACACTTTAATTTAATATGATGATGATGATGATGATGATGATGATAACACAGCAATGTTAAACGACTACAAAACTTCCTAACTGCTGACTTGTTTTCTCTGTCTCATGGACAAACAGTCTATGAACCAGCACTGGTCCACAGATAACATTGTGACAACATGGTGACACTGAGCTAAACAAATTCTCAAGAATGCGATTCAGAAAGAGAAAGGATAGAAGGGGTGGAATACAAAAGACTGAGTAATGGATAATGATGGACAAAGTTAGGCCGTAGCCAAAGTGCCAGACAGAACATGGTGAACAGGAACCATCTGAAGAGAACTTTTGAAGAACTAGTGAATCTTCTCATGTGAAACTTCTAAGATGAATCACAAACCTAAAACAAGATGAATGACAAGGCACACAGCTACATCACAGTGAAAACGTCTAGCACCAAAGTCAAAGGAAATCTAGTGAAGGAGGCAAAGATTAAAAAAAAAAAAATAGCAGAGCAGTAAGAAAATGAGATCAGAAGATGGGCCAAAGAGCTGAATGGATACCCTATCAAAGAAAATATGCAGGTGGCAAATAAGCACATGGAAAGACAGTCTTTTAAAAATATTTTATTAGTATTTTATTTATTTGAAAGACAGAGTTACAGAGAGAGGCAGAGAGAGAGAGGTCTTCCATCCACTGGTTCACTCCCCAAATGGCTGCAGCAGCCAGAGCTGAGCAATCCAATGCCGGGAGGTTCATCCAGGTCTCCCCCATGGGTGCAGGGGCCAAGTACTTGGGCCATCTTCCTATGTGCTCCCAGGTGCATTAGCAGAGACCTGGGTCAGAAGTGTAGTGGCCGGGTCTCGAACTTGTGTCCATATGGGATGCCAGCACTGCCGATGGGGCTTTAACCCACTGTGCTACAGTGCAGTCCCTAGAAAGACATTCTACATCACATGTCATCAAGGAAACACAAATTTTAACAACAAAATTCCACTACAAACCCACTGGAATAGTCAAAACCCAGAACATCGGAAACTTCAAATTCTAGTGAGATTGTAGAACAGCAGGAACTCTACTCTGTTAGCAGTGAGAATATAAAATGGTGTAGCTACTTTGGAAGACACCTTGTGCAATTTCTCACAAAACTGAATATTTGATCCAGCAGTCACACTACTTCGTACCTACCCAGTGGGGCTCAAAACGTATGCTTACAGGGCCTACATTATGGCTTATCAGGTTAAGCCTCTGCCTGTGATGCCAGCATCCCATATGGGCACTGGTTCAAGTACCAGATACTCCACTTCTGATCCGGCACCCTGCTACTGCACCTGGGAAAGCAGCAGCAGATGGCCCAAGTGCCTGAGCCTCTGCACCCATGTAGGAGACCCCAGTGAATATCCAGGCTCCTGGCCAAGCCCCAGCTGTTGTGGCCATTTGGGGAGTGATCAAGCAGATGGAAGACCACACTCTCTGTATCTCCCCTTCCCCCTCTAACCCTCTCTTTCTGTAACTCTGCCTTTCAAATAAAATTATTAAAAAAATGCTTACATAAAAACCTGAAAGCATATGTATAGGGACTTTATTCATAGATGCCAAAATATTCTCAGCATGTGAATTGAGCAACTGTGTAACATCTACCTAATGGAATGTTGTTCAGTGCTAACAAGAGATGAGCGAGTGAGCCATGAAGGCTGGGAGGAACCATAAATACTTATCACTAACTGAAAGAAGGTGCTCTACAAAGGCCACACAGTCTATGATATCAGCCAAATGCCATTCTGGAGACAGAAAAAAAAAATCAGTGGTTGCCCAAGAACGGAGGAGAGTGGAACACAAAGTATTTCTAGGGGTAAAAATACTCTACATGACACGTTAATAGCCAATGGCTATCAATATACATTTAAACACAGCCATATAATGTACAATGCAGAAGCCGAGCCTTAATACAAACTAAAAACCTTGGATGAAGACATTTTGTCAATGTTGGCTCATCAGTTGGAACAAACACACCACTCTGGGGCAAAGGGTATAATTGCAATGGGGGAGCCCATACATGTGCTTGTACAGAGGAGATTATGGGATATCTCTGTGCTTTCAACTTTAAAAAATGCTCCTAAAAAATTAATGCTTAAAACTAGGGCAAGGGAATTGTTGACCTACAAAGATCTGTAATTATATTGAAATAAAAGAGGATAGTAAATATCTTCAAAATGCTCACATCATTATATTCTGAAGATGTTAAGAAAAAGCGCTATTAGGCCGGCGCCACGGCTCAATAGGCTAATCCTCCGCTTTGCGGCACCGGCACACCGGGTTCTAGTCCCGGTCGGGGCGCCGGATTCTGTCCCGGTTGCCCCTCTTCCAGGCCAGCTCTCTGCTGTGGCCCGGGAGTGCAGTGGAGGATGGCCCAAGTGCTTGGGCCCTGCACCTGCATGGGAGACCAGGAGGAAGCACCTGGCTCCTGCCTTCGGATCAGCGCGGTGCGCCAGCTGCAGCGGCCATTGGAGGGTGAACCAATGGTAAAGGAAAACCTTTCTCTCTCTCTCTCTCTCTCACTGTCCACTCTACCTGTCCAAAAAAAAAAAAAAAAGTGCTATCAGTCTTAAATTCTACTACCTTACTAGGCAATAAATGATAGCAAAATTAAGGTATTTTCAAACAGAAGCTTAAGAGTGTGATAGTAAACTGCTTAAGAAATTACAGAAGATGCATTGCAGAAAAAATTATGTATTAAATTTCAAAGAAAGAACTGAAATGGAAAAAGAAATAGTGAACAAAAAAGTCAATAAATACAAATATGGTCTATGTATAACTGCAATTACACTAAAAAACTGCATGAAGGACAAAAGAAAAACAAGGCACACTTGAATTAAGGGCCAAGATATGCATTCTGTGGCACAGCCAATTAAGACGCTGCCTGCAGCACCGGCACCACATATCAGAGCAACAGTTCAAGCCCCAGCTGCCCTGCTTCTGAACCAGCTTCCTGCTCTGCTAGGCAGCAGATGACAGATGTGGGGCCCTGCCACTCACAGGGCAGACCAGGGTGAAGTTTTTGGCCCCTGGCTTTGGCCTGCAACACCCCTGGCTGTTGCAGTCCTTTGGGGGATGAACCAGAAGAAAGAAGATCCATCTCTCTCTGCCTCTCCCCTTTGTCTCTCTGCCTTTGAAATAAATAAATCTTTTTAAAACATAAAATATCTAACAAAATTAATATCCATACCAATGTTCTTTCTTCCATGTAAAAGTACAAAATTTGGAATCACTCTTGTGCATCAGATGGCACATTTGCAAGACAAGATGAAACACTGACTTTGATCTGGCCTTGTTCTGACAGCCACTGGAAACTAAATGCTAATCATGTGATGCAAAAGAGAGAGACAAAGGTGTTGCCCAAGCCATCATTTTCAAGAGAAAGATGAAGTACAAAATGCATAAGGTGTATCCTGCCATATTCCCTTTGCTGTCCACCTTAGTCATTGCCATTTTCTGGGCTTCTGAGAATACATATGTAAAAAATAACATAACGTGTAAATAACAGCATACTATTTTAATTATTTAAGGCCATAACAACTGCAGAACGGTAAACAGGGTAAGCACTCAAAATAGATGCACTTGCTGACTTAACTTTAAAACTTTCATATTTTTTAATTTTTATTTTAAAATCATTTCAAACTTTGAAAAGTTTCAAGAATAATTCAAAAAAATTCCATTTACCCTTCACCAGATTATTGCTTCTAAGTTTTCTTTTTCTCCATGAATTTTCTGAGTTATATGAAAATGAACTGCTTATATGAAGCCTTTTATGCATAGATGCATATTTCCAGATAAAACTATGCCTTTACATAATTGGAGTGGGATTATAAAAATAAAGGATTAAAACTGATTTAAAATTCTTATCTGTCAACCTTGCTCAAATTTGCTAATTTGCACAATATTTTTAATGGAAAAAACCCTGATGGAGGATCCCACATTGCCCTTAGTCTGTTTAATGTCTTTAATGTGACATAGTTCAATCTTTCAATCCTGATCTTGATGGTACCTCTTAAAAAGATCATGGTGCTTGTGGACCAGTGATTTCACCAGTGTCGTTCATGTGGATTTGTCTGCTTCCTAGGAATATGTTCGAGTGATGCATGTTTGACTGGAATGCTGCTGTGGTTATACTGTGCCCACTATGCCTATCACAAAGGTCCACAACCTCAATTTGTGCCACCCCTGTTGACGGTGACTTTAATTGCTTGTTTCATGCAGTGTCTTCCAGGCTTCTTCTCTGCAAAGTTACTGTTTCTCCCTTTACAGTAATAGGTATTTGGAAGAAATATTTTGGAAGCAGACTTCAAAAGGCTTGTGGATAATTTTTAAACACTTATTTTTAAAAGTGATTTTTAAAGTAAAAAAAAAAAAACTTTTGACACTAACAAAGGGTTGTCAACATTTTTGCTGACTTAGAATTATTAAATGCTATTCTCACATTTTTAATTTATTTATTTTTTATCTGAGAAGCAGAGACAGGCAGACAGGGAAAGAGCACTTCCATGTAATGGTTCACTCCACAACTGCTCACAACAGCTGAAGCTTGGCCAGGATGAAACAGGAAGAAGCAAACTCAATTCCAGGACTCCTAGTGGGTGGCAAGAAGTCATGTACTTACATCATCATGTACGCTCCTATGGTGCACATCAAGAAAAAGTTGGATTCACCAAATAGAGCCATGCCTCCAACCTATGCATTCTAATATGGGGATACAGGTTTCCACGTGGCATCTTAACAGCTAGGCTAAATGCATGCCTCTACGTTTTATTTTATTTTTTTAAAGATTTTATTTATTTATGTGAGAGGTAGAGTTACAGAGAGAGAGAAAGGTCTTCCATCTGCTGGTTTACTCCACAAATGGCTGCAATGGCCTGAGCAGGGCTGATCTGAAGCCAGGAGCCAGGAGCTTCTTCTGGGTCTCCCCGATGGGTGCAGGGGCCCAAGCATTTGGGCCATCTTCCACTGCTTCCCAAGCCATAGCATACCTGGACTGGAAGAGGAGCAGCCAGGACTAGAACAGGCACTCATATGAGATGTTGCACTGCAGGCGTAGGCTTGGCACACTAAGGAACAGTGCTAGCCCCTGCATTTTTTTTTTTAATTTATTTATTTGCAAGGCAGAGACAGAGAGAAAGAATGAGAAGGAGAAAGATCAAAATATTCCATCTACTGGTTCACTCCCGAACACTCCCAAGATCTGCATTAGCAGGAAGCTGGAAATGGGAGCTGAAGCCAGGAATTGAACCTAGGCATTCTAACATGAACCACAGACATTCCAACCAGCATCTTACCCACCAGGATGAACAGCCACATCCACAAAATTTTTTTAAAGATTTTATTTGAGAGGTAGAATTACAGGCAGGGAGAGGGAGATACAGAGAGAAAGGTCCTCCTACCATTGGTTCACTCTCCAAATGGCCACACCAGAGCTGCACCGATCCAAAGCCAGGAGCCAGGAGCCTCCTCTGAATCTCCTATGTGGGTGCAGGGGCCCAGGGACTTGAGCCATCTTCCACTGCTATCCCAGGCCATAGCAGAGAGCTGAATTGGAAGAGGAGCAGCCAGGACTAGAACCGGCACCCATACGCGATGCTGGCACCGCAGGCAGAGGATTAACCTACTGTACTGTACTGAACCGGCCCCTCAAACAATTATTTTTTTTTCAAGTGTACCTTCTGCTCATAATAATGTCATCACAGATAACACTGGTCTATAGACTGTATTCTGAAACCACTCACAATTCATTCAAACCCATCTTCAATGAAGTACATGAAATTCAGAGAGGTTCAATAATTTACACAAATTTGCTTAAGAGCTGCGACTAGTCCAGGGTCTTTTGACTATATCATGCTGAATTCTATTTGGTGTAGTAATAGCAGCAAAGGTCTTTTATACAGGCTTTATGGTTTTTTTGTTTTCTTTTTATTCTAATTGCTTCTCATTTTACTATTTTTTGGCTCCTCACCAATGTGGTAAAACTATACTGTTGAAACATCTGTGGGTTTGCCCCATGCGCACTACAGTTTTACTGACAACCTTGCTTAAAATCTCCATCAGAAAAATTTGTGTTACTTTCCTTGGTTCTGACTGATGAGCTATAACCATAAACCTTTCAAACTCTTAACAGGAAAGGGATATTCTGCCTTTTTAATTTCCTCACCATGTTCTAAGCCTGCCTATGTATAAAACACTCGGGTGATCCTTGCACCAAGAGTGAGGGCACAAGATGCTAATCTGAATTATTATGGATGGAGCATTGCTTTGTTTGTCAATGAGGAGTAAGAATAATTTCTGTTTGCCTCGCATTTATCTTCAGAAACATTTCTATTATCTCTATTTGCATAGAGGGATAGAATTAATCATGCACTGAAAACCGTTTAATGTTCCAACATCACTCAAACGGCTCCCCAATGAGCTGGAAACATGCTCTCTATAGGCTAGGTATCTAATATATTAATTTAAATCTCTTGATGCCTTATATATTTCAAAATGTCTAGTGAAAGGATTGTATACTGCAAGAATAACTTTAAACAATGGATTATGATAGTTTTCCAGGAAATGATCTAAGGATATGAGTCTCAGTGCCTAGCAACACCACTTTCCTAGACAATTTATATGCAACAGTCTGTAGCGATTTTATTATGCATGTGTAATTCAATTCTTTTGAGTCATGATTATCACCATCAAGAGGCGTTTACTGAGTCGTTGACTGTTATACAAGTACACATCCTATCAAAACAATAAAGGTTTTCAAAAGATGGAGAAGAATCTGTTCCATTTTAACAAAAGTCCTTTGTCTGTAAGATACTCTTGAATGTGGCAGTTGGCAAACTGAGATGCCCACTCATGCCCAAACATGAGTGCACACACACAACCACACACCTTCAAACAAAGAAGAAATTGAGAGAACAAACAATCTATCTGGAGTTTATGCCTAATTTCTTAGAAGCCTTAAAACTTTGGATCGAGGCATTCTAGGTTAAAACAAGACACTTGGTAACAAAAGCAGGCCCAATAAAGTGGTGACTATCTCTTCAGTGCAGTAACACAAGAGTGAATGTTATATAGATAATTCAAGAACTATTCATTCCTTATGTAGACTGGACTTCCGGAAAAAACAGTAACATCCATTGTAGCAAGGTGCATCACCCTTATATAATTCATCAGGAAATCAACCTCAGGGCACACAGCAGGGAGGAGGAGCTAAATTCAAAGAACCCAACGTTTTCTTTATTTTTTACAGAACAACAGCATCCCTCATTTGGAAATCAGCACCAGCCCTGGAAGAAGAAAGCCCTCTTTCACACTTGGCTGAAGTCAAAGGCACAGGAAGTGAGGAAGGGAAAAATTCACACAAAGAAAAGTGGAGAGATTCCGGCAGAAAGTAGAGACTACAGTCATTTGAGGTTGTGGAAAGGAGACAGCAAAGAATGAGCAAGAGGGAGACAACTGACAGGATCAGAGGCAGCAAGCTGGAAAGAGGTCAACACCCATATGGCACTCCTGACATCTCTGGTTGTGGGCTCTGAAGCTAAGAGGACCTTAGAGCAGAAATGACTCTGTAAGCATCAGAGATTATGAATGCTCCCCATGATGCCTCACGCCCCAGGACGGCAATGCCGAATACCAGGCAGATGCCATTCTACACATCCCAGCTGCACAATCACCTCACAAAGATGATGTGGTTTTTTTAAAGATGTATTTATTTATTTGAAGGGCAAAGTTACAGAGAGGCAGAAGCAGAGAGAGAGAGGGAGAGAGGGAGGGAGGGAGGGAGGGAGGGAGGGAGGTCTTCCATCGGCTGTTTCAATCCCTATATGGCAGCAGACTGAGAGACACAGTCAGGTGGGCGGAAGGGAGGGGGAAGAAAAAGGGAGAGGGGGAAGGAGAGAGAGCCCTCACATCCACTTTTTCATTCTCCAAATGCCCACAATGGCATCCAGCAGGGAGCCAGGAACTCAATCCCTGTCTCCCAATTGAGTGGCAGAGACTTAATTATGTAAACCACTGCTGTTGCTTCCCAGGGTCACATTAGCAGGAAACTGGAATGAGGATCCAGTGCAAGAGATCAAACCAAGGTACTCTGATGTGGGAAGTGGGCACCCTAACCTGTGTCTTACCCATGAAATGCCCAGCCCTTATGTGACCTTTAGAACAGAAATGATAACTGCACATTCCACCCTGAAATACTTCAACATTTCAAAAAATTCCTTAAAAAAGAAATTTTTTTTTTGCCAGATCATAATTACTCTGATCATGTTCAGGTCCATAATTATCATCCTTTTTTTAAAAAAAATTTATTTTATTTACTTGAAAGACAGAATGACAGAGAGAGGCAGAGACAGACAGAAAGGTATCTTCCATCCATTAGTTCATTCCCCAAATAGCCACAATGGTCAGGGCTGGGCCAGACCAAAGCCAGGAACCAGGAACTACATTTGGGCCTCCTACATGGATACAGAGGTCCAAGTACTTGGGCCTTCTTGTACTGCTTTTCAAGGTACATTATCAGGGAGCTGATTGGAAGTGGAGCAGCCAGAACTAGGACCAACACTCTGATATGGGATGGGATGTCACAGGTGCTAGCTTAACCCCCTGGGCCACAATGCCAGCCTGCATAATTATCTTCCAGGTAAACCACTAGAAAGAACTGATATCTGAGTCACAAAGAATAAAAACAGGCTCTGTACTGGTTCAGAATGAAAAGTTAACAGGATCGCGTTTGCCATTTTTACATCAGACGGAGACACGCAGAGTCAGTGAGGTACTCAAGCAGAGAAAACAGGCTATAAGCGCTCAGCCATAGGCCATCGTCCTCATGTTTCCAGGGGTCCTCCTTTCCATATACTACTCTCTAACAAAGGATAGCACTGTGGAGACAATATGGACTGATGTGACAGTAAGAAATTAATATGCTTGGGGGCCTAACCATCTAAGTAGAAAGTCCATTACATTGAGTAAGTAATGGCCATTCTCTTTCACCTTCCCAGTATTCAAATTTCTGTTTACACACAGCCTTCTCCAGGAGAGCTTGAAGTCTAAATTTCAAGGCAAAAAGGAGAGTCAGAAGGAGAACTCTATTTAGCTTCAGAATCAACTCTCACCCTCTAATCAATCGGAAAATCTGTATTTTTCAATGGTCACAAAAGATGACATCCTTGGATTTCATGAGTTGTCTTCAGTCTGTGACCCATTCATTTAAACTCAGAATAGTCAACAGGTTGTTAAACACTTGCTAAGCACGCTACTTGGAACTGGGAACTTCACCCCCACATCAATCATGTATGAAAGAACAGTTACAGACAGGTGAAGTAAGAGGTCTGAAGGATGTTGACAGCCCTCGTCCAGGAAGATTTTGTGATTTCAAGACAGACACAGTCAGACCACTGAAAGGGGCAGAGTTGAGGCAGAGTATCTTCTAGATCACAGAGACCAAGTGTGTGGAGGGGAGAGGATAGGAAGGATGGTATCTCCTCCCAAACACTCCCAAATCTCCACTCAAAGTTTTTCTGCACTTTCTGCTTCATGCTAATGTTTGCGGGTATATTTTACCTCTAATACTAAATCTGAAAATACAAACCGTAGAGATTGCTATTCTGTATTTATCATAACTGCAAAAACATCCTCACAGTTCATGTAAAGTCGTCACACATTAATCATTAATTCGTGGAAATGAAGTAAGGCTGTGAGGATCATGGATCATATGGGAATGAGTATTCTATGCACCAGTAGGTATGGGATCAAGTGCACACAGAGCTACAAACTCACAGATACTCAGTAGAAGTCAAGGAGGGACTCCCATGACAAGGAAAATGGCACTTCCCACCCTAGAAGTGAAAGAAATATACTTGTAAGGATACAGAGACACCTACACCTGGGATTTGTGGAGGATCCATTAGGGAAATGGTGGCCCCAGCACTGAGATGGATAAAACCTGCAAGCAAAGATCCAACAGATCTTCAGGCAGACAGCCTGGCTCTGAGTGCAGACTTGGATGCTCACACTCAAGGAGGCCAGGTGAGGGGCACAACACACCAGCCGGCACTTCTCTCTTCCTGCTTTCCTCCTCCTTTCTTCCTCCTGCCCTGAGCTGTTATTTTCAGATCTGTCTCAATATTCTCTCACAATTCTGCAGTCCCTTATCTTATTCCAGCTCTGTCAGCTCTAAACTTGTAAACTTAGGTTCCAATTTGAATTCCCTTTATATTTTGCTATACCTACATATAGGAGGAAAACAAGGCAAGGAAGGAGACACTTAGAAAAAGTACAAGCATAGGTTACAGTAAATCACAGTCTTGCTAAACCTAGCACTCCAAACATTTTGAAAATTAAAAATTTCTTTTTTTTATTTTTTATTTTTTTGACAGGCAGAGTGGACAGTGAGAGAGAGAGACAGAGAGAAAGGTCTTCCTTTGCCGTTGGTTCACTCTCCAATGGCCGCCGCGGCCGGCGTGCTGCAGCCCGCGCACCGCGCTGATCCAATGGCAGGAGCCAGGAGCCAGGTGCTTTTCCTGGTCTCCCATGGGGTGCAGGGCCCAAGCACTTGGGCCATCCTCCACTGCACTCCCTGGCCACAGCAGAGGGCTGGCCTGGAAGAGGGGCAACCGGGACAGAATCCGGCGCCCCGACCGGGACTAGAACCCGGTGTGCCGGCGCCGCTAGGTGGAGGATTAGCCTAGTGAGCCGCGGCGCCGGCGAAAATTAAAAATTTCAACTAGGACTTCCAGAAAAATAAGATAAGAAACTAAACAAAAGGCATTCTACGGGACACCACAATTATCAAATGGATTGTTAAAAAATTGTGAATTATCATACATCAAAAAATAGGGTAATTTAGAATAAAGAAATAAATTCCTAGACATCCCACCAAAACTGAGCCATGGAGAAATAGAAAATTCGAACAAACCCAGTAATGTTAAAAAGTCTACCATCAAGGGGCCGGCGCTGTGGCACAGCAGGTTAAAGCCCTAGCCTGAAGTGCTAGTATCCCACATGGGCACCAGATCCTGTCCTGGCTGCTCGTTTTTTAATGCAGCTCTCTGCTATAGCCTGGGAAAACAGTGGAAGATGGCCCAAGTGCTTGGGCCCCTTGCACCCATGTGGGAGCCCTGGAGGAAGCTCCTGGCTCCTGGCTTCAGATTGGCGCAGCTCTGGCCCTTGCGGCCATCTGGGGAGAGAACCAGTGGAAGGAAGATCTCTCTCTGTGTCTCTACATCTCTCTTTAACTCTTTTAAATAAATAAAACAAATCTTTTTAAAAAAAAGTCTCCCATCAAAGAAAAGCACAATATCAGACAGCTTCACTGTTGAGTTACAACAAAAAGTTAAAAAGAACTAATACAAATTTCTATTTTAACTTTTATTTGATAAATATAAATTTCAAAAGTACAACTTTTGGATTATAGTGGCTTCCCCCTCCCATATCCACCCTCCCACCCGCAACCATTCCATCTCCCACTCCCTCTCCCATCCCATTCTTTATCAAGATTCATTTTCAATTATCTTTGGGTTTTTTGTTATGTTCTTTTGATATTTGGTTAAGGTTTATGCATTTAAAAATTTTATGATATTTTTTCATGTTAATAAATATAAAGAGTGCATATTCAATGTAGTTCATCGATAAAATTCATTTTTTAACTTTTATTTTATGAATATAAATTTCCAAAGTACAGCTTTTGGATTACAGTAGCTTCCCCCCCCCCCCATAACTTCCCTTCCACCTGCAACCCTCCCATCTCCAGCTCCCTCTCCCATTCCATTCACATCAAGATTCATCGTCAATCATCTTTATATACAGAAGATCAATTTAGTATATATTAAGTAAAGATTTCAACAGTTTGCACCCACACAGAAACACAAAGTGTAAAGTGCTGTTTGAGTACTAGTTGTAGCATTAATTCACATTGGACAACACATGAAGGACAGAGATCCTACATGGGGAGTAAGTGCACAGTGACTCCTGTTGTTGATTTAACAGTTGACACTCTTGTTTATGGCGTCAGTAATCTCCCTAGGCTCTTGTCATGAGCTGCCAAGGCTATGGAAGCCTTTTGAGTTCGCCAATTCCAACCTTATTTAGACAAGGCCATAGTCAAAGTGGAAGTTCTCTCCTCCCTTCAGAGAAAGGTACCTCCTTATTTGATGGCCCGTTCTTTCCACTGGGATCTCACTCACAGAGATCCTTCATTCAGGTCATTTTTTTTTTTGCCAGAGTGTCTTGGCTTTCCATGCCTAAAATACTCTGATGGGCTTTTTAGCCATATCCCAATGCCTTGAGGGTTGATTCTGAGGCTAGAGTGCTGTTTAGGACATCTGCCATTCTATGAGTCTGCTGTGTATCCCGCTCCCCAGGTTGGATCGTTCTCTCCTTTTTAATTCTATCAGTTAGTATAGCAGACACTAGTCCTGTTTATGTGATCCCTTTGACACTTAATCCTGTCATTATGATCAATTGTGAACTGAAATTGATCACTTTGACTAGTGAGATGGCATTAGTACATGCAACCTTGATGGGATTAAGAACTAATACAAATTTCTATCAGACTCTTCTAAAAAAAAAACCTCTGTGTGCAAGGACTACTTACAAACTGGTTTTATGAGGCCAACATCACCCTGTTACTAAAGCCAGAGAAGGCCACTACCGAATAGAAAATTGCTACCTAATAACCCTTATGGACATAAATGCAGAAACCTTCAATAAAACACTAGAAAACTGAACACAGAACAGAATTCAACAATGCAACAACAATTAAAAGAATCATTCACTATAATCAAGTGGGATGTATCCTTGAATGCAAAGATGGTTCAATGAATGCAAATCTATAAATATAAAAAATACCGTAATGTTATAGAGGATAAAAATGTGATCACCTCAAAATATACAGAAAGTCATTTGACAAAATTTCCTAACCTTTCATGATTACAAAAAGACACATTCACTGTATTTAGTTATATAGGGAAAGTGCCTCAACACAGGTTGTATCAACAAACCTGTACTTACTTTCATACCCAACAGAGTTAAGTTGGAAACTTTTTCTCTAAGATCAGGAACAACAGTACATGTTACCTGAAGTCCAAGCCAGAGAACAAAAAGGCATCCAAACTGAAAAGGAAGAAGTGAAATTATCTCTATTTGTTGAAGACATGACCTTCTATGCAGAAGTTCTTAAAGACTCCACCAAAAACAAAATTAAAAAAACTACTATATGTAACAAATAAAGTGTCAGAATCTACAAAATTAACATATAAAACTCAATGATACTTCCATATGTTAGTAACAAACTATCTGACAGGCAATTAGGAAAATATTCCTAGTTGCAAGACTGACAACAAAGGCATAGCTGTAAATTTAAACAGCATAGAACAATTTGCAGGACACTGTGCTAAGTGAAATAAGCCAGGCACAGAAAGACAACTACATGTGATGTCAACTACATGTGAAGTCTAAAAATGTTGAATTCATAAAAGCAGAAAGCAGAGTGATGGTTTCCAGAGGCTGGAGAGGGGTGGACATGCAGAGGGAGGGAAAGTTGAGTTACTGATCAAAGGAAAGAGTGTTAAGTCTCAAAAAGGAAGGAAGAGCTTTAAGATTCACTGTGCCACATGGTGACAATAGTCAATAATAATATGTTGCTTATTTCAAAATAAGTAAATGTCAAATCTTTCAGCATAAAAACTCATAAATTAGCCAAATAATAGATATGCTAATTAGTTTGATTTAATCATTCTCCATTGTATGCACATATCAAAATATCACATTGTGCATCACAAATGTGCACAATTATAACTTAATAAAAATAATATTAATAATTAAAATTAAGGATTCAATCTGGGACTTTCAGGTAGCTGAGGAAAATGATAGTCACCTAAAAACCTATTTGTCAGTATTTCCTTCGAAAAAGAAAAACCAAAAACAGAACTACAAGGGAAAACTAAATCAACACAAAAACCACACACTCAAAATCAGTACAAAATACCAATATTTCAAGTAGTTTAACAGAGAAAAATCACCATCCCCCTACACAATTTCTAATGTCCCTGTTCCATACCTGAAAATCACCTTGAAGCTTTGTGGTAAGAAAAGGAGGTTGAGAGGTAATTGATGGGAATTCAGGAAGGAAGCCAGCCAGAGGACCTATAACAGTTCCCAAACCACATCAACAAGAAGGGAACGTTAGCCCTCCTACCCACGACCCAACCCACAGAAGACATAATGGCTGAGAAAACTGCATTTATAATAAGTAAAAATAGTTGAATCCAGATCTAAGGCTGAGAAAATACAAAATAAGCCAAGAATATCTCATGGTGCTAGAAGGTAAGAAAGTACTCAAAATTGATGGGTCAAACTGATAGGAAACAGAAGCCAACATGAAGACAGTCCTAATATCAAAATTTGGAACAATTTGAGCAATAAGGTAAACAGCAAATTTGGATGATTGCTCAGAGAAGAAAATAAATACCCAGGAATCTATACTGATATAAATAAACCAATAACTTACTCAGAGAGAAGATACAGTAATTCCTTAAAGAAGAATTCCACCAGTAGGCAAACACCATAGTAACAACTGCTATAGGCCAGAACCATCAGTGGATGTTCAGATGCTAAAATTAATGAACAAAAAACAGAAAGAGAAACAAAATCTCCCTGCAAGATACTACACAGGATAAAATGGTGGCTTCACAATGCAACAAAACAGATAGTCATTTCTGTAACCCAAAGTGGCATCACAGGAAAGGGACAAACCCACATCAATATCAGGTACCCCTGTAATGATGCATGAGCAAGTAATATCACTTTTATTATTTTTCTAAAAATTGCATAACATTCCTGAAGGAAGGATAAAAGGAAGGTGGTGGAAAAGAGAGGGAGGGAGGGAGGGGCTGGCACTGTAACATAGTAGGTAAAGCCTCCACTGCCAGCATCCCATATGGGCACCAGATCCTGTCCTGGTTGCTCCTCTTTGAATACAGCTCTTTTATGGCCTGGGAAAGCAGTAGAAGATGACCCAAGTCCTTGAGCCCCTGTACCCACACAGGAGACCTAGAAGAAACTCCTGGCTTCGGATCAGTCCAGCTTTGACCATTGTGGCCACTTGGGGAATGAATTAGCCGATGGAAGACCTCTCTCTCTCTCTCCATTTCTCCCTCTGACTGTAACTCTGCCTCTCAAATAAATCTTAAAAAAAAATGGATAATGGGTAGGAAAGAGGAAGACAGTCTTGTTATATTCTTAGAATTTTATCTATGAACTACATTGAATGTGTACTCTTTGTATTAATATATTAACAGAAAAAATATCATAAAAATTTTAAATGCATAAACCTTAGCCAAATATCAAAAGAACGCATTAAAAAACCAAAATCAGTAAACAGTCTCCAAAAACCTACATAGTCCTCCAAAAACACTTCCAGGCTATTATAAAAAAAAAAACCAAGGAACTGAGGCCCAGTGTTATGGCACAATGGGTTAAGCTTCCACCTACCATGCTGATATGTCATTACAGAGCACCAATTTGATCCTGATAAAATAAATACTAAAAAACAAACATAGGAAAGTGTATAGAGTCTCAGGACTAAGAAGACTTGATTACTAAATATACTTTTGGATTCTGGATTGATTTTTAAGCCAATACAGGATATTAATAAGAAAACTGGGGGCCAGTGCTATGGCACAGCAGGTTAATGCCCTGGCCTGAAGCGCCGGCTTCCCATATGGGCGCCAGTTCTAGTCCCAGCTGCTCCACTTCCATTACAGCTCTCTGCTTTGGCCTGGGAAAGCAGTAGAAGATGGCTGAAGTCCTTGGGCCCCTGCATCTACTTGGGAGACCCAGAAGAAGCTCCTGGCTCCTGGCTTTGGATCAGCGCAGCTCTGGCCATTGTGACTAATTGGGGAGTGAACCAACGGATGGAAGACCTCTCTCTCTCTCTCTCTCTCTGCCTCTCCTCTCTCTGTATAACTCTTTCAGGTAAATAAATAAGTCTTTAAAATAAGAAAACTGGCAAAAACTCAGTAAGTCTATAGATTAATTAACTACACTGATGTTAATATACTGATTTCAACCTCTATACTGTGCTTGTGTAAGACATTAACCTGAGGAAGATGGGTAAAAAGTTTTTGGGAACTCATACAGCATTTAGCAATTTACTGGAATTGACAACTAGTTCAAAGTCAACATTTTTTTTAGAGTTGTTTTGTTTTGGTTTTTTTTTTGGACAGGCAGAGTGGAGAGCGAGAGAGAGACAGAGAGAAAGGTCTTCCTTTGCCGTTGGTTCACCCTCTAATGGCCGCCGCGGCTGGTGCAGCGTGCTGATCTGATGGCAGGAGCCAGGTACTTATCCTGGTCTCCCATGGGGTGCAGGGCAAAGTCAACATTTTAAAAAGAAAACTTTAAAAACTAACATAACATGGTAATCTTTTAATTACCCAAGTTTCTATTCAAAAACCACCAAGTGAGGTGAAAATTATTGAATTTCTAGCAGATGCTTTAGGGTGCTTGTTATCTGTCAGGCATTGTCTGATGAGAGATATATAGGGTTGAGCAAGACAAGACAGACCAAGGTCTAGTCTCAGGGTATCTGTGTTCTCAGGGAGATCAGGAAAAGAAAAGAAACAAGTAAATATGCTAAATCAGGAAGACATGAGAGAGGAATGATGGATGGCAATGCAGACAAAGGGAAGAGCTATTACGATGTGTCTAAGGCGGGAACAAGCTTGAGGAGAGAGCACACGCCTACATTTTACTTACTTCATCATTGTCCCATGGGAAAATAAACTCACATTGGCCCGAGGTAACTTCTCTTCCTATAAGCTGTTTTCTACACTTAATAGCTTTCATAAATCTCTGTCCAGCAACAGTTCCCATGTCAACCGTAACTATAAAAGCCTGCACTGACCCCACAATATCTTGCGACATGAGGATTGTGCTAACTTGCTGCTATCAAACATTAACAGTCCAAGAACGTTTCCCAAGCAATTCTAAAGAGTCTATTGAAGCCTTGTCTAAGAATGTAGCACCCTAATGCATTCACACAATTCAGGTAGCCTAATTCTCCAAACACTGAGCCAAGGCAGTCTCTCACAGCCAAATGCCATAGAGATTTTTCTGTTCTGTGCATCCATAAGGGAAAAAAAGGATGAGCTCAAGAAATTATGTAGTCTTTCATTGTAAATACATGAATTTTGTGTATGTCGTATTGGCATAGGAAAGCTGTAAGAAAAAATGAGTACACTCTAGAAATTTAACATAATTTAGATGTTTGTAGGTCACACTTCATTTATTAGTACAAATAAAGTAATGATAACAACTGTAATCCCAATTCCCTATCTTTGTTTTCATTTGTTTATAAATATCTGTGTACTGTATTCCTAAGGGAAACAAAGAAAATGTTCTATTTTCTATGCCCTGATTTGTTTTCTGATATAGACCTACACAATCCACCCAGTTCCATCAGCAACTACCCATTCAATAAAATGCTTGACCTCCTCTGAATTTGTTTAGTAAAGTTCTCCCTTATGGATTCAAGAGGTAAGAAATAAAAAGTTTGTGAGGTTGATCATTTTGGTTCCTGCTGTTTCAATCCTCTGCAGAAGCTGGGAAACATTATATCTCCTTTTTTCATTCCTTCAAATAAAAAAATACCTTTTTCATATTCCCTGGACTGATACCAGACACATTCATCACTGTGGAGCTCATGTTAGACTACCCACAGCAGACAACCAAGGTTTCCAAATATTTTCCAGCTATGACTAGCAAGAAATTAAATGCATTTAATGAATACGAAACAATAGATTTTGATTGATTTTTGAATTTGTTTTCTGCCTCTCTGGGCTCTCTCAGGAGAACATCTACACACTCCAGTCCTTCCTTGGCGAGTCTCCAGGGATGTGGTCATGGGTGATTACACTGTGCCTTTCACAAGTCACATCTTCTTCCTGGTGGATGCCCTATGTGTCTGACTGTGTGGGGAGCAACTGGGAGCAACTCAGACTAGACTAAGTTACTGGAATTAAGACTTATTCTGTGCATCTGCTCTCCCACAATATGGCGCTGGGAGAGGAGGAAACAGCTTCTACGCAGCTGCCTCCAGTTCAACCAACAATCTGCAGGACCTGCTCCTGATTGGAGGAGAGCAGCATACTCGGCGTGTGGGTAGCAGAGTTGGGATTGGTGGAAGAGGACTATAAAGGAGGAGAGAGACAGCATGCACCAGGAACATCTGAGGAACATCTGAGCAGCCCCCGAGAGAGCCGGCCGGCGGTGTGCCGCTCCCCCATGGAAGTGGGGAAAGTGGCAGGGGGAACCGCCCTTCCACGGAGGTGGAAGGGACAGTAGCCAACCCGGGAAGCACCAGCAGCAAACCCGGGGAGGGCCGAGCAGACAAAAGAACAGCGCAGGGTTTAGTGTCGTTCCTCCACGAAGACGGGGAGCGACACCTGTGGCCATGTGTTCCCCTCTCAGGAAACTTATTTATACCATAAAATGCCCTTCTGGCTCCCATCTTACCTATATCTAGTTTATTCATACAAACCTATTCACCTTCTGTGAGAGTCCCAACAATGAAAAAAGTCAGGTCTAAGTATGCCATTTGGGTAAGACACAGAGGAGGCAATTCAACAAAACACATGTAATCAGAAAACCAGTTTATTACTTAAATTTCACAACAGGAAACAACACAGTTCCCAGGGTCAATGGGGAGTGAGGAGACACCTGGAACTTGTATGCTCAAAAAAGAAGTGGGGATCAAGAACATGAGAGGGGGTAAAAAGCCTTCACTGGGTACAGAGAACTCCCCCAAGCAGACTACTATAAGGACCAACAACTGGAAGAGGCAGAGAACTGGAAACTCTGCCAAGGGTGATTAAGCTCAGCTTTTAGAATAAGACAGTTAAACCTACATGCGCAACAACCACCAAGACAGCATAAAATGTAGAGATTCACAGCATTTCTTTCTCGAAGTATATAATAATCAGCGTTCTGGGAGCCCACTGCTGTATTTCTGTCTTACAGATAAAATTATTTTCTTCCAAGCAAGAGGAAAAATACATTTCCTTTAACTATAATCATGCCTGAGAAAGGCATTTTAATAGCTCCTAAGATAAAGGATGTAAGTATCCCAAGTGATAACTGAAGCACTTGATGCATTTTCATCATTCCTGGAATAAACATGAACAATGAGACATTTAAAAAAAAAACAGCCAAAGTGTGAGTTTTTAAAAGTGCAGTACACTTAACACAGTGTTATACATCTTCTCTCACTTAACTTCAGTTACACATCTATTACAGTTGCCTGCTGTATTATATGGTTACTCTTACTAATTGCATGGTTGCCTCACACAGAACTGGGCTCTACTCCTTTTTCTATCTCTAAATGTTGGGAAAGTTCCATACATACAGTGAATGATCAACATATGTTTGATGAAGAAGAGAATAAACATATTTTAAGTTAAGTGACAGGGCTGATCTACATCAGAAACCTCATATCAGTAGTCTATAAATTAACCCTGAGCTCCCAAAAGGGGAGAAATTATATTTTGTATCAAATCTTATTCTAAAACTTGTTACTTAAAGAGCTACCTACTAAGAAAAAAATTAAAAATATCAAGGTACTTATACAATAAGTAGGCCTATTATTTCATGATGTATACTTTTCAAAGAGTTTCCACGTCTATTATCTCACCTTTCCTTTATAACAACTATGGAGTTCCTAAGTAGACAAGATGGATCTTCGACTCCAGTTTACAGTCACATGAACATGACAGAAAGGCCAAGACACCTGCTGTTACACAGCTAGAAGGACACTTGGAGTTCATTTGGTTTCTGAGAAGAGCAAACAGACGACTTGGAAGCCACAAAGTTTCTCATAGTTACACATCAAGCCAACAGCATAGAGAATAGCAGGACTCAGCGTCAACATAAAGCCAAAGGGTTCATCATTCCATTGGAAGCATGCAATTCGCAAGGCATTTTTACATTGAACTTTTCTAACTTCATGGTTAGAGTGATGTCAGTGTCAACATTCTCATATTATGAGGAATAGTTCTAATTTTCCTCAAAAATGAGAAACTGTAAAATTCTTACTTACAAGCAGGCATGCCAATCAGCCTGTCATAGGAGACACAATCAGACAGATCAGAGAAAAGTTCCATCTTTGGCAAGAAAATGCAAATGATAAACTTCAGATATTTTCACTGTCCCTGGCCTCAGAGCGCACAGAGCACAGACAGGTGAGCTCTCACAAATAACACAAACTCCTGCCAAGTTGGTACGTTTTTACTAAGGTTTTCCTCCAGCAGTACTTCTAGACTTTAAGATAAATTGCTGTTATTTTTCTATATATTATTAATTATATATTAATATATAATTATATAATAAATTAATAGTTCCTGTCTCTTTCAGCCAGTTCACAATACTACCACAGATTTCAGGAAGTTCACGTGCCTCACTTGACTCCCATGCACTGGAAGTGAAATGGTATGAGACTCAGGACAGTTGACACCCAGTACTGGTTCTGACCTCAAAGATGCTTAGTTCCCTCTCTGGGAATCAGTTCTCTCATCTACAAATTGAGGGAGGGTCCAGGAGAAGGATGGACTTGGTGTGCTCTACTTAAGAGGGCTCACAACAGTAGTACAACGAGGCTACAAAGAAGCAGGGCATACTGACAATATGCCCCAAAGATAAACAGAGAAAGAGCTATGAAGATAAACAGAGAAACAAGGACATGCTCAGGAACCGGCTATAGCTTCTTACCTGCTGCTCCAGAATCAAAGGGTCTTTGCAGAGTAATTCTCAGTGGCTTTGGAAGATAGTTAATAAAAAATTTTGTAACAGTCCTCCCCTCCTGGGAATCTTCAGTGGAAAGTATATTGGCCCTTCTGGGAGTAAAATCTCTCAGTACTGATGGTACATTATAGAGAAGAATATAGAGGTGGAAGACAATGGATGTAGATCAAGAAGAAGGGTGAAATTGGAGATGAAACAGGATAGTGAAATGCTCCAGGATGTCTTAGTGGAGCCCAACACAACTTGTATTTTTGTAGAGATTCCAAAAATCCCTTGGAATCTCTTTCCGTGAGATGATACACTTAAAAGCTCTTAGGGAGCTATTTTCTACTTTGGATAATGGGGGAAAGAAAATAAGAATAAACCAAAAAAGGAGAATTGCTCCCCAACCAATCTTTGGGAATGATTTTAAACATCAAGGGGGAAATGGTTTAGGACTAGAAACTGAAAGACTGAGTTTCTGGCACTAGTTGGGTTGCTATTCAGAGACTGGACAAGAGAGTAGAGCTTAGAGTTGAGATCATAGCTGTCTTCATGGAGATGTTCCCCAATAGATGTATCAGGAAAAGTAAGCTGTATACGAACAAGGCAACATGTTGGTCCAATTCAGAAAACACTAGCATTCCTTCTAGTGGATTAATGGGTTGCTGATATTAATATGATTCTGACGGAAGAACACAAAGAAGGTCCCCACTAGTTTTAGATAGAGGCTGTTTTAATGGGAATTCCCAGAAGCCCTAAGGGGGCTTTGGATGCCCTAATAGTCCTGCATGTTACTACTTCTTTTTTATTTTTTTTTTTATTTTTTGACAGGCAGAGTTAGACAGTGAGAGAGAGAGACAGAGAGAAAGGTCTTCCTTCCGTTGGTTCAACCGCCCCCCAAATGGCCGCTACAGCGATCCGAAGCCAGGAGCCAGGTGCTTCCTCCTGGTCTCCCATGCAGGTGCAGGGCCCAAGCACTTGGGCTATCCTCCACTGCCCTCCCGAGCCACAGCAGAGAGCTGGCCTGGAAGAAGAGCACCTGGGACAGAATCCGGCGCCCCAACCGGGACTAGAACCCGGGGTGCCAGCGCCACAGGCAGAGGATCAGCCTAGTGAGCCACGACGCTGGCCTGCATGTTACTATTTCTAACAAGCCATTTGTTCCATTTGGCTTTACAACACTTGATTATTTTCTCCTCTTCTGTGTAGCCTGTTGGAGAGAACAACACAGTGAACTTGGCTCCAAGGTATGAAGCATGGTGTTTGAAGAGCTTGCAGCTAATTCTAAAGCCCCAAAGTCCTCCCATTATTTGATTTCTGATTGGCACTGTAACTTGGCTTGTAACTCTAAGTCATACTAGATCCCCCTTGTTCTAATTATATGTCCCCAGTTATCAATTAGCCCATTTTCAGTGTCTAAGCACTACCCTCCTCTTACATTGCGCCTAATTGGTGCCTCTATCTCCTATATGAATACCAAATTTCATCCTTCCTACTCCTTTCCCAACATGATCATTATCTCTCATAGTTTTCCAGAGATAACCAGATGTCTTATGGTAAAAATCCAACTCCTTAGTATGACCATGATCTAAGGTCCTACATATACTTCCAGCCCTAACTCCCAACTTTATCATCTTGCGCTATGCTCCCCAGTTTTGAATAATGGTTGGCACAGGCATTCTGGTACAGCAGGTTAATCCTGAGACACCAGCAACTGGAATCAGTGTATCAGTTCAAGTCCTGGTTGCCCCACTTCCAATCCAGCTCTCTGATAATGCACCTGTGAAAGCAGAAGATGGCTCAAGTGTTTGGGCCCCTGCCACCCACATAGGATATCCAGATGAAGTTCTAGGACCTAGGCATGGGCAAGGTGCAGCCCTAGCCATTGTGTAGATTTGGGGAAATAAACCAGTGGATGGAAAATTTCTTTCTCTCTCTCCCTCCCTCCCTCTCTCCCTCTCTCCTTCTCTCCCTCTCATTCTGCCTTTCAAATAAATAAATTTTTTTAAAAAATGGTTACAATTCTTGGAATACATAATGCAGGTTTCATGCATGCTCTTATACCTCCTGCTCTCCTTTCCCTACCCCTTCCTTTGCCAACCTAACTCCTACTCTCCAAACCTCACTCATACATGATGCACCTGTATAAAACTTTACTCCATACCCTTGGTAGGAGACTCTCGTTTGTGCTTCCATGGCAACCAGCTGTGAATTCTTCTATATTGTCTTATATTTCTGTACTACTACACCTGTGTTTTCACCAAAGAGCATTTTGAGGCTTGAAGCTCTGCATTTCTGAATTTTTAATGCCTGGAGAAGAACTTAGTTAAAATACATTTTTAAGTATAAGAAAAAAATGAATAAATGAATGACTGAAGGAATAAATACATGAATTCCATCAGTCTCCCAACTCTTCATTAGAAAACCAGGATTAAGAAAATAAAATCATAACAACCAAATGAGGTTCTCTTCAAAACTCTGGTGAAAGTTAAATTGTTATTCATAAGAATAGCAATTACTATTTTTCTTAGAACCATCAAATCTCTGAGTCCTGATGTTTTCCACTGTACCAGCTCTGTCAACCCTCAACTTTGAAGGAATTCTACTACCTTTTCACTTCCCTCCTGTTTCTCGCCCACACATACCAGCTGAAGAAAATTTCATAAACAACCTGATTAGCTCCATTATAAATTTATGATCTCCAGCCTCAGCTGGGCCCTCAGTGCTTCTCAGCACTGATTTTTCATTGATTGCTTTCCCATTCCAAATAGCAGCTAGCTGATGCAACATTTACCATCTGCCTAAAGTCCTCCCAAGGCCATCCCTCATTCTCAATGAATAACGAAGTCTCAAAATTCACCAAGGCATTAATTTGTTCAGCTTGACATCCAGTCTTCATGCCAAGCATTATTTTCTGGTTATATTTTTATCTCCAATATCTCTCTAATGTGCTCTAAGCTTAATTTCTCAACTAATTTAGTAGACATACTCTACTTGTCTAACTGCTAGGTACACCTAATAATCACAGGTTAGCTGATATTTAAGTTACAAAAACCAAACTGGAAAGTCTTTACTGAGTTCTGTTCTCCAACAAAACCAAGATTCTTTTGGCTGATACTAAATAAAAACTCAACTCAAAAAAGCTTACACCATGAAAATAATACTAATTTAGTAAAGGAGAAGTTCACATGCAACACAAGCTTCCCGACTAATTGACCTAGCATTTCACCCACATCATCCAAAGCCACGGGTTTTCTAATTCCCTGATACCATGCATCAAGTCAAACCTCTGCTGCTGAACAGATCACTGACAAGAAGGGCAAAAATACTTCCAGGTCAATCAAGCCTACACTACAGGTTAGCTCTCCAAACCACACTGTGCAAGAGTGGAAATATCATCAGAGCATCAGGAAGTCTCCACTGTACCACCCAAGTTCCCCTGGCGCACACTTGTACATTCTGCCTCTAGCTAGAACCTTGTGGCTTGGGAAGTCAGAGCCTTCAGGTTCAACAGGATCCTGCTCTGTCCACCTGAGGTTCACTTTCCATGAAGCCCCAAAGGATAATGCAGCGCTAATGTCATGGTGCCAATATCCTCCAAAAGAATGAATGTTCTCTAGTGAAGTGGGTCTGTCCAAAAGCCACAAGTCTTACATCTAAATCTCCCTGTACTCCATGTAGAAAAAAAATATTGAGGCCATCTCTTCAACACGGGGTTGTGCTTGTCTACTGAGAATGTCATTTCACAACCAGTCAGGCTCTCCCTGGAATCCAGACTACTTTCAAACTGTGTTTCTTCAGCTCACTTTCCAAGCTATCATGTCTGAATTCCCTCCTCCCTCAGACACAAAGCTTTCAAACAGAATGTCTCACACAAAGACTCCATTCCAACCTCTCCAATCATCTCCCAAGTTCTCAGACTCACCTGAACCCCTGAAGTGGTTTGGGCCTACTCACACTAGCAGGTGGAAGTAGAATATGGTTGGTCAGCTTTGGAGTTCAAGAACTCCTGGCAGAAACATACACTCAATATGTTTTTCCCTCAACTTTAGCTTTCTTACCTAATCGTCAAACTCATATACCGGAAGCTTTTTGGGTTACTCTACCTCTTTGAGCTTCAAATTTTCTCCACTGCAAAATGTGGTTCTTAAAATATGCTACGGGCATCAAGTAAAAGAGTCCATGTAGTATGTAAGATGATGCCTTGCTGGTGATATGTCCTCAGTAAATTTGTTCTGACTTCAATCTAACATCCCTCAGTGAGGTTGCAATGAGAGGTTGAGCAGAGACACAATAACAACTCTAAGTTATTAAATGATGACTATGTGCTAGACACTGCATTAAACTCTTTATATTAAGTGATTATTTTACTTAGTCATCACAAGAACAGCCAATATTAGTATTAGCGTCCTCTGTTTTACAGATGAGAAAATTGAGGCTTAGAAGTTGGACAGGTGAGACAAGGTTAGAGACTGAAGATTGCAATATATGACTCTGGCGTCCACACTCTTAGCTATTGCACCATCAGCCCTGCTATTCATGGTAAGGCACGTAGAAATGATAGAATGGTGAACTTGGAACTTTGTGAATGTATGAAAACAACAGAAAAAAAGGCTTGTCAAAATGTGGCCCTCAGTGGACGTGTTCCTAAGAATGCAACTGCAAATATGTATTTAACCTCCTAATACTTGCACCACTCAGTTTTGACCTACCTGTCAGAATAATTCCTACCAGTATTTTCTTAGCGAGTTGTATTATTTGATTAAGTCTCACCAAACTTCATCACTGACATTGGATTTTAATACCGTTTTCCTCACGGGGTTTTAAGAAGAGTAAATACATGTGTAAAGCACTTTCCCTGGGATGTAATAAGTTTTCAACACCATTGGTCTTAATTTAGATGTCATGTGAGTTTACCAGGTATCTTAGAGCCTACATATGATAGGCATGAATTCCCACCTTTATTCTAGCAGAAAATCTCATAACCTCCTCTGTATTTCTGCGAACTGCTAGGCAAATAAAGAGAATTATTTTCCTGTTACCTCTTTCTAGACTCTACTAAACAAACTCATCATATGGACCACTGTTCTGTCCCGTGTTTGCTAATCCTGTCGCTAATTACATGTTCCAGACATAGGGCCCAGTTTCTTGAATTGACTAACATTTATTTTCACTCACACTTCATTCCCCCAATACACACACACACACACACACACAGCATGTACATGTGTCACTTACTAAACTCTGTTATGAGCAACAGACTGAATTTATATGGCAGCTAAGGAAACTCTAAAAATCTCCGTTGGACACTCTTGTTTGTAAAAAGTTCCTTGGAACACGGGAGTGCAGAAATCACTAGGTTGTGGTATTCCATATCCTTTAGGTACACGTCCAGAAGAAGGATTTCTAGGCCATTATTTTACTTCTGTTTTTTAGTTTCTTTTAGAACCTCTAAATACTGTTTTCCATAATAGCTGTAACCACCCACATCACACCCTCATCAACATTTGTTATTTCTTGTCTTTTCCATAGGCATATTTAGGGTGTGAGGTGACACTGCATAATAGTTTCAGTTTGCATTTCACTCTTGATTAGTGATATTGAGCACCTTTGACCATTTTATGCTTTCTTGAGAAAACAATCTGTTCAGGTCATTTCCTTATATTTTAATTGAGTTGTTTTTCTGCTATTGAACTCAGAGTTCTTCACAACTTTTGAATATTAACTCTTTATGAGAAATGTGGTCTCCAAGTACTTTTTCCCAGTCCATAGGCTGTTGATTATTTCCTTTGCTGTGCAGAAGTTTTTTTGTGTGTGATGTAGTCCTTACTTTTGCTTTTGCTTTTGTTGCCTGAGCTTTTAGTATGATAACCAAAAAATCACTTCCAAGGTCATTGTCAAGGAGCTTTTCTCCTATGTTCTCACCTTTGAGTTTCATGGATTCAGGTATCATTTTAGGTATTTTATTCACCTTGAGTTGGTCTTTGTGTATAGAATAAAATAAGGTTTACTTTCATTGTTTTGCATGTGAAAACGCAGCTTTCCCAGTGCCATTTATTGAAGTGGCCATCCAGTTCACAATAGCCAAGACACTGAAGGAAGCTCAATGTTCACCAACACAAGAATAGAGAAAAAAAGTGGTACACATACAACAGAGTATTACTTATCCTTAGGGGAAAAAGATGAACCTGCCATTTGCCATAATATGGATGGACCTACAGGACAATAAGCTCAGTGAAATCAGACAAAAATACCACATGACTTTACTAATATGCAGAATACATTTTTAGCTAAGGAGCTCAAATACACAGAGAGAATGAAACAGTGTTTGCTGTGGGCAGTGGCATGGGGAGAGCAAATGGGTAATTTTAGATTAAAAAAAAAAACCAAAATAGCAGGTATGTAGTGTGAATGAGTGTAGACAAATCATGTAGTAACATGAGGACTAAAGTTAATAAGGTTGTGTTATGGGTTCAGTTAAATAGATTTTAGCTGCTTTTGTCACAAAACGAAAATGCAAACTATGGGGCCAGCGCTGTGGTGTAGTGGGTTGGGCTGCCATGTGAAGGTCCAGCATCCCTTATGGTGGTCGGTTTGAGTCCCAGCCATTCCATTTATGATCCAGCTCCCTGCTGTTGTGCGTGGGAAAGCAATGGAGGGTGGGGTCCCTCTACACACATGGGAAATGCACTGGCTCCTGGCTTCAGCCTGGCCCAGCCCTGGTCATTGCAGCCATTTCTGGAGTGAACCATGGGATGGAAGATCTCTCTCCTGTCTATTTCTTTCTCTCCCTTTCTCCCTCTTTCAAAGAAATAAAATAAATAAATCTTTAAAAAAATCATGGTGCCGGCACCACGGCTCACTAGGCTAATCCTCTGCCTTGTGGCGCCAGCACACTGGGTTCTAGTCCCAGTCGGGGCGCCGGATTCTGTCCCGGTTGCCCCTCTTCCAGGCCAGCTCTCTGCTGTGGCCAGGGAGTGCAGTGGAGGATGGCCCAAGCACTTGGGCCCTGCACCCCATGGGAGACCAGGATAAGTACCTGGCTCCTGCCATCGGATCAGCGCGGTGCGCCGGCCACAGCGTGCCAGCCGCGGCGGCCATTGGAGGGTGAACTAACAGCAAAGGAAGACCTTTCTCTCTGTCTCTCTCTCACTGTCCACTCTGCCTGTCAAAAAATAAATAAATAAATAAATAAATAATAAAAAAATCATGGTAACTATGTGAGATAGATACATTAATCTGTTAAAAGCAATCAACTTTACTATCTATACTTATACTACATCACCATATTGTAAACCTTTACTTTATACAATAAAATTAATTTTAAAGTCCCTTTGCCTGTTTTACATTTTTAACCTCTGGACCACGGTAGTGTTTGGTTGTCTTTTCTTCCCCCAAATTCTTTTCCCCTATGCTCCCCCTCAGTCCTAGATTCTAGGGTCTTCCTTTCAAAAAAAATTTGCCTTTACATGGTACCCCTGACATCCTGGTTTGCAAGCATGTCCATTTTTGCCCCAGTTATTAAGAAATATTTCTCACTATCTAACAATCATCAGGGTGATTAATCCATTCTGGGACTCGTTTCTGTTTGGCACTTTTACCATAGTTAAGGTTTCAGCTAGGATATAAGGAATAGAAAATAAGACTTCTTTAATGTCATTCATTCACTAATTCTTTCTACATATATTCACTCAGTTTATCCTATGCTAGATACTCTGCTACATTCTCAGTTTATCTTTGTGAACAAGACAGCCTTAGCCACTGCCCTTGTGATGATAACAATCAATAAATACACCTTTACCAAAATACTTAAAATTGTTCTGGATATCATAGGAAGAGAAGTGCAATGTACCAAAGCAGTGATCAAGGATTTAGAGGGAGAAAAGAAATGGACAATACACAAAGGAACCAAAATGAACCTCAGGGGATGAAAACTACACTATTTGTAAAAACATTTTACTAGGTTGGAACAAGAGCAGCAGAGCAAACACTTCAGAACGAAAACCAGCAAACTTGAAAACTTTGCAATAGAATTCATCTGAAAACAAGCACAAAAGACTGAAAAACAAACAGAGCCTCAATGACCTGTGTGACTTTACCAAGCAATCTAATTTCCATGTAACTGGAGCTCCAAAAAGAGGGAGCGCAACAAAAAATATTTAAATCGCCAACTTTTCCCAAATGAGATATAAGCTGCAAACCCGCATATCTGAAAAGCTAAGTGAAACCAAAGCTGGAAAAACACAAAGAAAACACTGAAGCACAGCATCCATAATTGCATAGTTGAAAACCACATTTGAAAAGAAAATGATAAGTGTATGGATACATAACATTTTGTTTAAAAATATTAGAAATTCATACAATGATTCAAGCAAGTTGAAAATGAAATTTTACTATAGTGCTAAGAAATACAACCATACCTCTAGATTTCTATATTCAACAAAAATATCTTTTGAACCTAAATGAAAGATCTCCACGAGTGAGATCCCAGTGGAAAGAACAGGTCATCAAACATCAAAGAAGGAGGTACCTTTCTCTGAAGGGAGGAGAGAACTTCCACTTTGACCATGGCCTTGTCTAAAAATTATCAGAGTCAGTGAACTCAGGGGGCTTCCATAGCTTTGGCAGCTCATGACAAGAGCCTAGGGTGATTACTGAGGCCATAAACAAGAGTGTCAATTTGTTAACTCAACAACAGGAGTCACTGTGCACTTACTCCTCATGTAGGATCTTTGTCCTTAGTGTGCTGTACATTGAGATTTAATGCTATAACTAGTACTCAAACAGTATTTTTCACTTTATGTTTCTGTGTGGGAGCAAACTGTTGAAATCTTTACTTAATGTATGCTAAACTGATCTTCTGTATATAAAGAGAATAGAAAATGAATCTTGATGTGAATAGAAGGGGAGAGGGAGAAGATAAGGGGAGGATTGCAGGTTGGAGGGACGTTATTGGGGGGAAGCCATTGTAATCCATATTCTGTACTTTGGAAATTTATATTCCTATTCTGTCTTTGCTACTTGCAAATAAAGATGTCAAAAAATTTCAAAAAAAAAAAAAGAAATACAACCATACCTCTAGATTTCTATATTCAACAAAAATATCTTTTGAACATAAAGCCAAAATAAGACTTTCCCCAAACAAGTAGCAACTGAGAATCTTTCACCCCATACATGTCCTATAGGAAATATTAAAGGAACTTCTTCACGAAAAATAAAATTATATCTGATGGACACTTCAATTCACAAAAAGGGAAGAGCAAACCCAGACATGATAAATTTGTAAATTACATATTAACCACATTATATCATTTTTAATTTCTTTAGGAAACAAATGACTGAGGCCAAAATTACAGTATTCAGTGGTATCTCACCCATGTAGAAGCAAATCTTGTGACAACAATTAAAACAGAAAAAAAGATAGAAGAGAAAATGAAAGTATACTCCTGCAAGCTATTTCTACAGATAGAGATAGAATATTATTTTAATATTTTTGAGATAGACTGTGCAAAGATAAAGATGACTATTTTAAACTTATGGAACCCACTAACAAAATAACCAAAGAGAGATGGGGTAACTATCTAGTGGGAGAGGAGGTAGAATACTAAAAATGGTCAATTAATATAAAGCAAGGTAAGAAAAGAGGGAAAATAGGACAAAGCATGAAGCAAATTGGGTGGTAGACTTAAACTAAACCATATACAGAAAGATAAAAAGCCAAAAGCACAGAAACAGGAGAACAGCGGTTGAGGGTGTAGTAGGAGGGGAACAGAGAAGATGCAAGTCCCAATGTAAAAAGTTCCAGGTATTTAGGATCAGGAAGTCTCAAAAATCTGATGTACAGTGTAAAAACTATAGCATATAATATACTATTGTGTAGTGCAAAGTTTCTTTAGAGGTGTAGGTGATCTTGCCCAATAAAAGTAACCCTTGGTTGTAATCATTTCACTGTGTAAATGCATTTCCAAACAGTTTCTTGTATACCATAAATATATATAACATTAACATTAATTTCAAAAAGATAAATCCAGCCATATAAGGGGGTCTTAAAAAAAACTCACTGAAAACATTACACACTGATTTCAAAATTCTGAACCAAAACAAACTTCTTTTATTTCCATTTGTTCATGAACTTTCTCAAGTACTATTGTATAGGTAAGTATATAAGCATATAAATACTATGCAATTTCCACTTGAAAGGCAGGGTTGTCAGCATGGATGCAGACGCAAGACCCAATTATAAACTGTCTATAAGAAACTCACTTTAAAGATAATAACACAGAAACTTTCCAAAGTGAGAGTAGAAAGCTAGAGTGCCTATATGAGACAGCAGTACACGTCAGATCAAGATATGTTATGAGGGGTGAACTGTGACATTTCATAATGATAAATGGGTCAATTCATCAAAAAGACTTAATATTTCTAAATGCACATTCTATAACAGAAGTTCCAAATACATGAATCAAAAGCTGACAGAACTTAAAGCAGAAATAGATGATGTACAATTTTAATTTTAGATGCAATAATTCTGAGTAATGAATAGAGCAAGTGGACAGAAAATCAGAACAGAAAAACAAAACACAAAAATTACAAGCCAAGATGACCTAACAACAATAACAGAACACGCCATCCAAAAGAACAAAAAATTTGAAATATACACCAGGACTGGAACTCTTCTTATATAAGAAACAAATCTCAAAAAATGTTAACAACACAACTGTGCTTCAGATATTCTCTGCACACACTTAGGTGGAATCAGAAATCATTAAAATAGGCAACTCCCATGGCTGGCGGCTGGTAGGGAGACACCGTCTTCCCAGGGCAAGGTGAGAGATGGGAGCAGCAGCCCGCACGCCATGGCTGATTGCACCTGCAGAGTTCTACTGTCCCCACTGATTCTGAATCAGGCCTGGAGAGCTGGCAGGTATCCAAGCATCCACCTAGCTCCAGGAAGGGAGGCCATGTTGCTTTCCTCACCTCCAACTCACCACACCAAAGTGCCAGACTCAGCTTGCTGAGCTGTCAGGCGACTCACTCCAGCAGACGGGGTGGCTCAATGGGTACAAAACAGATCTCAGGCATCCTGTGGCTGTAGGAATTCTGATACAGTAAGACTTCAACATAGACCAGGAGCTGAGAAGGGTGTGGGCTGTGGCTGGGGTTTCTGGACACTTGTCCAAATCCACACCAGAACTCACTGAGTGCCATTAAGGGATCTCATGCAGAGCTTAGCACTCACACTATAGAGAGTGTAAAGGTTTTGTGCAGTTCATACGCCTGAGTGAGTTGGGACTACAGGCACTGCAGGCTTACTCTGGGCAGTGAGTCCATTTATCCACCTTGGCACAGAGAAAGACTAAGACTTTGAATACGCCAGCTAGCCTGATCATCCCCCTGACCATACCCCATCCCAACCCCAACCCCCAGCCCCACATTGATAACTGGTGGAGATATTTGGGTGTCACTCTGGACTCTTGACCCACCCACAAACACTGGCCAGAGCTTGCTGACTCCACCCAGCATAGAACTCTGGATACCTGCTTTAAATCCCAGGCACAAAATTTATGGGATACAGGAAAAGCAGTGTTAAGAGGAAAGCTTATAGCAATCAGTGCCTATATCAAGAAATTGGAAAGGTATCAAATAAATAATCTAAAAATGTAACTTAAGGACCTAGAAAAACAAGAACAAACCAAGCCCCAAATTAATAGAAGGAAAGGAATAATTAAAATTAGGGAAACAACAAAAATTGAAAAAATTCAAAAATATCAGGAAAGTGAGAAGCTGCTTCTAAAAATTAAAAAATGATAAACCATTGGCCAAACTAACCAAAAAAAATGGTGGAACCCAAATTACTAAGATTAGAGATGAAAAGGGAGATGTTACAATTGATAACACAGAAATAAAAAGAATCAACAGCAATTATCACAAACATCTGTAAACCAATAAATTTGATAGATTTGATAGATTTCCAGACACAATTTACAAAAATGGAGGCACTAAGACATAGGAAACTTGAACAGACCAATAACCAAGACCAAGGCTGAATCAGAAATAAGGACCCTCCTCCACCAACAAAGAAAAGTCCAAAACCAGATGGCTTCACTCCTTAATTCTACCAAATTTTTATAGAAGAACTAATTCCAATAATTCTTAAACAATTTAAAATAATTTAAAGAGAGAGAATCCTTCCAAACTCCTCCTTTGAGTCCAGCATCACATTAATTCCAAAACAAGAAAAAGATACAACAAAGAGAACTATAGATCAATTTCCCTGAGGAAAATAGATGCAAAAATCCTCAACAAAATTAGTTAATTGACTACAACAAAGCATCAAAAAGATCATCCATCCAGACCATGTGGGATTCATCCCAGGGATACAGGGATGGTTCAACATATGCAAATTAATAAATAGATACTTCAAATTATCAAATTCAAGAATTAAAAACCTTATTATTATCTCAATAGAAGTAGAAATTTGAGAAAATACAACATTCTTTTATGATTAAAAAAAAACTTTAAAACACTGGGTATAGAAGGAACATATCTCAACACAATAAGGCAATATATGACAAACCTACAACCAGCATCATATTGAATGGAGAAAAGCTGGAATCATTTCCAATGAGATCCAGAACCAGACAAGAATAACCAGAGTCACCATTTCTATCCAGTATAGTTCTGGAAGTATTAGAGCCATCAGACAAGAAAAAGCAAAAAAGGGATACAAACTAGAAAGCAGAAAATCAAATCAACCCTCTTTGCTGATGACATGATCTCAAATATAGAAAAATCAAAAGACTCCAATAAAAGGCCGGCGCCGCGGCTCAATAGGCTAATCCTCCGCCTAGCGGCGCCGGCACACCGGGTTCTAGTCCCGGTCGGGGCGCCGGATTCTGTACCGGTTGCCCCTCTTCCAGGCCAGCCCTCTGCCTGTGGCCAGGGAGTGCAGTGGAGGATGGCCCAGGTGCTTGGGCCCTGCACCCCATGGGAGACCAGGAAAAGCACCTGGATCCTGGCTCCTGCCATCGGATCAGCGCGGTGCGCTGGCTGCAGCGCGCCGGCCGCGGCGGCCATTGGAGGGTGAACCAACGGCAAAGGAAGACCTTTCTCTCTGTCTCTCTCTCTCACTGTCCACTCTGCCTGTCAAAAAAAAAAAAAAAAAAAAAAAAAGACTCCAATAAAAGACCATTGGAACTCATAAGAGAACTCAGCAAACTTGCTGGAAATAAAGTTAACACACAAAAATCAGTGCATTTGTATATACTAATGATGCCATGGCTGAGAAAGGACATCTAAGTCCCATTCACAATAACCACAAAAAATTTAAATACCTTGGGATAAATTTAACCATGGATATGAAAGATCTCTACAGTGGCCGGCGCCGCGGCTCACTAGGCTAATCCCCCGCCTTGCGGCGCCAGCACACCAGGTTCTAGTCCCAGTCAGGGCGCCGGATTCTGTCCCGGTTGCCCCTCTTTCAGGCCAGCTCTCTGCTGTGGCCAGGGAGTGCAGTGGAGGATGGCCCAAGTGCTTGGGCCCTGCACCCATGGGAGACCAGTAGAAGTACCTGGCTCCTGCCATCGGATCAGCGTGGTGCGCTGGCTGCAGCGCGCCGGCCGCAGCGGCCATTGGAGGGTGAACCAACAGCAAAGGAAGACCTTTCTCTCTGTCTCTCTGTCTCACTGTCCACTCTGCCTGTCAAAAAAAAAAAAATCTCTACAGTGGAGCTCATAAAACATTAAAAGAAATAGAAGAAACAAAAAAAATGGAAAAACCTCCCTTGTTCATAGATTCAAAGAATTAATATCATCAAAATGTTCATTCTACTCAAACCAATTTACAGATTCAATGCAATCTTAATCAAAACACCAAGGACATTTTTCTTAGATCTAGCAAAAACAATACTAAAATTCATATAGAAACACAAGAGATCTTGAGTAGTTAAAGCAATCTTAAACAATAAAAATCTCTGGAGGCATCAAAATCGAGATATACTACAGAGGGCTGTTGTAATCAAAACAGTATTGGCACAAAATAGACATTTGGACCAACAGAACATAATAGAATCCTCAAAAATCAATCAATTAATCTTGGACAAAGGAGGTAAAATCAATCCCTGGATAAAGGACAGTCTCTTCGACAAATGATATTGGGAAAATTGGATCTCTAAATGCAGAATTATAAAATAAAGCTCTACTTTGCACCATAAATAAAAATCAACTCACAGTGGATTAAAGATATGATACAAACCTAAGACCTAAAACTGTCAAATTATTAGGGGAAAATGCTGCAAGACATTGGTATTGGCAAAAATTTCTTGGATAAGACCCCAGAAGCCCAGCCATAAAAGCAAAAATAGACAAATCAGATTGCATCAAGCTTTGAAGCTTTGGCACAATGAAAGAATCTCAATGAATTGAAAAGG
Organism: Oryctolagus cuniculus; assembly: GCF_964237555.1. Taxonomy (NCBI): domain Eukaryota; kingdom Metazoa; phylum Chordata; class Mammalia; order Lagomorpha; family Leporidae; genus Oryctolagus; species Oryctolagus cuniculus. Next base: position 77,582,257 of record NC_091443.1, read on the forward strand.
CAATCGACAGAATGGGAGAAAATATTTTCAAGCTCTATATATAGTGAAAGATTAATACTTCACATAGGTATAATGTATGCTATCTAACATATCAAGAAACTCAAATACAACAAAACAATCTAGTTATGAAGTGGGTAAAGGACATGAACAGGCACTTTTCAAAGGATGAACAGACAAGAACAAAAACAGACAAGAAAAAAATTAAAATCACTAGCTATCAGGGAAATGCAAATAACAATCACAGTGAGGTTTCACATCAGTCCACTTAGAATGGCCATCATCCTAAAATCAAAACCAAACAAATGCTGGTGAGGAAGTGGGGAGAAAGGTGCCCTAATACAATGTTGGTAGGAATGTAAACTAACATAACCATTATGGAAGAAATTATAGAGATTCCTCAGTAATCTGAAAATGGATGTATCATATGACTCTGTCATCACACTCATGGGAATTTGTCCAAAGGAAATGAAATCAGCATATGAAAAGAGTTACCAGCACCCCCATGCTTATAGCAGCTCACATCACAGCAGATAAGATATAGAATCAACCCAAATGTCCATCAACTGATGACTAGATCAAAAAAATACAGCAAATATACACTATGAAATACTACTCAGGCATAAAAAAGAATGAAATCCTGTCTTTGCCAACAAAATGGATGCAACTGGAGACTATTACGCTTAGTGAAATAAGCCAGACCCAGAAAGACAAATACCATGCAGTTTATTTGATTTTTGTTAGCTAATATATATACTACAAAACAATGTAATATATGTGAGTAAAAAATGACATTTTGAGATTTGGTCATTGTTTGTAGCCTTCAACTACAATTCTGTGAAACTGTTGTCTTTCTACTTTCTAGTTGTTGAATTCTTTATTAGTGAAGTTTTAAGCCTGTAACTATAAAGTAAGTTGGAAGTATGTTGTCACAAAAATTAAAAGAAAAAAAAAAAAGAAAGGAAAGAAGGAAGGAGGAGGGAATGTAGGAAGTATCATTATGTGCTTAAAATTGTATCTATCAAATACATGAATTCTGTCTCTTTATATAAATAAATAATATATAGATATGCAAAATTCTTTAAGAAAATTACTGGCAATTATAATTAAGCAATGTAGTAAAAGGCAATAAATCACAACCAAGTACTGTTCATCCCAGAAATTTGAGGTTGGATTAAAATTTGCAAACTGATTAATGCAATTTATCATTTTAAAACTTTTTTAAGTTTATTTTAAAGAATCACAGAGAGAAAGGGAAGGAGAGAGAGAGAAAGAGAGAGCCTCCATCCACTGACTCACTCCACTGATGGCTGCAACAGCCAGGTCTGGGCCAGACCAAAGCTAAGTAAGTTATTAACTATATTTACAGTATAGAATTACATTGAGTTTCCTATTAGATAATTAAAGAAAATGAGACTACCTGGAATATGGCATATACATTCACATGTTAATGACCATTATTTCTCTTAATATGATAGGAAAAAGCAACACTTCTCTCACCATGGTTCAGTGTAGTTCTATCATTTTGAGTCAGATTTAGAGTTCTTCCTTATTCCAGGCAAGGACATTGCTCAGGCTACAATCCCTAATTCTCTCAGGCCACTTCCTAAAAAATTACCTAAACAAAGCAGACTAATTTTTTCACACAAGTTTTGAATGCTCCAAGAATATCTACAACGCTGTAGCTTATATTTGCCATCTGCATAATCTTGGACAAATGACTCAGCTACTCAAAAAGCGTCAAATTCCCTATCTACTAAGACAATCATGAGAAGCTTTGGATTAGGACTTTTTACTAGGTCAAGGTGAGCATGACTATGAATGAGCAAAGGGAAGAAAATAATGATGCAAAGGAAAGTATTTCACCTCAATAAGCACATAAAACTATCTATGAAAGAAAAGCCAGATGCATCCATTGGCCTCACTCACTGATACAGTCCATAAAATTTTACAACTCCATCAAATTATGAGCTGCAATTTTTAAATACATATCAAAGATAACTAAGATGAGCAACACAATGGAGGTATTCCAACAGAAGCTGAGCATTCACCTAACTATGACAGATGAGGAAACTGCAGCTTCAGGTCTCTTCTAATCCTCCATGGAAGCCTGGAAACTAGGAGGATCAAATCCTATTTTCAGACCCCTAGTTTGAGAGTCTTGAAATGCAATTGACCCTTACATCAGGTAATGTCTGGGGCTCTGATTAGATAGCAGCATAAACCAACAGACTCACGGTTGTCTCCACTCTACAACAAGTGCAGGGATCATGACCCTGTAAATAATTCCTTGGATTTCACCAAGAGTATTAAGAAAATTGAATATAAGATAATCCATTTCAAGTCCTCCATTAATGGAGTAGATCAAGAGGTTTCGACTTACCTTAAAGGCAAACAAGTATACAAACTGTTCTAATTATCTATTGAATGCTTCTATTGCACCTCTTTCCTAAAGACCTCATGAAAAGGATCAGCAAAATCAATGCTTTTCTAAAATTAAATTTGTGAAAGAATTACAATGAGATCTTCCCATTATTATGACTCTCTTCTTTACCTCTTGAGCAATCAGGGACATGCTCACCAAAGTCAGAAAGCTATGTTGGCCATATAACATATATTTTAGAAACTACAGATATCTGTTTTATGCAAGCTGAATTACTCTAAACAAAATAATTCTGTTCTAATGATTCTTGTGAACTATATTGGAAGCTGTCCTTTAAGGCCCCTGTGTGTGAGATATTTAAAAGGCACATTGGTGAGCTCTCTGGTGCTATGATGGTAGAAATGGGCGTCCTGTTCCCCAACCAGAGGATAAGCTTTTAAGATGAGACACCATCTGGAATTATTTTGTATGCAAAAGAGAACAAACATAAACCATCTCTTCCACTGGACAAGAACTTCCCGCAGCATAGCTCCCCTGAATAAAAACAGAAGAAAAGTAAATTTTAAATTTGTAAATTTAATGAGTAACATGTGGTAAAAATATGGGGATGGGTATCCCTTAACTAGGACCATTGCCAGGGTTAACCAAAGTCTGTTGTCTGGATCAAAGCAGACACAAAATTGCTGAAGGACATACTGGAGAAACTGAAGGGTTGTTAAGCTGCATCTTCACAGAGAAAGATGTCCAAAGATGCAAATCACAGACCAAGCACAGAGCTTGGGTGCTTGGGGAGAGCCGTCCTGCCTGTGGTTTATTTCCTTTTACTTGAGCCAAAGCTGTTTATCCAGACTAGATGTTTGCACAAATTCAAAAAATGATTATCTGTAATCAGGCCAAAGCAGGCTCAGCTGCTCATGCAGGCAGTTTGAGGCAAACTCAGAGCAAGAACCAGGCAGGTGGCTCCTGCAATTCTGGGCAAGGACTTCCCTCAAGTTCAATATATAAACACTGAAAATTGTATTTTATTGCAACTTATGGACAAGAACTGTAAACAAGCATTCAGGAAACAATGGGGAGAGTCACTAAAAGTGTTTGCATGTGAACAGCCTTGTGAATTTCTAAGTGAAGCCCCATGAAAGATGTCAGAGTGACCTTCATCCTGGGAAAACTCAAGAATATCCGTTAATAAAGGGAGAAAATTAGATAACAAAGAATAAAGTCAAGGTGTATCATGTCTCACAGGCTTCCCACAGAAACTGATCCAGAGTAAAGATTAGGCCATCTGCTTAAATGACTAGCAGGATTCAGATGAACACAAAACTGATCCAGAGCAAAGATTCGCCCGTCATTTAAATGACTTAATTTCAGAACAGGAAATATATTTGCACCTGTGAAGCTTGATGACATTCTCCACATACTAATGTTTGAGTTTGTGCTAGAAGAGTTTTTCTTTGGAAGAGAATAACCCAGACTAACCCAAAGGCAAACACTCATGGCATCACAAACTGTGAGATGAGGATTATTCAAAAGCTCAGCAATGAAGCAACAGGAAGAAAAAAAAAAATCAGCGAGCCACACATATCAGCCTCTGAATCACTGCTTTAGGGTAATTAGGATCCCAATTATAATTCTAGGCAAATCTTGAGTTATATATTGCAGTGGTAAGCCCAATTCCAAGTTTACGATTGCTAAATGAAGCTGGACAATTACATATTCTTATTCCGAGTTTTCACAGCTGGAAAAATTAATGTGAATGGTGATATTACTGTTTTACATAAAGAACACTCTGCTATTGAAACAGAAATTTCCCAAATTGGAGATTCTCAAATTGCAATGTGAGTTTGATTAATCTGTGTACATAAGCACAGAAGGAGGCCCATACATTGCCAAACACCACATTGTATGTATTTTCTGACCCTATCAGTCATTGCTAACTAGAGTATGTCTACCAGCTTTCTCTACATTCAAGCTATTGCTCTTCCCAGAGGGCCCTTACTAATATATTTTGACAAAAAAAGTTACATTTTGTACTGGAGAAGTAAATACAACAGTATTTGAGCCCAGGGATTGAGAACAGCATGAAAATTCAAAGAAGACACCAGATATTTTCTTTATGATGTCTGCCCTATTCAAGACATGACCCAAGCCTATAATCAAATGCTAGCAGATCAAAGGAAGAATGGCAGCCAAATGATTCAGATGCTGCCCTGCCACCTTACAGTATTGCACTCATGACATCAAGCTCCTGCTGTGATGTGTTCAAATGGCTAGCTGAGCAGGTAAATGAGCCTACACATCCACAGCCAACAATCTACCCCTGCCTACTGTCTTCACTGCCCACTGTCTTCCTTTATATTCTGTGCCAGCTATGCCTTCTACCTTTTCTCACATTTACCAAACCTCATTATGTATATTCATTTCCCTGTCAGTCAACAATCTGGCTCTTGACCTTCCCTCTACCTGCACAATTCCCCTCATGCTCAAGGCTGCTGTCGCCAGTCAACCCATCATGCTGAAAAATCTACCCAGCATTTCCAATTCCCAGCCCATTCCTCTTCCTATGTAACAAATTCAGTCCTTTCCAATCTATTTCTCCCATAACCACATACAAAGACAAGCGCCTTTGAGCCATCAATCTCGTAAGCCTACTCCATCCAGTTAGCTTTTGGAATAAAGTAGAATGAATAATTTTTTTAATTGATATGAGCACAGAGAAGCAGGAATGGGGTTCTATGGGCTGTTGTCAGGGGAAGAAGTACAGGACTATCAGGAACCTAGAATGGAAAATATAGTTCTTCCCACCAGAATCCCCTAGATGGAAACAAAACAGAGTCAGCATACAAACCTGGGTGAATGGTTTTGAAGGAAAAGGTGAATTAATTCATCGGATAAAATATTTTATTTTCTAATTCATCTGCTACACAAGCCTTATGAAAATCATCATCAGGAAAGAACACTTTCAGGGGCTGGCAATGTGGCCTAGCAGGTAAAGCCACTGTCTGTGCCACTGGCATCCCATACCGGCACTGGCTCAAGTCCCGACTGTTCCACTTCCAATCCAGCTCCCTGCTGATACACCTAGAAAAGCAGTGGAGATGGCCCAAGTGCTTGGACCCCTACACCCACATGGGAGACTAGGAGGAAGCACCTGGCTTTGGAATGGCACAGCTGAGGCGGTTGCAGCATTTTGGGGAAGAAACAGCTAATGCAAGATCTCTCTCTGTCCCTCCCCTCTCTTTCTGAAACTCGGATTTTCAAATACATAAATACATCTTTAAAAAAAAGAAAAAAAGGAAGAACACTTTCAATCAAAAAGAACTATTTTCCTAAGAAATCTGCTGTATAATTACTTCAGACTGCCTGAGAGGTTTCTGGTTCTAATTAATTCACCCAAATAGGGACAAATGTGTCACAAAAGGTGATCTAGTTATAGTTACTGCTTTTTCAAATTCCTTTCATTATGTTTCCCATAATGCCCTCATTTTCTAGAGTGTCTTTTTAACCAAGCATACTAACTTTATGATTTACTATCCTTAGGTTTTCCACCACTGAAATAATACCTTCCTCTTGTTAAAGTGCTAACAATGACAGTTAGAGAAGGACCGTTCCTTATCACTGAGAACAAAGAAATGAGCTGAGGCAGAACCCAGCCAGCAATTTAAGCCCCTGACAAGAAGTTTTAACTCACCTATTTCCTCAGATGGAGTCCTTCATACATCTAAAGGCACCTACTTCTGCTCTTGACATCCTGTTTCTCCACCTAGTCCAGCAACTCACTCTAAAATATGTCCCTGAATTGTATGCATTCAAATGTACTTTTGTGCAATCACATGTCCCAAAACCTAACCGTGAACAACAAAGACTTCATAGAAAGACCCCGAGTCAGCTGTAAAGGAGCATCAGTTCCATCTTGTATCACCAAGAGATGTTCAGGCGGGGTTTATTCTGTCTCCTCTCCCATTTTGCCATCTGCTTGTTTGATTATTAAAAGTGTTATTTCGAGCCGGCGCCGTGGCTCAATAGGCTAATCCTCCACCTTGCGGCGCCAGCACACCGGGTTCTAGTCCCGGTTGGGGCGCCGGATTCTGTCCCAGTTGCCCCTCTTCCAGGCCAGCTCTCTGCTATGGCCAGGGAGTGCAGTGGAGGATGGCCCAGGTGCTTGGGCCCTGCACCCCATGGGAGACCAGGAAAAGCACCTGGATCCTGGCTCCTGCCATCGGATCAGCGCGGTGCGCCGGCTGCAGCGGCGGCCATTGGAGGGTGAACCAACGGCGCAGGAAGACCTTTCTCTCTCTGTCTGTCTCTCTCACTGTCCACTCTGCCTGTCAAAAAAAAAAAAAAAAAAAAAGTGTTATTTCATCTAAAGGATTAATTGTGCAAAGTGAATAAGCTCTCCTTAGGTATTAATAAGAATCCTTTTTGCAGATGACAAAAAACCACTGAAACTAACTGAAACACAACAGGGACCACAAGAGTCCATAGAACCAAACCTTAGGAACACAAGTGATGCTGGTGCCATGATCAATTCTCCCCAAGGACCCAAAGCACATCCACTCGCTTTCTCATCTTCCCCTTCTCCTCTCTCTCCCAACTCAACTTCTGTCTGTGTTCTGGTCTTCTTCCCCCAAACAGAGGAAAGAGCCACTGACTATTGTGGGGTCACACACTAAGACCCCATAATCCAAAAACAGACCACTGTTCTTCCCACATCAATATAAGCAACCCCACTAAGCACTCTTGTTAGCCAGGCATGAAGTATGGACTGAAGAGTAAGGGCAGATGGAATTGTGACCTTAGTGTGGTTTAGGTGACCAGGGCAGGGGCGGACAGTTTCTCACAGCAAGCAGAGTTTTGCTACTAGAAGATTGGGTTTAGAGTGGGAAGCACGCTGAACACAGGAAAAGCCATGGCAGTTCCTTCAGATACAGCCTTGGGATGTGACTAACAGAACAATTAACATGAAATTTCCTGCAATCCTTCAAAAGTGGAGACACATTCAGAATGAAATTTAAAATATGAAAACTTGATAATATTCCTATAACTCTTAACGATCCCATAAAATTGCTTCACACTTGAAATAATTTTCTTAGTTTTTACTTCAAGCCTAAATAGCAGTTCTTTCTAGAACTTCTTTAATGCATTTCTTGCATTCAAAAGCTTCCATTAAAAAATGCAGAACTTGGGCCAGGGGTGTGGTGTAGTGGGTTAAGCTGCCACCTGCAGTGCCGGCATCCCATATGGATACGGGTTCTAGTCCCTCTCCCTCACCATCTCCCTCTCCTTTTCCCTATCCCTCTGCCTCTTCTTCTCTCCCTGTGTAACTCTGACTTTCAAATAAATAAATAAATCTTTAAAAAAAGAAGAATGAAACTGATAAAATTTGAATACTGTTTGTAGTCCTTGTCTATTTTTTTGTGAAACAGTGGTCTTTCTACTTTTTACTGTTAAACTTTAGGTTTAGTGGTCCATTAAGCATGATTATGAAGTGAGTTGAAATTATGCTGTTGCAAAATTTAAAGGAAAATAAAGAAAAGGAGAAGGTGGGCTTGAGGCAGGGATGGGAGAGGGATGTATGGTTATCTTCTTAGAATTCTATCTATTCAATACATGAAATCTGTTGTCTTTATATTAATAAAAAATTTTAAAAGAGAAAATTAAAACTAGGCCCCTATGTGTGAAATTCTCCAAAGAATAGGACTTGGTTTCCATATCAATAAAAGCAGCAACATATAAAGTAGACATTTATAAGGATCTCCAAATATCCTTTATTTCTCTCATTCTGCTTAGGCAGAATTTTTTATTTGAAAGGTAGAGAAATGAAATCAAACAACTCCACTCCCCAAATTCTTCCATCAGCCTAGGCTGTGCCTAGAAATCAGAACTCAGTCTGGATCTTCTACAGGGTTAGCAGGAACCCAACCACCTGAACCACCACCCATTGCCTTCTAAGATACAAAGTAACAGCTGGAATGGAGAGGGGAGCCAGATCTAGAAAGCAAACATTCCAAGATGGGCTGTAGGGACCTTAACCACTATATCAAATACCCACTCTTTATGTACTATGCTTTATCTATGATTTTTTTAAAATTATAAATTTTAAATTCCTTTATTATTTTACATTTTTATTGAATTATTTTTCAATTTATCTGAAAGGCAGAGAGAGAGAGAGAGAGAAATCAATGGATCTCCCTTTGGTTGGTTCATTCTCTCATTGCATGCAGAAGCCTTGGTTTAGCTGTACTAGGCCAAAACTAGGAACCAGGAATTCCATCTGGATGATACACATTTATTGCAGGGACCCAAGTACTTGAGCCATCATCCATTGCCTCTGAGGATGCACAGTAGAAGAAAGCTGGTTTGGAAGCAGAGTAGCGGGTGTGGGGAGCAATCCGGACTGGACTGAGTTACTGGAATTAAGACTTATTCTATGCATCTGCTCTCCCACAATATGGCGCTGGGAGAGGAGTAAACAGCTTCCGCACAGCTGCCTCCAGTTCAACTAATAAACTGTAGGACTTGCTCCTGATTGGAGGAGAGCAGCGTACTCGGCGTGTGGGCAGCCGAGTTAGGATTGGCGGAGGAGGACTATAAAGGAGGAGAGAGACGGCATGCACCGGGAACATCTATGGGGAACATCTAAGGGAACACCTGTGCAGCCCCCGAGAAGAGCCGGCCGGCGGTGTGCCACTCCCCTGCGGAAGTGGGGAATGTGGCCAGGGGGAACTGCCCTTCCACGGAGGTGGAAGGGATAGTAGCCAACCCGGGAAGAACCAGCAGCAAACCCGGGGAGGGCCGAGCAGACGAAAGAACAGCGCAGGGTTTAGTGTTGCTCCTCCACGAAGAGGGGGAGCGACATAATGGTGCCGTGACTCGGATATGAAGCCTAGGCAGGGTTTGGTGTCGTTCCTCCACGAAGAGGGGGAGCAACATAATGGTGCCGTGACTCGGATATGAAGCCTAGGCAGGGTTTAGTGTCATTCCTCCACGAAGAAGGGGAGCGACAAGCGGGGACTTCCACCAGGCACTCCAATATGGGATGTGGGCACAGAAAAGGGCAACCCAAGTACTTGCCACAAATGGCAGGCCCAAATTCAATTATTGTCACAGGCAAAAAGGAAAATGTAACTATCAAGTTTTTTTTTAATTTCATAAAAAATATATTTGAAGCGTACTTAAAGAAAAAATGTATATGTTTTTTGAGGTAATACCTATTTTAGTCCTTTCCAGTTTATATATTACAACTGGATTTAGAATCACGATTCACTGGGGGAGCAGGGATGTCAGGTTCCAACCTGATCCAGTTCCAACCATGTGGCACAGATGGCAACCGTTCGTTCTTTTTCACAGGTGAGTAGTGTCCCATTGTGTATATAGACTCACCACATCGCCTTACTCACTCATTAGAGGACGGACACTCGGTTGTTCCTGTTTCTTGGCTACTGTGAACAGTGTGCTGCAAGCAAGATGGGGGTGCAGATGTCCAGGCTGGTTTCATTTCCCAGCAGCAGCATTGATGGTAGTTCTACTTTTAGTTTCTTGAAGAACTTACATATTGTTTCCAATGATGGCTATACTAATTTATGCTCTCACCAACCACAGCGAGAGTTCTCTTTTCTTCACATCCTTGTCAACCTTTGTTATCTTTTATCTTTTTTGTAATTGCCAGATTACCTGGAACGGGGTAATATTTCAACACAGTTTTGATGTGACAGTTTTGAGTTTAACGAACTTACAAAACATTCAAACTTCTTAGTGGATCATTTGGCTATTTACTCAATTAACAAATTATATCTGTATTTATATAAGATCACCTAAGTTTCCTACACATAAAATGAACTTCATGATTTATAAAATTCTTTTAAAAACCTGAGCCTAAAACTTCAAAACAAAATACAAAAAAAAAAAAAGAAAGAAAATAAACCATCTAAAGTTTATGTGGAAAATTTCAATTACAAGGTGAACTTTCCTGGTAAATTACCTTTGCAACAGTAGCTTGTCAAAACAGTGGTGTATAAAAAATGTCTAATAAAATGTTGCAAGAAGTATATCTGCCACAATATTCTCATGGGTTTCTGCTGACTGCTTAGCACTACACAAAGCCTTATGCTTACTTCAGCATCTGCACCAAATGCACATAACACAACAATGATAACAATTACCAGCACTTGAATGCGTGGAGTAGTGCATGACAAATTCTCACTCTCAGGGCAGTGTTTTTAGCCTCACAGCTAAAACACTCACATATCACGAAACCTCCATTTGATTCTGGGCTCTGGCTCATGACTCCAGCTTCCTGCTAAAGCAGACCCTGGAAGCTTCAACAATGGCTCAAATAACATCCAGAGCAGGAATAAGGGAGACCTGACTGCACTCCTGGCTCTCAGCTCCTGACCTGCCCAGTACCAACCATCACAGGCAATTCAAGGAGTAAGCCAGTAGATGGGATCTGGCACCTGTTATGTAGAAGTGTTCCTCTCAAGTAAAGAATCGTTTCTAAATCTTGCTCTTAAAAACACTAAATCCAACAAGACATGACACATATATAGATCAAGTATCAATTAGAAAAACCGAAATCAAGGAGACACTCAGAAAACCAGTGTTTCATTAGCCCCGGGCTTTCTTGACCTTACTGGCTAATTTTGCTCAGTTTCTGAGTGAATTCTCTACTAATGACCACACACAGAACACATAGCACTGCCCCTCCTCCACCCACACAGACTTCTCCACACCCTCATCCACCTAAACCCACACAAATCGGTTGACTGTAAGCTTTCTAGTTCTACTGTCAAGTAGCACAAACTTAGCACAGCCGCAGCAGTCCTGGACACTCTACAGATGCCCAAAGCAACACTCCCCTAGAGTTCAGTACTGAGCTGCATGCTAAAGGCATTCACATATCACTGACTACAGAAAACCAGGGGAGCGAGGGGTGGTCTAAGAGAATTGGGTGTATCATTAATAGCCATTCACAAACTAAGGCAAATCCCAGGAAAATTCCACAAAGCTGAAGTTTGTTTTGGCTCCTCTCCACTTTTTGTTCCTTCTCCTCAATTGTGTTTCTTTTCTATCTTCCCCTACACCAAAGCCAAGCTGGTCCAAACCTTGATAGATTCTTGTGAACAATTTCCCTGAAACACGATTTCTCAAAGTTCTTATGCCAGAGGCTTTCCTGGCCAAGTGATTTAGTGAAACTTGGGAAACTATCTCTCTCTCTTTTGTGGATTAATACTGGCATATTTAAAACTGACAAATATTAAATATTTTGTTTAATTCTGCTCACCTATTGCTACACATGATCCCTCTTGACAACCAATAAAGCTAATATTTTGTGGCACATTCTTTGGACTCTACTGCAGGACATAATGATGCATCTTTCCCTAGAAGGAGTTAAAAAAAAAGAAAATCATGACTTTCACATAAATATCAAATAAAAACATCATAGATTAACTCGTCAGTTAATACTTATGAGGATACTTGAAACGTCCATGGGGAAGTTGAGTGAAAATCTCAATTTACATTGGTGAAAAGGAAATTTCAGATCCAGGTATAGTTTTTCCATAGTATGTATTTTCTACTGACTTTTTGAAGAACTGTGGTAGGGAACAAGGAATTCTGAAATAATTTTGTGAGCCATGCAAAACGGGCTACCTATAAGGCAATAAATTGCATTTCACTGGACATAATTAGTTTGCCTTTCACTGAACAAGAATCATTTTGATTATCAGTTTTTATCAGTTTTCTTCATTTATAAATTATAAAATAATTGGGAATAATTAAAAACAGAAATAGCCCAGATAAATGAGCAAGGCAAGATACCCACCGATCTTTGTCCATTATACAACCTCTAACACTTTTTCCTGACAAGCGTTTTCTTTTTAATCTGGACTTGTAGAGACATAATTCAAAGGAAACAGAAATCAGGCCGGCACCGCAGCTCACTAGGCTAATCCTCCACCTTGCAGAGCTGGCACACTGGGTTCTAGTCCTGGTTGGGGCACCGGATTCTGTCCCGGTTGCCCCTCTTCCAGGCCAGCTCTCTGCTGTGGCCAGGGAGTGCAGTGGAGGATGGCCCAAGTGCTTGGCCCTGCACCCCATGGGAGACCAGGAGAAGCACCTGGCTCCTGCCTTCGGATCAGCGCAGTGCGCCAGCCATAGCACGCCAGTCGCGGCGGCCATTGGAGGGTGAACCAATGGTAAAGGAAGACCTTTCTCTCTGTCTCTCTCTCTCTCTCACTGTCCACTCTGCCTGTCAAAAAAATTAAATAAATTAAATAAAATAAAAAACAAAGGAAACAGAAATCAAGGAGTGGGGAAAATATATAAACTCAGGGTTCCATCAACCTTCAACCAGTACAACTGAGCAGCAATACGCCTCACTTTCCAAACAGTTTATTTACAGGAAGCAGATGGGACTTCCACCTTCCCTTCTTAATCCAACCATAGTCACTCCATGAGTCAAATCCATTTTCTTGGGACCACAGTTTTGTTTTTCTCCAAATAACTCTCTCCAAGAGTCCTCTGAGATAGCAATGTATCCTCAGATATTTGGGATTAACATTCCAAAATGCTCTAAATCTGTGCATTTCACCACATCCCCCTGAAGTGTTTCTACTAATCTGGAGATCACTGCTGTGAGGGGTCGTAAGGGACTTTTAATAGAAGCATTAAATAGGCGAAAAATGTATTCCAGGTCTCTAGACATCTGTTGATACAGAGGAAGGTCTAACCTGGTGCTAAATGAAATTCTTTTGCAGTTCACTTGGAAAGAAGGCAGATTTCATTCAGCAACTGCCAGCTTCCTTTGCAGGTTCTGAGGGTCCCTTCGAGACTGGTGCACGCTGTGTTAGCTCCCCCTCACCGAAGCAGAAGCCCCACAAACACAGCTTCTGGAGTTTCAAGTTGCAATTAAGAGCTCCTGTTGAATCATGATGGGTGCTATTTGTTGCCAGTGTTACAATATTAAGCTCATTCTCACCAAATTAAACCCAAGCTCTTAATTCGTTGATAAAACTGAATGTGGCTTGTGCTCATGAGCTGGGAAGTATTTCTTAGCATAAAGCCTTCTGTTAAATGACTAGTTCTGCTTTATTTTCAGAAAGTCTTCTGGGATATTAGCTCAGGTTCCCTTTTAGACAATAACTTGAAAGTCTCCGCTTAGAATACTCCTATCCCTCTGGGTACATCCACCACAGAGTAAATTCCTCAAGGGCAGAAACAGGGCTTAGCGCATTGCCCACTATATCCCCAGGGTCTCCCCAAGCATCTAGAATGCAGTATTAACACAAACATTTATAGGATGAATTTGTGGATGGAAAACTACACAGGTACATATTGTAAACAGCAAACAAACTTGAAACTTCAATTCCAGGGCTGTTTAAGGATCCCTAATTCCCATGCTACAAGGAGCTACCCTTTACTCTCCCCAAGTGTGCAGAACACTGCTAGACAACAGGAAGAGGCCAGAGGGGCTAGAGATTTTACCCAAGAGTGAAGAACAGAGAATGGAGGTAAACATATGCATTACATCATCAACAACTTTAAGGACCTTCACCATGTAATTGTTGATTCCTCATTATCATAACATACAAAAAAGTGGGAAGATATATAAAGAAAATGCTAAGCATTTTCCCTCCCACCTGATTCCACATTGGAAAATACCCAGTGATAACTACCAAGCAGGTGTCCTTCCACACTCCACTGCTCACACAAGTATTGCTTATTTATTTCTAATATTTACTAGATAGGTTTCTCTGCTTTTTTACACTAAAGTACAATCATATTATCATTACTCAGAATTGTACCTTTTATATCGAAAAAATGAATAGACAAGAAACCCCTTGATTTGTTTCACAAATTTACAGTAGGGTTTTTTTCAGGGGACATGGAAAACAAGTGCATATTTTTAAATATAACACATGTATAGAAAAAGCTAAGTTCTCTTTTCAAGAACCATCAAGTTTTATATAGAAAAGATCTCAGGGAGGCGTTCAGCTTGGTCCTAAGAAGTCTTTGCCCATGCGTCTGATTCTGGCTCCAGTTCCTGGCTCTAGTTTCCACCAATGCAGACCCTAGGAGGCAACTGTGATGAGTTCATGTAAGGGATTCTCACTCCCCACAGAGGAGGCCTGGATTGCATTCCTGCCTCCCAGTATTGGCTCCAATTTATTTCCATCCAACCTAAAGTATGCTATCTGGAACTGATCATAAAACTCTAGGTATTTTTTTTGGGTGTTCCACAGTACAGCACATACTTTTACCTCTCCCATTTTAAAAATTATACTTCTAGTAACAGTCTAAAACAACATTAGCCTATTTGGGGATGGCAATATCTTCTTTTATTATTTTGAGTTTTTCCCATCAACTAAAATTACCATATATTTTTCTCCTATTTACCAGTCAATCTTCTCAATTCTATTTAATATATATTTTTGAATACAAATGTAGGATTTTTTGTTTATTTCTTGTTTTAGTCTTCATCACCATAGTAATTTCTAAAACATTTCCTATGTTTCCAAAGTAGGTAGTAATACCTGTCTCATTCTTCTCCCCAGGTCACCTGGCATGGCTTGTCTTGATGGCTAGAAGTGAATAGATATCAAGGTGCCATAGCAAGCCCCAGCTCCACTTAGTGGAATTGGCGAGTGTTTCCAGGAATTTCTATACTTGCAATCATAGTACCTTATCATGAAAAGCCAGTTAGGGAAGGAGGGAGATGACAGGTAGAAATCCTACAAGGACTCTGACTCCAGGCCCTGTCTACCTTTTTATCTCAATCACAGTTACTTGAGCCCTTGTAGTGATTGACTCTGGCCATTCTGCCTTTGAGGGCAAAGAAGTATACTTGTCCCAGCAAAGATTACTCCCAAGATTAGTGTTCCAAGTATTGCATCTCTGCCTCGTCCTAGAGGAAGGATCAGTGTAGAAAGTGACTAAGGGGTCACACCATGTTCCAGAGGCAGAGGTGGGATTGGAATTACATCCAGATACTAGCCAAAACCTGGCTGAATCTCATGTACAATTCTTTTTTTTTAACTTTTATTTAATGAATATAAATTTCCAAAGTACAGCTTATGGATTACAATGGCTCCCCCCCCATAACTTCCCTCCCACCCGCAACCCTCCCCTTTCCCTCTCCCTCCCCTCTTCCATTCACATCAAGATTCATTTTCAATTCTAATAGCACTCTGCTTCAAGATCATAGTAAAATATTGACCTGACACCTAGATGCTGTAGTGATGAAACACAACCAACAAATTCTTTCACCCAAAATCATTTTTGTACTTCTCAAAGTTTATGCATACAACTTGTCTGAAGAGTACTGTGATCTCTGTATTTCAGCTCAAAAAGTAAAACACTGCAGGGTCTTGTGAAATCCCTCACAAGTTATTTTCCAATCTATAGCGTTCCCTCTCTCTCCACCTCTGCCCTTAGAGATAACCACTCTCAGAATTGGACACTTACCATGCAACAAAACTCTTAAAAAAATGCATGATGGTCTGTATGAATCCCTAGGGAAGACAGGATTATTTAACAGATTTTGAAATTCTATATTCATGATAGGGTATTGTGTGTATTCTTCTGAACTTTATCCACACTCCATAATAAGCTGTTTCATGGGTAGACAACAATTCTCTTATCCATTCTCCCTCTTATAGACAACAAGGTTGTTCCTACTCTGTGACTACAAACATGGCTGCCAGAAATACTATTCTATGAATTTCCTTGTGCACTTGAATGACATTTTCTCTGGGGTATAGATCAATAAATGGAATTGCTCCATCAGAAGACAAGTTCAGCTTTAATTTTTTTTTAGAGATTGCAAAAGAACTCTTTTATGCTCCCCATTCTAACATAAGCCTTTCTAGAAATACTAGGTATACATAGTTTTATTTGTATTTTCCTAACCAGAAATATCAAAGTAAAATCTACTGGATAAAGTTAGATTAAGAAAGACTTCATTCAAAGTTACTGCTTGAATGGAATCTGAACTCAACTTCACTGAATCAAAAGGCAAGGTTATTTGTAAATACTTGGGTGAGCTAGTGGAGGAGTACTGGAAGATATTACAATGGACACTGTTACGGCTTGAACAGATTTGGCTCCCAAACTTATGAGGACCTCAATCACCAAAGTCATAATTTTTCAAAAGATTTTATTTATTTGAGAGGCAGAGTTAAAGACACACACACACACGCAGAGAGAGAGAGAGAAGTATTCCATCTGTTGGTTCACTGCCCAAATGGCCACAATGGCCAGAGAGGGGCTGATCTGAAGCCAGGAGCCAGGAGCTTCCTCCAGATCTCCCACATGGGTGCAGGGGCCCAAGCAGTTGGGCCATATCCCACTGCTTTCCCAGGCACATTAGCAGAGGGCTAGATCTTAAGTGGAGTAGCCAAGACACAAACCTGCGCCCCATGAGAGGCTTAGCTTGCTACCACAGTACCAATCCCACCAATGTCATAATTTAACAGCACTAAGGGAGTAGAAACAATTCATTTATGGTGATAAGAGGTATGGAACCTAGTGAAAGATTCTTAATTTACTGCTGATAGAAAGCAGTTAAGAGAGAGTTGGTGTCAGAAGCCTGAGAAAGGCCTAGAAATTCTCTCTGCTTCCTGATCCACCATGTCATTCTTCCTTTGGACTCAGTCTCTCTTGGGATGTGATTTTCCGTGATACCTTAGAAGTCCCCTGGCAAGAACTCCATCACTAGACGCCAAACCAATGGGGATGCCCAATCTTGGAATACGAGCCTCCAAAAGCATGAGCCAAAACAAACCTCCTTTCTTCCTAACAAGCTTGTCTGGAGCACTGAGTCTAGCAACAGAAAGCTGGCTAATAATGGAGGCTGATCCGTGGAACATGTAAGGGACATCAAATTACTCTGAAGTTTGCAAATAACTACTGATGCAACAAGGTCACCTGGCTTTTCAATTGTGCCCATCAAGGTCAAGTTCACCCTCCCACAAAGACTGACAGAAGTTTAATCCCCAGGAAGGTCATTTCCCCTAAGAGTTGACTCCCAGCTTCTTGAAAAAGATGAAAGTACACACACACACACACACACACAAACACACAAACACACCCTCTACTTAAAAGGTATCAACGTATACTTGGGAAATGTATCACTTTGAAAAAAATGCTGGGCTAGGGTAATATTAACTCAGAGTAAACCCCATTTAAATATTCTTATCTTTAAAAAGAAGTTTAAAGAAAAATATTTTCATTTGTAACAAAAATTATTTTCAAAAAATTTTTAAAAAATAAGTTGTAAAAACTGTCAGAGATTTTTCAAAAAAGACACTGGGCAAAATGACCTAAATGAAACATCTCTGTGAGTGAGATCCCAGCAGAAAGAACGGGCCATCAAAGAAGGAGGTACCTTTCTCTGAGGAGAGGAGTGAACTTCCGCTTTGACTATGACCTTGTCTAAATAAGGTCAGAGTTTGTGGACTCAAGAGGCTTCCATAGCCTTGGCAGCTCATGTCAAGAGCCTCGGGTGATGACTGACGTCATAAATAAGAGCATCAATTGTTAAATCAACAACAGGAGTCACTGTGCACTTACTCCCCATGTAGGATCTCTGCCCTCAATGTGTTGTACTATGAGAATTAATGGTAAAACTAGTCTTCAAACAGTACTTTATACTTTGTATGTCTGTGTGGGTGCAAACTGTTGAAATCTTTATTTAGTATAGAGTTGATCTTCTGTATATAAAAGTAATTAAAAATGAATCTTCATGAAGAACGGAATGGGAGAGGGAGTAGGAGATGGGATGGTTTGTGGGTGGGAAGGTGGTTATTGGGGGGAAAACTGCTATAATCTAAAAGTTGTACTTTTGAAATTTATATTTATTAAATAAAAATTTTCTTAAAATATTTATATCTCAGGGGATTGGAGAAAGGATGCCTAAGTAGAAGTTTTCTAAAGCAAAAGCTGTAAAAGGGAGGTGAGAGGATCAGAATCAGGAAGGAGCCTGTTTCAAGTTTCGTCAGATTGAGGGAAACTTCAAGGCCATCTTGGTGAGAGGTTAATGGCCATTCATTTTTCTGATTATGAGAACTACCTACTCACTTTTCCCACTTTTCTACTAGCTGAAAGTCTTAATGATTTGTGAGAGATCTTTAACATACTCTGGATACTACAGTTTTATCACTTAAGTACATCATGTATCTCTCAGCTTGTTTATTTCACTTAGGGGGACATAATTCTCTCTGAAGTTATTTTAATAGAGAATACGTACAAGTAGATATGAAGATAGGAGCCTGTTACAAATAAAAAATATTGAGAATACCAATAGGTCATATCACCTGCATTATTTTGTTAAATCTTATCCTGCAGAACAAAGCTCATTCCGATCTTTTCATTACTTGATAGCACCTAATTCTTTTTAATGAATGTTTACTTATTTGAAAGACAGTAAGAGATCTCTCTCATATGCTGTTCTCAAATGCCCACCCCAGCCAGAGCTGGGCCAGGCCATGGCCAGGAGGCAGGAACTCAATGTGGAACTCCCACATTAGCATCAGAGACCCAATTACCTCAACCTCCACAGCTTCTAGAAACAGACCCAGGACTAGAATCCAGGCACAACACAGTGTGCAAGGTGAGTGCCCCAAAGGGTGTCTCAACTGCTATCTCAAATGCCTGCCCCTGTCTTAATATTCTTAGTAATCACCAAACAAGGAAGCTTGGATTTGCATTGTGCTCTAGATCCTTAAAATTTTGTAGCTTTCTTTGGGTAAAAGTGTGTGTGTATGTGTGTGTGTGTGTGTTCAGACAGGTGATGGAGATTGTTGATAAGTGATGAGTGGAGAAGGGATAGATCAATTTCAAACATGACAGTGGGCCTTTAAGACAAGTGCAGTTTTTTCCTGCTATTTGGAGTAATTATGTTTTGTCTATAAAATCATTGAAAACTCTGAATTACTAATCACAAACCATTGATCTTAGGGAAAATATAAGGTTAGGTTTCTATAAGCCTCTAGTCCAACATGTTTGTAAATCTATTAGGGCATAACCTTCTTTTGTATGCATTTCTGTACAAAGACATCTTACTATGTATTGTTTCTTTATTAATACTGAACCACCAGACAACAGAAATACTCCACACTAACATGAGTTTCATTCCTGTATAAAGCTTATCTAACAAACATTTTTCTCTAAGAGGCCCTGTCAGCTTTCTTAGCCTTCTTATACCTAGGTACAGAAGACATCACTTCATCCGTATAGTTGGGGGCCATTTTTTTCACTTATTTTTATTTACTTGAGAGACACATAAACAGAGTTCCCACCTACCAAGTGGTTTACTCTCCATAGGCCTATCATGGCCTGGTCAATGTCAGGAGCCAGGGACCCACCTCAAGTCTCTCATGTGGGTGGCTAAAGCCAATTGCTTCAGCCATCACCACCACTTTCCATGGTAGGATGGAAGCTGGAGTCAGGAACTGGAGCTGGCTGTCAAACCCAGGGATACACATGTAGGGTGCAGTTATCCCAACCAGTGTCCTCACCACAAGCCATTTTAAACAGTGAAATCATCAGTAAAAACCACAGAAATGTAAAAAGGCACAAAAGAGACTGCAAAAAGGACCTGTGAGGGGCCAGCACTGTGGCACAGTGGGTTAACGCCCTGGCCTGAAGCGCTGGCATCCCATAAGAGCGCCCATTCTAGTCCTGGCTGCTACTCTTCTGATCCAGCTCTCTGCTGTGGCCTGAGAAAGCAGCAGAAGGTGTCCCAAGTCCTTGGGCCCCTGCACCCACATGGGAGACCCAGAAGAAGCTCCTGGCTCCTGGCTTCTGATCCGCAAAGCTCCAGCCATTGCAGCCATCTGGGGAGTGAACCAGCAATGGAAGACCTCTCTCGCGCTCTGTCTCTACCTCTCTCTGTAACTCTTTCAAATAAAATTTTAAAAAAATTTTTTTAAAAAAAGGACCTACGAGAACAAATAAAGCACCTAAAACGAAATCTGCCAAAGTGAAATTGACACTTCAAGATGGGATGACTTGAGCTGCCCTTGTGTTGACTGTCGAGGAACAGTTTTTTGTTTCTTTTTTCTTTTTTTTTCTCTTCATACTATTTGTTGAACTCTTTATTTAACATATGTGTAGAAAGTCAATTGTGGATGGATCTCAGTAAGAAATAAGAGTGGGAATAAGAGAGGGAGGAGGAAGTTTATAATGTAAAGCTGTATAGTTCTTCATACATTCTTAAGGACTAACTTCTAAGAGTACAGTTTAAAAACTTGTCATGGGGCCGGCGCCGCGGCTCACTAGGCTAATCCTCCGCCTAGCGGCGCTGGCACACCGGGTTCTAGTCCCGGTCGGGGCGCCGGATTCTGTCCCGGTTGCCCCTCTTCCAGGCCAGCTCTCTGCTGTGGCCAGGGAGTGCAGGGGAGGATGGCCCAGGTGCTTGGGCCCTGCACCCCATGGGAGACCAGGAAAAGCACCTGGCTCCTGGCTCCTGCCATCGGATCAGCGCGGTGCGCCGGCCTCAGCGCGCTGGCCGCGGCGGCCATTGGAGGGTGAACCAACGGCAAAGGAAGACCTTTCTCTCTGTCTCTCTCTCTCACTGTCCACTCTGCCTGTCAAAAAAAAAAAAAATTAAAAAAAAAAAAAAAAACTTGTCATGGGACCCCAAATCCCATTGAGCTGGATGATAAAAATGTCATCTTAAGTGTTAAAGTGATCACATTAAGTGTTAAACTAAACATATAGATAGGATTAAGTGTAAGAATGACCATATAAATAGGATCAAGTGTGGGGTAATTATAGTAGATAGAATTGAAAAGGAGAGAATGTTCCAACATGGGAAGCAGTCCACACAGCAGACTCACAGAATGTCAATCGCTTTAAGTAACACTCGGACCTCAAACTCAGCCCTTAAGGCTTCCTGGTCTGGCTGAAAAGCCCATGAGAGCATTTCAGGCATGGATAGCCAAGACAGTGCAGAAAAAAAATATTCTACATAAAAGATCTCTGTGAGTGAGATCCCAAAGGAAAGAAGTGGCCAAAGAAGGAGGTATTTTTCTCTAAAGGGAGGCTAGCACTTCCACTTTGCTAATGACCTTGTCTAAATACTGACAGAGTCTGTGGACTCAAAAGGCTTCCATAGCCTAGGCAGCCCATATGAAGAGCCTCAGGTGGTCATTGACATCATACGTAAGGGTGTTAATTGTTAAATTAACAACAGGAGCCTCCGTGCACTAACTCTCCATGCAGGACCTCTCTCCTCAATGAGTTGTATTTTAAAAGTTAAATGTCATACTTGTTCCCAATTTTGTGTATGTGTCTGTGTGTGTATGCAAATAGTTGAAATCTTTACTTAGTATAGAGTTGGTGTTCTGTGTATAAAGTTAATTGAAAATGAATCTTCACGGATAATGGGACTGGGAGGAGGAGAGGGAAGAGGAGGAGGGATGGGAGTGTGGATGGGAGAGCAGTATGGTAGGAAGAATCACTAAATTGCTGAAGTTGTACTTACAAAATTTGTATTCCTTAAAATATTAATTAATTAAGAATTTAGGGGGAAACTGAAGAAGGACATCTGTTCACAGTTTGAAAATTCAAACAAAAAGGCCAAGTTCAATCTTGGCTGACCTCAGCTGAGAACATGTGCATCAGGAAAGTCAAGCTCCATCATCCAGCGCATGTCTATGGAAGACCAGGAGCATGTGTCAAGCAGGGTTCTGAATTACAGATAAGTATTTACAGATAGGAAAACTTACCAATACAGAATCCACAAATAAGGACCAACAGATATTCGACTAGGATAAGGAACCTAGGGTTCAATTTCTGCTGCCACTGTTGAATGATGTTCAAAAAGTTATTTAACCTCCCTGCCTCTTGGTTTCCTTTTGTGTTTGGTGAATTTCTATCAATCCTCAAAACATCCTCTTTCATAGGATTTTCCAATAACCTCAGTTGAAAATATGTTTTCTTACTAAACAATTCTCAGTACTTTGCCAATGGTATCAATATAATTCTGCTTTAATTATGATTCATGATAATTCATTGATCTTATTCTAAAAAGTAGATTGTAGCATCTCCAAGGACAGGTATTATATCCTATTCACCTTTGTATCCACAGCAGTACTGAACCTGGTTTCTCAGATGCAGGTGATAAACAGTGATTTATTAACTTGAAATGAGAATAACAAACCCAACCTTATTCACTATTTTTCTGTATTTTTATTGTGATAAAATACACATAACATAAAATTTATTATTAACAGTGTTTAGTTCATTCATAATGTTGTATAACCTCACAGAACATATCTGATTCTTCTCCATATTGCTATGCGTATCTCTAGGAAGAGTGTTTAGAAAACAAAAACTTGCCTCAATATGTATAACCAGGGCTAGCATCAGGGAACAGCAGGTTAAGCTCCCACCTGCAATGCTGCCATCCCATGCAAGTACTGGTTAGGATTCCAGTTGCTCCACTTCCAATACAGCTCCCTGCTGATGTACCAGAAAACTCAATGAAAGATGGCCCAAGTGCTACCCACGTGGTAGACCTGGATGGAGTTCCAGGCTCCTGGTTTCTGGCTTCAGTCTAGCTGAGGCCCAGCTGTTGCCATTTGGAAAATAAATCAGAAAATAGAGGATCCATTTTCATTCTCATTCTCATTCTCTCTCTCTCCCTCTCTCTCTGTCTCTCTCTATCTCTGTCTCTCTCCCTCTCTCCCTCTCCCTCCCCCCATAACTCTGCCTTTCAAATAAACAAAATAAATAATTCAAAAAAATAATTATAACTGCAATGCACTTAAAACTCAGCAATCAGGAAAAAGATGGAGGCTGATGATGCTATTCTAGGTGATCACTTATGCCTTTTTGGGAATCTTAATGGTAGTAATCTGTATATTTTTTAAACAGTAACCCTTTCAAGTGGTTATTTCATTCTTTGAAAAGTATTATTTCCTTTGCCTTCAGAATTGTAACATTCTCCTACTACCAACTAGGTGGTATCAAATAAGACATGGCAAAAAAAATTCAAATAACTGTCACATTCTTTGTAACATCAGCTGCTGGAAGTTTATCCCTTGGCATGCCGAAATAAGGTTGAGCTATGTGTTCTGACAGCCCTGTGGCTGTATCCCACATTAATATCTCTTCCCATGCCTTGGATTCTATTTCTCCAAACACACTAACACTTTTCTATAAATGAAAACCATATAAACTGTGGATTACAGTTCTCAAGTGTCACCTCTAAGCACAAGCTCAGATAAGATGTTCCAAATGCCACTTTCAGCAATTGCAATGCCATAGTTAACTTCATTTTTTATTCTATTTATTTTTTTCTCCCTCTGTCTCTCTAGGAAACAGGAAAGCATAAAACTCTCCACAGACAGAGATGGCAAAATTAACTTTTTCTGGAAGAGAAAGCAATTTTCCACTATGGATTTGTGAATGGATAGGATTCTTCAACTCTCAGAGGTCAATCATTTAGCAGTTAGAATGCCTCTGAGCCACTCATGAGCAGGTCTCTGGATTTCTCACCAACAAACTCACAACCTCAGGCTGCATCACTACTAAACTTCTACTGTTTATGCACTAGCAAATAATTACTATGAGTGCTTTCTTTTTTATTAAGAACAGAATCCTCTCTTTGTGATTATTCAGTTCTACCTCCAGGAATATACACTAAGAAAGTTAGAGCCTAGGATTTAAAAGCAGGGACTCTGAGACATAAATTTAAGCATATAGTAGTACCATACACCAAATTATTTTTCCAATACCAAAAGAATAATCTATAAAAAATGATAAGCTGAAATTCCTCAAAATGAAGAGCACCTGCAATTAAAAAGACACTGCCAAGGGTCAAAAAGATAAGAGACTCTAAGAGGGCATAAAAGTGGTGCCTATCACTCACCTCTACCTCCATAAAGAATCAAAATAATGAATAAACAACTTCAATTCAAGACAACAGCCCAGAGGAGAACACTGGAACTCAGCAAGGAGATAGGAGAAAACTGTAAGTCACAGAGAGCCAGGTCGACAGCAGGAAGAGAAGAACAATGTGAGCCAGCAACTGTTCCAGTCCCAGGGTCCAGGTGAATTCCCACTGCGGGCCAAAGAGAACAGAGAAGAGGCCCAGCTGCCTCCACCTCCACAGATTATGAACACTGGTTGTCCTAGCTACAGAAGGGCTCCACAGTCACTACTGTGGATTTCAGGAAGAGTCACTATCTGACTAGTTTCAAAGAATGAGCCCATATCCCTCCAACCCTCAGAGCACAGGCTGTGGCAAGGATGCACCACCTTGAGAAAGGAGTCACTATTGGAATCCATACTACCGAAGAGATAGAAGCTGCTGTGTATCTCCAGCCCTGGGGACCCACACATACATACTGTTCAACAGTATCAAACAGGACAGCAACCTCACAAACCCAACGACATTCACAAGTCTAACTACAATCCCAAACACCCCTTGCAAAGCTCTCCACCACAGCTGACAATAGGTTCAGTAGAGCAGGTGGATCTTGCCATTAGGTTACTAGAAGTACTGATACGTGGTCCCTCAGAGTTGGGCCCCATCACCTCTCACCCAGTCACCCAGGGCAGAATTTCTGACATTGGACTCTCAAGCCCCCAGCGGGACTGCTGGAATACAGTAACTCTTCCAAGAAATTGCAAAGAAAGAAGACTGATAAAATAGCTGATAAAGAATTCAAAAGAATGAGTATAAGCAATGTTGGTAAGAAAACAGTTTAATAAAATTGGGAAAACAATGCATGAGAAACTCAATAAAGAGTTAAATATCTTGAAAAATAACCCAACAGACATCTTGAAAATAAGGAACTCAATACATCAATTAAAATCCCAGCTAAAAGCCTGAGCAACAGACCACATCAACCAGAAACAAAAATATCTGAATTGGAAAGCAGATTATTTGAAATATCCCAGCCAGACAAAAAATATTTTAAAATAATCAAGACATTCTCCAACACCTTTGGAAAACCATTTAATAAACAAGTATTCAAATTTTGGGGACCCTGGAGGGGAATAAAAAAGAAAGACATAAAAATACTATTCAATGAGCTAACAGCTGAAAAATCCCCAAATCTGGGTCACAATATGTACATTTAGGTACAAGAGGCCAACAGAACCTCGAGTAAGTGCACCCACAAGATCCTCACCAAAATGTATTGTACTGAAACTGGCAAGTACAGTAAAGAGAAGATTCTGAAAACTGCCTAAGAAAAGTACCAAGTCACATTTAAGAAAACCCCCATTAGACAGATTTTTCAGCAGAAATGTTATAGACAAAGAGGAAATTAAATGATACATTTGGAGTTCCAAAAGAAAAAATTCCATCCAACAACACTGAACACAGCAAAGCTATCCTTTATAAATGAAAGAAAAATAAAGATTTTCTAACACAAGCAAAAACTGAGGGAATGAATTACCACAACACTGCTATTAGAAAAGATTCTTAAAGGAGTCCTACAACCAGAAGCAAAAGAAAGATAACATCAGGAAAACAAGTAGAAGTATAAACCCCATAGAAAATCAGATGCACAAAAAAGAATCAAATATTGTCAATATAGTAAACCACCAAATCATAATGATGAACAAGTCAGAGAGAGACACAGTACACATTATTTTCATCAGCACACAGAACATTCTCTAGGACACTGCACACATTAGATTACAAACCAAGTCTCAACGTTTCAGGAAAGTAAACATAGTACCTTGACTTTTTTTTTACCACAATAAAAATAAAACTGGAAGTCAGGAAGAAACTTTAGACATTATACAAATACATGGAAACTGACCATCTTTCTGAACAAATAGTGGGTTACTAAAGAAATCAAAAGGGAAATTTTTAAATCTCCTGAAGCACATGAAAATGAAAACACAACATACCAAAACTGATGAGATACAGCAAAGATAGTACTAAAAGGAAGTTTACAGCAATCAGCACCTACAGAAAATAAAAAGATATAAAATGAGTCATCTAATAACACATCTCAAGGAAGTAGATAAAACAATAACAAGATAAACTAAAAATTAGAAGAAGTAAAGAAATTAAGATCAGAAATGAAACAAAATACATACTAAAAAAAGGCTGTGACAAACCTACAAACAATGCCATAAATACATTTCCACTAAGATCAAGAACTAGACAAGGATATTTACCCTCTTATTCAATAAAATATTGGTTGTTTTAGCTAGAGCAATTTGTCAATTAAATAAAATAAAAAGCATGCAAAGAAAGAACTAAAATTATCATTCTTTGTGGATGATATAATTTTATAGATAGAAAAATCTAGACTATCAAAAGACTATTGGAATTGATAGGCAAATTCAGTAAAATTATAGGACACAAAGGTAACATACAAAAATCCATAGCACTTTTATATACCAGTAATGAACTCACTGGCAAAGAAATCATAAAACAGTTCACTCACAATAGTTACAAAAATAGAAAACCTTAAAATAAATTTAACCAAAATGTCAAAGATTTCTCCAAGAAAACTATAAAACATTGTGATGAAATAAACTGAAGATATCAAAAAATGGAAAATCTGCCCATGTTCATGAGATGTAAGAACTAACATTATCTAAATGCCCACACAAACCGCGGTGGACTGGGATCAATTTAGGTGGCCCTCAAAGGTCCATGTATTAAGCTCTTGGTCCCCAGAATGGCTACCTGGGAGGTGGTAGAACCACTAGAATATTGGGGACTGGTGAGAGGTGTTTAGGTCATTAGGGACACACTCTTACAAGGTAGTCCTCACATAGATTCTTGAGTTCTCCTGAAAGGGTTCTTATGAAAGCCTGAGACTGCGCCCTTCCCTTTCTACCTTCTGGCTTAACTACGCAACCCTTCCTCTGTGCATATCCTGCCATTCATCACGTGACTCTCACTGCGGTCAAAGCCTGCTTTGTACTCTTGGGTTATTTAGTCTCCATAACTGTGAGTTATATAAACCATTTCTCTTTAGTATGTTAGCTGTCTCATATTTTCTGTTGTCATGAGGAAAAACTGTGCTACTCAAAACAATCTACAGGTTCATTGCAATCTCCATCAAAATTCCAGTAACATTCTCCACAAAACTGTAAAAAAAAACTCTTAAAATTCCTATGGAGGGACCCATGCTGTGGCATGGTAGATAGGGCCACTGCCTGTGACGTTAGCCTCCCATATGGGAGCTTGCTACTAATGGCCTGCGAAAAGGAGTGGGGAATGACCTGATTGTTTGGGACCCAACTAACCACAAGGGAGGCCTGGATAGGGCTACTGGCTCCAAACTTTAGCCTGGTCCAGCCCTGGCTGATGCAGCCATCTTGGGAGTGAACCAGCAGATGGAAGGTTTCTCTTTCTCTCTGTCTAGCATGATTTTCAAATAAGTTAATATTTTAAAAAAAAAAAATCATATGGAAACAGGAGGACTCTGAATAGCCAATGCAATCTTCAGCAAAAAGAATAAGACTGGATCCAGGCATCAGCATAACTTGTATCTCAAGATTTACTACAGAGCTATGGCAATCCAAAAAGTATGACACCAGCATTAAAAGCAAATATAGGCCAGCGCCGCAGCTCACTAGGTTAATCCTCCGCCTTGCTGCGCCAGCACACCGGGTTCTAGTCCCGGTCGGGGCACTGGATTCTGTCCCAGTTGCCCCTCTTTCAGGCCAGCTCTCTGCTGTGGCCAGGGAGTGCAGTAGAGGATGGCCCAAGTACTTGGGCTCTGCACCCCACGGGAGACCAGGATAAGTACCTGGCTCCTGCCATTGGATCAGCGCGGTGCGCCGGCCGCTGCGAGCTGGCCACAGCGGCCATTGGAGGGTGAACCAACGGCAAAAGAAGACCTTTCTCTCTGTCTCTCTCTCTCACTGTCCACTCTGCCTGTCAAAAAAAAAAAAAAGGCAAATATATAAACCAATGGAACTGAATAGAGACCAGAAATGTAACCACACATCTGAAGCCAACTGATTCATTACCAAGTTATCAAAAACATAACATGAAATACATGCACTGTGTATGTCTCAAAAAATGTCTATTATGAAAAGTCTATGCAAATATTTACAAAAACTATGGTACTAAAATAAACACAGTGAAGTACTCTTGTACAATAAAGGGCGGTCTCTTCAGTAAATGTTGCTGGGAAAACAGAATTCCCATACTTGATGCCCACTCCCTCATTTGTGAAAACTCAAAAATGTATCAAATCATTAAGTAAAATGAAAATAGATCTTTGTAAAATTTAAGAGTGGGACTGGAAGAGGGAGGGGAAAGAAGGTTGGGAGCCTGAGTGAGAAGGAGGGTGGAATGGAAAGTATCACTATGCTCCTAAATCTGTATACATGAAATACCTGACACTTGTATAACAAATAAAATTTTTAAAAAATTCTCACAATATAGGAATTATATATTAATTTGGAAGAAGTTTTTAATTTATTAAAATCCAGTTTATATTTCACTGTTTTATAATTATAATTTTATATGTAACCTAAGACTTTATTGCTACATAGATTCTACGTGCAATTATATCTCAAGTTTTGTGTTTAATGCAAGATAGTGGTCAAGGTTCATTTTTTATGTGACTTTCATTCTGTTTCAGTGCAATTTGATGAAAATTTTTTTACATTGACTGAATTCAGCACCTTTGTGGAGAATTAATTCATGTATAGGTATAGCTATATTTCTGGAAATTTTTTTTTCTATTCTACTAATCAATTTTCCTGACCTTATTTCAATAGTATGTTGTCTTAATTACAGTTGCTTGATAATAAGTCTTGGTATTCAAGTTGAAAAAAGACCCAAACTTCAGTCCTAAAATTATGGAACCACTAGGAAAAAATACATAGGAGAAATACTTCATGACATTGTGTAAGCAATTATTTTTATGGATAATATCTCAAGCAACAAAAGGAAAAATAGATCAATGAGATTATTTCAAAATAAGATTCTTCTGCACAGCAAGGGGGAAAACAGAGTGAAGGAGAGAAAGAACACAGTGTTTGTAAATTACTTATCTGATAATTAGTAGCCATGATCTATAAAGAATTCAAAAAAAGTAACAAGTAATAACAATAAACCTGATACACAACATCAAAAGAAAAGGCATTTGAAAAAAATTAACAACGTTTCATTATTTTTTTAAAAAGCTCTGAATAAATTCGGCATAGAAAGAATACATGACAATATAGTAAAAGCCATAGGAATAATCCTACACATTACATAATATTGAGTGGGAAAGAGCTGAGGCCTCTGTCTCCAAGATCTAGAACAACACAATAATGCTCACTTTCAATGCAGTACTGGCAGTACATTGCAATCAGGCAAAAAAAATAAAGGTCATTGAAACTGGAAGAGATTGTCAAATTGTCACTATTTGCAAAGCATATATAGAATATATATAAATATATGGAGAATATATATAAATATATAGAGAATATATATACATATATATACAGATATAGATATAGATATATATGGAAAGTTCCCAAAGAATCTTCCAAAACAAATCAACAAATTCAGCAAATCGCAGGATACAAAGTCAACACGTACAAATCAACAGCATTAATGTAACCCAACAGTAAACTATCCAAAAAAGAAATCAAGAAAGAAGTCCTATTTCCAATAACAACCAAAAAAACAGCCAGGAATAAGTTTGACCAAAGAGGCAAAATATCTCTACAAAGAAAACTATTAATAATTGGTGAAAAAAATTGAAGAGAACACAATGAAACAGAAAGAGATCCCATATTCATGAATTGGAAGAATCAATACTGTTAAAATGTCCATATTGCCCAAAATGATACACATATACAAACCCTATCAAAATATTGCTTTTCTGAATTATACCATGTGTGTGACAATCTACCCCTCATTCTGCAAGTTCTGATCACTGTCATGAATCCCTCATTTTGTAATATTAATTTCCCTAAATCTAAGAAAAAATGGTACAGATAGTTATGAATATGTCTACATATGAATGTATGAAAATTTTTAAAACTGTTAAATTTTGGAAATAAAAAATACCAATGGCATTTTTCACAGCACTAGACATAATAGTATTAAAAGTTGTATGGAAGCAGAGAAATATCTGAATAACTAAACCAATCTGGAGCAAAAAATAAATAAATAAAAGCGTTAAACCACTCAATTGTTTAAAAGATTATAAAACCAAAGTAATTAAAATAACACAGTAATAATTTTCTTTCAAAAAGATCCATAGGCCAGCTGAAGAAAATAGAGACCCTAGCAGTAAGCCCTCCAATGTATACGCAACTAACCTTTGACAAAGAGGCTAAGAACACGCATTAGATAAAAACAGTCTTTTCAATAACAGTGCTGGAAAAATTAGATGTTCACATGAAGAAGAACAAAACTCTATTTCATAATGCACAAAATCAACTTCAAAACGAATTAAGACCTAAATGTAACAGCTGAAACTTTGATACTGTTAGAAGAAAACAAGGGAGAAACAATTCTGGAAATTGGAACAGGCAAGGAATTTTTGGATCCAACACTGCAAGCACAGAAAACAGCAGCAAAACAGGCAAATGGAATTCTACCAAGCAAAAGAGCTCCTAGACAGTAAAGGAAACAACCGAGATATTGAAGATGCTACCTATCAGATGGAAGAGAATATTTTACATCAATCCAGCCGACAAAGAATTAATAAATAGACCATATAAAGAACTCAAACCAGTCAATAGCAAAAAAAAAAAAAAAAAAAAAAAAAACAAACCAACATAAAAATGGGCAGATGTAAACAGATATTTCTCAAAGGAAGACAAACAGATGGCCAAGACATATATTTTTAAAAATTCTCAGCAAAACTAAAATGAAGCATCACCTAACCCTAGCTAATGGGCTATTATCAAAAACGAAAAAGGTAACTGGTGTAGGCCAGGATGCAGAGATAAGTGACCCCTTGTGCATCATTAGTGGCAATGTAAATTAGTACAGCCATTGTGGGAAAAAAATATATTCTTTAAAAAATAAAAATAATTACCACATGATCCAGTGATTCCACAGCTTGTATATATCCAAAGGAAATAAAATCAGTCTGTCCAAGATGCATCTTCAATTCCATGTTTATTGAACCACTGATCACAATAGAAACAAATGGAAACAACCCAAATATCCATCCACTAATGAACAGATAAAGAAAATGTGGTACATATACACAACAGCATACAGTGTAGCTACAAAAAATAAACTATTGTGTATACTGATACTGAATATTGAAGGATGAAATGCTGTCATTCACAACAGCATGAATGGAGTTAAAATCACGATGTTAAGGGAAATAAGACAAACAGGAAAAGACAAGCATCACATGGTCTCACTCATTTATGGCTATTTTTAAGTAACCTCATAGAAGTTCAAAGTCTAATTGTGGTGACCAGAGCCTAGTGAGGGAAGGGGGAAGAAAGAATTGGGGAAAGGCTGACTAATGTGTTTAAAGTTATAGCTCTACAGGAGTAGGAAGTTCTGGTGTCCTATGGCATAGCAGGATGATTTCACATAATGTTAATAAACTGTGTATTTTTCTATTTAAAAAAATCTAAAGGGGGCCACACTATGCACAGCGGATAAAGCCACCACCTGCAGTGCTGGCATATCATACTGGTACCAATTCAAGTCCTGGCTGCTCCACTTCCGATCCAGCTCTCTGCTGTGGCCTGGGAAAGCAGTAGAAGATGGTCCAAGTGCTTGGGCCCCTGCACCCATGTGAGAAAAATCAGAAGTAGCATCAGGCTCCTGGCTTCAGATCAGCCCAGCTCTGGCTGTTGTGGCTATCTGAAGAGTGAACCAGCAGATGGAAGATATCTCTCTCTCTCTCTCCCTCCCTCCCTCCCTCCACCTCTCTTTAACTCTGCCTTTCAAATAAATACATCTTTTTTACCAAAAAAAAAAAAAAAAAACTCTAAGGGTGAGCATTTGGCACAGCACTTAAGAAGCCATCTGGGATGCCAGCACCCCATATGGGAATTCCCATGTTCCAATCCCAGTTCAACTTCTGATCCATTTTTCGGCTAATGTGTTCCCTAGAATGCAGCACGTGATGGCTCAAGTGATTGAGTCCCTGCAACCATGTGGGGGCCCAAATGAAGTTCCTGAATCCAGGCTTTGGCCCAGCGTTGGCTTCTGCAGGCATTTGTGGAGTGAACCAGTGAATGGAAGATGTTTCTTTCTTTCTCTCTTGCCTCTCTCTTAATAAAGGTTCTACATTAAATTTCTAATCATTCTCAGGGTAAGCCCAGGATAAGCCCTGGCAGGGACGAGTGATGAGCAGAACACAGTGAGAGCACTCATGATGGTAGACAGCATGTGCTTGGGCCTATGAAGAATGCCATCACCCACACCCCAAGAGGAAGCAAAAATCTCCATTCCTCTCTTGTTCTGTGACTGCCGCTTAGGGAGGACTATATAAGCAGAGAAGAGTAGGAGAGGAAATGGAAAACTCCATGGTAACGTGCAGTGGGTCTCAAAAGGAACAGCCTGGAACCTGGGAGACCCAGGTTGTAGTCCAGTTTCCAGTACTGGCCAAGTTCAAAGTCTTGTCAAAGTTATTTCAGCTCCCTAGGTGTAAATTCTCCCATTTATAAAATGGAAACAAGCTTATGCTCACTAAAATTTCTTTAATCTATTACAGTTGAAAAAAGCATACTTCATCTCAAATTTATTCCATAAATGCCTCCAAACCCCCAAATAATTCTTCATACAAAGCAGAGTCCTCATTTACTGTTTCATAAGGGTCCCAGATGGTCAGCCAGCTTTGCTATTCCTTCCAGCACTGTCATTCTCAAAGGCTCAGATCTCTACCTGAAAACTGGCTGCAGAGTAACACAGAATGTCCCCAGACTTTCTACTGACTTTACTGCTTCCTCAAAATACTCATCCTCTATTCCTGTTTTACTGCTAACATGAGAACTAAACGTTCACTTGAAAAAATTGCATTGTAAATGCTTCCTCATTCCTTTTATGGGTGGAATCCATATCTCTAAACCATCCCAATATTTATGCCTTTTTTTTTTTTTTTCAGAATAAAGCATCACTCTCACACAGCCTCTGAGACCAAAGTTATATTTAGGATTACCGAAAATGAATCTTGACGTGAACGGAAGGGGAGAGGGAGTGGGAGAGGGGAGGGTTGCGGGTGGGAGGGACGTTATGGGGGGGAAGCCATTGTAATCCATAAGCTGTACTTTGGAAATTTATATTCATTAAATAAAAGTTTAAAAAATATTTAGGATTACAAGAACATTAGCATATTGCTTCTAAGTCAAGGTGAATCCCCACTCAATAACTACTAGCCTGATTCCCATACTAGGGTACCATAGCTGTACCATCCAATGGTTATTCTAGGGTATTTTTTTCCTACAGAAAAATCACACTTCATGCCATACATATGATTTTGAGTTTTCACATTATGAACACTTTCTAACCATACAGCATTTCAGCCCTACAGTACAGTGGGTTTTCCTTCTAATCAACACCACATGGCACTCTGACACCAGGCTTTCTGCCTACTTTCTTAGTAGTCGATTTACCACATGGTTTACTGTAAAATGACAGAGGGAAGGACCAGACTAACTAATTTCTCCCTACTCTAGTCCTACACACACACACACACACACACACACAAACCTATGGTGTTTATATCAACCTGTCTGTCTCACAGTCCAGTCTTGTCCATCTGAAATCCAACTTTAAAACAGAGACCTCAATCCCAATCACTTTGACATCTTTCAGACATGGATGAGGTTCTAGAAACTTGGTTTCAGTGGAAACAGGCAGTTATCACCTCATACATTTGGTACTAATGTATTCCAGTGTACCCCACAAACACAATTCTGTGCAATTAAAACCAACACTAAAAAATAAAGAGGCAGTCATAATCCCCTTGTCTCGTAAATGATTCAATTTGGGACAACTTGCCTATCATGCCAAACAGGTGCTCCTTTGGCTCTCACAAGGAAAGACTTAGTTCCTTTTAATATAATTTCTTAGATTTTTTCTGAAAACCATATTTCAGTATAGTTGATGCCTAATCCTCTGTTCTCACCCTCTGCATGTTTTCTCTCAATTATCATTCACCTTCCTTACTTCTTGACATTTCCAATGTATCCTGACAGCAAGCATGCGTCAATCAGGCCCTCCTTAAATACTTTTACATAGCAAGATGTGTCTACAGGTCAGTTTGAACTAGTCCAAGTGACAGTCTGTGGTGTGATCCCAGCAACTTGTTGAAGGATAAGCTTTTGTACTTTTCCAATTCAAGGAGAGACAAAGCAGCAGCTCTTGATTCAGAATTTTATAGCTGGAAACACTAATCAAGATGAATCTCCTTCACTAAAGGAGAAAGATAGTGAAGATCAGAGAGGTTACTTCCTTCCTCAAGCTCTCATAACCCATATATCAAACAAGAACCCAGACTTGCAAGCTACTCTTCTGCCAGGTTATTCGTATTAGTAGGCAGAAAGAAAGATTTCTCTAAAACACAGCTACTCAGGAAGAACTGTTCATCTCCAGGCCAGCTGTCCCCAGGCAGCCCTCAGCTACACCACATCAGCTTCCAAAACAACCTCAAAGCTTGAGCCAAATCCCCAGGTAGTTCTGCAGTTGCAGAATCTTCAGAGTTGGTGTCAGACCAGCCTCCAGGCCCTTCAACAGCCTAGGGAGGGGCCAGCATTGTTGCACAGTGTGTTAAATCAGCGCCTGCAACACTGGCATCCCTTGTTGGCACCAGTTGCAGTCCCCAGCTGCTCCACTTCCGATCCAGCTCCCTGCTAGTGCACCTAACAGGGCAATGCAGGGTGACCCAAGTCCTTGGGCCCTGCACCCTTGAAAGAGACCCGAAGGCCTGGTGCCATGGCTCACTTGGCTAATCCTCCGCCTGAAGCACCGGCATCCCATATGGGCACTGGGTTTTAGTCCCAGTTGGGGCACCAGGTTCTGTCCCGGTTGCTCCTCTTCCAGTCCAGCTCTCTGCTGTGGCCCGGGAGGGCAGTGGAGGATGGCCCAGTGCTTGGGCTCCTGTACCCGCATTGGAGACCAGGAGGAAGCACCTGGCTCCTGGCTTTGAATCAGTGCAGTGCCAGCCGTAGCAGCCATCTGGGTGGTGAACCAATGAAAGGAAGACCTTTCTCTCCCCCCGCCTCTCTCTCTCTCTGTGTAACTCTACCTGTCAAATAAATAAATAAAAAATCTTGAAAGAGGGGAAAGGAAGGGAAGGGAAGGGAAGGGAAGGGAAGGGAAGGGAAGGGGAGGGGAGGGGTGGGGAGGGGTGGGGAGGGGAGGGGAGGGAAGGGGAGAGGATGGGAGGGGAGGGGAGGGAAGGGAAGGAAAGGGAAGGGAAGGGATGGGAGGGTAGGGGAGGGAAGGGGAGGGAAGGGAAGGGAAGGGAAGGGAAGGGAAGGGAAGGGAAGGGAAGAAAAGGACCTGAATGAAGTTCCTAGATCCTGGCTTTGGTCTGGCCCAGCCCAAGCCATTGCAGCCACTTGGGGAATGAACCAGAGGGTAGAATATCTTTCTCTCTCTTTCTCTCCCTCTAACTCTGCCTTTCAAATAAATAAAATAATTTTTAAAAACCAGCATAGGGAGGCCACTACAGTATCATAATAACTTCGAAAATGGAAAATTTCCCAAGCAAAGACCATTTATGGAGCTTTCCCATTAACTATCACCATATAAATCAAAAATAACATAACCAGGCCAAGTCCATCTTTGAGAAGTTACATAGAAGAAAACTTCAATCATGTTTCACTCCAAAGCAAACAAGAGCTCTCCTAGAATTATAAAGCTGTCAGTGTCACAACAGGGATTGAGTGGCCCCCTGCTCTGGTCTGCCACATGGCCCACTCTTGGAACATAATAAGCCCATGAAAGGACTTATCATTGTGAGGGACAGAACATTGTGAAAAATGGAGATGGCATCCCTGAAATGCTCCCAGCTGCTGAACAGGAGACAGCTCTTTTCCCAGCCGGAAAAAAAAAATGGAACTGAAAAGAAGAGTGGAGAAAATAAAAACTGACTTGCTCTACAACAGTGCCGCTTACACCTTAATATTTATAGACACACAGTGATTGAGGAAGTCTGGAGTAGGGTCGGGACCATGACTTTCTAACAAGCTCCCAGGTGATCTTCATGCTGCTGGTCCTTGAACATTAAATAGCAAGACTGTGGCTCTCTTATGTATCTCTGTGAAGGAGAATCTGCTGAAGGAAACAAAATAGATGACTTTCGTGTGGTAACCAGGTGATATGGTACAGTGGCTTTGTTCCTATAGCCATGGCCCAACAGCTTTAATGAAGGACCCTCCCGTGACCGTGACCTGAAATTCTAATGTCTGTAACAGTATCATCATGAAAGGAGATGGCATGAGAATTACGCACTGGACGATAGCTCGTGGTAAAGTGGCCCACTCACTCATTCCCCTGGTTTCCCTAAGCAAATCCTATAATCCTTAGTCTGATGGGTGAGCTCAGGATTGCTGTATTTCTCCAACAGCCATTCTAAATTGTGGGATTAATGGGGAAAAAGGCATAAATTGTTTATTTGTGAAGGAAGCCAGCAATGAGCAATCAAGGATTGATACCAAAGCCTGCAAAACAAAAGGAATACTGAGCTAAAGACCAAAATTATTCCTAATGTGGGAAGCATTCTCACGTTGAGAACAAAGCACCAAAGCTTTGCTCTTTTGAATGCTACAAAGGCAAACTATTACATAATTAACAATACAGTGTTTCTAAATTGAATCATGCTGTTTCAGATGATTTAGTAAAAATTAACTGGTAAAATAACAGAATTCCCCCAAAACAATAGTACTCATGAGTGTCACAAAAAAAATTAAGTGGATGATTATCCATCCCAGGATAAACCCACACTACTGGCCATTTAAAGAAACCTGCCACTTTGAAAAACTGCCCCAGCAAGGAAGATGGGTGAAGCACTGCCTTCCCTGTATCCAGCAGGGCAGATCCAACGTCTCATTTAAAGGAAACGGGAATCCACTGAGTGATGACTTGATCAGGGTGATGGACTCAAACACTTAAGTATTTTGAAAGAGCTATAAAATATACACAATGCTTCCAAATAAAAGGAAATCTGCCGTATATTTCAAGTCAAGTGCTAAAACGACAAACCCAACTACTGCCCGGACTTTAGTCGATGCTGTCAGAAAAGAAAATGGCACAGTGATTCTTCCATAGCCCATCAGCCAGACTGAAAGCCAAACGACTAGGAGAGTTTGAATTCTGCAAAGAAACTCCTGGAGCCATTTTTTTACTGTTGCTCTGGTTCAGTCACTGCATTTTTTTAAATAAAGCAAAAACAAAACAAATGAAGTTTCAGAGCCTCATAGTGCCTTACCCATCATGGCATCACAGAGGAACAGCATGAACAGAGTAGAAAGAATGCACAAACCCTTGAGTTTTGCCTTCTCTCCCTGAAGAGGATATGGCTGTCAGAATAGCACAAAGTCCTGCAGGAAAGCACAGAGGTTCTAAGAGTTCTAGAAACAATGAGCCAGAGAAGGGCCAGGCAGTCTCAGCAATGGAGGAGCAAGAGAAACACCCTCTTCAGACTGCTTCCCGCAGGTCTTCCAGGCACAATGAGGACGTTCAGGCCTGAGCTTCCCCAGAAGTCCTCCTCAGGCCGAAGCTGCACTCAGGAGCGGAAGTAAATTAGTTAGTGTTCCAACTTCTATTAAGAAGACACATGGCGATTCTAAGTCAGCAAAAGGTTATCCAGGGGAAATTAACTATTTGGAGCAGCTCAGACACTAGTAATAGACTCAACAAGAACTATGAAATTTTCTTAATGGTAACTCGTGGAGTACCCAGAGTTTATGCTCACCAAAGCTATCAGGATTCACTTAACTGCATGAATGCTACGAAGGAGACCAGATACCCCCAGACAAGCAGTTTGGCCCAGCTGCCATACTCAAATCCAGAGAATGGAGAACAAAACAAGTTTAAAAGTTCAAAGTGGCCGGCGCCGCGGCTCACTAGGCTAATCCTCCGCCTTGCGGCGCCAGAACATCGGGTACTAGTCCCGGTCGGGGCGCCCGATTCTGTCCCGGTTGCCCCTCTTCCAGGCCAGCTCTCTGCTGTGGCCAGGGAGTGCAGTGGAGGATGGCCCAAGTCCTTGGGCCCTGCACCCACACGGGAGACCAGGAGAAGCACCTGGCTCCCTGCTTCAGATCAGCATGGTGTGCCGGCCGCAGCACGCCGGCCGCGGCGGCCATTGGAGGGTGAACCAAAAGGAAGACCTTTCTCTCTGTCTCTCTCTCTCTCTCTCACTGTCCACTCTGCCTGTCAAAAAAAAAAAAAAAAAGTTCAAAGTAATGCAGAGACTCACAAATAAACATTTAGGGAGAATGCATGATGGACAGAGAAGATGAACTGGTAAGAGAAATACTCTACTGAAAGCTTAACAATACAAATACTTACAACTTGAAAGTTTACCCACTACAAGGTTTTAAGGAAGATGTGCGTTTGGAAGCATTTCCTCTCACTGGCTGCCATAAATGAGGTCCCTATTTCTAAGGTCCTTATTTTATCCAAACTCAACACTGTCCAATGACAATGGAGCCAGCCGGTGGTAATTTAGCTTGATCCCACCTCTCTCTAGTGTTTTCAGCACACATTTTTGCCAGAGGAAAACACAGGCAAATTAAGAATGGCATTGGTTGGTTGAAGACAAAGTACTCTGAAATACTCACTATAAAAATGAAAAGGGACAGACAAGCAGACCATGCAGGTGCCATGTTCATGGAGAGGAAAAATTTTTTTTTATTATTTTAAGGGGAAAAAAGGAACTGGTTACTTAAACCACTAAAAATAGCAATTATAAACCACTTGATAACTTACTATGGTACTCACCGACTATTCTGAACATGTTGTCATTACCATTAGAATCCCTAGATGGTAGTAAACACACCATCAGACAGTTAATGCATAATTCTGCAAGATATAAACCTGCAATTCCATGACAAAATCCTAATAGATCAGTGAATGCTGCAAATGTGATAATGTTCATATTAAGCAAAGCACGTACAAAATTAAAACCACTTGGGTACTTTTGCTGTCTAAAATTAAGATCATTTTGTTAGGTAATTTAATCATCACTCAAAATATACCCAAATTCTAATCCCTTGGAAAATAGTTATTTAGAAGGATCTGATCAAGTTTAGCTTCACTTTTAATGTTTACACATGAAATTCAGCTTCCTTTCACAGTTGTGCTGTTTTTTAATGACAGCATTTATGATCTTCCCATATGCCTAATATATACCTCAAAAACCTTAATAGTTATTCTGTGCTAAGTTTGGGGGCCTTTGTTCTGATGAACACAGAACTGGGGAAGAGGTAAGAATCATGTAAACCACCCACAATGCAACAACTCACCCCCAAATACCCCTGTCTCTTCAATGTTTCTAATCAGGTAGCAATTTATGTTATGCATTAACATTACTTAATTAAATACGATACTGTGAATTTCCCCCTCTCCACTAGTGTTTTTATTTTTATTTTCCTTTTGTAACAGAAGCTGCTTGAGAATACAGACCCTGATTGATTCCAAGATTTGATTCTGTGTCTCACTGCTTTATCGATTGCACTATTTTCTCACCACAGTTACATAGGAAGCCATGCTCTCCTAAAGCCTGATATATTCTGAACTACCGGCTCTCTTGCAAGATTCCCAGGACCTTGTAAAACTCCAAGGAATCAGCTGAACATATTCAGATGTAAATAAGGTAGAAAAAAACAAACTTGACTTTGAGACTCTATGTTTTAAGGACATTTACCTCCAGAAAACTTTCCGTTCATAGCATGCCCCTGTAACCTCCATCAGAGCAAGGATCAGAGGGCCTTGCTTACTCTTTGTTTTCTAAGGGCCTCGTTTTCTGACACAGAGCAGATAACAACATTTGCTTCCTGTATGTATAGTTAAACCCTACATACCATACATGAAAATTTAACTAGAAGGAATTCTTCAAATCCTCTCACAGTGTTGCGGATGTGATCTTTATTATCAGATTCCCGAGGTGTTCCTAGGCCCTTTAGATATGGGAGATCAAGGTGTTAGCACCTCTGAAAGCCTACTATAATTCCACCTCATTAAAGAATAAATCATATGCCACCTTTTGATTTTAGCTATTACAATTCAAGTTCATTCAAACATAAGTTGTAGATCAGCTTTTAACTTTCCAACCGGCATAAGCAAATGAACTTTTAAAATACAGACACTTGCCATCTCCGTATCTGAGACGGCTTGTCACAAAATTTGGCCAAGCTGTGACCATTTGGCAGGACACACCCTTCCTGAGTTTTAAATCCATCAATAATGTAATGGGTAGTTCAATACTCACCTCTGCTTGGGAAATAGAGCAACACAGCAAGAGGCCCTGAAGAGAGTTAAAGGTGTTGCTTTCCATCGAACAGGGAGAGCCTGCTGAACCCCTCTTCCTCTTAGAGATATTTTGATCAAACTCGGTATTCGTTCTCCCCACTGAAGGGTATTCCTTCTCTCCACTGAAGGGTATTCCTTCTCTCCACTGAAGGGTATTCCTTCTCTCCAATGAAGGGCTGCATCCATCAGACATTGTGAAAAGACACTGATAAATGCTTATTTAACACCCTGTTTTCCCTAAAGTTATAGCATGTTCTGTGTCCCTCCCAAAAAAGATACAGTGAAGAACACCAATGGGAGTGAGATCCTGCTGACACCATGATTTGGAATACACAGCCTTCAGACCTGTGAGAAAACACACTTCTGTTACTTTTAAACCATCCAGGTTTTGGTACTTTATCCCAACACCCCTGGGAACTAATATTACACACACTATACTTTCTGTTTGGTTATACTTGCATGATAGAAAAATGAGGTTCCCTCATCATGACTTAGTTACTGCTGATCTATGAAACTGGTTCTTTTCTAATGACACCTCAAGAAGCACATATATCTAATCTTTACTAGAACTCCCTCCAAAAAGGTTCTCTGAAAATCACATCCCTCACCTTCCTCCTTTAAACTATTTCTATGTCTTTTGTTTGGTGTCTTTGCAAAAGCACAAATGACTCCCTTCACTGTGACAACTTTTTTTAAGATTTATTTAACTTATCTGAAAGTCAGAATGAGAGAGAGAGAGAGAGAGAGAGAGAGAGAGAGAGAGAGAGGGAGAGAGAGAGAGATAGAGAGACAGAGAGGATCCTCCATCCATTGGTTCACTCTCCAACTGGCTGCAACAGACAGGGCTGGGACAGGCCGAATCCAGGAGCATCTTCCAGATCTCCCACATGGATACAGGGGCCCAAACACTTGGGCCATCTTCCACTGCTTTCCAAGGCACATTAGCTGGGAGCTAGATCGGAAGTAGAGCCACCAGGACTTGAACCGTCACTTACTATGCCACAGCACCGGCCCCATGACTAATCTAATTTTGGTACAGAATCATAAGGATATGTGTCCTTAGCTACATGAGACAGAGGTCAGATAAAATAACTTTAACACCCCTTTAGACTCTTTCCAAAATAATACTGTATAATAACTGATTAGTACTCACACCCCCTCAGTCCTCCAATGATGAGATTTACTTTCTTTTTCAGAAATCAAGCTATTTTTGGATACCTGATGGAACTCAAACAACGTTAGTTCCATAAGGCCAACCTCCAAGGATTCAACAGCCTATATTTCAAAGTGGATAAGCATTCTGATTTTAGTTATCTTAGGGCAGAAACTATGTATAGAGATGACAGCTATTTCTAGATTTTGTTTTCTCATGTAAGCTACTGAGTGGCATCCTCCTACCACTACTATTTTCTACCAAGCCTGTTCTTCTGGAACATCTGAACCAACTTTATGACCTAAATACTTTTAATACCACACTGAACACCTGACATGGCTTACACCTACTTTTAACAAGACACGCTTCTTGAAGTGGGTGTGTATCTAACTGGTTTTCATAGATCCAATGCCTGATACCCAGTGTCATTTAGGTGAATTAACAAATGCTGTAATAAGCCTGTCTCCAAACTAAACACAAAGTATGATTCAGTGTCAAAGGGACACCCTCCTACAGTGGATCTCTCCTAGATCTTTTCCTCTTGCATTTGATCTGTGCATTTTTAAAAGCAACACATCAAATCAAACTGAATCATGGAAGGCCATCCCCATCACATTCCTTCTATGTGAAACTAATTTTTTTACTATCAGATTAATCACTGCAAACTCAAATAATTCACCCTTTCAGAATTCTGGTGGCAACTCAAGCTACAAGAACAAATGTGTACCAGGTATCCAGTAAGAAAACACTCGGTGAGCCCTGTACAATGAGACCACTGAACTGAAGACATTGACAATCTAGTCAACTTCTCAAAAGCTGAGTGACAATCAAAGATTTCAAACAGATGTTAAAACAATAGCTCCTCAAAACACAATGCCTGTCTAAAACTTAATCTGCTCCCCTTCTCCACTAGAATCCTTTAAACTCAGCTCAAGAACAGCTGAACAGCTATCTATGGGAAAATTTCCCAAAGCACACACTCATCTGCCACCATACTCCAGACAATGGAACCCAGGAATCTTCTCTTGAGGATATTTATAAGAATGAAAAAAAATAAAAAACCAAACTATGCACATAAGCATTGGCGTTGGAATCCTGGCTTCCGTCTATTCTACACCTTGGACAAGTCAGTTTTGCTTTGCCTCAGCTTCCCTATCTGTAATGCTGGCATGATAATGCTTCCCACAAGGAATTATTGAGAGACAAATGAACCAACAATTTCATGTGACTAGAACAAGGAAAAACTGTATCACTTGTCATTTTTCCTCACACTGAGATGTGTGCATTCATGCTGCTGAGAGCAGCCATCTGAGTAAATTGTTTGTGTTACATGCTCTAGTTTGTTTTCCATAACATATTATATCCATTAAGAAAGGAGATAATCTATTAAAATACCCAAAGTGCCAGTGGCCAGCCCTATGCCCTCAACCATATCTCAGAAAAAAAATATAACGGATAAAAGATTTCTTAGGTAGCCGGCACCGCGGCTCACTAGGCTAATCCTCCGCCTTGCGGCGCCGGCACACCAGGTTCTAGTCCCAGTCGGGGCACTGGATTCTGTCCCGGTTGCCCCTCTTCCAGGCCAGCTCTCTGCTGTGGCCAGGGAGTGCAGTGGAGGATGGCCCAAGTGCTTGGGCCCTGCACCCCATGGGAGACCAGGATAAGTACCTGGCTCCTGCCATCGGATCAGCGCGGTGCGCCGGCCGCAGCGCACCAGCTGTGGCAGCCATTAGAGGGTGAACCAATGGCAAAAAGGAAGACCTTTCTCTCTGTCTCTCTCTCTCACTGTCCACTCTGCCTGTCAAAAAAAAAAAAAAAAAAAAAAAAAAAAAAAAAAAAAGATATCTTAGGAGGTTGCTATTGCCAATAAGCCCAGAACATCAGAGAACCAAGTTCATGCTCATCACTGTAGCTAAAGTTGGAAAATCAGCCACCAATGTATCTTTACTTCTAGTAAACAACTTTTTCTCTGCCAAAGAACACTATTTTCAGTCACTTTCATTTCTATTGCTAAGCAACACCATGCACCCCAAAGTTCTATTTCTGGTTCTGCATTTAGAGTCACAGACACCTACAAAGTTACATCCCACATGCTGGGACATTTTTAGGTTTCGTTTGTGAGTGTCATACATGCAATCAAGTAACTCAAGGCACAGCTGTGATGTTCTACACTTGTACAGAGCTTACCTTTACTGGCAGGCATCCCATAAACCGTTCTCACTAGCTTTATGATTTCTCAACAACTCCATGAGGCTGCCTCTGGGTAGAGAGGGCTCAGCTATGTCCACACACGACTAAGAGGCTGAGACTTGAATCAGGGGCCATTCCCAAGTTTCTCACCCATCATGCACCACTGAGTTTTCTGCCATGTGATGGACTCAGCTTACTTAGCTGTATATTGCAGATACATTGCTCCATTATCTCTATATTCTATGCATTCATGGTTTATACAATACCTAATACTTTATATTCCTTGAATAATTTTATTGTTCCCTGGTGACTAACAACCTCATCCCTGCTCCTAATTTTGAAAATGGGAGCCAGTAAAATTTGTTTTATAAAAACTGATGGACAAAAATAAGACACCAGGGAGATGGTAATATTTACAGGAGTCATTGGAAAGGACAGGGTAGATAATTCTAAGAGGATAAGGT
Source organism: Oryctolagus cuniculus (assembly GCF_964237555.1). NCBI lineage: Eukaryota > Metazoa > Chordata > Mammalia > Lagomorpha > Leporidae > Oryctolagus > Oryctolagus cuniculus. The sequence continues at coordinate 77,626,833 of NC_091443.1, forward strand.
TTTTGTTGAAATATTGCAATATTAAAAAAGATGTACAAACATGGCATTTTAATGAACAATTTTTAATAAAATAAGGGAAAAAGAGAAAATGATATGCATGACTCAAAGCTTTTATTGTACTTTTCATCCCATCTTCTTAAGCATCTTTTCTAGGGATCTTCTAAGAGAATATTTAGAATAGTTACAGACCCAGAGGCTCAGAGCATCATAGTGCTTTAAAGTCAAGAGAACTTAGAGACCAAGAAGTCATGAGTAATAACCAAAAAAAATATTTTAGAGAAAGCAACAGTGAATCAGGATTTGAATGCTGTCAGTTTATGTGTTTTGGAGGCCAAGCCAAAACACTCTATTCCCTAAGCGGTAAGAAGAACCGTCTAGGAGAACTTTGATTAGAGCTGATAAATAGTAGTGGAAAAAATACCAAAGCCTGAATATCCATCCATGTCTAATTTTCCTGGTTTGTGTATAGTTTATTTTACTGATTTTATATCTTGTTCCCGCACAAAGAGAGTTAAGGCGGTTTGCAAAGAGTTATACAATATGTCAAGTTTAAATAAACTTTTGGAAGAAAAAAAGCAAGAGAAATGTAAAAGCGGAAGGAATATCATTTTTACTCAGATCCTCCAGCACTACAGGAATGGACCTATACATTTTAAACAGCAAAAGTTCAATACTGTGACAGGAGGCATGGTGCTAAGGACACTGCTTGGCATATAAAAACTCAAATGATAGAATTACTGTTCATGTCATTGTTGTTATTAGCCCAAAGTTAATTTGCTTCCTCACTCTCAAAATAAGAGGTCAATCTTGTTCCCATGGAGAATTCCTTTCCCCTTCCTACTTATTCTTGTGTGTGCGTGTGTGTGTGTGTGACCACATGCCCTTCTAACTTCACAAAATAACAAAATCTAACAAAACTTCAGAATCTTATAATGAGAATCTACGCTGTTGGCAACATAGCCAGCTCTTAGAAAAGCCATCAAATTGGCCACACTTCTTGTCTTTTTTCCTCGTGTCCTCTTTCCTCCTCTTCTCTCCTGTATTGTGTGCTCCCATCAGTGGTATCCTTCCAACTCTGCTCTACATCATCCGCACAAAAGGTACCCCTTGCAATGAAGTATAAATAGCTCACACTAGTTCAATACCCCAGGAGGGCTATATTCTCAAATATAGCAGAGCCTTAGAATAAAATTGTGAATAACTTCCTAAAGGGGAAATTCAGCTGTCCATGGGTGAAGGTATGCGAGACATATTTCTGAGAAAAAGAGAGCAGTAGAAAGGAAATTATAGCCCATTGTTGTTGATTATAGTACAAAGGCAGAGCACTAACAGAAAGCATAATCCAAAAATAACTGGGGCCACAAGTGCCTTGATGTCAGTGCAAAGGAGTAAAATTTTGATTTCCACCATGTGAAAAAAAAAATGAAGATGAATGTAAGCATTTAGTGAGAAATGTAATCTATATATATGAAACACATGAAATTTGTTCCCTTTCTAGAAATATTTTAATATATAGTAAAAAAATCTTGAGATATATCCTAGCCATTCTTACTTTGCTTTTGAAGACAATTCTCCCCCACAACCCCTGGGAAAAAAGAAAATTCTCTCACTCAATCTCCAACACAAAACATTAAAATATTGACTCCCAGATCCTTTCTAACAGGAGTCTTCATTTTTTATCCTGCTTGAAATTTCTTGTATTATTCCCCATTTCTAGCTCTGTCTGCCTATCCTTCAAAATGATTAACATAATGAAAGGCCAGTAGTCCAGAAGGCAAACAGTGAGACTTCCTATAAAGGCCAGCAAGGAAGAGGAAAACAGAAGTGAGTACCTAGCCTAGGTACATAGGTAAAATGGGCATTTTGACTTCAGGAAGGAAGAAAGAGGAAGGAACCTAGATCAGGACCTCCCAAACCTGCAACCATACCAGTTGTTCCACTGAGGGAGTCGAGGTGTATACAATGTGTTAATATCAGTAATGTCATTATTTCATTCAAAATAAATCAACTACAAATAACAGAGGTGAAAGAACCTACAGACGTGCTTTTTACAGGGAGAGAATGTATAGCCATATCAATGTTATTTTTCAGGTCATGTCAAGCCCAGCACATACCTAAGAGTCCCTAAACAATCCAAAGATCAGCATAGAGCTGCTATATAACATGAAAAGATACTCCGTGCCAGTATTTATTTCCAAAGACAACACAGTCAACAAGGTTATCATCTGACCATATCAACCCTTTGGTAGCCAGTGTCTCCCTCCCCTGGATGAGTTCTACTTCCACAGCCACAACTGCTAATTCAGGGAACCTTCAGCCAAGTGTTTGCACCAGGTGTGAAATATCAACTATACATGAACGTCTTCCAGAATTACTTCCCACTGTTAGGGCAAGATATCTGCTGACTTTTAGGAACCATCATATAGGGGCCATTTCACATCATTTAAATATCTTGACTCTGCTAGCTATATCTTGACTCTTCTAGACTTTTATGACTAGAAATTTTACTTAGAAATTGTGTTTGTCACTATGCCATGTAGCCATAGGTGTTCAAAATTTCTATTTCCCTTTTTCCACATTTTCCTTTTACTTTCTCACATTATGTTTTTGATTCCCACAGGCTACACCAAAAAATTAGAATAATCTTTATTACAGCAAAAAAATTTTTTTCTTGCTACCTTTACCCAAACATGCTTTAGCATAAAAAGTACAGGAATTAAAAGCAATTCAATAACCACTGACATGAAAACTAGAGAACCTCCAGGATATAAATCAATACCTCTGTAGCTTAATAGGTATTTCTACCCATAAATTCATGTCAAAATAAACCCATATTGGCTTTTACTTCCAATGATAGAGGAGGAGAAGAAAGAATCTCACCCCTGTGGTAACAAGATCAACTCAGATAAAATCAAGTTCTATTTTTCTTTTGGGCTACATAAAGTAGTGCAGATGAACTACTGGAAATAGTTCTGGAAATAAAATTCCAGAAAGAAGAGGTATCTCCCTATGTGAGCAAGGAACAATAGCAGTTTTACCTGGGGAAGACATCTGGTTCAATCAGACAGCAATATGTCACATGCTGGGTGGTTTTGCAGAGATGAGCCAAGCATTGGTTGGCTGTATGGATTTGAATCTAGAAGAGTGCAAAATGAAAACAAATTAATTGACCAAATAACTCTCCAACACATAAGCACATGTGGATGAAAGGCTACAAAGCACAGAGAAAGTATGTCAATATCACACATTCGTACAGAGCATGCATGCTAGGATCTTGCTAGATTTCAACATAAAGGTACTCCAACATCAGATGGTATTACAACGCAACTTCTTCCTAGTTCAACTACTGACCAGATTAAATACACAGCAGTGGTGCAGGATGCAAGGTTTTGTTTAAGTTAAGATGAACTCAACCAGTTAAAGTAGCTATATGTCCTGGTTTAACTGGATGAATCTAAGTATACCATATATAGTATCCAGTATAAAATAAAGTTATGAGACATGGAAGAAAATATATTAATGAAAAACACAGGCAGTACAAACTGACTTACTGACGACACAGTCATTGAATTAGCAGCCAAGAATATTAAACTATCACAAATATGTTAAATAATTGACAGAAATATATGAGTATAATATGTGAAGAGACAGTATATTCCATAAAAGAAATGTATACAAAAAATTAAACTATGGAGCTGAAAAATAAATACCTAAAATAAACTATCTTTGGAGAGCTTAAAAGCAGATTGCGCACTGCATGTACAAGGTTGTAGAATGAGTGCTGGCTGTGGCACAGGGCCACCACCTGCAATGCCAGCATGCCATATCAGAGTACTGGTTCAAGTCCTGGCTGCTCTGCTTCTGATTCAGCTTCTTCCTCATGTGCTTAGGATGGCAAAAGATAGCCCAAGTACTTGGCTCCCTACCACCCATGCGAGAGACCAGGATGGAGCTCCTACCTCCTGACTTCAGCCTGACCCAGCCCTGGCTGTTGCAGCCATTTAGGGAGTAAACTAGCAGGTAGAAGTTCTCTTTCAGTTTCTCTGCTTTTCAAATAATTAAATTTTTAAAAATAATGTTCTAGAAGCCATAAATGAGTCCCATCCCCGTAGGCATACCTGTTTGTGATACAACTTTGATACTCTTCTTATATAGGAAAGGAAAATATTTCTACACTCCTTAAATATGTCAGGTTTTCATCTTTCTTTCTTTCTTTCATGAAAAAAGTACACCAGTAGGTATGTTAGTCTGTAAGTTTAGGCATTTATCTGAGAGCAGACCTAAACAAATACTGAAGTTTTCCCAATTAGAAGGCTATCTGGAGACTGTCATGCCATGTAGAGGCCTGGGAAGACATACTACATGGAAAGAGTGACTCAAACATCTCTGCTTTCCCTAATGAACTGAGATTCCCAAAAATCACTTGCTGAATACAAACTCATGAGGAACATAGGTACAATCAGTAAGAAAAAAAAAGCAGTTGTCCCACAGACATTTAAAAATAATAATGTAACTTATTTAAAGCCACTATGTTTTGATGCAATTTGTAAGAGCAATAGACTGTAGAATGAAGGATTAGTAAAGTGACCTTCCAATCAATAAAAACTACCCAAACTGAAGCAGAGAGAGATGAAAGATATGAACAAGAAAAAAAAGGCTTTAGTCACCTCTGGGATAATAGCAAGAAGACAGCATACATATCACTAAAACATCAAATGCAGTGGAGAAAATAGGACAAAAGTTCATTTGGAAGAAGACTGGCTGAAAATTCCACAAATTAGATGAATTACATAAGCTTACACAACTGAAAAGCAGGAGAACCATAAGCTAGAAAAATACAAAGAAACCCACACCTGGAAACATCATAGTCAAAATTCTACAAATCAAAATTAAATAGAAAATATTAAATTCAGTTCCAGTATAAAAAAATGCACCACACACACACATACACACATAAAAGGAAAACAACTTTTAGAACAAAGTTGGCTCTTTATCATGAATGATGGAAAGGTTTCAAATGGAAAAACACTCTATGGAGACAGGCCTAGTACAAAGATAAAAGCTGCCACGGGGAAACACAAAGAAGAAACCAACAAGTAGCTCCACAAATTCTGAAAAACAAAAGCACCAATTCAAGAAACAAGAATAAGGAAGACAACATGACGCCCCCGAAAGAACATAATATTTCAATCCTAGATTGTGAAGATGATGAGACTGAATCAATGCCAGAAATGGAATTCAAAAAATTGGTTATAAGATTACATAGAAGTAATCAGAAAAAAATGTACAAAATACTGTCAAACTGTAAATATCATTGGGGAATATATTTCAGCACACGAATTGGGAAAGAGCATCAACATTCAGTCTATAGCATGAATAGTCTTTTGTACTCAGATTCTTTCTAGCATAATGCATGTAATATCTATACATTTCATGGGAAAACTGGATTTCCACATGAAGCATAAAGCAAGACCCCTACCTTACATCTTACACAAAAATCTACTCAACATGGATTAGAGATCTAAATCTATGACCCAACACCATCAAATTATTAGAGAACATTGGGGAAACCCTACAAGACACTGACAAAGGACAAGATTTCTTAGACTCCAGAAGAAGGCAGCCAAAGCCAAAATTCAAAAATGGGATTACTTCAAATTGAGAAATTTCTATACTGCAAAAGAAACAATCAGGAAAGTAAAGAGGCAACTGACAGAATGGGAAAAAATATTTGCAAACTGTGCAACAGATAAAGGGTTAATAACCAGAATCTACAAAGAGATCAAGAAACTCCACAAAAACAAAACAAACAACCCACTTAAGAGATGGGCCAAGGACCTCAATAGACATTTTTCAAAAGAGGAAATCCAAATGGCCAACAGGCACATGAAAAAATGTTCAAGGTCACTAGCAATCAGGGAAATGCAAATCAAAACCACAATGAGGTTTCACCTCACCCCGGTTAGAATGGCTCACATTCAGAAATCTACCAACAACAGATGCTGGAGAGGATGTGGGGGAAAAGGGACACTAACCCACTGTTGGTGGGAATGCAAATTGGTTAAGCCACTATGGAAGTCAGTCTGGAGATTCCTCAGAGACCTGAATATAACCCTACCATACAACCCAGCCATCCCACTCCTTGGAATTTACCCAAAGGAATTTACATTGGCAAATAAAAGAGCTGTCTGCACCTCAATGTTTATTGCAGCTCAATTCATGATAGCTAAAACATGAAATCAACCTAAGTGCCCATCAACAGGAGATTGGATAAAGAAATTATGGGATATGTACTCTATAGAATACTATACAGCAGTAAGAAACAACGAAATCCAGTCATTTGCAACAAAATGGAGGAATCTGGAAAATATCATGCTGAGTGAAATAAGCCAGTCCCAAAGGGACAAATATCATATGTTCTCCCTGATTGGTGAGAACTAATAGAGTACCTAAAACGAAGTCTGTAGAAGTGAAATTGACACTTTGAGAAGGGATGACTTGAGCTGGCCTTGTCTTGCCTGTCAAGGAACAGTTTCTTTTTTTGTTCCTTTTTTTCTATTTTGTTTTTTTTCTTCATACTATTTGTTGAACTCTCTATTTAACATAGAGTTAGTCATAAGTGTAGAAAGTGAATTGAGGACGGATCTCAGTAAGAAATAAGAGTGGGAATAAGAGAGGGAGGAAGAAGTTTGTAATATAAAGCTGTATAGTTCTGCATACATTCCTAAGGACTTCCTTTTAAGGATGCAATTTAAACGCTTGTCATGGGATCCCAAATCCCATTAAGACTGGTGGTAAAAATGCCATCCTAAGTGTTAAAGTGATCATATTAAGTGCTAAAGTGAACTTATAGATAACATTAAGTGTTAAAATGATCATATAAATAGGATCAAGTGTCTGGTAGTAATAATAAATAGAATTAAAAAGGAGAGAATGTTCCAACTTGGAAAACAGTCCACACAGCAGACTCATAGAATTACAATTGCTTCATGTAACACTCTGACCTCAGAATCAGCCCTTAAGTCTTCCTACTCTGGCTGAAAAACCCTTGAGAACATTTCAGGCATGGAAAGTCAAGACACTGTAGCAAAAAAAAAATGTTACATGAAGAATCTTCTTTCCCAGCAGAAAGAAGTGGCCATCAAAGAAGTATGTACTTTTCTCTAAGAGGAGGAGGGAACTTCGACTTTGCTTATGGCCTTGTCTAAATACTGATGGAGTCTGTGGACTCAAAAGGTTTCCATAGCCCTGGGCAGCTCATGTCAAGAGCCTCAGGTGATCACTGATGTCATACATAAGAATTTAATTGTTAAATTAACAACAGGACTCACTGTGCATTAACTTCCCCTGCAGGACCTCTGCCCTTAATGAGTTGTACTATGAGAGTTAACTGTAAAACTGTTCTTAGTTTGTGTGTGTGTGCGTGTGTGTGCAAATTGTTGAAATCTTACTTAGTATAACTGGTCTTCTGTGTACAAAGTTAATTGAAAATGAATCTTAATGGAGAATGGGACTGGCAACGGGAGAGGGAGGAGAAGGAAAGGTGGGAGAGGGTGGGAGGGCTGGTAAGGTAGGTAGAATAACTATATTCCCAAAGTTGTACTTACAAAATTTGTATTCCTTAGTCCTTAATGTGTTGTACAATATGAACTAATGCTATAACTAGTACTCAAACAGTACTTTACACTTTGTGTTTCTGTGTGGGTGCAAACTGTTGAAATCTTTACTTAGTATATACTAAATTGATCTTCTGTATATAAAGATAATGGAAAATGAATCTTAATGTGAATGGAATGGGAGAAGGAGCGGGAGATGGGAGGGTTGTGGGTGGGAGGGAAGTTATGGGGGGGGGGGAAGCCACTGTAATCCATAAGCTGTATTTTGGAAATTTATATTTATTAAATAAAAATTAAAGATATTAATTTTTTAAAATACACTGTATATAAAGACTGAAACAATATAGAAAATAGTGGAAAACAATGGAAAAGGTATGGAAAAATATCTTAGCAAAAATTATGCCTATAACATGCTGAATCAGACTTGCCCCAAACAGTAGAGTTAGAAATGTGCAAGTGGATTCCAATTCAATCCCATCAAGGTGGCAAGTACCAATGCCATCTCACTAGTCAAAGTGATCAGTTTCAATTCATAATTGATCATAATTATAGGATTAAGAGTCAAAGGGATCACATAAACAAGACTAGTGTCTGCTAATACTAACTGATAGAATTAAAAAGGAAAGAATAATCCAACATGGGAAGCAGGATACACAGCAGACTCAGAATGGCAGATGTCCTAAACAGCACTCTGGCCTCAGAATCAGCCCTTAAGGCATTTGGATCCAACTAAAAAGCCCATGAGAGTATTTCAGGCATGGAAAGCCAAGACACTGTGGAAAAAAAATGACCTAAATGAAAGATCTTTGTGAGTGAGATCCCAATATAAAGAACAGGCCATCAAAGAAGGAGGTACCTTTCTCTGAAGGAGGAGAGAACTTTCACTTTGACTATGACCTTGTCCAAATAAGATCAGAGTTGGCAAACTCAAGAGGTTTCCATAGCCTAGGCAAGTCATGACAAAAGCCCAGGGTGATTACTGATGCCATAAACAAGAGTGTCAATTGTTAAATCAACAACAGGAGTCACTGTGCACTTACTCCTCATGTACGATCTCTGTCCTTAATGTGTTATACTATGTGAATTAATGGTATAACTAGTGCTCAAACAGTACTTTATACTTTGCGTTTCTGTGTGGTGCAAACTGTTGAAATCTTTACTTAATATATACTAAATTGATCTTCTGTATATAAAGATAATTGAAAATGAATCTTGGGCCAGTGCTGCAGCTCAATAGGCTAATCCTCTGCCTGTGGCACTGGCACCCCAGGTTCTATTCCCGGTCGGGGCGCCGGATTCTGTCCCGGTTGCCCCTCTTCCAGGCCAGCTCTCTGCTGTGGCCCGGGAGGGCAGTGGAGGATGGCCCAAGTCCTTGGGCCCTGCACCCACATGGGAGACCAGGAGAAGCACCTGGCTCCTGGCTTCGGATCAGCGCGATGCGCCAGCCGTGGCGGCCATTGGAGGGTGAACCAATGGCAAAAAGGAAGACCTTTGTCTCTGTCTCTGCCTCTCTATCACTGTCCACTCTGCCTGTCAAAAATAAATAAATAAAAAATAAAAAACGAAAAAGAGAAAATGAATCTTGATGTGAATGGGATGGGAGAGGGAGTGGGAGATGGGATGTTGCAGGTGGGAGGGAGGTTATTGGGGGAAAAAGCTACTGCAATCCAAAAGCTGTACTTTGAAAATTTATATTTATTAAATTAAAGTTAAAAAAATTATGCCTATATACACATACTCATGTGGTATATTTTTCACTCATTCACCTATTTAGGTATAAAGTTTGATGACTTGACAAAAATATAGTTGTGTAACCACTATGAACAATATATAGAACATTAGCATCTCTCCAGAAAGTTCATTCATAACCCTTTACATTTTAGTCAACCATTACTTCCACCAACATGGCTGTTGGTGACCTGGCTCCTATTCCTGTCATCTGGCATTGCCATAATGTCATAAAAGGAATCAAGGAGTACCTTAGTCTATTCAGGTGGCTACAACAAAAGCCATAGACCAGATGGCATATAAACCACAGAAATTTATTTTTCACTGTTATAGACCCTGGCAGCTTCATTTTCTGGTGAGAACCCACACCCTAGATCATAGACAAATACCTTTGCACTGTGTCCTTAAACGGCAGAAAGCATAAAGAAGTTCTCTGATATCTCTTTTGTAAGGGCACTGATCCTATTCATGAAAACTACCTCATGACTTAATCACCCTTCAAAAGCCCAAACTCTAAATCCCACTGGGGAATATATTTCAGCACATGAATTGAGAGAGGGCCTCATCGTTCAGTCTATAGCATAAATAATCTTTTGTATTCAGATTCTTTTAAGCACATCTATACATTTGCTATATATTTCATTTGTTTAATCATTTTACTATTGAAAAGCACATCACTATATCTGTGAGCTACAATTTGTTTATTCATTTGCCAGCTGATGAGAATTTGGGTTTCTTCTAGTTGTTAACAATTATATATCCAGCTGCTATGATACTGAGTCCTTCTGATGGTATAAACTTCCATTTATTTTCAATAAATACCCAGAAGTGGAATTTGTAGGTTATCTAAGTTCATGTTTAATATTGACAAGCAGTTGTTAAACTTTTTTTTTCCCAAAGTGGTCGTAGGATTTTAAAGTCTCACCATCTAAGGTCAAGAACTCTAAGACCACTTCATATCCTGTTGGCCCTTGACATTTTAATTGTGGCTGTTATAATTTATTTGTAGTGTCATCTCATTCTGGATTTAATGCTGAGATCCCTGATGACTAGTAATGATAGGCATCATTTAGAGTATTCATTTGCCATCTACATCCCTGTCAACGGTCAGGTATGTTGTGGCTTTTGTTGGGGTTTTGAGTTACTTGATAAATGTTTTATAAATGTCTTCTGGTAATTTGTGACTTGTTTTTCCATTTGTTCATTGACTTTTTTTTTTTTTGACAGGCAGAGTTAGACAGTGTGAGAGACAGACAGAGAGAAAGGTCTTCTTTTGGTTGGTTCACCCCCAAAATAGCCGCTATGGCCGGTGCGCTGCACTGATCCAAACTAGGAGCCATGTGCTTCCTCCTGGTCTCCCATGTGGGTTCAGGGCCCAAGCACTTGGGCCATCCTCCACTGCCTTCCTGGGGCCACGCAGAGAGCTGGACTGGAAGAGGAGCAACCAGGACAGGACCAGCACCCCAACTGGGACTAGAACCCAGGGTACCAGCACCGCAGCTGGAGGATTAGCCTGTGAGCCGTGGCACCGACCAATGTCCATTGACTTTTAAAGAACAGAAGTAATCAACTTTGATGGACTCAAATTTACATTTTTTAATTTCCATTTTATGCTTTTGCTGTTGTTTTCTTATTAAAACAAACAACTTTGAGGCCAGTGCCGCGGCTCAATAGGCTAATCCTCCACCTAGCGGCGCCGGCACCCCAGGTTCTAGTCCCGGTCGGGGCGCCGGATTCTGTCCCGGTTGCCCCTCTTCCAGGCCAGCTCTCTGCTGTGGCCCGCGAGTGCAGTAGAGGATGGCCCAAGTGCTTGGGTCCTGCACCCCATGGGAGACCAGAATGAGCACCTGGCTCCTGCCTTCGGATCAGCACAGTGCACCGGCCGCAGCACGCCAGCCGCGCCGGCCATTGGAGGGTGAACCAATGGCAAAACGAAGACCTTTCTCTCTCTCTCTCTCACTGTCCACTCTGCCTGTAAAAAAAAAAAAAAAAATTGAATAAAGACCACCAAGACTTTTCTACTATCTTTTTTCTGATTTTTACAGTTTCAGGTTTTACACTAAGATCTAAGCTATATTTAATGTTAATTTTGTAGACTATGTGAGGTATAGATCAGGTTTGCTTTTGCACTTACAGATGGCCATTGTTCCAGAACCATGACCCTTTCCCCACTGAGTTACTTTGTCACTTTCATTAAAAATGACTGACCACATATGCGTGGGACTATTTATGGATTCTGTTCTGTTATTGCTCTCCATGTCTACCTTTATATCCACTCTACATGCTATAGTTTTAACAGGATGTGGTAACTCAACTTAAGTACCCAAGTCGAGAACTGGTAGGACTAATAGAGTGGAAGCTTAGTGTAACTATGGTATCTGAGACGGGGCCTGGTAAAGTAGTTAGAATGAATTAAGTTGCTAGGGTGTAGACTTATTATTGAATCATTGTGATTTTAAAAGAAGTCATATAGACATAGAAATTGAATATCTTCCCTCCCCCCACCCTGCCTCTCTTTCTGCTTCTCTCTCTCCCTCCATGCTTCCTGCATGCATGTGTTTAGCCAATCACAGTCTTCATCAGATGCTATATTAATGAAGTTGCCAAATTTTGGACTATAAACCTCCAATATCATGAGCCAAAATAAACCTTCTTTATTCGTAACTGGCTTCTCTGGAGTGTTCATTTGTGAAGAAACACTGACTAACAGACTGCATGATCTTGATTTCTGCAAATCCAAATATAATATATGGCAGTTATGAAACACACAAATACTCCACAGAAGTAGTGTCAGGGATGGGAACTTGGGGTCAATGCAGTAATAGCCCCATAACAGACACCCATTATTCATGATCTGTGTAAATGGAGACCATGGTAAGTTCATGAAATACGTTGTATTCTCTGGAGATCCTACTTAAAGAGATAGGATTTTTTTTTTCTTTTTTGACAGGCAGAGTTAGACACTGAGAGAGAGACAGAGAGAAAGGTCTTCCTTCCATTGGTTCATCCCCCAAATAGCTGCTACAGCTGGCGCGCTGCGCCGATCCGAAGCCAGGAGCCAGGTGCTTCCTCCTGGTCTCCCATGTGGGTGCAGGGCCCAAGCACTTGGGCCATCCTCCACTGCACTCCCTGGCCACAGCAGAGAGCTGGACTGGAAGAGGAGCAACCGGTACTAGAACCCCGGGGTGCTGGTGCCCCTGGTGGAGGATTAGCCAAGTTTGCCATGGCGTCGGCCTGAAGAGATAGTTTTAAACAGTTAGGAGTTAAAATAGAGTAATGAAAACTCAAATGATCTGGGAGACCAATGAAATAGACTTTTACTACTGGCTCTAAGTCCAAGATTCCAATTTCCTTAATATCCACCAAGTATTTACTGACTTTCTGTTGTATTCGAGCACTTTACCAGGCATGACATAAACATAAGGCTTGCCCTTCACAGAACTTGGAGTTCAAGGGGAAACATTAAAGATAAGCCTTTGGGGGAGTGAACCAGCAGATGGAAGATATTTCTCTCTCTCTCTCTCTCTCTCTCTCTCTCTCTCTCTCTGTAACTCTGAATTAAAAAAATAAATCTATTCAAATATGGTGTATAAAAAAATGACTTCAAATGGCTGGATTCCACTGCCGAATAGCTGGTAAGAAAAGGTGAATGATGGGGGAAAGGCTGGAAGGTAGAGCTGTCCTTGAATCATTTTTATTTGGTAAACCTGTAGGATGAATATCCAAGAAACAGTTCAAATGGCAAATTTGATGCAGGAAGTTAAAGCAAAGAAGGACACCATGGTTTAAAAGTTAATTACGAAACACAAATACTTTAAGTATGAGAAATGGATGGGCTTAAGAGAAAGCAAAAGCTGAGATGAGAAAAAAGACGGAACGCTGACAGCACCAACATGTACAGGTTCTACTGGAAGAGGAGCTTGCAAGTACAACATAAAAGTTGTCACCGAGACACAGGAGAAAGCACAGGAGTGAAGAATCAGAATTGAAGAGATGAATCTTTCAATACAAAAAAAGTTTCAAAAATCCTCAATTCTGTAAGATGAAGATGTGACACTTTTCAGTAAGTGTGGAAAAGGGGTCATTTTTGAGATCAGCCAGAGGATAGGTAGAATATCCAGAATAAAATTCAAACTAGGCTGGCTTGAAGAGTGACTGGGAATGGACAATAAATAGGATAGTATCAAAATCTCCATTGGAGTGACATGATTTCAAGTGAGGGTTTCTGCTATTTGTTTTGCTCCTAATTAGAGACTGATGACAAAGCGCCAATGCTAATGGGAAGTGTCTTGAAGACCAGAGTTCATTATTCTTCCTTTCTACACCCCCAGCAATCTTGCCACATAATTACATACCTAATCACTTTCCAAAGCCTGTTTCCATTCCTTGATTGTGTATCCATTCTTGTCCTTCTCCAATCATTCTGGCTACATTAAAGTATTCGTGCCTTCTTTTTAAAGCACAGTAATAGCTACATTTTTTTTCTCTTCTTAATTAAGAAATAATTGCACATATTTTGAGGATACAGTTGATATTTCATTGCACGTTTACAATGTTTATTGACCAAATCAGGATCAATAGCTTTCATATTTCCTTATATTTGGAGACTTTTAGGTCCTCTGTTGTAGTTCTTCACAAAATATCTGAAAGTTTCATTACAACATCTCTGCAGAGGTAGCTAAACTGTGAAGTTAAAGACACAATGCTCCAGAATGACAAGTTAGCCCAAGACTTCTGATCCTCAGCTGCAAAGCAGCAGAACCCAACTACAAAGTGAGCAAGAAGCATCCACATGGCCGGCGCCGCGGCTCACTAGGCTAATCCTCTGCCTTGCGGCGCTGGCACACCGGGTTCTAGTCCCGGTCGGGGCGCCAGATTCTGTCCCGGTTGCCCCTCTTCCAGGCCAGCCCTCTGCAGCGGCCAGGGAGTGCAGTGGAGGATGGCCCAAGTGCTTGGGCCTTGCACCCCATGGAAGACCAGGAGAAGTACCTGGCTCCTGCCATCGGATCAGCACGGTGCGCTGGCCACGGCGGCCATTGGAGGGTGAACCAACGGCAAAGGAAGACCTTTCTCTGTCTCTCTTTCACTGTCCACTCTGCCTGTCAAAAAAAAAAAAAAAGCATCCACACAAGACCATTCACAATTCTGACACCAATTTCAAGTTCAAGAGGTCCCCAAAATCATACTCAGTTTTGATAGTCACAAGAAAATTCACAGAATTCACTGAAACCTATTATATCCATGGTTAGATCTATTACAAGAAAAAGTTTACAAATCAGACCCAAAGGAAATCATAGAGAGAGCATAATCCAGGAAGTTTCCATTTATCGTTGTGGTATGTTACCCTCACAGCTTCTGTGACAGTTCACATAGAAATTACAAATCCAGGGAGCTTGCTTGGGCTTCAGTACCCACAGCTTTATATTAGGACTTCATTTTATAGGCTGAACTCAATTTCTATCCTCATCCCCAAGAGGTTATGGTGATATCACATCATCTAAGGAACTATGATGCTTAATAAAGACATTATTGATACCTCCCCCAAAAAAATCTAAGGGTTAAGATGTAACTCTAACCAGGAAGGAGCAAAAGACAGATCTCTCTCTGGATCAAATTCTTCATTACCAAAGAGATAGTTAACTTTATGTTCCAACCTACCCTAGTTTGCGATACTCTGCCAGGAAGCCCTAAAAAACCAACACAAGAAGTGTTAAGAGCAGTGATTGAAGGTTCTTAACATTCCCCAGGCTTCTGCTCCCACTCCTGCATTTCTTGAAAAGCGACCTGATACACAATCGTGGCTCATAGTTCTTCAGTTCCTCCCAGTAATAGCACATAATCCATTTCCCCTGCCATGTGACTTTATAGGTGCTTTTCAGTAGTGTAGATGGCAAATACCAGGGAACTTCAATAAGTTGAAGTGATTATTACAAAAAGAAACTATAGATTTTTTAAATGCCCCAGTAAACTCACCTTTCAATTCAATTTGTCCCTGAACTTTTTGAAGAACCTCATACTTGTTCACCCCACTGATGAGCCTGCCATGAATATCCTTTAAAACAATGAAATGAACATAAAAGAGACAGGGTGCCAGTTCCCAGCTAAATACTTGAGGCCTGGGAAGTTTCTTCTAGCCTTCTTAAAATTACCACTGCCACCATGCAAAATAACACCTCTGGTTGCCACCAGTACCAGAATATAGAGAAAAACACATGGAACAAAGCTGAATCCTGACCCCTACCCAAAATCAAGGCAAATCAATCAATGCCTTGCCCAAGAAAGCTATAACAAACTCATTAGTGAGAAATGAATACTTATTTTGGTGAATCAAAATAATCTTTGGTGTTAAATTTGGGCATTATTATGAAAAGCTGATTAATATATTCATAATAATTTTTATCCATGGTATAGACATCTGCTAAATATTCTTATCCAGTTTCCTGAACTCTAAGCTGACTCAGGTAAGGTAAAAATCACAAAAATTCCTACTTAGCATTTTTTCCTCAAGTCTTTTTTTTTTTTTTTTTTAGTAAAATGACCCTATCTCAATGATCACACAGACAAGGACTATCAACAACAATCGAATGGAAAGATGACCATTTCATCCAGACACAGTAAATTTTAAAAGAATCATAGATCATTAAAACTGTAGTAGTATAACATTCTTAACCATTGGTTTGACAAATATATAAATCAAAGTTTGAGAAAAGTATATTTGCAGGCCGGCACCATGGCTCAATAGGCTAACCCTCCACCTAGCGGCGCCGGCACACTGGGGTTCTAGTCCCAGTTGGGGCGCCAGATTCTGTCCTGGTTGCTCCTCTCCCTGTCCAGCTCTCTGCTGTGGCCTGGGAGGGCAGTGGAGGATGGCCCAAGTGCTTGGGCCCTGCACCCGCATGGGAGACCAGGAGAGGCACCTGGCTCCTGGCTTCGCAGCAGTGCGGTGCGCCAGCCGCAGCGCGCCAGCCACAGCTGCCACTGGGGGGTGAACCAACGGAAAAGCAAGACCTTTCTCTCTGTCTCTCTCTCACACTGTCCACTCTGCCTGTCAAAAAAAAAAAAAAAGTATATTTGCAGCAAAACTGACACACATAGGCATTTATTTTTATTTTTTAATTTTAGCTGCCATATAAAAGCTGCCTTTCTGTGACCGGCTTGTTTCACTCAACATGATGTCCTCAGCTGCATCCATTTTGATGCAAATAGTAGAACATTTTTTTTTCCAACTGTGTGTTTGTATTCTTTATCCATTCATCTAATGTTAGACACCTTGATTGATTCCAAATTTTGGTTATTGTGCATAGTGCTGCAATACATGTGGTGGTACAGGTTTCTCTGATACAACGTGTTCATATCTTTTGGTATATACCCAGTAGTGGGGCTGCTTGATCATATGGCAAGTCTATTTCTAATTTTTTAAGGAATCTCCACACTGTTTCACAGTGGCCGCACTGACTGACATTCCCAGCAGCACTGTATAAGTGTTCCCCTTTCTCCACATCCTCACCAGCATCTGTTACTCTCTGTCTTTTGTAAAACAGCCATTCTGATGGGGGTGAGGTGATACCACATTGTGGTTTTGATTTGCATTTTCCTCATGGCTAGTGATGTTGAGAATTTTTCATATTTTTTTACCATTTGTATTTATTCTTTTGATAACTATCTGTTGGGATCTTTTGCCCATTTCTTAACTGAATTATTGCTTTATCACTGTTGAATTTCTTGAGGTTAAACCTTCAAGACATACGGCTTTTAGCAGCCTTAGTGAAGTCTATTTACAGAGGACGCCCTCCACTACAGAAAGCAACAGGGAAGGCAGCTAGCCATCACTTCATCACAGCTTACTTTCAAATAGAACAAATAGTGCTTTTACATTTCCCACTTCCTTTTCAAGCAGCCCTTATACCTCCTACCCATGACAGAAGAGTAAGCATTGCATTACAGACTCACACACTGATTGAAATATATGCTTTAAAAATTGTATTTAGTTGAGAGGCAGAGAGACAGAGAGACAGATTTCATCTGCTGGTTCATTTCCCAAATGGCAGGAGTTAGAAATGCAACCCAGGTCTCCCAAGTGCTTGGCAGGAACCCAATCAATTGAGCCATTGCTACTGCCTCCCAGGGTCTGTATTATCAGAAAGCTGAAGACAGAGCAGCAAATTCAACAGAGTTTTTCTGATGTGGGAAACGGGCATATTAACTACTACAACAAACGCCTACTCCTAAAATAGATTTTTGTCCCCTCATTACATGCATTATCTCTGCTAGAAACCCACAGTGCTACAAGGGAAGGAAAAATCTATGACAGTAGCACTCAGGAGCAAGAATCACCCATCATCTGGCTGAAAAGCCCATGAGAGTATTTCAGGCATGGAAAGCCAAGACACTCTGGCAAAAAGATCTCTGTGAGTGAGATCTCAGTGGAAAGAACAGGTCTTCAAAGAAGGAGGTACCTTTCTCTGAAGGGAGGAGAGAACCTCCACTTTACCTATGACCTTGTCTAAACAAGATAAGAATCGGAGAACTCAGAGGGCTTCCATAGCCTTGGAAACTCATGACTGGAGCATAGGGAGATTACTGATGCCATAGACAGGAGTGTCAATTGGTAAAGTCAACAACAGGAGTCACTGTGCACTTACTCCTCATGTAGGATCTCTGTCCTTAATGTGCTGTGCATTGAGATTTAATGCTATAACGAGTACTCAAACAATATATTTCACTTTGTGTTTCTATGGGAGTGCAAACTGTTGAAATCTTTACTTAATGCATACTAAACTGATCCTCTGTAAAAAAAAAAAAAAAAAAAATTATCAACTCCCAACTTGACTCTCACTGGGATTAAACATGACAATAGGTCTGATCTGATTTCATCATCATTAAAAAAAAATCATCTATTATTTTTCACTTTATGTTTCTGTGTGGGAGCAAACTGTTGAAATCCTTACTTAATGTATACTAAGCTGATCTTCTGTATATTAAGATAATCGAAAATGAATCTTGATGTGAATGGAAGGGGAGAGGGAGTGGGAAAGGGGAGGGTTGTGGGTGGGAGGGACGGTATGGGGGGGGAAGCCATTGTAATCCATAAGCTGTACTTTGGAAATTTATATTCATTAAATAAAAGTTAAAAAAAAAAGAAACTATAAAATGGAACAAAAAAAAAAAAAGAATCACCCATCAACCATTACTCATACACTAACTGAGAAACAATAATGTGATCCAGGGGGCAATTTCTATTTGACAGGGAAAATTCTAAGTCAGTATCTTAGCATTGCTGGTATACAGAAGTACCCAGGCTGATTTGAATGCCCTCCTCATAATCACTCTAACAGCAAAGTCAGTTAAGGTCACTGGGAGGCAAACTTGCCAAGCTTGGCACACTCAGAAAGGAACGTCCTAAGGATGACCTTTATTTATGAGCAACATCAAACTGAATCCAGTCTAATTGTACTCCTCGGAGCACTACACACAAGTTCTTTGTAAGAATACTGAAGATAAGAAGAACCAGTAATTCTCCTCTTCTCAAGAGATTTTATTCTTTGGAGGAAGATCAAGGAGGTGGCTAAGACTGATCAGTAACTGTCTCACCATAGAAATATCAATTTGATCAGATAGTCACACACCTAACTACTACCTTCCCAACAGTTAAGGCCAAGTCAGAGACCACAGTATCTGGTTTTAACCTAATTTTAAAAAGGTGCATTGAGGAAAACAGAACAGAATAGAAATGCCTGCATCACTACCAATTCCAAGAAAGGCAGCATATAGAAGACTGGTACCTCATGATGGGGAGGGGCAGTGGGAAAGGGGGAATCAAGTCCAGGCTCTGTCCCCAGGCCAGTGCCCATGGATGGAGCCCCTAGATCTGCAGCAGAGTATGGAACAGGACTCCACTACTGGTGGAGTGGAGGTGTGGACAAGAAAGTAAGGACAAAACTGTCTTGGAACTAAGTGCTAGGCCTGGCACATGAATCCCAGCACCACGTGTAAACCTAAAGAATGTAATCACAGGTTAACTCTCACAGAGTCCCTAGACCTGTGCAGGCATCATGCAGACAATTATCACCCTGTAATAGATTTGTATTTTGGCCTGTATCACTGCGCGAAGCATCATGCTTCTGGAGAGCAGCCCTGAGACTGCACAGGTCTCTGCAACCTTGAGACTGAGGTACGACTCAGCTTAGTGTCAGCCATGGTAACAAAGTGACTGTTTCCACCAACCCTATCCTAACCTCGGGAAGCAAATATGTAGCAACACCCCAACCACTAGGGTGCATGATGGAAAAGTAAGAACAGACAAGGCATTGAACCTCAGAACTATCCCAGTGAAACCCAACAAAGGGAAAATACAGTGGCCCTGGTCCCCAAGCCTTTATCTGTGGACAGAGCCCCTAGATCTGTCCCATTGCCAAGCAGAGATCATGGCCCAAGTAAGATGGTCCTCTGTCCCAGCCAGCATCAACCATTTCTGGTTCCAACAGTCTTGAGCAATGAGTAGACCAGAGTAGGATGTATCAGAAAAGGCATTAGTCCTGCTCTCATGCTCTACGGGTCTCAGCAGGCAGTTGATTTTGGCTATAACTTACTGTTGAGGCATTATAGTCATGACATTGCCACTCCAACCTTCCCCAAACACCAGACTACACAACACAAAGACAGTAATTGTCTATTTGAGATAAGAAAATGTAAGCACACACCAAGCTGTTACACAGGGGCTTAGGACACAGCTCCAGATCCAGGCAGAATCCTGCAACAAATAACCACAGGCTGGTGCCTGGGGACAAGGTGTCTGGGCCTGCCCTGACCCCAGGAAGATGAATGTGGGACAAGGACTGTCTTATTACTCACTATCCCAGTTGATCCTGAACAACAAGCCAACTGCAGATTTGGGACAAAGCTGGCACTGGGATGGCCTCTGACTCAGGAACAGCAACACCACCAACAGCAGGCTTGTGGCAAACCAAGACAAAGGGCTACTGTGGAAACAGCAGAACTGACCACAGGGTCAGAGAAAATAAGAGCCTGCTTTAGACTTCTGCAAAGATAGGCAAAAACAGATTCATGTAATAAAGACTTGGAAAAAAGCTAATCCATCAATGTGCAGCTATCATTATACAGATTCACAAAGCACTAAGGTCTCTAAGGGAATCTTAACGTCACAGAGTGAGTGAAATAAGATACCAGGAACTGATCATATAGCAACAGACACGCGCACATTTTCAGACAGAATGGGAAATAACTATTTTAAGGAAGCTCAACAAGCTTAAGGAAAACAGAAAGAATTGTACATTCTGTTAGAGAAACTTAGCTGATGTTGAACAAATAAAAGAAATCAACAAGACTTCCTTGAGCTGAGCAGCACACCAGGTTTTATTACTAACGTACTAGAAGACATCAGTGGTTCAAGAGATCAAAGGGAACAGATCAAACTCAAACTGTAAGAAGATTGGATTTTTCAAACTACCCAGTTAGAAGATAAAGAGTTAAGAGGAATGAAGAAAGCCTACATTAAATCAAGGAAAGCATCGAAAAAAACAAGTATTGGGTCATTGGGGTTCAAGAGACACCTGAGGAGGCTGGCAATAGAGCATCTTCTCAGATGTTGCTAAACTGCTGTGAGTCATGTGTATGGTGATTAAATAGTCATTCCTTCTCAGTAGTAAAACAGGCTATTGGCATTTTGCATAAAGCATTAAGGAAAGAACAGTAACATCACGCTGCCTGAAAGAATTCTGAGAGCTTGGGGCTGGCCATTTGGCACAGGAGATTAAGTCACAGCCTACAACAACAGCATCACATATCAGAATAACAGCTCAAGTTTCAGCTGCTCTACTTCCAGTGTACTTTCCTGCTAATGCTCCTGAGAAAGCAAAAGAAGATGGCCCAAGGGCTTGGACTGCTGCTACCCATGTGGAAGACCCAGATGGAGTTCCAGGCTTCTAGCTTCAGCCTGGGTCAGCCCCAATTATGGTAACCATTTGGTGGGTGAACAAGTAAATGGAAAATCTCTTTCTCTCTCTCCCCTCTTACTTCTCTATCCCCCCATCTTCCTCCCTAACTCTGCCTTCCAAACAAATAAACAAACCTTAAAAAAACAGACACTTGAGAATTTCAAAGGTGTAGGAAGCTTGCTCAAACAGATAAGAACAGAAAAATTACAAAATCTAGAGGGAGATACAACTATCCAAGTACAGTGAGGTCAAAGGTCACCAGTCTGGGGCAGCCTTGTGGTGCAGCAGGTTAAGCCACTGCTCCTGATGTTGGCATTCCATATCAGAGTGCTAGATTGGGTTTTGGCTGCTCCACTTCCAGTCCAGCTCCCTGCTACTGAGCCAGGGGAGGCAGTGGAAGATGGCCCACGTACTTGGGTCCTTGCCACACATGTGGAAGGCTGGACTCCAGGCTCCTGGCTTATGCCTGGACCCTGGCTTGTGTGGCCATTTGGGGAGGATCAGTGGATATAAAATAAATCAATCTCTCTCTCTTTCCCTCTGTCAACCCTTCCCCACCAATCATTCTATATGTCAAATACATAAATGTTAAAAAAAAAAGTCTGTCGGATTCAGTCCAAACAAGTATGCTCCAACAGCTACTCTAATCAAGTTCCCTGAGTTTAAAAATAAAGAGAAGATTCTCAAGAAAGTCAAAGAAAAGAAACAATTAACAAAAGAAGGTACCCAAACTCACCTAACTGCAAGCTTCTTAGTAGACATCTTATAAGTCAGAAGGGACTAGGAGGAGATGTGTCACAGGGTTAAAAGGAAAAGTGTTGCCGAACAAGAATACTGTATCCAACAAGCATCCTTCAGATATTGGGGAGATGAAAACATCCCCAGACCATAAAATCTGAAAGATTTCAAAACCGTCAACCACCCCTGCAAAAAGTACCAAAGGGAGTTCCTCAACTCAAAGAGATGCTACAAAGTCGGAAGAAAACATCGAAAGACATAAAACTCACTGATAACTAAAACAACAGTTCAAAATGCTCTAATTTGTAAATATAGTGTATTATACATCCATTAAATTAGTATCAGGATTAAAAAACAATTAAAATAACTACCTTAAATATAAGCAATATAATAAAATATAAAATAGGATATCAAAAAACTCAAAATATGAGTAGCAATGGAGTGCAAGTGAACAGATGTTGATTACTGTTTTTTCTTTTTTAGTTCTTCTTATATCTTTATAATCAATGTTAAATAGCTATTATTTCAAAAAAAGTTTACTACTATCATGTTTTTTAAGCCTTGTGGTAGGCACAAAGCAAAAATCCATAATAGACTCATCAAAAAGAATAAGCAAGAATCCAAACACTGCCAGAGAAAATCACTTAACCACAAAGTAAGGAGACAGAAAGGATCTACAATAAAACTAGGAAACAAATATCAAAATGGCAGTATTGGAGCTGGCACTGTAGTGTAGCAGGTAAAACCACCACCTGCATTTCTGGCATGCCATATGGGGGCCGGTTCAAGTCCCGGCTGCTCCATTTCCTATCGAACTCTCTGCTATGTCCTGGGAAAGCAGTGGAAGATGCACAAGTCCTTGGGCCCCTGCACTCACATGAGAGACCCTGAAGAAACTCCTGGCTCCTGGCTTCAGATCAGTTCAGTTTCAGCCATTGTGACCATTTGGGGAATGAAGCAAAAAGGAGAGAGAAAGAGATAGAGAGAATGGAATTAGATCCAGCATGGTGGCATAATGGTTTAGGCCACCACCTGCAATACCAACATCCCATATGAGTGCCAAGTGAAGTCTGAGGTTGCTCTGTTTCCAATCCAGTTCCCTGCTAATGTGCCTGGGAAAGCAGTGAAAGATGGCCCAAGTCCTTGAGTCCCTGCCACCCACTTGGGAGATCAAGATGGAGTTCCTGTCTCCTGGCCTTGGCCAGGCCCAGACCCACTATGGTGCTTGGGGAATTAAGCCAGTAGACCAATGAATGATCTCTTTATTTCTCGCACTTTCACTCTGTCTCCCTCTCTCTCTCTGTAACTCTGCCTTTCAAATATGTAAGAAATGGACAGAGGGAAGAAGTGAGGGAGGGAGGGAAGTATCAATATGCTGCTAAAATTATATATATGAAACCTGTTTCCTTTGTATAAATAAAAAAAATTTAAGGTAAAAATAATAAAGAACATAAATAAGAATTTAAAACAAATAAAACAATTCTTTTTAAAAAGAGAGAGAGAGAAAATACGCAGGGCTGATGTTGTGGTACAGCAGGGAAATCTGCCAACTACAACACTAGCATCCTATATGGGCGCCACTTCATGACCCAGCTGCACCATTTCTAATCCAGCTCCCAACTACTGGCCTGAATGCAGCCAAAGATGGCTCGGGCCCCCGCCACCCACATGGGAAACCCAAATGAAGCTCCTGGCTCCTGACTTCAGCCTGGTCCAACCCTGGCTGTTGTGGCCATTTGGGAAGTGAACCAGCAGATGAAAGATCTCTCTGTCTCTGTCTTTACCTCTCTCTGTAACCCTACCTTTAAAATAAATAAAATAAATCTTTTGGGAAAAAAAACCTACAATGACCAAACGGATTGGAAAACAAGACTCAACTATATGCTATTTCAAAGAAGTTAACCTCACCTCTATGCACATGCATAAACTTAAAGAGAAGGGATAGAGTTAGGTACTCTGTCAACAGAATCCAGAAAAAGTGGGAATACTCACACTTAGATTAAATAAACATCAAGAAAAAGTACTAAAAAGAGACAAGGAAAGTCATTATATAATCATAAAGTGGTTGTTTCAATAGAATAAAACAACTGTACAGACAGATGTCCACAATATCAAAGCATTCAAGTATTTAAAGTAATAATTAATGTGAAGAAAAACATAGTCTAGTACAATAATCTTAGGAGAACTTATACCTAACTTTCAGCAACAGACAGATCATTCAGACCAAAAATAAGTAGTCAAACTGTACCCTACATCAAATGGAACTGACAAACATCTATAGAGCATTCTATCCCACAGCTGCAGAATACAAATTATTTGCAAGTGCATATGGAACATTCTCTTTGAAAACTTACATTGTAGGTCACAAAACAAGTTAACAAATTTCATAAACAGAAATCATATTGAATATCTTTTCTCATAATAATTAAATAAAACTAGAAATCCATACCAAGAAAAACTTTAGAAACTACACAAATGCATGAAAATTAAGCAATTTACTCCTAAACAACCAATAAATCAAGGAAGAAATTAAGAATGAAATTACAAAATTTCTTGAAACAAGTAAAAATGGAATTACAAAATATCAAAATCCATGGAACACAACAAAGCAATCCTAAGAGGGAAGTATGTTGAAATTGATACCTACATTTAAAAAAAAGTGATAATATCTAAAACAACTTCCTGCTACACCTCAAGGAGCTTAAAAAAAGAACAATTCAAAACCATTATCAGTTGAAGAAAATCTAAACAGAGAGCACAATAACAGAGAGAGTTAAACAATGAAAGAACTACTTCCTCATGAAATGAATATTGACAATTAAACTGAGAGAAAATTCAAATACATAAAACCATTATGGCTAACACTCCCAAAACAGAAAGGATTGTTACAGAGTATTATCAACAAGTATAAGACATTAAATTTGATAACATAGAAAACATGGACAAATTTGCAAACATACACATGTTACCAAGATTGAATCATGAATAGAATACCTGAACAGTTCAACAGTAGTGAGATTAACCAGTACTAAATGTCTCCCATCTAAGAAAAGTCAACAAATAGAGGACTTCACTGCTGATTTCTACTGAACATTTAAAGAAATAACACCAATTCTTCTCAAATTATTGCAAAAAACAGAAGAGGGCATAATTTTTTCCCATTCATCCTATGAGGCCAGCATTGCCATGACACCAAAGCCAGACAATGATACAACATAAAAGGGAAGTTACCAGTATCTTTGATTAACATAGATATAAAAATCCTCAAAATACTGAACCCAACAGCATAGTAAAAGATTATTTGCCACAATCAAGAGAGATTCATCTCAGAGATGCAAGAATGATCAACATTTAAAAATCAATAAATGTGGTATACCACATCACATAACAAAGAGCCAAAGTCATATTATCATCTCAATAAATATTTTAAAAGGCATCTGATGCCATCCTTTTGGAGCAAGCCACCAGGTAACAAGCAGGGAGGAAACACCATCTTGAGTAAACTGCCACAGCCCCCATGCAACTGGGAGATTAGATAGGATGGATAAATCCATGGTCCCCACCAATTCTGAGACTGGCCTGAAGGGAGAGGGGAACAGGATACCTACTTAGTCCAGTGAATCTCTCCCTTCCCCCTCACTCTAACACAATACTCAGACAAACCTTGCCAAGGAGAAGCACCAACAAACCCCTACCAGTTTGGCAGCTGGCTCTGGGAACACCACTGCTCTTTGATTTGAAAGATCTGGAACCAGACAATGATTCTCACTTTTAACCACCACTATTCATTATAGACCTGGAAGTTTTAGCCAGAGCTATTAGGGACAGAAATTGGAAAGGAAGCAGTCAAATTATCCCTGTTTGCAGACGATATGATTCTATATATAGGAGGGAACCAAAAGACTCCACTAAGAGACTATTAGAACTCCTAAGAGAGTCAGGTAAAGTTACAGGATGTAAAATTAACAAACAGAAATCAGTAGCCTCTGAATACACAGACAATGCCATGACTGAGAAAGAACTTGTAAGATCACTCCCATTTACAATAGCAACAAAAAATGTAAATACCTTGGAATAAATTTAACCAGGGAGGTGAAAGATCTCTATGACAAAAATTACAAAACATTAAAGAAAGAAATAGAATAAGACACACAAAAAAAGGAAAATTCTTCCATGTCCATGGATTGGAAGAATATCACCAAAATGCCCATACTGCTGAAAACAATTTGCAGATTCAGTTTGATCCCAATCAAAACACCAATGACATTCTTCTCAAATCTTAGAAAAAAAATGATGTTAAAGTTCATACAGAAACAAAAGAGACCCCAAATCACTAAAGCAATCTTAAACAACAAAAACAAAGCCAGAGACATCACAATGCCAGATTTTAAGACATAGTACAGGACAGTTCTAATCAGAACAGCATAGTACTGGCACAATAGACATATAGACCAATGGAACAGAATGGAAACTCCAGAAATTAATCCACACATCCACAATCAACTAGTCTTTGACAAAGAAGGTAAAAATCACTCCCTGTATCAAGGACAGATTCTTCAACAAATGATTCTGGGAAAATTGGATTCATAGACACAGAAGCATGAAACAAGACTCCTACTTTTAACCTTACATAAAAATCAACTCAAAATGTGTCAAGGATCTAAATCTACCATCTGATACCATCAAATTATTAGAGGAAAACATCAGGAAAAGTCTGTAAGACATTGGTATAGGCAAAGGCTTCTAAGAAAAGATCCCAGAATCATAGGCAATAAAAGCAAAAATAGACAAATGGGATTACATCAGTTAAGAAGCTTCAGCACAGCAAAGGAGACACTCAACAAAATGAAAAGGCAACTAACACAATAGAAGAAAATATTTGCAAACTATGAAACTGATAAAGGTTAATATCCGGAATCTATAAAGAGCTCAAGAAATTTAACAACAAAATAAACAATGCAATTAATAAATGGGCAAAGGATATGAATAGGCATTTTTTAAGGATAAATACAAATGGCCAACAGACTCACGAAAAATGTTCAGGATTACTAACCATCAGGGAAACACAAATAAAAAACACAATGAGGTTTCACCTTACCCCAGTTAGATTTACTATCATCCATGAATCAAAACACAAAAATGCTGGCAAAGATGTGGGGGGAAAGTACCCTAATCCACTGTTGGTGGGAATGTAAACTAGTGCAACCATTAGGGAAGACAGCATGGGTTTACTCAGTCATTGAAAATAAATTTACCAAATGATCCAGCCATCCCACTCCTTGGAATTCATCCAATGGAAATGAAATCAGCATGTGAAAGTTATTTCTACCCCCCCCCCCATGTTTATTGCAGCTCAATTTGCAATAACTAACATATGGATTCAACCCAGATGTCCACCAACTGATAACTGTGGTATGTATCGTCTATGGAATGCTATTGAGCCATACAAAATAATGAAATCGTGTCTTTCTCAACAAAATGGATTCAACAGGAAACCATTATACTCAGTGAAATACACCAGTCCCAAAAAGACAAATATCATGTTTTCTCTGATATTTAGTAATTAACATAGAATACAAAAAATATATAGGAATGAAACATTTTGTGATTTCATTGTTGTTTTTAGCCCTTGTGTATACTCCTATGAAACTGTGGTCTTTCTACTTTTTACTTGTTGAATATTATGGTTAGTGGTGCATTATGTGTTGGCAAAAATTAAAAAGAAAAAAGCAAGAAGAAAGGAAGGAGGGGGATTTAGGGACAGAATGAGGGAAGGAAGACATTATAGTTATCTTCTTAGAATTGTATTCATGAAATCTTTTATCTTTATATTAACAAAAAAGAAATAGGATTTGATATAATTCAGTAACCCTTTATGACAAAAACTATGAACAAATAATATATACCAGAAACATACCTTGGCATAATGAAGTCTATATATTATAATCCAATATACTGGATGGGGAAAAACTGAAAGCTTTCTCTGTAAGATCTTAAACAAGGCAAGCATGCCTGTATTCACTTGGGATAGTACAGCTAATTTACTCCAAAGTAATTGTGCCATAGAAAAAACAAAAGCATCCAAAATTGGAAAAGAGGATGTCAACCTATCACTATTTTCAGATGATGCTATGCCTACAAAAGCCAAAAGACTTCACTGAAAAACCACCAAAATGAATAAACAAATTCAGCAAAGTTGCAAGATACAAAGTCAACATGAAAAATTCAGTAGGTTTATTATACAACAATAGCCAATTATCTAAAAGGAATTAAAGCAATAGCATTTCAAATAATTATACAAAAATAAAAATCTAGGAATAAACTGAGTCAAAGAGGTAAAAGATCTAAATCATTGATGGAAAAAATTGAAGAGACCACAAAGAAATGGAAAGATACCCTGTGCTCATGCATTGGAGGAAGCAATAAAATTAAAATGTGCATACTATCCAAAGCAATTTACTGAGTCAATGCAATCTCTATCAAAATACATTCTTCACAGCATTAGATAAAACCACTATCAAAATGTATATGGAACTACAAAAGATCCCAAGTTGCCAAAGTAATCTTAAGTAAAAAGATCAAAGCAGGGGGCATTACATTTCCTAATATGAAAAAAATATTCAAAAGCTACATTAATTAAAACAACATAGAGCTGGCATAAAAAACAAACAGACCAATGGAATAAAACAGAGAGCCAAGAGTAAGCTCACATATCTACAGACAACTGATTTTTGACAAAGGAACTAAGAATATGCATGGGGAAAAAGTCTTTTCAATAAATGATGCTGGAAAATTGATATTCACAAGCAGAAAAGCAAAACTAGACTCACATACAAATATCAACTCAAAACTTATTAGGTACATAAATGTAAGACCTGAGCCTTTGAAACTACTAAAAGGAAAGCATGGTGGAGACAGTTGAGGACATTGAAATGGGAAAGGATTTTGCCATCACATCCCAATTGTTTAAGAAACAAGAGCAAACATAGATTAATGGGAATTTAGCATTTTATTTATTTTTTATTTAAACATTTTATTGAAATACAGTATATATACCGGGGCCGGTGCTGTGGCGTAGCAGGTAAAACCACCACCTGCGGTGCCAGCATCCCATATGGACACTGGTTCAAGTCCCTGCTGCTCCACTTCTGATCCAGCTCTATGCTATGGCCTGGGAAAGCAGACCCTGCACACACATGGGAGACCTGGAAGAATCTCCTGGCTCCTGGCTTCAGATCGGTGCAGTTCCAGCCATGATGGCTAATTGGGGAGTGTACCAGTGGATGGAAGACCTCTCTCTCTCTCTGTCTCTCTCTGTTTCCCTCTTTCTCTCTCTCTGCCTCTCCTTTTCTCTGTGTAACTCTTTCAAATAAAGAAATAAATCTTTGGAAAAAATACAGTATATATAACAAGAAATGTACAGAACTGTGGAGATGAGTTTTTGTTATCTGATCACACTGATAACCAACACTTAAATTAAAAAGAAAGCATAACTAGTACCCCAGGAGTCCTGACTATTCCCCCTATTTTTAGAGCATGAAATAAAAGAATACATGGTATGACTCAGTAAAGCACTATTTATAACCATATCCAAAATGATAGGACATCCACACAATTTTTATACTCACTATAAATATTAACTTCCACAAATTAGAGAAAACGTGATATTTGTCTTTTTGAGTCTGGTTTACTTCATTTCATTTAGCATTATGTTCTGCACATCAAAGGAGATGATACAAAGAGAGAAGAGACAGACTACAGAATGGGAGAGAATTCCTACAAGTTATACATCTAACAAAGAATCAATTATCAGAATCTATAAAACTACTTACTCCTTATGTGGGATCTCTGTCCTTAATGTGTTGTCCAATGTGAATTAATGCTATAACTAGTACTCAAACAGTATTTTACACTTTATGTTCTGTGTGGGTGCAAACTGATGAAATCTTTACTTAATATAAACTAAATTGATCTTCTGCATATAAAGATAATTAAAAATGAATCTTGATGTGAATGGAATGGGAGAGGGAGTGGGAGATGGGAGGGGCGTGGGTGGGAGGGAAGTTATGGGGGGAAAAAGCCATTGTAATCCATAAACTGTACTTTGGAAAATTATATTTACTAAATAAAAGTTTAAAAAACAGAAAAGAAAAACCTACTCAAAGACAGGCAAGAGAATTATACAGACATTTCTCAAAGTAAGTTACTCAAACGGCCAATCAGAACACAACAAAATGCCCAGGGTGACTAATATAGAGACAAACGCATATCAAAACCACAATGAGATATCATCTCACTCTAATGAGACTGGCTATCATCAAGATAATAAAACATTAAAAATACTAAGTAAGTATGTAGAGAAAATACTAAGTAAGTATGTAGAGAAAAAAGAATCCTTTGCCCACTGTTGTTGGGAACACAAATAAGTATAACCAGAATCTGCAATCTTCTAAAAAAAAAAAAAAAAAAACACTAAAAATGTAACTACCACATAATGTAGCAATCCCATGTTTGGATATCTATCCAAGGGAAATGAAATCAATATCTCAAAGAAGCATCTGTACTCCCTTGTGTCTTTCAGCACTATTCACAATAGCCAAGAAACTGAAATAATCTAAGGGTGCATCCAGTGATGAGTGGATAAAGAAAGTATGGTACATAAACACAGGGGAATACTACTCAGCCACAAAAAAACAGAAACATTTTTATTTCAACAACATCGATGGAACTAGAAGTCATCCTATTAAGTAAAATAACCAAAGAAAGAAAGGAAATTATCACATTCTCTCATTCATATCTGTAATCTGAAAAAAGATATTATCTCACAGCCTTGGAAGAGAAGTAGGGTGCAAAGGACTAGGATTAGTTAACTAACAGGGACTAAGTTATAGTTAAATGGGAGTAAGAAGTTCTGGAGTCCTATTGCACATTAGATAATGTTATTGTGCTGTGTATTTCTCTACTAAAATAAACTAAACGGATTCTCAATGATTTGACTAAAAGTGTTAAATGTCTTCCAACATTTTGTTGAAATACAGTGTACATACAGTGTACAGATGAGATTTTGACATCTGAACACACTTATAACCAACACCCAAATTAAAAACAAAACCTGACTTGCACTCAAAGAGTTGTCACCATTCTGATCTTTCCCCTTTTTTAACCATTGGCAAGAAGAGTATAATGTGATTTACAGGTATGATTCAATGAAGCAGTATTTATAACTGAATGCCAAATGATATGACAGCCACACAACTTTGACATTCTCTCCAATATTAGCTTCAACAAATGAGAGAAATCGTGATTTTTTTTTTCTAGGTCTGGTTTATTGCACTTTATATAATGACCTCCAGTTCACCCATTTTGCTGCAAATGTCAAAATTTTACTCTTTTAGTGACTGAGTAATATTTCATCATGTGTGTATACCACATATTCTATATGCAGGCATCAAGTGATGGATATCTTGGTTGATTCCATATCTAACCTACTGTGAATTGAGCAGCTACATACATGAGAGTATAGGTGTCTCTTTCATGTGCTGATTTCACTTGCATAGGATATATTCCCGGGAGTGGGATAGCTGGTTCATTTAGTAGATCTATTTTTTTCATTTTTGGAGGAATCTCTATACTGTTTGCCATAATGGTTGAAGCTATTTGCATATCTACCAACAATGTATTGGGGTACCTTTTACACTAAATCCTCACCAGCACTTATCAGTTTTGCTTTTTAGATAATAGCCTTTTTTTTTTTTTTTTTTGACAAGCAGAGTGGACAGTGAGAGAGAGAGACAGAGAGAAAGGTCTTCCTTTGCCGTTGGTTCACCCTCCAATGGCCAGCGCGGCCGGCGCACCGCGCTGATCCGATGGCAGGAGCCAGGTACTTATCCTGGTCTCCCATGGGGTGCAGGGCCCAAGCACTTGGGCCATCCTCCACTGCACTCCCTGGCCACAGCAGAGAGCTGGCCTGGAAGAGGGGCAACTGGGACAGAATCCGGCGCCCCGACCGGGACTAGAACCCGGTGTGCCGGCGCCGCAAGGCGGAGGATTAGCCTAGTGAGCCGCGGCGCCGGCCCTAGATAATAGCCATTCTAACTGGAGTCAGGTGGTACCTCATTTCTGACTTTCTTTGCATTTCCCTGATGGCTAGTGATCCTCAACATTTTTTCATGTGTCTGTTGGCCATTAGTATTTTATACTTTGAAAAAAATGCCTGTTCAAAAATGTCAAATGTTTACAGAGATAAATACATTTAACTTGATTGTACATTGCACCTGGTGCATATGCACCAACTCATAAGACAGAACCCTATAAACATTTTTTGTATTTGTTTAAAATTTTTGAAAATCATAAAAATAAGGAGTACAGTTGCTAATACCCCTTCTCCTCTGCCTTCACACACAATTGTAGTAACTTGCAGAGACCACTCCTCCAAAGATTCACACATCCCGTGTGGTTTCTCGACAACCAGCATACATTTTCCTCAAATGGTCACCAGGTCCCCCCGGATCTGATCATATCAGTTCTTCAGGAAAGATGGACATTTTTCTCAAAGTAATTTATTTTATTGCATGTGACAAACTTTTGTGGGGTAAGTGGTCAACACTGAGGATTCTGACAACAGATCAGAGAAATGCTTTCACTTAATCTACAAATAACTGGTAATGCTGTAGTGATGCCAGTCACTTTCCAGGGGCTGAAGTTAAGCAGTGGGCAAACAGGAAAAGCACGTGACCTAAAAAATACTGCGTTCTACTGAAAGAAGCAATGTCAGATGGGACAAGTGCTAGAGAGAAATAAAAGAGAGCAAAGGACAGGAATGTATTTGGCAAAGAAATCTCCTCTATGCCAGAAATATTTCAACAGAAACCTAAGCAAAGTGAAGAAGTGACACAAGTAATTACACAGGAAAAGTGCCCAAGGCAGAGAAAGGAGGAGAGGTCCTGGGCATGAGATACAATCAAATCATATGCTTAAAATGTCACTCTAATTACAAAAGAATGAAGAACGGATACAGACTGCACAAAATGATTTGAAAACCGCTTACCTGACAAAGAACCCAAATCTATACAAATAACTCATAAGACACAACAGCAAAAAATAAAGCAGTGTAATGATAAAATGTGCCAAGGGCAAATGATAGTCCACGGAAGGGCATACACAAATGGCATGTGAGCTCACGAAAGGGTGCTCAGCATCACTAACCGTCAGGGAAAAGCATTTTAAGGCCATGATGAGACGTCACTGTGCAC
Organism: Oryctolagus cuniculus; assembly: GCF_964237555.1. Lineage (NCBI taxonomy): Eukaryota > Metazoa > Chordata > Mammalia > Lagomorpha > Leporidae > Oryctolagus > Oryctolagus cuniculus. The sequence goes on from NC_091443.1 coordinate 77,660,121, forward strand.
CTATCAGAATGGACAGAAAAGAAGTATTTAAAAAAAGATAATACCCAGGGGTAGGCACTGTGGCATAGTGGGCTAAGCCTCCACCTGCGGCACTGGCATCCCAAACAGGCACCAGCTGATGTCCCATCAGCTCCACTTTCAATCCAGCTGCTGGCCTGGGAAAGCAGTGGAAGATGTTCCAAGTGCTTGGGCCCCTATACCCGTGCAGAAGATCCAAAAGAAGATCCTGGCTCCTGTCTTCGGAGCAGCACAGCTCTGGCTGTTGCAGCCAATTGGGGAATGAACCAGCAGATGGAAGACCTTTCTCTGTTTTTCCCTCTCTCTGTCTGTAACTCTACCTCTTAAATAATGAAAAAAAGGAGACAACACCAAGTGCTGCAGAGGACGTGGGGAAACTTGACTCCTTATACACCACTGCTTGGAGTGGAAAATGTTCAACCACTTTTGGAAAGAATTATCAGTTTCTCTAAAAACCAGACACACATTTGCAAATCAACCAAGTGAGTGTACAGAATATTTACGCAATTGTAAATGTCAGAAAACAAGGGAAAGGCAGGCAACAGGCCTAGCGGTTAAGGTGCCATTTGAGCTGCTAGCATCCCATATGGGAAAGTGTAGGGACAAGTCCTCCTCTGTTCCCAAATCCTCTCTTGCTAATGCACACCCCGGGAGGCAAGAGATGATGGCTCAAGCAGTGGAATCCCTGCCATCCAAGTAGAGACCCAGATGAAGTTACTGGCTTGGCTCCTGACTTCAGTCTGGCCCAGCCACAGCTCCCTTGTGAGCATTTGGAAAATAAACCAGCAGATGGGAATTCTATGACTGTTTCTTTGCATCTCTGCCTTTCAAATGACAATAGATAAAACTTTCCTTTTAAAAAAGAGAGAGGCAAAGTCTCTCAGTGGGTAAGTGGCTAAACAAGTTCTGGTAGATCACTGTTCTTCAATAAAAATGAACCAGCAATTAATACGCACAACTTAGATGTATCACAAGAACATTTGAGGCCAGAGTGCTATTTAGGACATCTGCCATTCTATGAATCTGCTGAGTATCTCACTTCCCATGTTGGATCACTCTCCCCTTTATTTATTCTATAGGTTAGTGTTAACAGGTACTAGACTTGTTTATGTGCTCCCTTTGACTCTTAGTCCTTTCATTATGATCAATTGTGAACTGAAATTGATCACTTGGACTAGTGAGATGGCATTGGTACATGCCACCTTGATGGGATTGAATTGGAATCCCCTGGTATGTTTCTAACTCTACCATTTGGGGCAAGTCAGCTTGAGCATGTCCCAAATTATACATCTCTTCCCTCTCTTATTCCCACTCTTATGTTTAACAGGGATCACATTTCAGTTAATTTTCAACACTTAAGAATAACTGTGTATTAATTACAGAATTAAACCAGTCATATTAAGTAGAACAGACAAAAAAACTACTAAGAGGGATAATGTATTAAGTTGTTCATTAACCGTCAGGGCTATGCTGATCAAGTCACCGTTTCTCATAGTGTCCATTTCACTTCAACAGGTTTCCTTTTTGGTGTTCAGTCAGTTGTCACTGATCAGGGAGAACATATGGTATTTGTCCCTTTGGGATTGGCTTATTTCACTCAGCATGATGTGTTCCAGATTCCTCCATTTTGTTGCAAATGACTGGATTTCGTTGTTTCTTACTGCGGTATAGTATTCTAAAGAGTACATATCCCATAATTTCTTTATCCAGTCTACTGTTGATGGGCATTTAGGTTGGTTCCAGGTCTTAGCTATTGTGAATTGAGCTGCAATAAACAATAATGTGCAGACAGCTTGTTTGTTTGCCAATTTCATTTCCTTTGGGTAAATTCCAAGGAGTGGGATGGCTGGGTCGAACGGTAGGGTTATCTTCAGGTTTCTGAGGAATCTCCAGACTGACTTCCATAGTGGCTTCACCAGTTTGCATTCCCACCAACAGTGGGTTAGTGTCCCTTTTTCCCCACATCCTCGCCAGCATCTGTTGTTGGTAGATTTCTGCATGTGAGCCATTCTAACTGGGGTGAGGTGAAACCTCATTGTGGTTTTGATTTGCATTTCCCTGATTCCTAATGACCTTGAACATTTTTTCATGTGCCTGTTGGCCATTTGGATTTCCTCTTTTGAAAAATGTCTATTGAGGTCCTTGGCCCATCTCTTAAGTGGGTTGTTGGTTTTGTTTTTGTGGAGTTTCTTGATCTCTTTGTAGATTCTGGTTATTAACCCTTTATCTGTTGCATAGTTTGCAAATATTTTTTCCCATTCTGTTGGTTGTCTCTTCACTCTCCTGACTGTTTCTTTTGCAGTACAGAAACTTCTCAATTTGATGCAATCCCAATAGTTGATTTTGGCTTTGACTGCCTGTGCCTCCCGGGTCTTTTCCAGAAATTCTTTGCCTGTGCCAATATCTTGAAGGGTTTCTCCAGTGTTCTCTAGTAACTTGATGGTGTCAGGTCATAGATTTAGGTCTTTAATCCATGTTGAGTGGATTTTTGTGTAAGGTGTAAGGTAGGGGTCTTGCTTCATGATTCTGCACGTGGAAATCCAATTTTCCCAGCACCATTTATTGAATAGACTGTCCTTGCTCCAGGAATTAGTTTTAGATCCTTGATCAAATATAAGTTGGCTGTAGATGTTTGGGTTGATTTCTGGTGTTTCAATTCTGTTCCATTGGTCTATCCATCTGTTTCTGTACCAGTACCATGCTGTTTTGATTACAACTGCCCTGTAGTATGTCCTGAAATCTGGTATTGTGATGCCTCTGGCTTTGTTTTTGTTGTACAAGATTGCTTTAGCTATTCGAGGTCTCTTGTGCCTCCATATGAATTTCAGCATCATTTTTTCTAGATCTGAGAAGAAGGTCTTCGGTATCTTGATTGGGATTGCATTGAATCTATAAATTGCTTTTGGGAGAATGGACATTTTGATGATATTGATTCTTCCAATCCATGAGCATGGAAGATTTTTCCATTTTTTGGTATCCTCTTTATTTCTTTCTTTAAGGTTTTGTAATTTTCATCGTAGAGATCTTTAACGTCCTTGGTTAAGTTTATTCCAAGGTATTTGATTGTTTTTGTAGCTATTGTGAATGGGATTGATCTTAGAAGTTCTTCCTCAGCCATGGCATTGTCTGTGCATACAAAGGCTGTTGATTTTTGTGCATTGATTTTATACCCTGCTACTTTGCCAAACTCTTCTATGAGTTCCAATAGTCTCTTAGTAGAGTTCTTTGGGTCCCCTAAATAAAGAATCATGTCATCTGCAAAGAGGGATAGTTTGAGTTCTTCCTTCCCAATTTGTATCCCTTTAATTTCTTTTTCTTGCCTAATAGCTCTGGCTAGAACCTCCAGAACTATATTGAATAGCAGTGGTGAGAGTGGACATCCCTGTCTGGTACCAGATCTCAGTGGGAATGCTTCCAACTTTCCCCATTCAATAGGATGTTGGCTGTGGGTTTTTCATAGATTGCTTTGATTGTATTGAGGAATGTTCCTTCCAAACCCAGTTTGCTTAGAGTTTTCATCATGAACGGGTGTTGTATTTTATCAAATGCTTTCTCGGCATCTATTGAGATAATCATATGGTTTTTCTTCTGCAGTCTGTTAATGTGGTGTATCACATTGATTGTCTTGCACACATTAAACCATCCCTGCATACCAGGGATAAATCCCACTTGGTCTGGGTGGATGATCTTTCTGATGTGTTGTTGCATTCTATTGGTGAGAATTTTATTGAGGATTTTTGCATCTATGTTCATGGGAAGTGAGATACTCAGCAGACTCATAGAATGGCAGATGTCCTAAATAGCACTCTGGCCTCAGAATCAGCCCTAAAGGCATTCCAATCTGGCTGAAAAGCCCATGAGAGTATTTCAGGCATGGAAAGCCAAGACACTCTGGCAAAAGATCTCTGTGAGTGAGATCTCAGTGGAAAGAACAGGTCTTCAAAGAAGGAGGTACCTTTCTCTGAAGGGAGGAGAGAACCTCCACTTTACCTATGACCTTGTCTAAACAAGATAAGAATCGGAGAACTCAGAGGGCTTCCATAGCCTTGGAAACTCATGACTGGAGCATAGGGAGATTACTGATGCCATAGACAGGAGTGTCAATTGGTAAAGTCAACAACAGGAGTCACTGTGCACTTACTCCTCATGTAGGATCTCTGTCCTTAATGTGCTGTACATTGAGATTTAATGCTATAACGAGTACTCAAACAATATATTTCACTTTGTGTTTCTATGGGGGTGCAAACTGTTGAAATCTTTACTTAATGCATACTAAACTGATCCTCTGTAAAAAAAAAAAAAAGAAAGAAAAGAAACTATCAACTCCCAACTTGACTCTCACTGGGATTAAACATGACAATAGGTCTGATCTGATTTCATCATCATTTAAAAAAATCATCTATTATTTTTCACTTTATGTTTCTGTGTGGCAGCAAACTGTTGAAATCCTTACTTAATGTATACTAAGCTGATCTTCTGTATATTAAGAGAATTGAAAATGAATCTTGATGTGAATGGAAGGGGAGAGGGAGTGGGAAAGGGGAGGGTTGTGGGTGGGAGGGACGGTATGTGGGGGAAGCCATTGTAATCCATAAATCGTACTTTGGAAATTTATATTCATTAAATAAAAGTTAAAAAAAAAAGAACATTTGATTAAGTGGAAAAATGCAAATAGTCATGTACCATGTCATCCCATTTATATAACACTGTTGACACAGCCAAATTACACAGATAGAAAACAGGTTAGCTGTTGCCAGGGCTCAGGTATGTCGAGGGTGATAGTCTGATCTCAGTAAGGATAGAATAGTTCTGTAAATTTACTGCAATGGTAGGTAACACAATTTTTACAAAGTGACATAAAACTATGCATATTGTACAATCTCAAATTCTTTTATTTGGTATTTTACATTCCAAAACTTAGAGATTGGGGTATGAGGAGGATTCAGCAAAGGGATGCCATGAGGTAGCTGATAAGGTAAGTACACCTTCAAGAGACGCTAGAATACCAGAAGCCAAGAGAAAACGGTTTGGTTCTGACACCTGAGGGGAGAAAGAATTTGTCTTGGTGGGGTTGCTCAGCTGTGTCAGATAATGCTAAATGATGAACTGCAGAAGAAAACTCAGAGGTGGGTGCTTCGGCACAGCTCTTCAGCCACCACTTGGGATGCTTGCAGCCCATAGCAGAGCACCTATTTGAGTCCTGGCAGCAGCACTTCCCAGCCAGCTTCCTGATAATGCAACCTAGGAGGCAGCAGATGATGGCTCAAGTGCCTAGACCCCTGCCACCCACGTGGGAAACCCAGATGGAAGCTCTAGCAGGCAGCTGGAGAGTGAAACAGCCAACTGAAGATCTCTTTTTTTCTGCCTTCCACGTAGATGAAAATGAATACTTAAATGAGAACTGAAAAGCATTTGATTTGGTAACCAAGAGACCATTCGTAACTGTGAATGGTTTCAGTAGGATGCAGACTGATTCAATTTATGCATTTGAGAGACTTGGAAATACAAATAATAGCTATAGGGGCCAGCATTGTGGCATAGCAGGTAAAGTCACCACCTGTGATACCAGCATCCCATATGGGCACCAGTTCCTGTTATGGCTGCTCCAGCTCCCTGTTAATGGCCTAGGAAAAGCAGTAGAAGATGCCCCCAAGTACTTGGGCCCCTGCTTCCCGCAAGTGAGACTTGGATGAAGCTCCTGGCTTTGGTCTGGCTCAACTCTGGCCACTGCAGCCACTTGGAGAGTGAAGCAGCAGATGGAAGATTTCTCTTTCTCTCCTCTCTCTTTAACTCTGAGTTTCAAATAAATAAATATTTTTTAAAAGTGGTACCTATAAGCAACTCTACAATGTTTGTAAAGAAACAAAGAAACTGGGTGGTTACTAAAATGTGTGTGTGTGTGTGTTGAGGTGGGGGGGGGTAAGGGGGCGTCAAATAGAAAAGACTTTCAGGGGCCAGCCTGTGGCACAGTGGGTTAAGCTGCTGCAATGGACAGTATCTGGTCCTTGTTGGAGTCTCATTTGCTCTGCTTCCAGTTCACTTTCCTGCTAATGTGCCTGCAAAGGCAGCAGATGATGGCCCAAGTCCTTGCACTCCTGCCACCCACATTGGAGACTTCAGTGCAGTTCCTAGCTCCTGGCATCATCCCGCCCCAGCATAGCTGTTGTAGCTATCTGGGCAGTGAATCAGCAGATGGAAGATTTCCCTCACTACTTCCCTACCTTTCTCCTTCTTTGTTGCTCTTTCAACAGAATTAAGTATTTTTTATACAGGAAATGTTATTATATGCTTTTACATTGGTGAGAATGAGAGGATAAATTCTCAGAGTAGATGCCAACTTAGCCCTTAAGCAGGTAAGAAAGAATGGTTCCATCTACTGCTTCTGCCCTGCTTGGATTGTTTCTAGGAGAGACTGACATCATACCTTATTCTATCGCCTTCCCTTAGATCTTCAGCGTCCTGAAATTTTATTGCGGACATTGGATTTGATGGAACAGCAGTCATGACTGTGGGCAAGAATGGAAAGATGCTGAGCACTTTTGCTATAGAGTGAGATGTAGCCCACAAGATGGCCAAGTCTCCACTGGCACCTCTAAGGCTTTCTATAAGCACATGAGTTTTATCCTCTTGAGGGTGATGAGTCCAGGAACATAAAGCCAAAGAAAGCGAAGCAACCAGAGCATGAAATAAAGTGGGTTTTGGATCTGGTGTTGCTGCATGGGGAGAACTATATCCATGACTATTGAAGGGCCACCTCCCAAAGACATTGGCATTGCTCAGGCACAAGTTTCTGGAACTGCAGGAGGCCCTGGGGTTGGTAGAGTGGCTGGCAGAGGACTATCAGCTGGGGTCTCAATTTCCCATGATCCTGCTGGATTTGCAGGCCCAGGCCAAGGAACTGGGGGTGGGGGGACATCATAATCACAACAAGTAATGACTCCTCTGGGAAGAGGCACTGTAGCAGCTACTGAAGCCCCAACACAGTACCCAACAGGATGGGGGCTCCTGCTCGCCTCCAGAAATCATGATATCCCCAATTGATATGAGAACACCCGTGCGTGCCGCAGCTGGGCTCCACCCTGCTCAAGGGACATCAGTACTGCTGATCTGTCAGTCCCTTTTTCTGTAATGCATCTTTTGAAATTGTGCAGAGTATCGCCTGTGCTGCGGCTCACTTGGCTAATCCTCTGCCTGCAGCGCCAGCACCCTGGGTTCTAGTCCTGGTTGGGGCGCTGGATTCTGTCCCGGTTGCTCCTCTTCCAGTCCAGCTCTCTGCTGTGGCCCAGGAAGGCAGTGGAGGATGGCCCAGGTCCTTGGGCCCTGCACCCACATGGGAGACCAGGAGGAAGCACCTGGCTCCTGGCTTCGGATTGGCGCAGTGCACCGGTTGTGGTGGCCATTTGGGGGGGTGAACCAACAGAAGGAAGACCTTTCTCTCTGTCTCTCTCTCTCTCACTGTCTAACTCACCCTGTCAAAAAAAAAAAAAAAAAGAAAAAGAAATCATGCAGAGTATTTGTGAGCTTTTTGTTCCCTCTTTTTGCATTAATAATAGCTGAAAACAAATCCAAAGGGATATTTAAAAATGAGACTTGGCAGCTGGATTTAGAGAGGAAAACTGGATGGAAGTACACTGTGAGGATATGAAAGCATTCGTGCTGGTAGACTTTGTGCTTAGGAGTCTATGGAATTCTCTTCTAGTACTTTTACTTTCTTCGTGAAGTAAGATCACCAACTGAGGGTGAGGAGAGAGAAGGGATATTAGAGATAAAAACAGAAGAGGTTTGAGATTGTTTTTAGGGATAGATACATAAAGTGAATGACAAAAGAAATGCAATAGGATTGCACTGAAACCCAACACTGAAGTCAGGATTAACACTTGCTTATTTATTTTAAGACTAGCCTGCTTAGTTGTAAAGTCTTTTGCCAGGTGAATTCTGGTGTGTAGGTGCAAGTGTGAAATTGAGGGGCAAACAAGGAAGAGAAGGTCTAAAAAGAATTTAATAGAATGGAATTTAGTAGAGATGCAAAATCATTACAGGGTAACAGAAAATGGAATCTAAGCTGAATAAAAAGGGAAGAAAGTCCTCTGAGAGAACTGGTGAAGAATAAAAAGTGGCAAGGTCAATTGTAGAACACTGTGGGTAATAGAATTATTGGACAGCTCATCCTAGAGAGGAAAGTGGAAAAACAGAACATGAAGCCAGAACTGGATGCTTTCAACTGATACGACAATGAGCAGAACAGCTGAGATGTGGTGCAGACAGTACCAATATAAATAAACAGTGGAGAGAATTGAGAGGCCAAGATGGCTGACAGATTGCCCCATGGATATTGCAGTGCTCAAGAGCAGTAATGGAAACCACAGTGAATGAAAGAATAAACCAGGTGCTAAACAAAAACCAAGTATATGGGAGAATGACAGATTCATAAAAGACCCCAGCAGGGAGAGCTGGGCAGTGAAGTGCTTCTAAAGACCTGGAAGGAGGAGTGGAGCGGAACAACAACTGAACCACCACTAGTAATGAGCAAGAGAAAGTACCTACCTACCCCACCTCCAAGATTAGGAGTGCATGGGAGCTGAGAGGAAATAAAACTCATTACAGCGGCTGGCGCCATGGCTCACTTGGTTAATCCTCTGCCTGCTGCGCCAGCATCCCATATGGGCACCAGGTTCTAGTCCCAGTTGCTCCTTTTCCAGTCCAGCTCTCTGCTGCAGCCCAGAAGGGCAGTGGAAGATGACCCAGGTGCTTGGACTCCTGCACCCGCATGGGAGACCAGGAGGAAGCACCTGGCTCCTGGCTTCAGATCAGCGCAGCGCCGGCCATGGCAGCCTTTTGGGGAGTGAACCAATGGAAGGAAGACCTTTCTCTCTGTCTCTGTCTCTCACTAACTCTGTCAAATAAATTAAAAAATAATTTTATAAAAGTTATTACAAAGAGCAATGCAGAAATTATTTCTTCATGATGCTTCTCAATCCAACCCTCAGAGTAGCACAGAGGCTTATATAAGCAGCTATCGACAGATAAGTCTAAGTAAAACCACACAATAGTTGTATGCAGAGCCAGTGCTGTGACATAGTGGGTAAAGCTGCCACCTGCAATGCCAGCATCTCATATGTGTGTCGGTTCAAGTCCTGGATGCTCCATTTCCAACCCAGCTCTCTACTATGCCCTGGGAAAGCAGCAGAAGATGGCCCAAGTGCTTGGGCCCCTGCCCTCTCATGGGAGAGCCAGAAGAAATTCCTGGCTCCTGGCTTCAGATTGGCACAGCTCTGACTATTGAGGCCATCTGGGGAGGGAACCATCAGATAGAAGACCTCTCTATCTCTCTCTGCCTCTGCTTCTCTGCAATTCTGCCTTTCTAATAAATAAATAAATCTTTTTTAAAAATAATGAATGGTATAGATGGGGAAGGGATTAAACTCCTGGTGGGAAATATTCCACTCCACAATAGAGTATTCACCTATCATTCCTTCCTTACAGCCATAATAGATTGCTTATATTCACCTTTCTGTAGTGTCAAACCAAGAGCAACTGTCCCCTTAGCACATCTAAGCAGATATTTAAATTCTGTCTTCTGTCTCATCAAATCGCAGGACCCAAGTTGTCAAGTGCATTACTTCTGCCCATACATTACAGTGACTTCCACCTGCAGATAAATGTACCTTCCTGAGTTTTTGATTACTGTACCTGTTCCAAAAGGAAGAAGTAGAATCTTCAGGGATAGTCATTACATAAACTACAGGCTGCAATGATCATGTCTTAACATGGTTCTTCCTCCTGAGAGATTAAAATTGCTGCATAGATGAATTACTCTCTCAACTTTCCTCTGAAACAGAAATTCTATCAAGTCTTCTTTAGTTAAGAGCTGAGATTCAGAAATATCATGAGCCTCCTACTTGCCCAAGAAGGGGGCTAAAGAATCAGCTAACTAATCTGATAGGAACTCTGCTACAGTAGCGGTCTGGAAGAGATGCTCAACAAACTGCATTCCTTGCCTTTAATGAAGTGTAACAGCATATGCTGTTGTGCCAGCCTTAAGATGCCTCTGCATGAATAAACTTTCCTTATACACACACACACACATACACACGCTTCTTTTTATTATGAAAAAAAAAAAAGAATACCAGGTACAAGAGAGATTGGTAACCATACATTCAGGTCCAGACACTCTATGCACAGAGCTATTAGAACTCCACCCAGAACATCATAATATCCTCATGAATACCTAACACTGACGACTGAGAGTTTGTACCAGATGCTGCTGTCTCTGCTTGGCACCATGAACCTCTTATATTCTAAATCACAAGGGAAGTGTGACTACTGTTCTCATTTTACAGATAGGTAAATTGAGATACAGAGGGGTGTACTAATTGCCCAACGTGTGACAGCTGATTCAGTAGTGGACCTGGGATTGAACCCAGACAAACTGGCTCTGGAGCCCACCATGTCAGCCTGGACAAAGAAAACAGTCTCTCCAAGTGCACTTGCTTATGTGAATCACTTCCTCGTGGCTCTGAGGAGCTGTGGGGCCACTTCCCACAGCACAGACAAGAAATCCTTTGCTATAAGACCCAAAGACACACCTGCTTAATTTCACCCAAAGCACTTCATGACCTGGAAACAGCTGCAGCTCAGAGAATAAATTTTCCCTCAGCAGAAAATTATCGTCTAGCACAGTGCTTCTGAAAGTTTAATGGTCATGACATTCACTTGTCTGGCTTATTAAAAATGCATTTTCAAGGAACCTAACCCCCAGAGTCTGATTTGCCAGATCTGGGACTCAGTCCAAGAAATATTAACAATCTTTCTCATCACCACCACCTCCACACGGACCTAATAGAGGCGATTCCTAGACCACACCATGACACCACGTAAGGTGTTGCTCTAGGGGAGGACCAATACCAGTAATGAAGGAGAAGAGATGGGAGTCACACAAGACACCCAAATTTGGATCTTGTGTTAAGAAGAACTTCGGTGTCTATTAAAAGTAAGTCCTATCCATATACACAAACCTACTCTAAGTCATTACCAGGAAAATTACAGTAAGAGTGTGAACCTGAGCATTCGGGAAGTGCATAATTCAAACTTAGATTTTCTGCCTCACCAGCTGTGTAAGTTGGGAAACTGAGCCTCCATGTGTCATTTGTGAAGAGCAATGTGTATAACCCTGCTGCAAGATTATACCGTGTCAATGTATTCGTTCTTAGCATATACTAGAAAGTGAGTGCATACATTTCCTCCTCCCTTGGGATCTACATTCAAGAAGCAGCCACCTTGCCAGTAGCAAATGAGCTAAATGGCAGAGGGAACCAATGTCCCTGATAGTAGTACAGATATGCCTGTCAGCTATAGGTTGCCCTGCCTAGAGGTTTCACTAAAATATCTAAAAATGACGTGCATGAGAAAAACTGACATTTTGAGATTTTATTATTGTTTATAGCCTTTGTCTGCACGCTTGAGGAACAGCGGTATTTCTACTTACTATTTGTGGAATTCTTTATTTAGTGGGGAGTTGAGCTTGTGATTATAAAGAAAATTAAAAGTTTATCACTGTAAAAAATTTTTTACTTTTTTTTAAACTTTTATTTAATGAATATAAATTTCCAAAGTACAGCTTATGGATTACAATGGCTTCCCCACCATAACGTCCCTCCCACCCACACCCCCCCCTTTCCCACTCCCTCTCCCCTTCCATTCACATCAAGATTCATTTTCAATTCTCTTTATATACAGAAGATCAGTTTAGCATACATTAAGTAAAGATTTCAACAGTTTGCTCCCACACAGAAACATAAAGTGAAAAATACTGTTTGAGTACTAGTTATAGCATTAAATCTCAATGTACAGCACACTAAGGACAAAGATCCTACATGAGGAGTAAGTGCACAGTGACTCCTGTTGTTGACTTAACAAATTGACACTCTTGTTTCTGGCATCAGTAATCACCCTAGGCTCTTGTCATGAGCTGCCAAGGCTATGGAAGCCCCCTGAGTTCACTGACTCTGGTAATTTTTAGACAAGGCCATGGTCAAAGTGGAAGTTCTCTCCTCCCTTCAGAGAAAGGTACCTCCTTCTTTGATGACCCGTTCTTTCTACTGGGATCTCACTCGTGGAGATCTTTCATTTAGGTTTTGTTTTTTTTTCCCCCAGAGTGTCTTGGCTTTCCATGCCTGAAATACTCTCATGGGCTGTAAAAATTAAAATAAGAAAAGCAGCATGTGGGAGGATGAAAGAGAGGGACAGTAGGGTAAGGTGGGAAGTATCTTTGTGCTCTTAAATCTGTATAGATGAAATACAAAAAAGATGTTATTGCAAAAGGAAAGGAAAAAAGGAAAAGAAGGAAGAAGGTTTGAAGGGGCTTGAGGAAGGAGGCAGGTATGGTTATCATCTTAGAATTGTATCTGAAATCGATTAAATCTGTCATCTTTATATTAATAAAAATTCTTTAAATAATCAAAATTCATATTTACACCAGTTTTCCAGGTTTCTATTAGCATTGAATGCAATCACAATCTGACATAGTAAGATTATGTAATTGTATTTCTTGTGCTTTGATTTTTCCCATATTTAAAAAAGAAAGAAGACCCACATGGAAAGAACACCTCATTTGTTTCCACCCCCAGATAATTATGTTACTAACTCATATTACTAATTCATAGCATTAAAACACCTTGTGAGTGGGTTCCCAAACCCACTAATTTTAATTTGTGAAAAAAGATAAAGAATAAAAATGCTTCCTAAAGATTAAAGACAAAATGCTTCACGTTGTCTGAATGCAAGACATCAACACATCAAGTCTACTTCATTCTTCCAGAAAAATCTATTAATAAGCTATCCAACAAATGATGTATTGCCAGCTATGGAAAGTGGTGGCCGCTGTAAAGCAGTCGGAATTCATTAGAAACAAGTCCTATCAAATTAATGGTTTTACATAACAAACAGGTGTGTGACACTGATAGCTTATGGATGCAGAAACCATCTTCAGATAACATGGAAAAATATGGATTTGCAGAAAATGTGGCTAGGCAGGTCTCTAATTGAACAATTACATGTAAATGGGGCTGACTAATGAAAATATGCTAAGAGAGGCCAACAATATCAGTATCTTATCAACATCCTAGAAGAAATACACAAGATGCATTTATCAACTTCACAGATAAACTTCAAGGAATAGTTAACTTGTTATATTGAAACAATTTAATTGCACTTTAAGAGCACTTGTTATGTGAAACAACTTAATCTTTCAGAGACAGTCAATTAACATAAAAAGAACACTGACCTTATGACTAAAAGAATAAAGTACCCAAGAATGCATTGTGAAACCAAGTTTATAATAGTTCATGTTTAAAAGAAATCACATATTCAAACTCTGTGTTTGTAGGTTGAAATCCGCATGCGTTTAACAAACATCCAGGTTAACTTAACAAATGAGCAATTTCTGGTGGAGCTCTACTGTCCTGATGGATACTTTCAATAAGCTGCTCATGTATTCACACTTGGTGAAGTACATGTGGACTGTTCTATCATTTTGTGTACTAGATCTGTGATGTATGGCATACAAATTCCACCTGCAGTTTCAAGCTCCATACAGACTCAGGGGCTGACGCTATTCTGAGATGTCCTTCCTTTATTGTCTCTAGGTAAGCAATTCAACAGTTTAGTGTGATGGGATCAATGATGAAGAAGAAGATGTCACATTCTTGGATCCAAGGCTTAGAAGAAAACAGGAGACAGAGCTTTCACCAGGTTGCACAGCCAACAAATAAGGAGATGGGGTATCGTCTCCTCATTTTTCCTGCCCTAACTAGTTGGGGGAGGAGAAAAGGGATCCCAGAGCAGAAGCAAGAAGGAAAGGTAGGCAGGAGTCTACAGAATCTGCTTCCTACCTCGGGTGGCCATTTGCCAATTTCTTCTTGTATCTACTTACCACCCCTCGGCCTCAGCACCCTTACCACCTGCCTACCTGGTACTGTCAGCTACTGGGAGGCACTGGTGAAAGACTAAAGAAAGTTAGGAGGTGAGCCTGAGTGACTTTGCCTCTTCTTCTAACTCATACAGAGCCTGCACGATGATCTGGCCTCTCTCACGGCTCCAGCTATCACTGGACAGCCCCAGTTCCCATAAGGCTGCCCTCACCATGGTCCTGGACAACCATCACCTTCCTCTTTTCTTCCTTCCAGCCCAAGATGGCCCTAAGTCTCTGTCCTATTCCCTGCTTTCCTCTGGCTCTCTTTTGATGTAAGCAATCCCATGTAATAACCTGCTTCCATCCCACCACCTGGCATATGCTTTCCTGCATAAACCCTGACTGATACACTGCCTTATTCTATCACTGCCACTTACTCAGCTAGGGGAGAAGAGTTTAGGAATTCCCTTCTAGTTTAGGAATCTGAGAAGTAGGTGAATTTATGTCTGGAATTCCAGATACGCTACCTCAGAGCCACAGCTCAATCTAGATAAATTCAGAGAAATAGAAATAGCAATATGGGTTGGCACCGCAGCTCAATAGGCTAACCCTCTGCCTGCAGCGCTGGCACACCGGGTTCTAGTCCTGGTCAGGGTGCCGGATTCTGTCCAGGTTGCCCCTCTTCCAGGCCAGCTCTCTGCTGTGACCCGGGAGTGCAGTGGAGGATGGCCCAAGTGCTTGGGCCCTGGACCCACATGGGAGACCAGGAGGAAGCACCTGGCTCCTGGCTTCAGATCAGCGCGGTGCACCGGCCACGGCGCACAGGCCGCAGTGGCCATCGGAGGGTGAACCAACAGTAAAGGAAGACCTTTCTCTCTGTCTCACTCTCTCACTGTCCACTCTGCTTGTAAAAAATAAAAATAAAAAAAAAAAGAAATAGTAATATGGCACATGAAGCCCTGGGGGAGCTCAGAACCACTACCTGATATTCCTGTGGCTGCCATCAGCATGGGAGAGATGCGAAAGGTTCCACTTCTACTCTTTGACTTTCTAAAATCTGACTCCTGCTCTTCAAAACTGCACTAAGCCACTCATATTTAATATTTATTTATTTATTTAAAAGGCAGAGTTACAGAGATCTTTCATGCACTGATTAATTCTCCAAATGTCTTCAACACCCAAAGCTGAGCCACGCCAAAGCCAGGAGATCCACTGGGGTTTCCTACATGGGTGGCAGGGGCCCAGGTAATTGGGCCTCATCTGCTGGTTTCCCAAGTACATTAGCAGGGAGCTGGAGCAGAAGTGCAGCAGCCGGGACCCAAACCAGTGCCAAAATGGGATGCCAGCATCTCAGACAGAGTTCAGCCACTTAAACCATTTCTATAAAAGACTGTAATGATCTATTTTTATTCCATTGTTTTTAGTGGTCACCTTGTTTGGTCACTTGTTAACATGATTTTTAAGCACTACCCTCTATCTGCAATTTCAGGTGGTATCACCCTCCTTTGCTGGTCTTAAGGAACAAGAATGGGATGGAGGTTTTTCCATTTTTGCTACAATCTTAGCTCAGCTATGATGGTAGTCACAGTCACCTTGGTTTTATCCAACTTTCAATATTTAGAGCCACTGTGTCCGGTGCTGTGGTGTGGCAGGTTGGACCATCACCTGCAGCGCCAGCATCCCATATGGGTACTGGTTCAAGTCCTGGCTGCTCCTCTTCTGATCTAGCTCTCTGCTATGGCCTGAGAAAGCAGTTGAATATGGCCCAAGTCCTTGGACCCTGCACCCATTTACAAGATCTGGAAGAAGCTCCAGGCTCCTGGCGTCAGACTGGCCAACTTCAGTCATTGCAGCCATCTGGGAAGAGAACCAGCTGATGAAGATTTCTCTCTGCCTCTGCCTCTCCCTTTCTGTAACTCCACCTTTAAAAAATCAACCCAAACATCTACAGCCAACTTATATTTGATCAAGGATCTAAAACCAATTCCTGGAGCAAGGAGAGTCTATTCAATAAATGGTGCTGGGAAAACTGGATTTCCACGTGCAGAAGCATGAAGCAAGACCCCTACCTTACACCTTACACAAAAATCCACTCAACATGGATTAAAGACCTAAATCTACGACCTGACACCATCAAGTTACTAGAGAACATTGGAGAAACCCTTCAAGATATTGGCACAGGCAAAGAGTTTCTGGAAAAGACCCGGGAGGCACAGGCAGTCAAAGCCAAAATTAACTATTGGGATTGCATCAAATTGAGAAGTTTCTGTACTGCAAAAGAAACAGTCAGGAGAGTGAAGAGACAACCAACAGAATGGGAAAAAATATTTGCAAACTATGCAACAGATAAAGGGTTAATAACCAGAATCTACAAAGAGATCAAGAAACTCCACAAAAACAAAACCAACAAGCCACTTAAGAGATGGGCCAAGGACCTCAATAGACATTTTTCAAAAGAGGAAATCCAAATGGCCAACAGGCACATGAAAAAATGTTCAAGGTCATTAGGAATCAGGGAAATGCAAATCAAAACCACAATGAGGTTTCACCTCACCCCAGTTAGAATGACTCACATGCAGAAATCTACCAACAACAGATGCTGGCGAGGATGTGGGGAAAAAGGGACACTAACCCACTGTTGGTGGGAATGCAAACTGGTGAAGCCACTATGGAAGTCAGTCTGGAGATTCCTCAGAAACCTGAAGATAACCCTACCGTTCGACCCAGCCATCCCACTCCTTGGAATTTACCCAAAGGAATTTAAATTGGCAAACAAAAAAGCGGTCTGCACCCTAATGTTTATTGCAGCTCAATTCACAATAGCTAAGACCTGGAACCAACCTAAATGCCCATCAACGGTAGACTGGATAAAGAAATTATGGGACATGTACTCTTTAGAATACTATACCGCAGTAAGAAACAACGAAATCCAGTCATTTGCAACAAAATGGAGGAATCTGGAACACATCATGCTGAGTGAAGTAAGCCAGTCCCAAAGGGACAAATACCATATGTTCTCCCTGATCAGTGACAACTGACTGAACACCAAAAAGGAAACCTGTTGAAGTGAAATGGACACTATGGGAAACGGTGACTTGATCAGCATAGCCCTGACTGTTAATGAACAACTTAATACATTATCCCTCTTAGTAGTTTTTTTGTCTGTTCTACTTAATATGACTGGTTTAATTCTGTAATTAATACACAGTTATTCTTAAGTGTTAAAAATTAACTGAAATGTGATCCCTGTTAAACATAAGAGTGGGAATAAGAGAGGGAAGAGATGTATAATTTGGGACATGCTCAAGCTGACTTGCCCCAAATGGTAGAGTTAAAAACATACCAGGGGATTCCAATTCAATCCCATCAAGGTGGCATGTACCAATGCCATCTCACTAGTCCAAGTGATCAATTTCAGTTCACAATTGATCATAATGAAAGGACTAAGAGTTAAAGGGAGCACATAAACAAGTCTAGTACCTGCTAACGCTAACCGATGGAATAAATAAAGGGGAGAGTGATCCAACATGGGAAGTGAGATACTCAGCAGACTCATAGAATGGCAGATGTCCTAAATAGCACTCTGGCCTCAGAATCAGCCCTAAAGGCATTCGGATCTGGCTGAAAAGCCCATGAGAGTATTTCAGGCATGGAAAGCCAAGACACTCTGGCAAAAGATCTCTGCGAGTGAGATCCCAGTGGAAAGAACAGGTCTTCAAAGAAGGAGGTACCTTTCTCTGAAGGGAGGAGAGAACCTCCACTTTACCTATGACCTTGTCTAATCAAGATAAGAATTGGAGAACTCAGAGGGCTTCCATGGCCTTGGAAACTCATGACTGGAGCATAGGGAGATTACTGATGCCATAGACAGGAGTGTCAATTGGTAAAGTCAACAACAGGAGTCACTGTGCACTTACTCCTCATGTAGGATCTCTGTCTTTAATGTGCTGTGCATTGAGGCTTAATGCTATAACGAGTACTCAAACAATATATTTCACTTTGTGTTTCTATGGGGGTGCAAACGATTGAAATCTTTACTTAATGCATACTAAACTGATCCTCTGTAAAAAAAAAAAAAAAGAAATTATCAACTCCCAACTTGACTCTCACTGGGATTAAACATGACAATAGGTCTGATCTGATTTCATCATCATTAAAAAAAAATCATCTATTATTTTTCACTTTATGTTTCTGTGTGGGAGCAAACTGTTGAAATCCTTACTTAATGTATACTAAGCTGATCTTCTGTATATTAAGATAATCGAAAATGAATCTTGATGTGAATGGAAGGGGAGAGGGAGTGGGAAAGGGGAGGGTTGCAGGTGGGAGGGACGTTATGGGGGGGAAGCCATTGTAATCCATAAGCTGTACTTTGGAAATTTATATTCATTAAATAAAAGTTAAAAAAAATCTCAAATACTTATATCTATAGATAGATATATAGATGCACATACACACACACATAAGAGAGAGAGAGAAAGAGAGAGAGCCATTTAATATAGAGAGTTCTCTTAAGTTTAAAACTACAAAGAAGGGTGGCCATCTGGCCTGGCGGGTAAAATGTCAGGATGACCACATCCCACACTGGACTCTTTAGGTTTGATTCTCAGCTTCTGATTTCAACTTCCTGCCAGGGCAGGTCCTGGAAGGCCAAGGTGATGGCTAAAGCGATTGGTCATGCCATGCATGTAGGGAGATCAGTCTAGGTTCCTGGTTCACAACTTCTACCCAGCCCCCGCCAGGCTGGCATTTAGGAAGTGAACCCGAAGATGAGAGCTCTCTTTCTCTAGTTCCCTCTCAAATATACCAAATTAAAAATACCTTAAAAATTTAGGGACTATATATCCTTAAACCTGCTTTTTGTCTTGTATTTAGCTATCACAGCTTTCTGGTTCATCTACATCTGGCCCACCTTATCCCATCTGCACAAAGAGAGGTTTGTTTTAGCCAGGCCTAACAGTCTGTCTCTTCATTGATAAGTTTACACTATTTACATATATTTCAATTACTGCTTATATATTTGTATTTAGTCCTACAACTTACTTTATTTCTTTTTGGACTGAGGTTTTGTTCTCCCTCATGGCACTTTTTCCTTAGGTAAAAGCATTTCATTTGGAAATAGGGTCCCAGGTAGCAAATAATAGGAGTAAAATCACAAGACAGAAAACTTGGGCAAGGGAATATAAACTGGTGGTCCCTCAGAGTCTGTGAACCCTCACAACACGCATCCCGAGACCATCTTCCCTGTGGAAGACAGGAGGAAACAGTTGTCTACTGGCCTCCAACAACCCATACAAGGAGTCTAACCACAATTCAAGTCTCTCAGCAGGAACTTGCTCACTGTTTTCTGCACAAATCCATCTCCAGATGCTTTCTCTGGTATGGTATCCTGACTGGTCTAGATATGTTTCTAGCTTCCAGGGTCATGTTTGCCTGATTCTTATAATATACCCTATTTATAGGAATGCCAGATACAGTAAATACAGAATGTCGAGCCAAATATGAATTTCAGATGACCAATAGCTTTTTAATCTGAATATGCTTTATATATTTGCAAAACATCTACCTGAGAAGCACATCTAACCTTTAAAAAAAAGACCAACTATTAACATGTTTTAGTAAGTCCAAGTCAGTATAAAGTACATTATCCATTTCTATTACTTAACCAGGTAAATTCCCCTAGTCTATAACAATATATTTTCTTTTAACCAGTACTAAGTCAACTTCTCTAAGGTCTTTAACGTAAAGTTCCAGTACTTACCTTGTTATACAAAGCCTATCCTAATTTGGCTTGAATTTCATCCCTAATGTCATTCCTGGCCAGTCATATTGTTCTATTACACATGTAGCCTCCTACACAATTGTTTTACACTGTTCTCGCTGCCCTACAATTTCCCTGGGCTAACTCCTACATTTCCCTCTAGAGTAGGCCTTCCTGTCAAGTCTCCTCCCCATCCACAAACCATTCTCTCAAAACCAATTCTACCAAACCTCACGTCACTCAGAAATGTGTTTAGAGTCAGAGCCTTAAAATCAGACTTGTTGTTGACTTAACAAATTGACACTCTGTGCTGTACATTGAGATTTAATGCTATAACTAGTACTCAAACAGTATTTTTCACTTTATGTTTCTGTGTGGGAGCAAACTGTTGAAATCTTTACTTAATGTATGCTAAACTGATCTTCTGTAGATAAAGAGAATCAAAAATGAATCTTGATTTGAATGGAAGGGGAGAGGGAGTGGGAAAGGGGAGGGTTGCGGGTGGGAGGGACGTTATGGGGGGGAATCCATTGTAATCCATAAGCTGTACTTTGGAAATTTATATTCATTAAATAAAAGTTAAAAAAATCAGACTTGGCAGTATTTGCTGAACACATTATTCAAAAACAAAATTTTGCTTCCATTCTGTGGCTGATAATATACTTACTGAAGAAAACAAAGTCTAGTTTCCTCAGGATGGCTCATAGCTACACTGAATGGCTTCGGCCACAGCCTCATGTAACAGATTGTTAGCCTTAGATTATCATGAGCTTACTCTTTTTCCCTCTCTCTCGTGGCTTTGAATTAGAGGATCCAGTTCTTTGAAAGATAAGTGTTACAATGAGGGTGGCAGAGAGAGGATAGGTCAGAATTAAATGCTTCTCATTCCTCTTCCCACACTACAGTGGGAAAACCACTGCCAGTCAACCTAAGCATCATTAGGACACCTGGATGTCCACATGCAGAAATATGAAGCAGGACTCAACACAGATTAAAGACCCAATACCATCAAATTACTAGAGGGCATTGCAGAAACCCTGCAAGACCTCAGCCTAGGCACAGAGTTCCTGGAAAAGACCCCCCAGAGGCATAGGCAGTAAAAACCAAGATCAACAGATGGAATTATATCAAATTGAGAAGCTTCTGTACAGCAAGAGAAACAGCCAGGAAAGTAAAGAGTTAACTAACAGAATGGGAGAAATTATTTGTAAACCATGCAACTGTTAAAGGATTAATAACCAGAATATATAAAGTGATCAAAAAATACTCAACAGCAAAGCAAACAATCCAGCCAAGAAGTGGGCAAAGAACTTAGATATTTCTCAAAAGAGGAAATCCAAATGGCCTATAGACACATGAAAAAATGCTCAGGATCACTAGCCATCAGGGAGATGCAAAACCACAATGAGGTTTCACCTCACCCCAGTTAGAATGGCTTCCATACAGAAATCAACAAACAACAAATGCTGGTGATGATGTACAGAAAAGTGTATCCTAATCCACTGTTGGTGGGAATGCAAACTGGTAAAACCACTATGGAAGACAGTGTGGAGATACCTCAGAAATCTGAATCTAGTCCTACCATATGACCCAGCCATCCCACTCCTCAGAATTTACCCAAAGGAAATGAAATTGGCAAATAAAAGAATTATCTGCACCTCCATGTTTATTGCAGCTCAATTCACAATAGCTAAGACATGGAATCAACCTAAATGCTCATCAATGGAAGACTGGATAAAGAAACTATGGGATATGTACTCTATGAAATACTACACAGTGGTTAAAAAATGCAATCCAGTCATTTGCAACTAAATGGGTGAATCTGGCAAACATCATACTTAGTGAAATAACCCAGCCCCAAAGGGACAAATATTATATGTTCTCCCTGATATGTGAGAATTAATAGAGCACCTAAAAAGGTAACCTGTAGAAGTGAAACTGACCATATGAGAAGCAATTATTTGAACAGCCCATGTCTTGACTGTGGAGGCACAGTTTATTATTTTTCTTATATACTCTTTTATTTCTATTTAATACCATTGGTTAAACTCTTTACTTAACATAGAATTAATCATAGGAGTATTAAGTCAACTGAAAATAGATCCCAGTTAAAAATAAGAGTGGGACTGAGAGAGGGAGGAGCTGTACAGTTTGGCACACATTCCCATGGACTCACCCCTAAGGGTGAAGCTAAAAATTTGCCATGGGACTCCAAATCCCATAAGCTTGGTGGTACTAATCCCATCTTATGTGATGAAGTGATCATATTACTCCCACTTACTCCCCTGTTGGACCTCTGTCTTTAATGAGGTGTACTATGAGAATTAATGGTAAAACTTGTCTACAATCTGTACTTCATACTTTGTGTGTCTGTGTGGGTACAAAATGTTGAAATCTTTACTTAATATAGAGTTGATCTTGTGTATATAAAGTCAATTAAAAACGAATGTTAGGGGCCGGCGCCGTGGCTCACTTGGCTAATCCTCCGCCTGCAGTGCCAGCATCCTATATGGGCACCAGGTTCTAGTCCCAGTTGCTCCTCTTCCAGTCCAGCTCTCTGCTGTGGCCCGGAAGGGCAGTGAAGGATGGCCCACGTGTTTGGGCTCCTGCACCCTCATGGGAGACCAGCAAGAAGCACTTGGCTCCTGGCTTCAGATCAGCATAGCGCCGGCCTTAGCAGCCATTTGGGGAGTGAATCAACAGAAGGAAGACCTTTCTCTCTGTCTCTGTCTCTCTCTCTCTCACTGTCTAACTCTACCTGTCAAGTAAAAAAAAAAAAGAATTTTAATGAAGAATGAAATAGTAGAAGGAATAGGAGGTGAGATGGGAATGGGGGTGGGAAGGTAGGAATGCACAGAAGAACCACTATAGTCCTAAAAGCTGTACATATGAAATTTGTATTCATTAAATAAAAACCTAAAAAAATCAACTTAAAGAGTTTTAAAGAATTAAACATAACATACTTGCAAACCATGTATGTGATATAGGGTTAATACCAGAAACACAAGGAATTCCTATAACTCAGTAATAAAAAAAAAACCTCAAACAATATAATTAAAATGAGCAAAGGACTTAAAAATTTTTCTAAACAGGGGCCAGCATTGTGGAGCAGCAGGTTAAGCCACCACCAGCAATACCAGTATCCCATATGGCCACTAGTTCATGTCTCAGCAGCTCTACTTCCCATGCAGCTCCTGCTAATGTGTCTAGGAAAGCAGTTGAAGATGGCCCAAGGGCTTGGGCTCCTGCCACCCATGTGGGAGACCTGATGAAGCTCCTGGCACCTAGCTTCAATCTGGACCAGCCCCAGCTCTTACAGCCATTTATGGAGTGAACCAATGGATGGAAGATCTCTCTATCTCTCTTTTTCTCTCTGGGTCTCTCCCTCTCTCTTTAACTCTGCTTTTCAAACAAAATAAATAAATCTGAAAGGCACAGTTAAAGACAGAGAAAGGGAGTGACAGAGAGAGAGAGATTTTCCATCTACTGGTCCACTCCCCAGATGGCCACAACAGCTGAGGAGGGTCTAGGCTGAAGCCCAGAGCCCAAAGCTTCTTCAAGGTCTCCCATGTGGGTGTAGGGTTCCAAGAACTTGAGCCATCTCCCACTGCTTTCTGGGGTACACTAGCAGGGAGCTGGATTGGAAATGGAGGAGCTGGGACTCAAACCAGTGCTATTATAGGATGCCCGCACCACAGATGTTGGCCTTACCAGCTATTCCACAGCACTGGCTCCTGAATTAAAAAGGATATACAATGGTCAACAGGTACATGAAAGGTGTTCAACATCACTAATCATTAGAGAAATGCCAGTAAAAAGCACAATAGGCTATCATCTCACACCCTTAGAAATCTAAGTGCTGGCCACAATGTAGAGAAATTAGAGCCCTTAATAGGCTTCTCATGGGAATGTAAAATCTTGCAGGCTAATGGAACAGAGTAGAGATCTGAGACTGAAAATGGCATCAAAAATCAATGTTAAAAGGAGAGTTACTTAGAGCTAGAAACACTGGCTCATCACACTTGGAAAAATTCTAATGGATCGCCACTTAACTCCAGATGCAAAGGTGGGATCTAAAAGGAATAAAAACCTGAAAATGGAACTGGAACAACACTTTCATGTTCATGGATTTGAGAATTGTATCATTAAAATGCCTATATTGCCAAACATAATCTACAGATTCGAAGCAAGCCCTATCAAAACAGCAACAACTGTCTTTGAAGTACTAAAAAATACAGAATTCAGATGGAGCCATAAAACAACCCCAAATTACTTTGATCAAAAAGAAAACATGAGACTAACACATGAGAATACTACATGACTTTAAAGTTTACTGCAAAGTTACAATAATTAAAACAACATGTTTTTGGCATTAAAAAAAAAAGACACATAGACCAATGGAACAAAATACAGAACCAAGAAGTAAACCCATTCATCTACAGCCAATTGATTTTGACAAATGTGTTAAGAACACACATTGAAGAAAGGAAAGTCTTTTCAATAAATGGCTCTGGGAAAATTATATAATCAACATATAGAATAATGACACTAGCCCTTATCCTTCATCCTGTACAAAAATTAAAGTGGATTAAAACCTAATAGAAAACCTTAAATTTTGGAACTACTAGAAGAAAACAAAAGGGAGCATTTCAGGATTTTGGAGCAGGTGAGGATTATTTGGATAACTACACGAAAGCACAGTCAGTGATGGTCAAATCAGATAGCAAACCAAAGAGCTTCTGCACAGGAAATAAAATAATCAGCAGAACGAAGACAAAATCTATAGAATGGGATAAAATATTTTCAGGCTATCCATCCACCAAGGGGTTAATAACCAAAATATATAAGAAAATCAACTCAATAGCAAAATAATAATAATCCAATTAAAAATGGACTATGCATGTATACAGATATTTCCCAAAAGGAAGACCAACAAGTATGTCACCAACAAGTAACATGAAAAATACCCAACATCACTAATCATCAGGGAAGTATAGATCCAAATTATGAGCTGTCACTTTACTCTAATGTATTTTATCGTGAAAAAGAAACTGGCGAGTGTGGGGAGCAACTCGGACTAGACTAAGTTACTGGAATTAAGACATTCTATGCATCTGCTCTCCCACAATGTGGCGCTGAGAAGGGAGAAACAGCTTCTACACAGCTGCCTCCAGTTCAACCAATAAACTGTAGGACCTGCTCCTGATTGGAGGAGAGCAGCGTACTCGGCGTGTGGGTAGCAGAGTTGGGATTGGTGGAAGAGGACTATAAAGGAGGAGAGAGACAACATGCACCAGGAACATCTAAGGGGAACACCTGAGCAGCCCCCGAGAGAGCCGGCCGGCAGTGTGCAGCTCCCCCGCGGAAGTGGGGAAAGTGGCTAGGGGGAACCGCCCTTCCACGGAGGTGGAAGGGACGGTAGCCAACCCGGGAAGAACCAGCAGCAAACCTGGGGAGGGCCGAGCAGACAAAAGAACAGCACAGGGTCCTGTGTCGTTCCTCCATGAAGAGGGGGAGCGACAGCGAGGATGTAGAAAAAAAAGAACACTTGCACATTCTTGATGGGAATATAAATTAATACAGCTATTGTGGAAAAGAGTATGGAGATTTCTCAGAAAATTAAAAGTAGAATTCTTACATGTTCCAGCAACCTAACTAGTCAGTATACATCCATCAATTTGTCAGAATAACAACTGTACTTCCATGTTGATTGCAACACTGTTGATAGCAGCCAAGAAATAACCTAAGCATCCATCAACCAATAAATAGGCAAAGAAAACATAGTACATATATGCCATGGAATACTCTCCAGCAATTTAGAAGGATGAAATACTGTCATCTGCAAGAACAGGGATGAAACCACAGGTCACTTCATCAAGTGAAATGAGCCAGGCACAAAAAGCCTCGTGACCTCACTCATTTTGGGGATCGTAAAAAGTTGATCTTATGAAAGTTTAAAGTAAAATATTTGCTACCAGAAGCTGAAGAAATTGGGAAAGGCAGATGGGGAAAGGTTGATTAACAGATACTTAAGTGTTTAAGGATTAAGAAATCTCAGCATTCTATTGCACAGGAAAGTGGCTACAGATAATGACAATATGTTATGTTTTTCTTTACTAAAAAAGCCACTGGAGCTGGCACTGTGGCGTAGTGGGTAGAGCCGCCGCGAGCAGTGCCAGCATCCCATATGGGCACTGGTTTGAGTCCCAGCTGCTCCACTTCTGATCCAGCTCTCTGCTGTGGCCCAGGGAGGCAGTGGAAGATGCCCCCAGTTCTTGGTCCCCAGCACCGGTGTGGGAGACCTAGAGGAGTCTCCTGGCTTCAGGCTCTGGGTCGGCGCAGCTCCAGCCATTGCAGCCAACTGGAGAGTGAATCAGGGGATGAAAGTCCAATCTCTCTCTGCCTGTCCTTCTGTGTGTAACACTTTCAAATAAATAAATAAATCTTTAAAAAAAGCCACAAGGATTTTGAGCATTTTCACCATAAAGAAATGACAAATGTTTGACAAATTAGGTGTATTTACTCTGATTTAAACACTATACAATGTATACATGTACTTTAACATTACAAGATACCCTATAAATATTTACCATTTTTAGATGTCAGTTAAAATACACTTTTTAAATTCAAGCAATGATTCTAGGGTTGAAAAAACTTTCAAATAAAAATATAAAAACTAGAAAGTTTGGCAATAAAGCCAATAAAAGAAAATTCCAAAGTTGGGGAGTAGTGGGTTTAGCATTCACTCTGACCCCGGCATCTCATATGGGAGTGTGGGTTCAAGTACCAGCTATGTTGCTTTTTTTTTTTTTTTTTTTTTTTTTTTTTTGCTTTCAAACATTTATTTAATGAATATAAATTTCCAAAGTACAGCTTATGGATTACAATGGCTTCCCCACCATAACGTCCCTCCCACCCACACCCCCCCCTTTCCCACTCCCTCTCCCCTTCCATTCACATCAAGATTCATTTTCGATTCTCTTTATATACAGAAGATCAGTTTAACATACATTAAGTAAAGATTTCAACAGTTTGCTCCCACACAGAAACATAAAGTGAAAAATACTGTTTGAGTACTAGTTATAGCAATAACTCTCAATGTACAGCACACTAAGGACAAAGATCCTACATGAGGAGTACGTGCACAGTGACTCCTGTTGTTGACTTAACAAATTGACACTCTTGTTTCTGGCATCAGTAATCACCCTAGGCTCTTGTCATGAGCTGCCAAGGCTATGGAAGCCCCCTGAGTTCACTGACTCTCACCATATTTAGACAAGGCCATGGTCAAAGTGGAAGTTCTCTCCTCCCTTCACAGAAAGGTACCTCCTTCTTTGATGACCCGTTCTTTCCACTGGGATCTCACTCGCGGAGATCTTTCATTTAGTTTTTTTTTTTTTTTCCCCCAGAGTGTCTTGGCTTTCCATGCCTGAAATACTCTCATGGGCTTTTCAGCCAGATCCGCATGCCTTAAGGGCTGATTCTGAGGCCAGAGTGCTGTTTAGGACATCTGCCATTCTATGGGTCTGCTGTGTATCTCACTTCTCATGTTGGATCGTTCTCTCCCTTTTTTATTCTATCAGCTAGTATTTGCAGACACTAGTCTTGTTTATGTGATCCCTTTGGTTCTTAGTCCTATCATTATGATCAATTGTGAACAGAAATTGATCACTGGGACTAGTGAGATGGCATTGGTACATGCCACCTTGATGGGATTGAATTGGAATACCCTGGTATGTTTCTAACTCTACCGTTTGAGGTAAGTCAGCTTGAGCATGTTCCGAATTGCACATTTCTTCCCTCTCTTATTCCCACTCTTACATTTAACAGCAATCATTTTTCAGTTAAGTTTCAGCACTTAAGAAGAATTGTGTATTGATTATGGTATTCAACCAAAAGTATTAAGTAGAACAAACAAAAAAAATACTAAGAGTGATAACATCTCAAGTTGCTCATCAACAGTCAGGGTGAGGGCTGATCAAGTCACCGTTTCTCATAGTGTTCATTTCACTTTAACAGGTTTCCTTTTTGGTGCTCAGTTAGTTGTCACCTATCAAGGAGAACAAGTGGTATTTGTCCCTTTGGGATTGGCTTATTTCACTCAACATAATGTTTTCCAAATTCCTAACAGGGATCACTTTTCAGTTAAAACTTAAACACCTAAGAATAATTGTGTGTTAATTACAGAGTTCAACCAATGGTACTAGAACAAAAAAAAATACTAAAATGGATAAAGTATTACATTGTACATCAACCATCAGGACAAGAGCTGATCAAGTCACTGTTTCTCATAGTGTCCATTTCATTTCAACAAGTTTCCCCCTTGGTGCTCAGTTAGTAGTCGCCAATCAGGGAAAACATATGATATTTGTCCCTTTGGGACTGGCTCAATTTACTCAGCATGATGTTTTCCAAATTCCTCCATCTTGTTGCAAATGACCGGGTTTCATTGTTTTTGACTGCTGTATAGTATTCTATAGAGTCAAGAAACTCCACAAAAACAAAACCAACAACCCACTTAAGAGATGGGCCAAGGACCTCAATAGACATTTTTCAAAAGAGGAAATCCAAATGGCCAACAGGCACATGAAAAAATGTTCAAGGTCATTAGGAATCAGGGAAATGCAAATCAAAACCACAATGAGGTTTCACCTCACCCCAGTTAGAATGGCTCACATGCAGAAATCTACCAACAACAGATGCTGGCGAGGATGTGGGGAAAAAGGGACACTAACCCACTGTTGGTGGGAATGCAAACTGGTCAAGCCACTATGGAAGTCAGTCTGGAGATTCCTCAGAAACCTGAAGATAACTCTACCATTCAACCCAGCCATCCCACTCCTTGGAATTTACCCAAAGGAAATGAAATTGGCAAACAAACAAGCTGTCTGCACATTATTGTTTATTGCAGCTCAATTCACAATAGCTAAGACCTGGAACCAACCCAAATGCCCATCAACAGTAGACTGGATAAAGAAATTATGGGACATGTACTCTATAGAATACTATACAGCTATGTTGCTTTCAATTCCACTCCCTGTAGTTCCTAGGAAGGCAGCAGAAGACGACCAAGTACTTGGGCCCATACTGCCCATGTTGGAGACCCAGATAGAGTTCCTGGTTCCAGGTTTTGGCTTGGTCCAGCCCTTGTTTGGGATAGCAATTTGGGGAGTAAACCAGAAGATGGAACATTGAACTCTCTTCCTCTCCATCACCATGCCTTTCAAACAAATAAATGAATGAATATTTTTAAAAAGGAACAATAAAGAAAATATTGAAGAACATTCTAAAGATAAGTAAAACTTTCTTAAAAACCACAGGAACATAAACCATAAGGGAAAAATAACCTATGAATTCACACTAAGAATTTCTATACAAAGGCACCATGGGAAGAATAAAACAAATGATATATTTCAAAATGGCACTAAGATAGAAATTTCAGGGGCCGGCGCCATGGTGCAATAGGTCAATCCTCTGCCTGCAGCACCAGCATCCCACATGGGTGCCAGTTCTAGTCCCAGCTGATCCTCTTCCAGTCCATCTCTCTGCTATGGTCTGGGAAAGCAGCAGAAGGTGGCCCAAGTCCTTGGGCCCTGCACCCACGTGGGAGACCAGGAAGAAGCACCTGGCTCATGGCTTCAGATCAGCACAGCTCTGGCCATTGCAGCCATTTGGGGAGTAAACTAACGGAAGGAAGACCTTTCTCTCTGTCTCTCCCTCTCACTCTCTACAACTCTAACTCTCAAATAAAATAAATAAAATCTTAAAAAAAGAAATTTCAGTTGGAACTGGCATGTGGTGTAGCATGTAAAGCCATTGCCTGCAAAGCCAGCATCCCCTATGAGAGCAGGATCAAATTCTGGCTGTTTCACTTCCAGGTCAGCTCCCTGCTAATGCACCTGGAAATGCAGCAGAAGATGGTCCAAGTTCATGGGCCCCTGGAGACCCAGATGAAACTGCTGGCTCCTGGTATTGGCCCAGGCCAGCCCTGGCTATTGCAGCCATTTGTGGAGTGAACCAGGAAGGAATCTCTCTGTGTGTCTCTCCTTCTTTCTTTATAACTCTGCCTTTCAGCACTGAGAACCATAAATATCATAAAACCCAAATATGAAGTTTTCACCTCAGAGGAGCTTCTAGGTATGTGGCAAGTAAGTCAAATGGCACTGCATGTCACATTAATTGGTTATCACTACTTTCATTTGTCAAAAACTAAGGAGAAACTTAATGTTCCTTAACTCAAAAAATCAATTCAATATCATGACCTTCTAGACACAAGATTATTTCCAACAAGTCTCCTTTGGCTCATCTTTCACTAATGATCTACTATTACATTTTAATATTTACTTATCTCCAAGTAACTGGTTTACTTTTTTCTCCTACCATGATTATTATACCAAAATATTAAATATTGTAGGAGTTGTCCTTTGTCACTTTGAACTGGAATTCTTATATCCCTGCAAAGTGATGCTGTGTCTTTAGCTATCAGCTTGACACAGCACCTTCCCAGGATGCACATGTGGCATCTGGGACCAGGGCACATGCTCAAATCCCACCCATCTGTAGGGTACCTCTGTCTTTATAAAAAGAGGTGTAAGGTGTGAGAAAGTTCTCTTTCCACCACAGACTTCTCTCAGACTGACCACTCTCATTCTTGGTCATGTCAGCTCATACCACTCCCATTTTTGCTTAGAAAAGTCATTGTCAGGTTTTTTTTTTTTCTTCCTCTCATTCATGGGCATCATTTTGGCCCACTCACGACATATTTTTTTAAGATTTATTTACTTGAAAGAGTTATACAGAGAGAGAAGGAGAGGCAGAAAGAGAGAGAGGTTCTCCATCTGATGGTTCACTCCCCAAGTGGCTGCAACGGCTAGAGCTGGGCCAACCCAAAGCCAGGAGCTTCCTCCGGGTCTCCCATGTGGGTACAGGGGAACAAGGGCCTAGGCCATCTTCCACTGCTTTCCGAGGCCACAGGAGAGAGCTGGATTGGAAGTGGAGCAACTGGGACTTGAACCAGTGCCCATATGGAATGCCAGCACTGCAGGCGGCAGCTTTACCCGCTACGCCACAGCGCCAGCCCCTCATGATCTATATTTCTATATGTAGGATGGCACACACACACAAGTGTGAATGTACATTTATTCCCTCATTATATAATAAATTTGCACATGATACTAGTCTCTTCTTAGTGTTTCTACCTCCATGGGAGACAAGAACCTGGATTGGATATTAATATGTTCACTGCCCACATAAGCAGCTCTCACCCAATCCAAACCCAGCCTAACGATGATATACCATAGAAGACTCTGTGTTTCTCCATAACTGCAAATGTAAAAACAAATCATCAGAGCACCATGATTATTTTGGGTCCCCAAGCAAATGACAAAGTAAAAGCATGGGTTCAAAAGGGGAGAAAAGATGGCAAGGAGGAGGACTACAATCAAAGCTAGCAGTTCTCAAATGCTAGTCTGTGTCAAAATCACCGGTGAGGCCCTATGAATCAGTCTGCTAGTGCCCCATCCCCAGAGTGTCTGATTCAGTCTGAGTGAGCCCCAACGAAACACTTTCCTAACAGGTTCCCAGGAGGTGGTACTGGCAGTAAAGAAACAAGGCTAAGACTATCAAATCG
This sequence comes from Oryctolagus cuniculus, assembly GCF_964237555.1. NCBI lineage: Eukaryota > Metazoa > Chordata > Mammalia > Lagomorpha > Leporidae > Oryctolagus > Oryctolagus cuniculus. The sequence goes on from NC_091443.1 coordinate 77,691,438, forward strand.
TCCCTATGTACATCTAGGGCCCAAAACCTTTCTTTTATATTTTTTATTTATTTGCTCTTAATTTGACAGGCAGCGAGATAGAGCCCATCTGTGTCACTCACATGGGTGACAGGGACCCAAGCACTTGAACCATCACCTGTTACCTCTCAGAATGCGTTAGCAGGAAGCAGGATTAGAAATAGAGTAGCTAAGACTCTAACCAGGCATTTCCAGTATGGCACATGGGCAACCCAGGCAGCTACTCAGTCACTGTGCCAGTCTCCTGCTCCATGGGTCCAAATTCTTGACCACTCGAGCGCACTGCCTCACAAACCAGATAAAGTTTTACTTTTAACAGTTTTCCAAACTACCGAGACACACTATATGGTAAAATTAGATGTGTATTTTTAAGGAAAGGTGTATTCTTTTTTAAAAACTTTTATTTAATAAATATAAATTTTGAAAGTACAGTTTTTGGATTATAGTGGCTTTCCCACCCCCAAAACCTCTCTCCCACCTACAACCATCCCAACTCCTACTCCCTCTCCCATCCCATTTTTCATCATGATTCATTTTCAATTATCTTTATATACAGAAGATCAACTTGGTATATACTAAGTAAAGATTTCAACAGTTTGCACCCACACAGACACACAAAATATGAAGTACTGTTTCAGTAGTAGTTTTACTGTTAATTTGCATGGTACAACACATTAAGGACAGAGATCCTACATGGGGAGCAAGTGTACAGTGACTCCTGCTGTTTATTTAACAATTGACACTCTTCTTTATGACGTCAGTAATCACCCGAGGCTCTTGTCATGAGCTGCCAAGGCTATGGAAGCCTCTTGAGTTCACAAACTCTGACGTTATTTAGACAAGGTCATAGTCAAAGTAGAAGTTCTCTCCTCCCTTCAGAGAAAGGTACCTCCTTCTTTGATGGCCCATTCTTTCCGCTGGGTTCTCACTCACAGAGATCTTTCATTTAGGTCATTTTTTTTTTTTGCCACAGTTGAACAGAATAATATCTGATAGTCCTTTACTTTACCCCACAAATACATGTTGTGGTTGATTTGTATGATTGTTGTTTGGATGGGTATTTTTTTCTTCTTTTTCATGAAGGAAGCTGGGAATATATCCCATTGGATTAAACAGCAATTTTTAGAAAAAGCCAAACCAAAATTTTCCTCTACATATTGAACTAGTTTAATGTCACAGATAGCAGAATCTGTTTTTTAAAAGTTGCCTTGAACAAGTGATAGGTTACTCATGCATAGAGGTGAACTGACTGCACTTCCAGAAGCTGAATGTACTTCTCCAGGAGCTTAAACCTGTCACTTCATTAAAATAGTTATTATTATAGTTGAAGTAGATCAACAAGATGCTCCAAGTTAGGACATAAACATCATGTGGAATAAGTGTGGTTTGCTTTTAAAGGATTTTGTCCTTTTTCGGTGAAGATCAATCATGGACAATGGCTGCAGAAGTATTTGGGGAGTTAAAGCATAGTCTTTGACCTATAAATCCTATTGCACAGTAGCTGCTGATTCTGCTCCTCCATCTGGCCAGCCTGCCCTTGGTAAAGAGATGTTTCTATTTGCAAAGTAGGATGAGAGTGCAATATGGGGAAGGGCAGTTGTCTGGCCTGTCTGACAATGTCCCAGAATTGGGTTGGGAAGCTGCCTCCTACAAGGGGATTCAGCAAAGATAATCAATTCAGAGAATAGGGACTTGCTGATGCTGGGGGAAGAAATAAATAATGGAACAACTGTGCTCCACAAGCCCCGGGCTACTTGTGGATGGAATTTTGCTTTGAAGAACAAGTGGGAAGCATAGTTCACTCCCATTGCCCCCACTCCTTTGTAAGCCCACTTCTGATCCCTTTTTTTGGGAAACTGACATGAATTGCTGGCCCAGTTAAGTAATTCATCACCTGCCCCTGCCCTTTAAAATTAAGATTTATTTATTTGAAAGGCAGAGTTACAGAGAGACAGGATAGACAAAGAAAGAGATCTTCCATCCACTGATTAATTCCCCAAATGGCTACAATGGCCAGGGCTGGGTTAGGCTGAAGCCAAGAGCCTGGAATTCCATTCAGGTCTCCTACAAAGGTGGCAGGGGCCTAAGCACTTCTGCCTTCTTCTGCTACTTTGCTAAATACATTGGCAGAGAGCTGGGTTGGAAGTGGAGCAGCAGGGACTAGAACCTGGAAGCAGCACCCATATGGGACGCTGGTGTCACAGGTGGCATTTTAACCCACTGTGCCATAATGCCAGCCCCAGTCCTATGACTTACACAGAAACATGCATTACTATCAAAACAGTAAAATCACACAAAATAGCTATTTCTTTTCTTAATAACTAGAAGTTCAACTTACTTGGGGACAAGGTATTTTCTCTGCCCTGGGTGGATTTTGGTTTTGAAAAATTGTCATCTTTTCTTTTGCTGACATTGCTGTACCTTGGAGTATGGATTTGTTTGCAACTGTGTTGGTACATCAGGAATATCAGCTGCCTTGATCTCTTATTGAGAGTCTGGGAGTATGGGGTACAGATGCGATATGTAGTCCTCCACAAGGGGTGATTTCACTTTGAAGGGGGGTCTTTAACATTTACCTTTAAATGCATTCTCTCATTAATCCTCCTAAAGATTAATGTTTGGAAAAGTCTAAATTTATTTACAAAGGATCACACGTTAGGCTTTTGGAAGCTAACTCGGTCATTAAACAAATAGTTGCTAAGCACTCTCTTTATTCCTGAGCACTCTTCTTGGCACTCAAGGTAAGAGAGTGAACAACACAAGAGATGCTGCAGCTTATGTTGTAGAAAAAACATGGTGTGGTAGAGGATGAAAATGAACAAGGAGATCAGTGAATGTCCAAATGCTATAGTTTAATTGATGATGATGCACATACTCTGAAGAAAATAAAATGGGGGAGCGGGATAAAGAGTACTGAGGTGAGGTGCAGGTGTTTGGTCTGAGCATTGAATATACCTGCATCATACCTGGGTTCGAATTCCAGCTCCAGTTGCTGTGAACTCAGACCCTAAGAGGTAGCAGTGATGGTTCAAGTAAATTGGGTTCCTGTAACTCCATGGGAGTATTGGTCTTCATCCCTAGCTCATGGCTCTAGCCCTAGCACAGGCCTGGTCATTGCATGCATTTAAGGAATCAGTAGATGGGAACAGGTTTGTTGTCTCTCAAATGGAAACAGATTTTACAAAGAGTACTGAGGTAGCATTGAAAATACCCTCTTGGGGAAGGCATCTTTGAATAGATGACACTGGTGATGAATAGAAATTTGCCATGGGGAGTTTTGGGGGAAGAATGGCCAGGTAGAGGAATTTTTATTAATTTTAATAAATTAATCAATTTTTATAAATTTTATATTAATGGCAGATCCTAATATAGAATGACCTGAGTATTTTTATTTTTAAAAGATTTATTTATTTGAAAGGCAGAGTTAGAGAGGGAGAGGGAGAGAGAGAGAGATCTGCTGGTTTGCTCCTCAGATGGCTGCAGTATCTGGGTTGAGGCCAGGAGCCAGGAGCTTCTCCTGGGTATCCCACATGGATGCAGGGGCCCAAGAACCTGAACTATCCTCTGACATGTCCCCAGGTGTGTTATCAGGGAGCTGGATGGGAAGTAGAGCAGCTGAGACTTGAACAAGTACTCATATGGGATGCTGGCATCATAAGCAGTGGATTACTAAGCTATGCCACAATACCAGCCCCTGAACTTAGTGTGCTTTTTTTAAAGATTTTATTTATTTGAAAAAGTTACACAGAGAGGTAGAGACAGAGAGAGAGGTCATTCATCCTCTGGCTCATTCCCCAGATGGCCGCAATGGCCAGAGCTGAACTGATCCGAAGTCAGGAGCCAGGAGCTTCTTCCGGGTCTCCCACATGAGTACAGGAGCCCAGGGACTTGGGCCATCTTATGCTTTCCCAGGCCATAGCAGAGAGCTGGATCAGAAGAGGAGCATCTGGGATTAGAACCAGTACCCATATGGGATGCCAATGCTTCAGGCCAGGGCTTTAACCTGCTGCACCACAGCGCCAGCCCCTGAACTTAGTATTTTTTAAAGATTTGTTTGAAATACAGAGCAACAGAGAAGGGGGAGAGACACAGAGAGATATCTTCCATTTACTGGTTCATTTCACAAATGGCTGCCATAGCCAGAGCTGGGCTAGGCTGAAGGGAAGCCAGAAACTCCATCCAGGTCTCCCACAGGGGTAGCAGGGACTCAAGTACTTAAGTCATTATCTGTTGCTTTCCCAGATGCACTAGCAGGAAGCTGGGTTTTAAGTGGAGCAGCTGGGACATGACCTGGCACTGCACCTCAATATGGGATGCCAGTTTCACAAGCAGCAGTTGGACCTCCTGTACCACAATGCTAGCCCCTGAGCTTTTTTCCAATTTAATCTTGTTTGTAACTGATACATAATAATTGTAGGAGTTGTACATATTTATAGGGCACAATGTGCTGTTTTGCTAGATATGTGCATTGTATAATTATCAGGGTATATAGTATATCCATCATGTCATCATATCTTTGTGGTGATAACATGAAAAACCCTCTGTTCTAGGTATTGAGAAACATAATCAGATATATGTATACATTGTTATTTGTAGCCACCCAGGGTACATTAAAATGGCAGAACTTATTTCTCCTATCTTATTTTGTATCCACTGTCCCTCCCTTCCCATCTCCCCTTGTAGGTTTGAGAAACTGAAAGCCAGCATGGCTGTCACTGGTACGTGATGGAGATGCATAGAAGGAGGAGGGATTTGACAGGTAGTCTCAGGATGATCTTAGTAGTAAGAAACTGAAAATCTTGATAAATTTGGATTATGGAATAAGGCAGTTTTATCTCACATGGGGTCTTTGGAGACAGGATATTACATGGTTGGCTGACTGACTAGTTCAAAGACAAGAGATGATGCAGGTTTTTTCCATCTCTTTGCTATGCCATTTTCTGACAGTTTCCTTCTTGGACTTAAGTTGGTTGCAACTGGTTTTGGCGTTACGTTCAAGCTCAGTACTTACAGGAGAAGAGAGTGATCTGTAGTTTCTCGATGGGATGGGAAAGTCATTCCAGAACAACCCCTCTAACTTCCTCTCATACCTCATTGGCTGTATTTGGATCTCCTTTCCATTCTTAGTAAAATATTGATAAGAATGGGGGTATCATGTTTTTGCAGTCATTCTCAAGGTGTGGTCTTTGGAATCAGAATTACTGAAAACCCATTACAAATGCAAGACCTAAGAAATTGAATACTCTGGGAATAGAGTCTAATCATCAATATTTTTATAATCTCTCTAGATGGTTCTGATGTAGACTCAAGTTTTTGTCTTTGAAGTTTATATTGAAGCTAGGAACAAGGTATAAGTTTGTAAGATCTATTGACGGCACTGTGGTGCAGTGGGTAAAGCTGATGCAAGCAGTTCTGGCATCCCGTAAGGCACTGGTTCTAGTCCTGGCTGCTCCACTTCCAATCCAGCTCTCTGCTATAGCCTGGGAAAGCAGTAGAAGACGGCCCAAGTCCTTGGGTCCCTGCACCCGCGTGGGAGACCCGGAAGAAGCTCCTGGCTTCGGATCAACGCAGCTCCAGCCGTTTCGGCCATTTGGAGAGTGAACCAGAGAATAGAAGACCTCTCTCTCTCTCTCTCTGTCTCTCCTTCTCTCTGTGTAAATCTTTAAATAAATAAATAAATATTTAAAAGAAAAAGATCTATTGACAACTATGGCAGTTCTAAGTTTGAGAAAATCTCATCGGAATTGTTGAGGTGAAGAGAGGCTGGAGGAGCTCAGACCGATTTTGCTATGCCTTTGGTTGGGGTTGGGGGGGAGAGAGGAAAATAGATTTGTAGTTATACTTGGAGCATTAAAGCAGCGAATAGCTCCAGTAAGTGTGTGGTATGAATCAGAAGCCACTTGGGATATGCGTAAGATTGATTCATTCTCCCATTTCAAGTACTACAATGGTCCAGTGTCTTTTCAGGAAGTCTATAATTTCCCATAAAGTTCATCTTTATTGTTAAACAAATTAAAAATAGACATAACATTTAGACATTTTATATTTACAGAAAAATTTAACAGGTAGTATGAAGAATCCCTACATACCAGTCCCTGAGCTCCCCTATTAATATTTCACATTAGTGCTACATCTGTAGTAATAAATCAATATATTGTTACTAATTAAAGCACAGAGTTGACTTAGATTTTCTTATTATTACCTAATGTCCTCTTTCTGTTCCACAGTTCTACCCAGGATCCCAGTTAAATTGGGTTATGACCTCTTCTTATGACCATGTGATGTTTTCTCATTTCAATGATTTTTAAAATTCTAAGGGGTACTAGTCAAGATTTAAAAGGGCATTTTTTAAAGATTTATTTATTTGAAAGTCAGAGTTACACAGAGATAATGAGAAGCAGAGAGAGACAGAGACAGAGACAGAAAGAGTGAGTCTTCCATCCCACGGTTCACTTCCCATTTGCCCGCAATGGCTGGAGCTGCCCAATCCGAAGCCAGGAACAAGGTTCAATCTAGAGAACACTGACAATGCCTTAGCATAAAATGATGGCAGTGGAAATAGTGAGAGATTGTTGGATTGGTTTGAAATGTGTTTCAGAGGTAAAACCTCAAGTATGGCTGATGGGTTGATGGCTGGCTTTGGGGAGTAGTGCAGGGAAATAAGGGAGTGAAGGTGGTAAGTTGATTAAAATGGCAAAGGGTAGCAGAATCAAGGAGTCAAGAGCAATAGCCAAATGAGGTAGAGAAGCTTGGAGAAGTTCGTGTTCTGGGTTTGATAACCAAGAGTTGTGTTTTGGGCACGTTAATTTTGAGATGCTTACTACACACACAGCAAAACACATTAAGAAGACAACTAACAGACAATTAACAGGTTTGGACTTTTGAGAGGTGTAAATAGGGAAACAGCACAAAGATGGTGTGCAGAGTCTTCTGACTACATAATGGTGCTTTGGGGAGAGAAAAAATGCCAGGTAGGCAAGTGGATGAGAAATATCACTCAGAAGTTTGGCAGAGGAGGGAGAGGCATGAGAGGAAACTTCGAAGGAGCAAATGATGTAGAAAATATGAAATCTGGGGTCATATAAGGGAAGATAAAAACATGTTTTGGGGAGGAGGCAATAGCATTGAAGAACGCTGCGGGGAGATTGAGGAAGATTAAAGCTGAGAATTTTCCTTACTTGGGCAAGAAGAAAGTAGCAGGTAATTCTGACAAGAGTTATTTAAGTGGAGTGGTGAAGATGAAAGCTGGTTTTCAGTGGTTTCAAAGACATTTGATGGGGAAGAAATAGAGCGATGACCAGAACTCTGTAGATTAACTTTATTGTAAGTGTTGTTCAAAAAAAAAAAGGAAAGTCAATTTAATGTGACTGATGTAGGTTCAAGGAATATTTTTTAAAACATGAAATATTTGAACATGTTCATGTATAAGTGGGAGTGATTCAGTTAGCAGAGACAAAATAATATAGCAAATAAATTGTTGTTTAGCAGAGAACCAAGGGACTTTAGTATAATGTGGTTACATTTTGATGGGGAAAGAAGAAAGGAAAAAGTTTCGAATAGTGAGTGGTTCTAGAAACCAGGGAGTAAGTGCAGTTTGCCAAAGACAGACTTCAGACTAAACTGAATTTAGGACTTGGGCTTGTTACAAATCTGCCTCTTCAATGTCTATCTTAAGTTTGGATGGACATCTTTTCTGTAAGTGTTAGAAGCCTAGGGGATATACAATGAAGAGTGTTGAAGAGACAGAGAAAAAGTGCAAATTAAATGTAGTTAAATTGAAAACTATTCTGGCTAATGAATTTATCAAGGGAGCCAGCAGGAGTTAACTACAACAAGATAGCAGAAGCAGTATAAACAAGAAAAGAGATCTATCTGAAAAATCAACTGACAGGCATAATTGGCTTCTGTAGAAGAGATAACTTGGATCAAACTGAAAGACAGGAAGGTAGAGGAAGGTTAATTGGAAATGGCTATATATAGGTTGTATCTCTTGCATTCCATACTCTCTAAAGGTACAGACTATGTTATGCTCATGTAGGCAAGAATTGTATCTGAAAAAATAAGCACATTCTGGTGATTTGTAAGAAATGCAGTGACAGTATCACCTTTGAAGAATCGTGCTGTGACCTTCTAGGGCAGGACTGAGCTGGCTGGGGTTGACAACTTAGCCTGAGGGAGGAGAGCGCACAGGGCAATTAGGAGGATGCCACAGCCCATGTGCCATATCACATCACTGAAGACAGTCCTCTCCCTTTCCCAATTCCTCAGTTCCACCCCATCTGCTCACGAATATGGGGCTTTCTTCCATGACATGGGAGAAGGTAACCATTGTAGAGGAGGAGTTGAGGCAGATGGTTAAGAGTTTGAAATTCAGGGTTGGAAGCCCATGTTTGAATCTCAGCTTTCTCATTATTTAGCTTTTTTTTTTTTTTGCTTTTTTTTTTGCTTTTTTTTTAACTTTTATTTAATGAATATAAATTTCCAAAGTACAGAATATTGATTACAATGGCTTCCCCCCCATAACGTCCCTCCAACCCGCAACCCTCCCCTTATCCACTCCCTCTCCCCTTCCATTCATATCAAAATTCATTTTCGATTCTCTTTATATACAGAAGATCAGTTTAGCATATATTAAGTAAAGATTCCAACAGTTTGCTCCCACACAGAAACATAAAGTGAAAAATACTGTTTGAGTGTACAGTGAGAGAGACAGAGACAGAGAGAAAGGTCTTCCTTTGCCGTTGGTTCACCCTCCAGTGGCCGCCGTGGCCGGCGAGCTGCAGCCAGCGCACCGCGCCGATCCAAAGGCAGGAGCCAGGTACTTATCCTGGTCTCCCATGGGGTGCAGGGCCCAAGTACTTGGGCCATCCTCCACTGCACTCCCTGGCCACAGCAGAGAGCTGGCCTGGAAGAAGGGCAACTGGGACAGAATCCGGCGCCCCGGCAGGGACTAGAATCCAGTGTACCAGCGCCGCAAGGCGGAGGATTAGCCTAGTGAGCTGCGGCGTCGACTCATTATTTAGCTTTTAAAAGGCCATGATATTAGCTGTCATATAGGAATCATGACAGTATTCCTATCCCATGAGATCAATGGGAGAATTAAATCTGGTGAGATCTGGGCTTATATTGTCTTAGTCCATTTTCTATTGCTATCAAAGACTGAGTAGTTTATCAAGAATAGAGGCTTATTTGGCTGATGGTGCTGGAGGCTGGAAGCCCAGGACTATGACACTGGCTCCTCTGCTTCTACTGAGAGCCATCTTGCTGCCTCACAACATAGCAGAGGCTAGCACATGGCAAGACAGAGCAACTGCGCTAGCTCAGCTCACTCCTCCACCTTTTTATTTTTTCCTAAAGATTTATTTATTTATTTACTTGAGAGGTAAAGTTACAGACACAGAGAGGGAGAGACAGGGAGAAAGGTCTTCTTCCAGCTGCTGGTTCACTCCCCAAATGGCTGCAATGGCCAGAGCTGGGCTTATCTGAAGCCAAGAGCCAGGAGCTTCCTCTGAGTCTGCCACACAGGTGCAGGGGCCCAAGTACTTAGGTCATCTTTCACTGCTTTCCCAGCCCATAGCTGAGAGCTGCATTGGAAGAGGAGCAGCCAGGACTCGAACCAGTGCCCATATGGGATGCCAGTGCTGCAGGCAGAGACTTAGCCCACCATGCTACTGCACCAACCCCTCTTCTTCTTATAAAGCCACTAACATTATTGTGGGGGGGAGGGGTACCTGCCTCATGACCTTATCTAACACAAATTACTCACCACAGGCCCCTCTAAATGTCATTAATGTATGGATTTGTGCATCAAGTTTCCAACACATGAAATTTGGTGGATGAATTGAAATCATAGTATATACTTAAAAATAATTATTTAATTTAAATGCAGAGTTACAGGGAGAGAAACACAAACACACATGGGGAGAGAAACAAAGAGACAGAGCAAGTGCACATGCTATCTTCCATTCCCTGCTTCACTCCCCCAAATGGCTGCAAAAGCCAGGCTGGGCCAGGCCAAGGCCAGGAGCTAGGAACTCCATCCTGGTCTCCCTCAAGGTTGGTAGGAGTTCAAGTACTTAGATCATCATCTTCTGTCATCCCAGGTACATTCTGGTCCCAGGAAACTGGATCAGAAGTAGAGCAGCTGGGACTTGAACACCTGAACCAGCATTCTGATATGAGGTGCCTTAAGGTGCTGTTTCATAGCACTGGCCCCAAAGCATTGACTCTTACAGAAAATATTCCGTACACCACATGGAAGAGGAACCGAGTATCATTTGACCATCCATAATGTCAAAGATATATTTGATCACCTGTAGTAATTTATGTACATTAAAAAACATTTTCATAACTTTTTGAGTTGGCTGGTTTCCATTTTTTTGGATGTAGGAACTGGAATTTATCAATATTAAAGTTCTCCCAAGTCTATTCAGCCACTGAGTTGAAGGGAAGATAGAGAGGCAGCCATCTGACCTAGCAGTTAAGATGTTGGGTAGAATGCTCACTTCCCCTATCACACTGCCTGGGTTTAATATCCTATTCCACTTCTAACTGCAGCTTCCTACTAATGCAAACCCTGGGAGGTCGAGGTGATGGCTCAGTTAACTGTGTTTCTGCTACCCATGTGGGACACCCAGTTTGAGTTTCTGGCTCTGGGCTTCTGCTTAGTCCAACCCCAGCTGTTGTGGGAATTTGGGAAGTGAACCAATGGATAGTAGTGAATTTGTTGTCACTCTGTCTCTGTCACTCAATTAAGTAGAAATCAGAAACACAACTCCAGTCTGTCTGATTAAAAACTGTACTATTTCCCTTACATAATGCTTTGGTTAACCCAACTGAGCTTTCGATTGAGATCACAGACAAATAATTATGAATATAAAGCCAACATAATTGTGATTTTTATTTATTTCAGCATACTCTAACTTAGGAAATGTTCACTGCACTTCTCCCCATTTATTTCAGAAGTGATTTTCAACTTCAACCACAGATTGCAATCATTTGGGCAAATTAACAAACAGCTGCCTGAATCCAACCCAGATTGTGAATAGTCACGTGAGGCTTGAACATGGAGATTTTTGAAGTTCCAGGATTATTCTAATGTGAATACAAGAGAGGATCGTTGTGCTAAAGGAAGCTTCCTTTCTATAGTCTTCCCAAGTGGCAGAGGTTGTTTTGAGTTATGTTGTTCACGTTCTACAGCATGGATTGAATTAAGAACACTCAACTTCTAGAATACTTAAAAGCCCCATGAAAAGCTTTTGTATAGAAGATAAGGCAGGTTAATCAAATCCTTTTTCTGAAATTTAATCCTGAAGTTACAAGAAAAGAGGCCTTTAAGATAGTAGTTCCCAAACTTTTTTTTTTTTTTTTGATAAATTGGAAGGTTTTAAAACTTCCAATGGCCTATGTCACCTCCTACATAAAATAAGAAAGTCTGAAATGAGAACCTAGCACTGGTGTTTTTTAAAGACTGTAGGCAATTACAAAATGCATTAAAGTTTAGGAACCAGTGCAATAAGCAGTCAAGTTTAAGGCTAATGGCACTGATGCAGAGTAGTGTTTGCAAAATTTCAATGTTGATTGTGAACCAATCAGTCGGGGATGGGCCCAAAGAGCTGATGTTCTGATAAGCTCCCAGGTGATGCTGATGATGTGGGTCCACACACCTTGTTTTGAATAGCAGGGATAGAGTCTGAGAAATCTCTAGAGGCACAAGCCAGGAGGAGAGAGATATCATGAAGTGAACAACAATAAAAGGTGTAGAATAGAGATAGAGGAAGGGCAGGCTAGTTTTTTTTTTTTTTTCATTTTTCTGTTTGAAAGAGTTAGAGAAAGATTGACTCATCAAAATTCTATTTGTTGGTTCACTTTACAGATAGCTACGACACTGGGGCTGGGTCAGGCTGAAGCCAGGAGCTTCTTCTGGGTCTCCCACATGGGTGCAGGGCCCCAAGCACTTAGGCCATCCTCTGCTGCTTTCCTAGGTACATTAGCAGGGAGCTGGATGGGAAGTGGAGCAGTCAGCACATGAACCATTGCCCATATGGGATGCCAGCACTACAGGTGTTGGCTTTGCCCTCCACACCATAAGGCTGGCCCCAAGGCTAGATTGTATGGAGAGGAGAATGGAATGGATATTTCTTGGGTTCTTCTGATGGAGTAGCCTGACAGTTAAGATCCCTGAGCTCCTGGTGTTGAAATTCCTGGTGGTTCCTTGAATATAGAAAGACTTTTCAGTTCGTGTTATTCTTTAGAATTCAGTTGGGATCTCCTAAGTTCCTAGATACACGTGTTCTTATGTTAAACCCTCATTAACTGAGCAAGCTGCATCAGACATTATTGATTACTCAATGATTTCTCTTTCCTCCTCCAAATTCAGTACAGCTATTATGCTAGCTATCTGTTGCTTCCTAACAAATAATCCTAAGACTTATGGACTCCAAACATTTATAATCATGCCTTTTCTGTGGACACGAGGTTAGGAGGAGCCAAGTTGGGAGGTTTCAGTTCAGGATCTCTCAGAAGCTTGCAGTCAGCATGACGGGAAGGGGTGCAGTCATCTAATGACTTGACTGGAGCTGCAGAATCTGCTGCTTTGAGGCCTTGCTACGTGTTGGGTGGAGGGCTCAGTTCTTTGTCACAGGGCTCTCTGAGTGTCCTTACAACATGACCATTAGTTTTCATCAGACTGAGGGACTCAAGAGATAGATCAAACAACTGAAAGCTGCAATGCCCTTTGGAGGCTGTCATTTTAGTCATACATCATCACTTTCCCTCTCATCAGAAGTGAGCCACTAAGTGAAGCCTACACTCAATAAAAGGCATCAAGCTTCACCTTTAGAAGGAAGTGTCCAAGAATTTGTGGACACAGTTCAGTGACTATAGGTATTTAGTTATTTTTTTTTTGAAAAATTTATTTATCTGAAAGGCAGAGTAAGAGACAGAAAGAGAGAATGTTAGAGAGATCCTCCATGCCTGGTTCAGTCCCCCAATAGCTGCAGCATCCAGGACTAGGTCATGCTGAAGTCAGGAGCTTCTTCCAGGTCTCCCACATGGGTGCTGGGGCCCGAATACTTCGGCCATCTTCCACTGTCTTCCCAGATGCATTAGCAAGGAGCTCGATTGCACGTGGAGCTCCTGGAACTCACACTGGTGCCCATATGGGATGCCGGCTCTGCAAGCAGTAGCTTGACCAGCAAGACAACAGAGCTGCCCCCAGGTGTTTAGCCTTCTGCATTGCTGGGTGCTTTAGGGAAGACTGATTACATTCTCAGCAGGTGGATTCCCATTGGTTGAAATTAGTGGTTCTTAAAAGGCATCATCATCACTTGGGAGCCAAGTATACGAATACTTGGGTTCTACTCCAGAATTAGTGAATAAGAAACCCTTGAGCTTGCTGAGCTCTGGACAGACTCTCCCAGTGATTATAGCACACACTCGCATTTGAAAACCATCAGCACCCCATCAGTCTTGAGAGTTCAGTTGTCTTTGCCAGCTTGAAATCCAGTTCTGCTGAGTGAGCTGTGAGTAGAGATCTGTTGTGGGTTTCTGAGAAAGGTTTCATTGCCATAAAGAAGCACTTGTGTGGTGCTTGGGCATGTGATATTGAAGTGATAACAAACCATCTTGCCTGAGGCTGAAGGCATCAGAGCATGGGTGACAGAGCTCTCTGGTACCTGGATTTATCTTTATGCAAGACTATCCGTCCTTGGATTTGTGATTGGGTGAGCTGCTGAATTTTCTTATTGTGTATGTTAATTTGAGGCAGTGTTTTCTGTTGCTTGCAGCAAACACAGTACAAATTGGAAAATGAGTACTTGTAACCAAAAGTGTCTAGCTCAGTGGTGTCTAGTCTTGTCTGCACTTTGAGTTCTATGAGAAGCTTTGAAAAAATAACCAATGCTAGCCTCACGTTCACAGAGTCTGCTTTAAGAAGCCCCAATATGGAGAACAGGCATTAGATTTTTTTCAATAGGTGATTCTAGGGCATGTAGTATTGGGAACCATTGGTCAATACAGTTGCTGTCTGTTTTGTCAGTGTATTAAGAATAGAATTTCCTCTAATAGTACCCTCAAACTATCCTAGACAGAGAACTATAGAAACTAAAACAGGTGGGTAGTATCCTTATAAGAAGTGAGATGAGTTTTACTTTTTTTAAGGGTTGTTATTAAAAGTAACAATTACTTGTTTAATATGCATGTGTTTATAAATTTATAAGCTAAATGACAGTGGTTTAGCCTGAACTTCAATAGTTGTTTGTTACATGGACACATCTGATAGAAGCAGTTTCTGTTAGCTTCTTGAAGGAAAGAAGAAAGAAAATTAGCGATGAAGATGGGATGGAAATAAACTCAGAGGACACCTGTGGAGAATAGTGACGATAGTAGCTACAAGAGTATCATTATCCAATCTTTGAACCTGAGGTCTATTCTTTTTTTTTTAACTTTTATTTAATGAATATAAATTTCCAAAGTACGGCTTATGGATTACAATGGCCTCCCCCCCATAACGTCCCTCCCACCCGCAACCCTCCCCTTTCCCATTCCCTCTCCCCTTCCATTCACATGAGGATTCATTTTCAATTCTCTTTATATACAGAAGATCAGTTTAGCATACATTAAGTAAAGATTTCAACAGTTTGCTCCCACACAGAAACATAAAGTGAAAAATAATAGATGATTTTTTTAAATGATGATGAAATCAGATCAGACCTATTGTCATGTTTAATCCCAGTGAGAGTCAAGTTGGGAATTGATAATTTCTTCTCTTTTTTTTTTAACAGAAGATCAGTTTAGTATACATTAAGTAAAGATTTCAACAGTTTGCACCCCCATAGAAACACAAAGTGAAATATACTGTTTGAGTACTCGTTATAGCATTAAGCCTCAATGTACAGCACATTAAGGACAGAGATCCTACATGAGGAGTAAGTGCACAGTGACTCCTGTTGTTGACTTTACAAATTGACACTCCTGTTTATGGCATCAGTAATCTCCCTATGCACCAGTCATGAGTTTCCAAGGCTATGGAAGCCCCTTGAGTTCTCCGACTCTTATCTTGTTTAGACACGGTCATAGTCAAAGTGGAGGTTCTCTCCTCCCTTCAGAGAAAGGTACCTCCTTCTTTGAAGACCTGTTCCTTCCACTGGGATCTCACTCACAGAGATCTTTCATTTAGGTTGTTTGTTTGTTTGTTTGTTTGTTTGTTTTTGCCAGAGTGTCTTGGCTTCCATGCCTGCAATACTCTCATGGGCTTTTCAGCCAGATCGGAATGCCTTTAGGGCTGATTCTGAGGCCAGAGTGCTGTTTAGGACATCCGCCATTCTATGAGTCTGCTGAGTATCTCGCTTCCCATGTTGGATCACTCTCCCCTTTATTTATTCTATCGGTTAGTATTAGCAGGTACTAGACTTGTTTATGTGCTCCCTTTGACTCTTAGTCCTTTCATTATGATCAATTGTGAACTGAAATTGATCACTTGGACTAGTGAGATGGCATTGGTACATGCCACCTTGATGGGATTAAATTGGAGTCCCCTGGTATGTTTCTAACTCTACCATTTGGGGCAAGTCAGCTTGAGCATGTCCCAAATTGTACATCTCTTCCCTCTCTTATCCCCACTCTTATGTTTAACAGGGATCACATTTCAGTTAATTTTCAACACTTAAGAATAACTGTGTATTAATTACAGAATTAAACCAGTCATATTAAGTAGAACAGACAAAAAAAACTACTAAGAGGGATAATGTATTAAGTTGTTCATTAACAGTCAGGGCTATGCTGATCAAGTCACCGTTTCCCATAGTGTCCATTTCACTTCAACAGGTTTCCTTTTTGGTGTTCAGTCAGTTGTCACCGATCAGGGAGAACATATGGTATTTGTCCCTTTGGGATTGGCTTACTTCACTCAGCATGATGTGTTCCAGATTCCTCCATTTTGTTGCAAATGACTGGATTTCGTTGTTTCTTACTGCGGTATAGTATTCTAAAGAGTACATATCCCATAATTTCTTTATCCAGTCTACCGTTGATGGGCATGTAGGTTGGTTCCAGGTCTTAGCTATTGTGAATTGTGCTGCAATAAACATTAATGTGCAGACCGCTTTTTTGTTTGCCAATTTAAATTCCTTTGGGTAAATCCCAAGGAGTGGGATGGCTGGGTCGAACGGTAGGGTTATCTTCAGGTTTCTGAGGAATCTCCAGACTGACTTCCATAGTGGCTTGACCAGTTTGCATTCCCACCAACAGTGGGTTAGTGTCCCTTTTTCCCCACATCCTCTCCAGCATCTGTTGTTGGTAGATTTCTGTATGTGAGCCATTCTCACCGGGGTGAGGTGAAACCTCATTGTGGTTTTGATTTGCGTTTCCCTGATTGCTTGTGACCTTGAACATTTTTGCATGTGCCTGTTGGCCATTTGGATTTCCTCTTTTGAAAAATGTCTATTGAGGTCCTTGGCCCATCTCTTAAGTGGCTTGTTGGTTTTGTTTTTGTGGAGTTTCTTGATCTCTTTGTAGATTCTAGTTATTAACCCTTTATCTGTTGCATAGTTTGCAAATATTTTTTCCCATTCTGTTGGTTGTCTCTTCACTCTCCTGACTGTTTCTTTTGCAGTACAGAAACTTCTCAATTTGATGCAATCCCAATAGTTGATTTTGGCTTTGACTGCCTGTGCCTCCCGGGTCTTTTCCAGAAATTCTTTGCCTGTGCCAATATCTTGAAGGGTTTCTCCAATGTTCTCTAATAACTTGATGGTGTCAGGTCATAGATTTAGGTCTTTAATACATGTTGAGTGGATTTTTGTGTAAGGTGTAAGGTAGGGGTCTTGCTTCATGATTCTGCACGTGGAAATCCAGTTTTCCCAGCACCATTTATTGAATAGACTGTCCTTGCTCCAGGAATTGGTTTTAGATCCTTGATCAAATATAAGTTGGCTGTAGATGTTTGGGTTGATTTCTGGTGTTTCAATTCTGTTCCATTGGTCTATCCATCTGTTTCTGTTCCAGTACCATGCTGTTTTGATTACAACTGCCCTGTAGTATGTCCTGAAATCTGGTATTGTGATGCCTCTGGCTTTGTTTTTGTTGTACAAGATTGCTTTAGCTATTCGAGGTCTCTTGTGCCTCCATATAAATTTCAGCACCATTTTTTCCAGATCTGAGAAGAAGGTCTTCGGTATCTTGATTGGTATTGCATTGAATCTATAAATTGCTTTTGGAAGAATGGACATTTTGATGATACTGATTCTTCCAATTCATGAGCATGGAAGATTTTTCCATTTCTTGGTATCCTCTTCTATTTCTTTCTTTAAGGTTTTGTAATTTTCATCGTAGAGATCTTGAACGTCCTTGGTTAAGTTTATTCCAAGGTATTTGATTGTTTTTGTAGCTATTGTGAATGGGATTGATCTTAGAAGTTCTTCCTCAGCCATGGCATTGTCTGTGTATACAAAGGCTGTTGATTTTTGTGCATTGATTTTATACCCTGCTACTTTGCCAAACTCTTCTATGAGTTCCAATAGTCTCTTAGTAGAGTTCTTTGGGTCCCCTAAATAAAGAATCATATCATCTGCAAAGAGGGATAGTTTGAGTTCTTCCTTCCCAATTTGTATCCCTTTAACTTCTTTTTCTTGCCTAATAGCTCTGGCTAGAACTTCCAGAACTATATTGAATAGCAGTGGTGAGAGTGGGATCCCTGTCTGGTACCAGATCTCAGTGGAAATTCTTCCAACTTTTCCCCATTCAATAGGATGTTGGCTGTGGGTTTTTCATAGATTGCTTTGATTGTATTGAGGATGTTCCTTCCAAACCCAGTTTGCTTAGAGTTTTCATCATGAACGGGTGTTGTATTTTATCAAATGCTTTCTCGGCATCTATTGAGATAATCATATGGTTTTTCTTCTGCAGTCTGTTAATGTGGTATATCACATTGATTGTTTTGCGCACATTAAACCATCCCTGCATACCAGGGATAAATCCCACTTGGTCTGGGTGGATGATCTTTCTGATGTGTTGTTGCATTCTATTGGCAAGAATTTTATTGAGGAATTTTGCATCTATGTTCATCAGGGATATTGGTCTGTAATTCTCTTTCAATGCTGCATCTTTTTCCGGCTTAGGAATTAAGGTGATGCTGGCTTCATAGAAAGAGTTTGGGAGGACTCCCTCTTTTTCGATTCTTCTGAATAGTTTGAGAAGAATTGGAGTCCGTTCTTCTTTAAATGTCTGGTAGAATTCAGCAGTGAATCCATCTGGTCCTGGGCTTTTCTTTGTTGGGAGGGCCTTTATTACTGTTTCAATTTCTGTCTCAGTTATGGGTCTGTTTAGGTTTTCGATGTCTTCCTGGTTCAATTTAGGTAGGTTGCATGTGTCCAGGAATCTATCCATTTCTGATAGGTTTCCCTATTTGCTGGCATACAAGTCCTTGTAGCAATTTCTGATGATTCTTTTTATTTCTGTGATGTCTGTTGTTACGTTTCCTTTTTCATCTCTGATTTTATTGATTTGGGTCTTTTCTCTTCTTTTTTTAGTTAGTTGGGCCAATGGGGTGTCAATTTTGTTTATTTTTTCAAAAAACCAGCCCCTCGTTTGGCTGAATTTTTGTAATTTTTTTTGTATTCACTCCTGTTGATTTCTTCTCTGATTTTAATTATTTCTCTTCTCCTACTAGATTTGGGT
This sequence comes from Oryctolagus cuniculus, assembly GCF_964237555.1. Taxonomy (NCBI): domain Eukaryota; kingdom Metazoa; phylum Chordata; class Mammalia; order Lagomorpha; family Leporidae; genus Oryctolagus; species Oryctolagus cuniculus. The sequence goes on from NC_091443.1 coordinate 77,710,131, forward strand.
CTGGTTTGCTGTAGGTTTTCTAGATCCTTGAGGTGAATTGAAAGCTCATCTAGTTGGTGCCTTTCCAATTTCTTGATGTAGGCACCTATTGATATAAACTTTCCTCTTAACACTGCTTTTGCTGCGTCCCATAAGTTTTGGTATGTTGTGCTGTTATCCTCATTTACTTCCAGAAAATTTTTGATTTCTCTTTTGATTTCTTCTATGACCCATTGTTCATTCAGGAGCATGTTGTTCAATCTCCATGTGTTTGCGTATGCTCTAGGGATTCCTGAGTTGATAATTTCCAACTTCATTCCTTTATGGTCTGAGAAGCTGCATGGTATGATTCTAATTCTTTTGAATTTGCTGAGACTTGCTTTATGGCCTAGTATGTGGTCAATCCTAGAGAAGGTTCCACGTACTGCTGAGAAGAATGTAAAATCTTTAGCTGTAGGATTGAAAGTTCTGTATATATCTGTTAGATCCATTTGGGCTATAGTGTCGTTTAAATCTACTGTATCCTTGTTGATCTTCTGTCCTATTGATCTGTCTATTTCTGAGAGTGGAGTATTGAAGTCCCCCAGTACTATTGTATTGGGGTCTAAGTCTCCCTTTAAGTCCGTTAACAAATCTTTTAGATAAACCGGTGCCCTGTAGTTAGGTGCATATACATTGATAATTGTTATATCTTCTTGTTGTATTGATCCCTTAATCATTATATAGTGTCCCTCTTTGTCACTCTTAACAGTTTTTGTGGTAAAGTTTATGTTGTCCGATATTAAGATGGCTACGCCCGCTCTTTTTTCATTTCTGTTGGCATGGTATATCTTTTTCCAGCCTTTCACTTTCAGTCTGTATGGATCTTTGTTGGAAAGATGCGTTTCTTGTAAGCAGCAAATAGATGGGTTTTGTTCCTTAACCCAATCAGCCAATCGGTGTCTTTTAACTGGACAGTTCAGGCCATTAACGTTCAATGTGACTAAAGATAAGTGGTAACTTTGCCCTGCCATTTGCCAAAGATAAGTTCTAATATATGCTTTGAATTCCCTGTCTATTCTTTTCCTTGCAAATACCTCTAAAACCTTGAAATATGCTGTGGTGTTTGAAAATCTTTATGTGAGCCTGAGAATCACATACTATATGGAATAAGTTTAATCCTGAGAGCTTTGTTTAAACTCTGTGTAAGTTGTGCACTGTACAAGTGACCCAACTCAGGGTTGCTGAGGAGTTAAAATCCAGCGGGTGCTCTACTTGCTATATGGGAGTTTTTTGCAATTCATAGCTAGACACCACATGTCCTAGTGGGGCCTCCATTTTGTCTTTTATTTGGATAGTTTAATGATCCTTGACTGTAAATTATCAACTCCAGTGGGGTGAAGGGCTCATTCTCTGTTTCCCTCTCCCTCTCTCCTTTCTCTCCCTCTCTCCCTGTAGTTAGCACAGTGCTGGGTCATACATCTGGTCCCTAATAAGCATTTTATAAAAGGGTGAATTATAAATCTTTGGCACAAGATTTGGGCAGGTTAAAATTTATATAAGTACAACTTTTTGACAAATGGAGTATAAACTTGGTGAATTGTTACAATATGTCTTTCTTAGAACTTCCACTTTGATTATGGCCTTGTTTAAATAAGGTCAGAGTTTGTGAACTCAAGAGGTTTCCATAGCCCTGGCAGCGCATGACAAGAGCCTCAGGTGATTACTGATGTCATAAATAAGAGTGTCAATTGTTAAATCAACAACAGGAGTCACTGTACACTTGCTCCCCATGTAGGATCTCTGTTCTTAATGTGTTGTACCATGCGAATTAACAGTAAAACTACTACTCAAACAGTACTTCATATTTTGTGTGTCTGTGTGGGTGCAAACTGTTGAAATCTTTACTTAGTATATACCAAGTTGATCTTCTGTATATAAAGATAATTGAAAATGAATCTTGATGAAGAATGGGATGGGAGAGGGAGTGGGAGATGGGGTGGTTGCAAATGAGAGGAAGGTTATGGGGGGAATGCCGCTATAATCCAAAAGTTGTACTTTGGATTATATTTATTAAAAGTTCAAAAATAAATAAATAAGATATTATTCTGTTCAGGATCATATGTGTAGAGGATAACCATTCTGCTCACTATTACTGCCTTAGCACTTATGCACTGATTTAAAGACAGAATTATCAATTACAAACATTTAAACTAATTTTGTCATGTATAAGTCACTCTGTCTTGACTGATTCCTATAAACATACCTAAACAAGTCCTTTTTGGTCAATGGAATTTGTTGTGCTATTAGCTATTAATTAATATGTTTCCTTATCTACTTGATTGTTAAATAAACTCTTAAGAAAAATAAAAAGATCATTTATAAATATTAGGCTATTTTAGAATTAGAATATTAGAATGTGTATTCACTAATTTATTTATAGTGATAAAGCACTTATGTATGAAACTCCATGTTTGGCACCATAGAGAAAGATAAAAATGAACACAATTCCTACCCATTATGTCATCTGCAGAACAATAAGAAAGTATTAAAACAGTGTTACTTGGGCAGAAGATGATAAACCTATCATACAGATTTCACCAAGTTTTGTTGGCTGACACTGCTGGAAAACAGCTAAGGACATAAATACTAGATGCAAGAGAAACAACTCATTAGAAAAGAGGAAGCAGTAAATTTCACTGTCAAAAATACACACAAGAAAAAACATATACATGTGAAAATGGATGGCTACTGCAAAGCATTTAAGAAAAATGGCAAGAATGGAGAGGAGTAAATGGTTGCAAAATTGTACAACAGACCATATACCAAATTGGAAAAATACGTGATTTATGAAACCTTGATATAGATTACAAACTTCACAGGGATAAGTTGCACAAATGATATAGGAGACCAACAATCAATACATCTTACTTCATCAATTCCTATGTAGGAAACCTCAGGCTCTCTTTTCCCAAAACGTGTTTCTCTCTGAAAGAATGGAAAATTAACTCGGGGAAAATTACTTTTCTAACAGTAAATTAAAATTAGTTGAATGTAAATATAAAAAGCCTAGGGAAAAATAACCATATAATACTGGATTTTGAGAAAAAAAAAAGAGGTGAGGGGAGTTGACCCAATCAAGAATATGTACATCCTGAGAAGGCAAATTCTAAAACATCTAAAAGAAAGGCAAGATTGATTCCATACTGTGGTGTTCATAAAGGAAAATGACTCAAAAGATGTTTTAAAATCATTTTAATCACATAGCATTCAATGTTGATTAGAAAATACAATATATGCAAGTAAGCATTGAATGGGATTTTTTAATGAAAGTAAGTAGTAGAGAAGGTTTTAGAGAGAAACTGTTGTAGACACAGGAGGTTCAGGAGGTTCTCTAGTGAGCTCAGAAAATTTTTAAATGTACAGAAGTTGAAAATAAGTTACAGAATCAAGTATAAATAAGAAGTCTCATTAGAAAAAGTAGTACATTTTGCTGAAGCCTTATATTAAACTGAAGGTTGACTAAAAATTGGAAGGAACAAATGGATGAAGAATAAAAGTAAAAAGAATGAAAGAAAGTCACATAATGAAATATCTTAATTATCAAAGGGAAAAAATATGGAATAATAAGATCAGCTAATATACATAGGCAAGAAAACAGGAGAGACACAGAAGTGGGTGGCTTTCTGTGAAACTAGCTCACCGCCCCTGCCCCTGCTCCTGCCATTTGTTGTTCCTTGAGTTTCAGTTTTCTTCTCCATTCTACAGAGCTCTTTATCCCGGAGTACATGATTTGGATCTCCATATGGGAGATGCACACACATGGTCCACCTCTTTCCTCCGCCTGTTCTATAGGTAGATTCTTCCCTTACCATTCTAGCTCCTATGGTTCTGTTCAGCCTTCTTAGGGTCCTCTGGTTCTGGAGTTTTTAGATACATAAAGACAAATACAAACTTTAAATACAGCATAATTGTCTCTGATGAAAACAAGGGAGGATGTTTTCCTCTCCTTTTTCTCAGAGTGCTGCCAGAGAACACTGGACTTGCAAATATTTTCTCATCCCTTTGTAATGTATGTGAATCCTTTTTGTAGACCAGATTGATCGTTGGTCAGCTAGCCTCTTGTCCACTTTATGACCCAGGAAGATCTTTCTCGAGAAGTAGCCCCACTATATCCCAGTTTCCACTGATGGGCAGGAGCCTAACTTAATATTTGTGGGCTCCTTGCTCCAAGTTGCCCAACTACCTCCCATCATCACCAGATGAGAAATTTGTTTCTTCTCCAATTAAAGTTAATTAGCTGGCACAGATGGACATTGCTATTACTAGGTAAGAACTGTATGATTTATGTGCAACAAATGATGTCAAGTCCTTTTACTTGAGGACCAGTTGTTGTTTACTCCAAAAACCTGTTAATAATGGGTTTTATCTGCCTGGCTATATAAAACAATGACTTTTCTTTCTGTACTTGCAATTTCTTTGGGGACTGCCTGTAATATCTATCACAATTTAGTTTAATGCTTATTCAATAATAAAAGTGTTTTCTTTCTCTACCTTTGAGTAGAAGATTTCTGTGGTTGAGAAAAGTTTGTGTTGCTCATGTTTCTTCAACAGGTGCCAACTATCTTTTCCTGCTGACTCATTGAAAATTAACACCTTCAAACATACCTTGTGGCAGGATGCATAAGGCAAATATATGCCTATAGGGAAAAGGCAGACCCTTTGTTTGGAAGTGCTGCTTTATCAGATCTCAGCAGCTGACATTTTCAATGCAGTATTTGTTATTGTTAGAATAAAATTTTTTAGAATGGTGGTTTTTTAGGTTGATTCCAAGTAAGTAAAGGTCAGAATTGATCTTCAGTTGAGTTTCTGCCTTGAGAAAAAGACTGCAGTCATTTTAACTGTGTTGGGAGGACATCCAGAAATTTTTCCAAATGGAAAAAACAGCACTTGGGTTAGATACTTTCATTGCTATAGCTGAATACTAAACATTTGCAATCTACATAACAAAATAGTCATTCTGTTCTACTGAAATCATCATCTTTATCTGACCAAACATTTCATTAAAGGTCACTGAAACCATGGAAACCATTTGGCAACCTATTTTCTCCCACCAGCTACCACACATTGATAATAATTGGCTTTTAACAGATATTTACCGGTAATAGTCATGTGTCTCCCTAAGGCACAGAGACTAACAGTCATATTGGAGAGTGCCAGGCATTATTCTGATACATGCACAGTAGCAAAACAAAGATAGTCAGATGCTAACAGATGCACAGGCAATCTTAGTAAGAGTTTTGGAGGGCTAAATTCTCAGTGGTCAGTAACCAGTGTTTTAGGAATACAGAGAGCTCAACAAAATTGTCAGATATGTCATAAAATAGTGAAGGCGAAGCGTGTATACAACCCTAAGGTTCACGCCGTGAGCCAGCTCTAATTGGAAGTGATGACTTTGAATGCAGTCTTGAGGATTACTCTGAGGTTGTGTCTCATGAGCCTAGGAGTACAGTGGAAGCTCATGAGTCAGGTACTCACTACCCTTCATCTAATCTTTTTGTACTTTGTGGCTTGGTCAGACCACTGACAAAGTGTAGGTTTTCTGGTCTATACCAGATATCCAAGAAATGACATGAACTGGTTAGATGGAAAATTCTGACCCATACCGTAGCATGAAAAATGGTAAATTTTGATCACAAGAACCCAATTCATCCAAAGTCATAATTTGCAGATGGGGAAGGAGACATCTGTTTAACATGTTCCAAGTTTAGGTGTTGGTTTTGAAGAAAAAAGAAAGATATAATTAAACTAACAACTAAGAAAGAAAAAGAGTATTCAATAGGGACCAGTGAGGAATATTTTGGAAAGAGTCATACCTCTCCGTGCCACTTGATTGGTTTCTAGTTTTTTCTTGAAACCTCAACTCCTTAAATATATTCAATTCCAGACCTGGAAAGTACCTGTGAAACCACAGAGTAGTATTCCTTCAATTTCCATAAATACAAGTTACATGAGATCCAGAAAAATACAGCATTTAAGGTTACATGTTTACTCAATGACAGATCTTAGGACCAGAAAAATTCAGTTCTATTTTCATTTCACTATTCTGTGAGAATAACTCCATAGCCTTGCTCACTAAATCTGGAATCCTTTCCTCAGCCAAACCCTCACCCTAGGGATGGGCCTCACTAGGACCATGCACTTGGACCTGTAGAATTGTCTTAGATGGGCAGATCTGAGCTTAAGTGTGTACCTAGCTGAATCAAGGGCTTCTTCGATGGTTATAAGAAGAATTAGGTACCTACAATCCCATCTCCATTACCTGCCCCTACAAAGGTGCTCTTTGTAGATACCCAAGTCCCATAATGAGGTTGGAATAGGCTTCCACACCTTCTATGTAACGCCAAATCCACAAATCGTAGGTACTTCCTCAAGACAACTCCCCATTCCCTAAGGACTTTAGCTTACCAGATTCTCAACTATAATCTCTGATGAGCCCTCATCTATTACTGGATGCTCCTAAACACTGTGACCTGTTATGAATTATTTTCTTCTTACTTAATGAGGCTGACCAAATTAAACATTTATGACATGGCACAGTAGTTTTAAGTAAAAATCTATGGAATGGAGGGAGCCAGCACTGCGGCACAGTGGGTAAAGTTACCACCTGTGACACCAGCATCCCACATGGGTGCGAGTTCATGACCTAGATGCTGCTCTACTTCCAATCCAGCTCCCTGCTAATGACCTAGGAAAAGCAGTGGAAGATGGCCCAAGTGCTTGGGCCCTGCCAACCAGGTGGGAGACCCAGATGAAGCCCCTCCTAGCTCCTCCTTCTTCCTGGTCCAGCCCTGGCCATTATGGCCATCTGGAGAACAAATCAGCAGATGGAAGCTCGCTCTCTCTCTCTCTCTCTCTCCAACTCTGACTTTCAAATTAAATAAATAATTTTTTTAAAAAAGGAGCTATGAAATGGAGTTCATTAGTCAAAAGTAGAAATGCATATGCTCTTAGCCCTTCGCCAAGAATGAGGGGAATGATTTGGGGTAGAGTTTTACATTAGACCAGTCATAGCTTTTTGGCAAGCTGAGGTCTGATAGGACTCCATGCTCCGAAGATAACTTTTAAGTATTAGGATAAGAGAACAATTTCAGATCATGCCATTCCTCCCCATGGTCATATTTTGGGATCATTCCCCAGAGATCATCTTCTGATGATCAATCTTCTGATTCTTTGTATTTATAAGATACTTACTCCCCTCCAAGGGGAGTAATCACAATCATATGACACTGTTACAATATTACCCATGTATATACATTCCAGAACACATGCATGAAAAGGTCAGTTACTCACTTTTTAATTATTATTCCTCAGTTTATGTTGGCAACTAAAAAGCCATGCAATTTTAATGCATACAATGACATCTATATTCACATAAATGATATCAGCAGTGAAGACTCTCCCGGAAAGTGAACACTTTTAAGATCTCATGACACACCATTACAGACAGCAAATGCTCCTTCCCCTCTATCAGGGCCTTCTCCAAAGGGGTAATACTCTCTCAAAGTCTTACAGAACCATACTCACACTGTGATCTTCTCTGTGGAACAAGTCAGGACCTGGGAGCCCCTTGCCAGGCTTCAGCACCACAGTACCAGAACATCTTATCTTCCTAAGCAAGAGGGCATCAGAGAGCAGGAGCAGCTACAGGTCTGCAGGGAAGAATTCCAAGCTAGCAGCTGTCTACAGCTGGTAACAGCTTGGGCAGTTGTGGGGAGGCTAGTAATCTCTTTGATCTCTCTCATCTTTCAAGGTTACTTTGAAATCAAGACCAGGAAATATCTTGGATTTCAGGACAATAAGTAAAGTTTGCCTTTTTGCTTTGTACCGCATTAGTAGGAGTCAAGACCTTTTACTCCAGAATTGCAGGTTCCATTAAGAGAAATAAATGACTATTCATTTATCTGTGCACTTTGTGAAGAATGCCCCCAGAATCATCCTCAATATGCCTGAAAGTGCACAGAAGCAGCAGCAAAATACTACCTAATGTGAGTATGAAGAAAAAAGAGCTGCAATAGAAATAACATCAAGAGCATGCCACGAGAGCCAGTTACAGTCTGACGGCTGTCTCAAGAGTAGGAAGAAGAGCAGAAAGAGGAGGGGAAAGACCTGGTCTCAAGTAAAGATACTACAGGCAAGAAACTGCCCAGAAGAAAACAGCACCTCAAGAAGTTCCAACAAGTTCTGTGTGAAGACCAACAAAGCCATAGACATAAAGATATTACAGAGGGATGCTACAAACTTCTTGAAAGACCCACAGGAAAATGACAGAAGAGCTGATATCAAGGAAGCTAAAGCAATGTTTGCCTGGCCTTACCAGACCCAAGCTTCATAATTGTCTGAGAAGAGTTGTGGATAACAACTAAATTTGTCTTTGTATAAATGTCCAAAGTAGGGTATTTTAGGTGAAATATTTTAAATTTTTGAGTCAAACTTCTCTCTGCAAAGTAGAGGAATTACTGGTCCCCTGCAACTGATGGAAACCCATATCTATGTTCCCATTTAGTGACAACCATCACATGGAGCCAGGAACACATCACAAGGAGCTCCTGAATGCAAAGAACTTCCAAGCTTCGTGTAAGGCTAATCCAGGGAGTCCCAGATTACTGCCACTTCCACCTCAACCCTTCCCTTCCTCTAGAATGGGGGACGGTAGACTATGCTAGCTTGTGTGAACCAGGTCCACACAGCTGCCTGATTTTGTAAATAAAGCTCTATTGGTAGACAGCCAAAGTACTTTGTCTACATATCATCTATGACTGCTTTTTCACTATGATGATGGAGTGGAGAAGTTACAAGCACTAGTAACTGTAGTGGTTGCAACTTTGCCCAACATGTCTCCATCCTTGTCTTCCATCCTCCATTTGCAGGGCTATGATCAATCCAGAGTGATAGCTCCAGAAAGTTATCTGGGTCCCAATCTTAGCAGGCAGTCTGGGATTCAGCATCCACTAGTAGTTTATTCTAGTTTTGCTTTAGATCTTATTAAAATCATTTATAATTATTTCTATTTCATATGTATTAAATTTAAAAGGTTACTTTTGGAACCAAGTCAAATAATACAGAGGCATCTAATGAAAGAGCTTTTTAAAACCCCACTTTGTTCATTTTATGTCTTGAAATAATCAGTGCTAATGATTTAATCTTTTCACACTTTTCCCTAGGAATGACTGTTTTCAAAATCTGTACTATTATAATAAGACTGAAAGGAGAAAAATATTTAATATGTAGGACACATTTATTCATTTAGGAAATATCTTTAATACTTCTGTGTTTGAAGCTTTGTGCTAAGTCCTGAAAAGCCAACTTTAAATTCTCTAGGGAAGATATGTGAATATCAAATATTATCAGTTGTTTCTTTAATAGAATGGTTAAAGAGTCCCACCACACTTAAGTAAAGCAATGACAATTTGCACACACTGGCTAGCCAGACCAACATTCAGCACAAAGAGAATTAACAAATATTTCAAGGTCATCCATTCCCCAGGTAAATAAAAAGGAAATCAACTCACAATCATTATGTAAAAAACAATTAACTAATAAGTATCTTCTTATATTCTTTGCTAATGGTTAGTCATGTTTAGCAACAAGCCTGGTTCTCCTACTTGCAGGAACTTGTATTTCACCCTTGAACACCCCACAATACGGAGGATATCCACCAACAAAGAAATATCCAACCTAAAATGTCAATGGGGTAAGGTTGAAAGACACTGCCCTACACCAAATGCTGTTCCAGTCCAACTGATGAAGCTTAAAAGCAAGAACTGAAAGGATTATACTGTTTGAAGATAGCTCTGCTGCCTTCTACTGCAAAGCTCAGGCGTATGTATAGAAATAGATATATTCAACACCCATGAGTTTAAAATTCACAATGTCTAACATCCCAAAGATATCAGAAATGCAAACAAGCACAAAAGTAGAATCCAGATGAAGCAAAAGGATCAATCAAGTGAAATGAATAGAGAAATAAACATGATAAATTAGAAGTCAAGGATTTCCTTTACTTAATGTATACTAAGCTGATCTTCTGTATATTAAGATAATCAAAAATGAATCTTGATGTGAATGGAAGGGGAGAGGGAGAGGGAGTGGGAAAGGGGAGGGTTGCGGGTGGGAGGGACGTTATGGGGGGGAAGCCATTGTAATCCATAAGTCGTACTTTGGAAATTTATATTCATTAAATAAAAGTTTAAAAAAATGTTAGTAGGCTACAGATCAAGCTTAGACATAGGTGGTAAGTTATAAATCATTTTATGGGCTAATATGGATAGCTTGTTTTTATTATTTTATTTATTTTATTTGTTTGGAAGGCAGAGTGACAGAAATAGAAGAGTGGGGGAGAGAAAAAAAATACTTGTCAATCATTAAGAAAATAAATGAGTTGCTTCTTTCATTGACAAAAAAAAAAGAAGTCAAGGATTTCAAGAGTTATTATAACGTGTTCCATATATTCAAGAACGTAGAGAAAATATTATGGAAGATATGGAAAAGATCCAGGTGTTGGTGCTGTGGAGTAGAGGGTAAAGCTACCACCTGCAGCGCCGGCATCCCTTATGGGCCGGGACTCAAACTGGTACCCATATAGCATGCCAGCACTGCAGGTGGCAGCTTCACCCACTGTTCTATAGCACCAGCCCCTAGATGTTTTTAATATCTTCCACACTCCTCCACGTCTGATCCAACTCTCTGCTATGGCCTAGGAAAGAAGTGGAAGATGGTGCAAGTCCTTGGGCCCCTGCACCCCTATGGGAGTTCCAGAAGAAGCTTCTGGCTTCAGATCAGTCCAGTTCCAGCCACTGTGGCCATTTGAGGAATTAACCAGCAGAGCCTTCTCTCTCTTTGCCTCTGCCATTCTGAAACTCTGCCTTTCACATAAATGAATAAATCTTTTTTAAAAGATCCAAATAGAATTTTTAGAGATGAGGATTGTAATTTCTAACATTAAAAGTAAGCTGCATGGAATTAGATTAGATTTTACATAAAATAGCAAATTTGTAGATATGCCATTAGAGTGTTCAAAATTAAATACAAAAGAAAAAGATTAACAAAGCATCAGTGAACTCAAAAATTTTTGAGTGCTTAAATTTATGTAATTTGAGCTCCTGGAGGAGAAAAAAAAGGGATAGGTGAAAAAAATGTCTTAAGAAATAAAGGGCAAAATTTGTCCTTGCTTGATAAAAGCTATAAGCCAAAAGTTTGATAAATAACAATATGAACAAAATGCAAATGTTTCTGTTTTCAATTTTTTTTAACTTTATTTAATTTGAAAGGCTGAATGTCAGAAAGATACAGATCTTCCATCTGCTGTTATACTCTCCAAATACCAGCAGAAGCTAGGACAGGGCCAGGCCAAAGCCAGGAACTCAACCTGGGTCTCCCATGTAGTTGGCAGGGACTGAAGTACCTGAGCCATTAACTGCAATCTCAAAGGCTGTGAATTAGCAGAAAGGTGAATTGGAGGCAGAGGAGAGGTGGGACTAGAACCAATCTTTCTAATACGGGATGTGGGCATTCCAAAAGGTGTTTAATGAATGCAATAAATATTCATCCCTCTGTCTAGATTTTGATAGAAGATTCAAAATTATGTATGTCAGCCACACGGGCAACTATTCTGTCATGGGTTAATTGTGTTACCTAAAAACATATAATGAAGCTGTAATACTCAGCACCTATGAATATGCTTTTATTTAGAAATAGGATCTCTCGGGTGGCATCATGTTTAAATGAGGTCATATCAGCACCATTCATAATAGCTACAAAAAAATTTAAATAACTTGGAATAAAATTAACCAAGGTGGTGAAATATCTATGATGAAATTTCCAAACATTAAGGAAATAGAAAAAGACACAAAAAATAGAAAAAAATCTTCCATGTTCATGGATTTAAAGAATAAACATCATCAAAATGTCCATACGACCCAAAGCAGTTTACAAATTCAATGTAATCCCAATCAAAATACCAATGACATTCTTCTTAGATCTAAGAAAAACAATGCTAAAATTCATATGGAAACACAAATGACCCTAAATAACTAAAGCAATCATAGCAAAAACAAAGATGGAGGCATCACAATACTGGACTTCAATACATACTACTAGGCAGTTATAATCAAAACAGCCTGGAACTGGCACAAAAATAGACATGCGGATCAATGAAACCCAGAATAGAAATAGAATAGAAACCCAGAAATTAATCCATGTATCTACAACCAACTAATCTTTGTCAAATAAGCTGAAATCAACCACTGGAGAAAAGACAGTGTCTTCAACAAATGGGACTGGAAAAATTGGGTCTTCACAAGTGGAAGGATGAAACAAGACTGCTGCCTTACACCTTGGATAACAATCAACTGAAAATGGATTAAGAATCTAAATCTATGATCTGTCAGCATCAAACTACTAGAGGAAAACTCCACAAGACATTTTCATAGGCAAAGACTTCTTGGAAAAGACCCCAGAAAAACAGGAAATTAAAGGAAAAAATAGACAAATGGGATTATATCAAGCTAAGAAGCTTCTGCTCTGCAAAGGAAATGTTCAACAAAGTAAAGAAGCAACTGACAGAATGGGAAAAAATATTTGCAAGCTGTAACAGACAAGGGATTAATATCCAGAATCTATAAAAAAAAAAAACTCAAGAAACTCAACAACATAACAAACAATCCAGTCAAAAAATTGGCAATAGACATGAGCAAGCATTTTCCAAAGGATGAAATTAAAATAGCCAACAGACATTTGAAAAAATGCTCAAGATCACAAGCCATCAAGGAAATGCAAATCAAAACCACAATGAGGTTTCACCTCACCATAGTTAGAATTGCTATCATTCATAAATCAAAAAAACAATAAATGCTACCAAGGATGTGGGGGAAAAATACCATAATCTAATATTAGTGTGAATGTAAACTAGTACAGCCATTGTGGAAAGATAGAAAGGAGATTCCTCAGAAATCTGAAAATAAATCTACCATGTTACCCAGCCATCCCACTTCTGGGAATTTACCCAAAGGAAATGAAATCATCATATGAAAGAGTTATTTGTACCCTTATATTTATTGCAGCTCAATTCACAATAGCTAAAATATGAAATCAACCCAGATGTCTATCAACTGATGACTGAATAAAGAAAATGTTGTATATATATACACTTGGGAATACTACTCATTCATAAAAAAGAATGAAATCCTGTCTTTTGCAACAAAATGAATGCAAGTGGAAACCATTAGGCTTAGTGAAATAGGCCAGTCTCAAGAAGACAAATATTGTATATTTTCTCTGATACAAGGCAGCTAATATAAAATACAAAAAAAAAAAAACATATAGGAATGAAATGGCCACTTTGGGGTAGATTATCATTTTTGTTCATGTTTATACTCCTATGAAACAGTGACCTTCCTACTTTTCACTTTTGAATATTATGGTTAGTTTATTAAGCCTATGAACACAGTGTGGATTAAAATTATATCTTTGTAAAAACTGGTGAACAGGCCAGCGCCACGACTCAATAGGCTAATCCTCCACCTAGCGGTGCTGCCACACTGGGTTCTAGTCCCAGTCAGGGCGCCGGATTCTGTCCCAGTTGCCCCTCTTCCAGGCCAGCTCTCTGCTGTGGCCAGAGGAGTGCAGTGGAGGATGTCCCAAGTGCTTGGGCCCTGCACCCCATGGGAGACCAGGAGAAGTACCTGGCTCCTGCCTTCGGATCAGCGCGGTGCGCTGGCCACAGCGCGCCGGCCGTGGCGGCCATTGGAGGGTGAACCAACAGGAAAGGAAGACCTTTCTCTCTGTCTCTCTCTCTTACTGTCCACTCTGCCTGTAAAAAAAAAAAAAAAAAACTGGTGAACAGAGGAAAGAGAAGGTAGGGGATGGAGGTGGGAATCAAGGGAGTGAGGGAAATGAGGTTTATTCTTGGAACTGTTATCTATGAAATGCTTAAAAGCTGTTCTCTCTATATTAATAAAAATTTAAGTAAAATGAGATCATACTATCATACTCAATTAGGGTAGTCTCTAACACAATATGTTAAGTGTTGAAATAAGAAAACAGAATCACAGAGACAGACACAAATGGGGAGCATGAGGAAAAGTGCATGAAACACCAGAAATTAAGTTAACATCATGGAACAGTACCTTCACTAGAGCTTACAAAGATAACATGGACGTGCCAACACCTTTATTATGAATCTCTCTGTTCCACAACTGTGATAGAAAGAATTTCCATTGTTTGAAGCCACCCAGTTTGTAATAATTTGTTACAGTAACTACAAAAGTAACAAACCATCTAGGGAGGACTTATCAACAATCAACAAAAGCTATTTTTACCACATTTCAGCCCTGAACTCTCCTCCCACCAGCAAGGTTGAATCGGAAAATGCAGGACTTGTACACTATGCTCTAAGACTTGCCCCCTCCTCCCCTCACTGTCTGATTAATAAATCAGTGCAGAATGAGACTTTATGTTCTAGATGACATGAGGTCTCTCACCCACCACTCCCCTCCACACACAGCCCAAAACCCACAAAACTGGACTACTAGGGCACTGAATAAGAACAGCAAAGTATTAAAATTTCAAGCAAAGGATCCTCATACTCAAGACTCCTAAAAACATTTTCCTCAAATATAAGACAACGATTTGATTAACGGAGCTCCTAGAGGAAGGGTCAGTCACTCAAGGAAAATGAGATGCACTGGGCAGCACCGCTGCAACCATTTGTAACATTCAGAGGATCACACAGGGACAACAGATGCAGTAGGCCTCTGGCTGGCCCCTGCATACATCGTAATCCACACCAAGCGATTGTGGAGTGTTTTAGAGCATAGAGGTCCTTTAATTCCAAGTAAGAACTCAGTCATGGACTCTGAACACTGTACTGACAAAGACCTTGAGAGCAAAGGACAAGCAGGAGCACCTACGGGAAGACAGAAGAGAGGTGAGCATGGAGAGGCCTGACAGCAGCCTGGCTGCCTGCACTGGCACACCTGCTCAGACACAGATGCTCAGTGTAACATCCTACCTCTCAGGTCCTGCATGTGAATGGCATGGTTCAGCCATGTGGATTGTGTGGGGATGGTCTGTGCTTGTGTTGCGGAGCATGTGTAAAGGGTCTTCAAAGCATTCACGGGAAATCTGTGTTATCTTTTATATCCATTTTTCCATGAACTTGACATTCCCTTCCTGTGTGGTATGCTATGTGCTCTCTATGGGGGAATATGTACTGTGTGTGTGTGGTCTATATGTGGTATGTGCATACAATGTGCTGTGTGTGTTGTGTGGTGTTTGTGTCTGTGATACGTGCATGTGTGTGTGAGGTGGTACCCTGTGTGTGTAGTGTCTGTGTAGCATATTGTACTATGTGTATCTTGCTTTGTATTGTTTAGTATGTCTATGTGGTATATTCATAGTATGTGCATGTTGTATGGTATAAACCGTGTGTGTGTGTGGTATAGTGCAGCATTGTGGAGTGTGTCCACACGGTACATGTGGGATATGTGCATGTCTGTGTGTATGTGGTATGTGTATGGTGTGGTGTACTGTGTATGTGATTGCCCTATATCTCTATGGTGTGTGTGCAGAATGTGATTTATTTATGTGTGCTTTGTGTAGTGTGTGTGCATGTGTGTGTTATGTAGGGAGGAAGAAAGGTTTGTGACTGAATACAAGGATTTAGAATATTCCAGTTTCAGGCACAGCAAAACAACCTGGGCATGTAGCTGCAGCATCAGCAGTGACTTGGAACTAATCCACAGTTGAGTCTATTTTTAGCATTGATGCACCATGACTTCGCACTCTCCCCTAATATAATTGGTGGGGGCAGGGTCCCATTAGGAACAACTACTGCAACTAAGGACTCTCTGCATTCCAGATCACACTATCTCATGTTACTTTTGAATGAGCCATGAACCATTTCTAGACCCCCAAGTTACTTCAAACACAACATACTATTTTTCATAATTTGAGAGGCAAAAGAAAAAATGCTCCATGTATCAACACTAACTCTATATGGAGACTTTTAATCAGTCCCTCAAGACACCTTAAAAACTGGGAACTAAGTAAACAAATGCTAACCTCATACAAAATCATGACTAGTGTTTTCCAGAGTCAATAAAAAAAATGAAAATATTTTCTGTAATTGGAATGAATTTATTAGCCTCTAGACTCATTTTAAAGCAGTAGGGAAGGTGGCTATTAAATAAAATGAATTAGATTAAGTAATATTAATGTCCTTTATAAAGTAATATCGTATCACAGATATTATAATTCATATTATGATTATTAAGAGATAATAACTGCCCTAGCTCTTTATTTTCTAAAATTTAAGATTATGGACAAGTTCAAAAATTTATGGAAGACCAAATCTTACTAAAAAAGAGCTAAGTCTGCAATTCAACTAAACAATGCAAAGCAATTCAATGAAAAATTAGAAAATGACAATGAGAATTGTAGATTAATTATAAAAATTCAAAGACATCTAGAACTCAGACCTGTCATTCTACAGACAAGTAAACAAATTGCCCAAGAGGCTAAATGACTTGTATAAGATCACATCTTATGGGGCCAGCACTGTGGCCTAGTGGGTAAAGCCACCAAGTGCAATGCAGGCATCCCATATGGGTGCCAGTTCGTGTCCCAGTTGCTCCACTTCTGATCCAACTCTCTGCTATGGCCGGGGAAAGCAGTGGAGGATGGTCCAAGTCCTTGGGCCCCTGAACTCACATGGGAGACACGGAGGACACTCCTGGCTCCCAGCTTTGGATCAACTCAGCTCCAGCCATCGTGGCCAATTGAAGGGTGAATCAGCAGATGGAAGACTTCTCACTCTCTCATTCTCTCTTTGTATAACTCTGACTTTCGAATAAATAAATAAATCTTTAAAAGAAAAAAGATTGCATCTCACTTAAGTGGTATTTCTTGAATTAATCCAAATTTCCTGACTTCCTGCCCAATCCTCTTTATTGTTCCTGAACTATCTATCTCAGCAGTCAGTCTACATGTGGTACTATGAATGACAAAAATGAATGTAACACTATCATGGCCCACCAGGAGGTTAGTGGGCATCTCTGGCTAGTACAGTCAATCTTAGAAAAAATACTCTGATCTCTGATTTCCCTATTCCCATGGAGAGGTGCAACAGAATCTTAAAATTTTAGAAACTGTTTCACCAATAAAACTGGAGAGTGACTACCTTTTTCCTAAGAGTCCTCCCAGTTGGACCCTCTCACTCAAGGCCTGTCGTTGAATGGAGCTGCTCTGATAGATCCAGCATAGAAAGGGAGTTGACTCTGGATGAAGGGAGGTCAAGTATATAACTAAGATGTAAGCAGGAGACTCATTTCCTTCCATCGTCATTTCAAACATTTATTGATCTAAGTACTAGGCATGCTAAGTTGAATAGTACACTGTTCTTGCCTTTACAGATCTTAAATTGAGTGATAAATACTTAAATGTAGGTGCTATACCAGGAATGGTAATACGCCCTAATGTAAGAAGATTCTCTGATGCTGAGCACAGACTTTGACCTTCAAAAAAGAAGGTAATCTATTTCAAAGGACACAATCAACAGAATGAAAAATCTATTGACAAAAATCAGAGAAAACATTTGCACTTCACTTATGGTAAGGAGTAAATATTAAGAAGATATAAAGAACTCTTGCAACTCAGCAGCAAGAAAACAACCCAATTTAAAAACAAAGCTATGGGGGCCAGCGCTGTGGCACAGCGGGTTAAAGCCCTGGCCTGAAGTGCCAGTATCCCATATGGGTGCTGGTTCTAGTCCCAGCAGCTCCTCTCCAGATCCAGCTCTCTGTTATGGCCTGGTAAAGCAGTAGAAGATGGCCCAAGTCCTTGGGCCCCTGCACTCTTGTGGGAAGCCCAGGGGAAGCTCCTGGCTCCTGACTTCGGATTGGCACAGCTCCGGCTGTCGTGGCCATCTGGGGAGTGAACCACCAGATGGAAGACTTCTCTCTGTCTCTACCTCTCTGTGTAACTCTGTATTTCAAATAAATAAAATAAAAATAAAATAAAATAAAAAACAGGCAAGTGTACTTGTTTACTTGTCTTACACATATATGGAATCTAAAAATGTTAAATACATGGAAGTAGCGAATAGAATGGTGGTCAGGGTGGGGTGGATGGAGGGGAAAGGAAGACAAGGATCAATAAGATCAATAACTGAACAAAGTTACCATTAGGATGCATAAGCTCTGGAGTTCTATACAGAATGATGATTAAACAACAATGTATTCCATATTTCAAAATAGAACAATTTTTAAAGAAGATTTGTTTGTTTGAAAGGCAATGGACAGAGGGAAGAAGAGAGAGACAGACTTTCTAACCACTGGTTCACTACCCAAATGGCCACAATAGCCAAGCCTGAGACAGACCAAAGCCAGGAGCCTGGAACTCCATCCTGGTCCCACCATGGGTGTCAGGAGCCCAAGCTCTGAGACCATGTGCTGGTGCCTTCCCAGGAGCACTAACAGGAATCTGGACTGGAAGCACAGTAGCCAGTACCTGAAATTGCATTCCTACTTGGGAGATGGCGGTGGCTTAACTGGCTACACCACAACGCCTGCCCTCTTTTTGTTTTTAAAGATTTAGTTTTCATTTATATATGTATTTAATTTAAAAACATAGTTGCAGAGAGAGGGAGACAGAGAAAAGGAGAATTTAAACTTTGTTTCTGAGTGGGTGTGCAGCGTAGTGATTAAGCCATCACGTAGACTCTTCATCCCAGCAACTCTACTTCTGAATCCAGCTTATGGATGGCAGCCGCTGATGGCTTGAATACTTGAGTCCCTGCCACCAATGTGGGAGATGTGAATTGAGTTCTGACCACCTGGGTTTTGCCCTGTCCAATCCTGGCTGTTGGAGCATTTAGGGTGTGAAGCAGAAGATAGAAGATCTCTCTCCATCTGTCTCTCTATATCTCTGCCTTTCAAACAAAATGAAAGAAAATGAAAAAAAAAAAACTTTTAATTAGAGAAATAATTTAAAATAAATGTTCTCATTGCAACAAAATTACAAATGTTTTAGGTTATTGATATGCTGATCAGTCTGATTTGATCATTCCACAATGCACACAAATGTCTCTTGAGTTACTATGGGGTTACATCATGATAATCCCACAGTTAAAATCTTAAGTGGAAAATACACTCAATACCCTAACCTAACATCATAGCTGAGCTCCATAATACACTGCAGAATCTCAGTCATTTAACCTCAGAACCAAGCAGCTAACTGTAAACTGTGACTTCCTGCTGCTACCCAGCATCTCAAGAGACTATCAGACTGCCAATTGTCAGCCTTGGGAAAAATTCAAAACTCAACGTGCAGTTTGATGGAATGTTTATTACTTTTGCATCATGATAAAGCCAAAAAATAAGTTGAGTCATCACAAAGAAGGGAGACCATCTGTAGATGTATGAAAACATCATGTTGTACTCTAAATAGTTATAATTACTATTTATCAGTTATAAATGAAATAAAATTTTAAGATATCTGACAGACTTGAATAGACATTTCTCCAAAGACAGTCATACAAATGGCCAAAAAGCACAAGAAAATTGTTCAACATCACTAATCATTAAGTAAATACAAAACAAAACCACAGTGAGATCACCTCATACTCTTAGGAAAGCTATTACTTCTAAAAAATATGTAAGAAGCATTGGTCAAATGTAGAAATATTGGAACCCTTGTGCACTGTTAAGAGGGATTTAAAATGATGTAGCCATCATGGAGAACAGTATGGAGGTATCAAAAAAAAAAAAAACTAAAAAAAAAAAATAGAATTAGCATATGATCTAGCAATCCCACTTCTGGGTATATTCCCAAAAGAATTGAAAGCAGGATCTCAAAGAGATATTTAAAATATATATTCTCACCCATGTGCATTGCAACACTAGTCATAACAGCTAAGATATGCGAACAATCTAGTATCCATCAACAGTTGGACTGATAAAATTAGTATATACACACAATGGGAAAAAGGAAGGAAACAAACTAGAATATGGCAGAACTTTGAGGATATTATGCTAAGTGAGACAAAGCCAGTCACCAAAAAGTAAGGAGTGTATGATTCTGTTTACATGAGTTATCTAAGGTCACCAGATTCATAGAAATAGGATGCCAGGGGCTGCCAGGAGCTGAGGGTGAGAGCATAGAAAGTAGTCTCATGAAAACAGAATTTCAATTTTACAAGATTAAAACATGCAGAACTATTAAAATAATGGGAATGTACTTACTGCTGAACTATATACTTAATGACTAAGATGGTAAATATTATGCTGTGTGTCTACCACAACTTTTTTTAGAAGATTTATTTATTTATTTTAAAGTCAAAGTTACACAGAGAGAGAAGGAGAGACAGATAGAAGTCCTCCATCCACTGGTTCACTCCCCAGTTGGCCACATTGGCCAGAGCTGCACCAATCTGAAGCCAGGAGCCAGGAGCCTCTTCCAGGTCTTCCACACAAACACAGGGACCCAAAGAGCTGGGCCATCTTCTACTGCACTCCCATGCCATAGCAGAGAACTGGATAAGAAGTGGAGCCAGGACTCAAACCAGCGCCCATATGGGATGCTGGCACTGCAGGCAGTGGCTTTACCCACCACGCCACAGCACTGGCTCAATACCATGACTTTTGTTAAAAAAAAAAAAAAAGAGAGAGAGAGATGTATAAATCTTTCACAAGCTGTCTTTATTTCTTCCCACCATCTGCTACTCAACAAATAATGTTGATCCATAAATGGGGGGGAAAATGAGCCTTGAGAAGAAAATTTCTAATCTGGGACATGAGCAATGGGAAAGAACTGTAGTCCCTTATGAGGCTGGAAAATCATCAAGGCTTCCTGTGGATTGGTCAGGAAGGGCAGTGACCACCTTGGAATACCGTTAAAGAACATAGGCCTTCATATTAGCAGAGGCTGGACCAGGAGAGAGGTTCATATTTATGTCAACAAAAGCAAATCTAGACGATCCAAAGAAAATTTTTTCCCTATCAATGATCACAGATTAAAAGAAACATTGGATAATTTGGATAATTGCTACCAGGGGACTATGGGATCCTATAATTTTTCCATTAGAAGAGATATGAATTTTGCTGATTTCTTATTTTTGTAACATTTCTTTCAGAAGCACTGTGGCCTGCATGTGGTAGAATAAGCACTACCAACAAAGACACCAAGATGGCAGAATAGGGTGATAGCTTACTGCTCTAGTCTAGGGGAAGATAGTTTTAAAAAAATGGAGGGAATCCAATCTCAGGGAAGAGTTAGGGAGAAAATAGCAGAGGAAACTCCATAAAATTAGAGGAACACCATGCATCTACATAGAGGGTGTGGACACGTACAACTCAGGACCCCAGCATCAGAAATCCTCAGCATGGGTTTTGGAGAATGAGGTGAGACCAGACTGTAGCAGCCCAAGCCACTATCGATAAAGCTGCTTCCTGCAGCTGGTATGAGTCTGGCTTGGAGCTTTGTGGAGGACAGTGTACCTGCCAATCTAGAGGAGGAAAAAGGGGGCACGTTTCTCTCTCCCCAACCACCCAGCACTGGCATCCTGTAACTAGCTAAGAGAAGGCAGGTGCCATTTTGAGCATACCTAACAGCCGCACCAGTTTGCGTCCACACACCCAGAAACCAGCCAAGCATAGCCACCTTACCTTAGCCAT
The DNA here is from genome assembly GCF_964237555.1 of Oryctolagus cuniculus. Lineage (NCBI taxonomy): Eukaryota > Metazoa > Chordata > Mammalia > Lagomorpha > Leporidae > Oryctolagus > Oryctolagus cuniculus. The sequence continues at coordinate 77,731,820 of NC_091443.1, forward strand.
TCACTCCTTTGGCCATGTGCATCAACATCTTATCATTACCAGTAATAGAACACCTCCATAAATTCATCCTCATGTATCTCATCACTCTGAGTACCAGCTACGCTTCCAACTCACTCCCTCTGGTACCAGATCACACCAGCACTAAGACCCCCCAATTCAGTGACTCTGCAAACTTCCCATTCTCTCATCTCATCGATGTCTCCTCTACCTTCCTCACTTCATTTATTCCATGGTGAATAACATAATCAACTTGCTCCTTCGTGTACCCCCTCACATCCCTCACCTCTTCCTTTCTTTATCATATTTGCTGAAGCAAAACCACAACACAAATTAAATCCAACTTTCCTCTGACACCATGCCTTTCCCTGTGGAATAATGGAGAAAACAAAGAATCCATAGTAAGTGGCCCCACTACAAATCCACAAATAAGACCTTCAAATGGGTTCTTGATTCAATAGCCATATTTTATTTTCTTAGTCTACTGATTGATAAATCTGTGACTATTTCATATCTACTCTTCTCAATCTCCAAAATGGAGATCAGTTTAGCAGTCCTTACCATTCTCTCCTACACAAATGTTCCCACTGCAGTGAATTATTCCCATGAGGAAAAAAAAATTAAAACCTCTTTTGAACCCATTTCCATGACATCTTATGCCTATTTATCCCTCTCTTTCACAACAAATTTCTCCAAAGAACTGAATATTTTTATTCTCATAACTCCAATTTTTTAATATTTATTTATTTGAAAAGTAGAGTCACATAGAGAAAGAGATCTTCCATCCACTGGATCACTCCCCAAATGGCTGCAACAGCCAGGGCTAGAACAGACCGAAGCCAGGAGTCTAGAAATCTATCCGAGTCTCCTGCATGGGTGTCAGGAGCCCAAGCTCTCAAGACATGTTCAGCTGCTTTTCAGGGCACATTAGCAAGTAGCTGGATGGGAAGTAGAGCAGCTAAGACTCCAACTGGTACCCCTAGCCAGCATCACAGGTGGCAGCTTAACCTGCATCACAACATTGGCCCCCATGATTCTCATTTTCCAGTTAGACTCACTCAGACAAGGTGTTTGCCCACATGACCCTAGAGAAACTTCTACCATCTTAACTACCTGCTGAATATGTCCATTTGGTGTCTACTTGACATCTTAATCCTGAAAAGCTTGAAACTGAATTCCTGGTGTTCCCCCAGAAACATCAGCAATCCTCACTGTTTCAACTGATGACAGTGGTTGTTCGGAACAAAGTTTTGACATAGTCCTTGACTCCTTTATTTCTCTCATCTGCTATGTCCAAAACTGTCTGCAACAGTTGATTCTACCCTCAAAATATGTCCAGAATCTGCCCATTTCTCATTACCTCCACTGCTATCACCCAGTCCAAGCCACCCTCATTTTTCACCTGAATCACAAGGAAGACTCCTAATTTGTTTTCCTGCTTCCATATTTGACCCCTACAGTTTTCTCCAAGCAACCACCTTTGAAAATCTAACTCAGGTAATGTTACTCCTGTCCTCAGAACTCTCCTATGGTTCCCATCCCACTCAGAGGAAACTCCAAAACCTCACGTCATCTGATCTCCCTTCCTCTCCTTGGCCCTCAGTCACTCTGCTCCAGATAAGTAGCCTGGTTTCCTTATCACAGCTGAAGCAGATCTAGCACATTTCTTCCACAAGCGCTTTGTGTTGACTGTTCCCTCGACTGGAAATGCTTTCTCAAAATACCTTCAAAGCTATCTCACCTCCTCAGCTGATGCCTGCTTTGTCCAACCCTGTTGCAAATTACAATCTTCCTCCATTCACTCCATTTACTCCTATTGTCTGCTTTGTCCTACTACAATGTATGCATAATAAGGACAGGATTGTTTTTTCTGTTTCATTCACTGATATATCTTGAGTTCCTAAAATAGTACCTGGCACCTGATAGCTACTTAACAAATACTTGTTGAACAACCTCACATACATCTTGACATGAGTGCTTTTTGAAGAGGTAGGATAATGGGGCTGGCACTGTGGCATAGCGAGTTAAGCTGCTGCCTACAGTGTTGGAACTCCATAGGCCACTGGCTCATGTCCCAGCTGCTCCACTTCTGATCCTGCTAATGTGCCTGGGAAAGCAGTGGAGGATAGCCAAGTGCTTGGTTCTCACTGCTGATGTGAGAGACCAAAAAGAAGCTCCTGGCTTCAGTCTGGCCCAGTCCTAGCCATCACAGCCATTTGGGAAGTAAATCAACAGAAGTTATCTCTCTCTCTCTTTCAAGTAAATAAATAATCCTAAAAAAAAAAAAAAAAAAAAAAAGGCAAGGTGGTGTCCTATGGCCTGAAGAGACCATAAGCAATGACCCAAGATTATGTCCTCCCACTCTTTCTCTACTCTTCAAGACACTCCGTTTCCTAGCTTTCTAAAAAAGGGTGTTGCAGTGCCTGGCAGTGTGGTGTAGCAGGTAAAGCCACCGCCTGCAGTGCCAGCATTCCATATGGGTGCTGGAGTCCCAGCTGCTCCACTTCCCATCCAGTTTTCTGCTATGGCCTGGGAAAGCAGTAGAAGACGGGCCAAGTCCTTGGGCCCCTGCACCTGTGTGGGAGACCTGGAAGAAACTCCTGGCTCCTAGATTCGGATCAGCATAGCACTGGCCAGTGCGCCAATTGGGGAATGAACCAGTGGATGGAAGACCTCTCTCTCTCTCTCTCTCTCTCTCTCTCTGCCTCTTCTTCTCTTTCTATAAATCTGATTTTCAAATAAAATACATAAATCTTTAAAAAAAAAAAAAAAAGGGTGTTGCAGACACTGTTGGTACCAGCTCATATGCCACACTTACCCTTCAGTGCACACCTCTGGTTTCCTACCACAATCACTCATGACTTTCTCCTGAAGTTTGCCCTGATCAGCCAAAATCACACAGCAGTTGTAGGTAAACACCCTAGTTTTTCTCAGGTGGAGCAACGCTAAGGCATGTTCTGTACTATCTTCCGAGTTGCCTACAATGTTAACCTACTCATGAGAATACCCTGTGTTGGCTTCTGTCCTTTTCCTGTCTCCTTCCCTCTTCCCTATGGGTACACGCAGTGATGACCAACCAAACACAGACTACAATGAAATCACTGTCGGAGTGCCTGCCTTATGAGAAAACCCAAGCCAAGACAAGGCATTTTGATCCATGGTTGCCACAACCACATGGTACAGAACCGCTCCCCTGTTTCCCTGGTCAGGGGAGCTCGTGAAGTAACAGCAAACAGTAGAAACTCAGAAGCATCCCCAAAATCATCCAAAGGGATTTTATTGCCTTCTGTTTTTTGTATATCATCTTCTAAAATACAGAAAATAAAGCCTCCTCTGCCAAATGTAAAGCATTGGAAGCTACCAACTCGACGACCCCCAGGACCCTTTATTTTTAAGTTTTAAGACTTGGAGATTCTACCAACATGTTTGTGACTCTTCACACTCAAGGAAATTTTCCACATTCAGCTTTTTCTGTAAGGTTGTTACAAGGTTTCTCAGGGAGTTAACAAGAACTGCCAGAACTGGAAGTTTTCCCAGCATATTAGTTATGCATCCATCTGGGCATATTGCAGCATCCTCACACGTAGCTGGGCACCACAGCCTAGAGACGACCCTGTCCCTTTCAGAAAGTGCAGTGTCCCTCACACCCACGGGACCTGTTTCTCTTGGGCTACCCCCTGCCTAACCTTGAGAGACAATGATGACCTGGTCATGGAAGAATAGCTCCAGAGGAAAGTCCACTCCCCTGTTCTTTCCCAGTAGAATCAAGCCAAGTATTTGACATTTTGCTTGGAAGCTAAGCCACTGGTGACTTTCCAACAGGGAGCTGGCATTTCCAACAGAGTCTTATTTTGCAAGTGAGGGTTGTTTGTTTATAATAAACTAGATCATGTTTAACTTGGCTTCAGTAACAACGTGAACAAAAAAAAAAAATGCTATTAATTGCTTTGCCTACTCCTTAACACTCACAGCCTTTCTGCTGCTTCTCTCTGCTTGAATCCACCAGAACTAATCTCATTAAGCCTTGTATTATACCAGTCATCAACAGAAGCCCTAGATTCTAAGACCATTCCTCATTGGGTGCATTCTAACGCTCATAGGGCTGTCCATTCTCCTAGTCCTCCTTTTCCATTCTTCCCAGCTCCTGAAACCAATTCTTTGTGCTGACTGGAATTAGTCTTCAGCAAAATCACATCTTCCTTGGCCTCTTCTACTTCTTCCTCTACCTCTCGACAGGTTCCCTTTATCGTCTTATTCTAGCATCTTCTCCCAAGAGAACCCTACTTCCCTGAAGCCCTCACAATGGGGCCTGATTTTTCCTCCAAAGCCATCAAACCACTGAGCTTAGGGGTTGAGAAGGGTCCTCCTTGGTCTTTATCACCATATTCATTCTCACCTCATCTTTCCTGGCAATCTCCACCTTTGATTCTCAAGGCATCAGATTATATCACTCACTATCCATCATTCTTACTGTCGCCTGACAACCCCCCAACCAACCTCAACATATTTCCCACTCACGTTTAACTCTTGCCTCACTATTATAATTCTGCTTCCATTTTCAACTTTGGTAATTCCATCACACACATAAATGATCCTTCCAACACTGTGGCCAACATGGTTCTCAACTTTCTCTCCCCTATAGCCTGTTTTCTATCCTCAGCCACTGTCTTTCATGTTCCTAAGCTATTCCTTGTCATCACCAATTACTGAAACACTTAAAGTACAACTATACTATCAACATAGCTGACAGCATCATCCCTGCTTACTTAACCTTCTCACCTATCAATCTAGATGAATATATTTCTATCTCAAGGTAATCTCTCCAAAGTTTCATACAAAACTCCACCTCTTCACTTCTTCAAGGACATCTCCCAAATTTCTCACTCATCAACTCTCTCATCTCTACTAAATCTTTCCCAATAAACACCAATATGTCATTATTTTTTCCATCTAAAAAACAAAAGTTCTCTATTAGCTGACTTTCCCCACAAGTTATTGTCCAATTTCCAAGCAAACTTCTGGAAAAAAAAGCCCCTCAAAAGAGTGCTCTACAATGAACATCCCTGATTCCTCCCCTTCTACTCTCTCTTAAAACCACTCAAATCAGCATCAATCAGGCTAAATGCCTATCAGGTACAAAAACACTGGCTAAGACACCCAAGCCCCATATCAGAGAGGGGTCTGGGACCTGCCTTCAGCTCCTGACTCCAACCCCCTACTAATGCAGACCCTGGGAGACAGCTTGTCGCTCCCCGTCTTCGTGGAGGAACGACACAGGACCCTGCGCTGTTCTTTTGTCTGCTCGGCCCTCCCCGGGTTTGCTGCTGGTTCTTCCCGGGTTGGCTACTATCCCTTCCACCTCCGTGGAAGGGCAGTTCCCCCTGGCCGCATTCCCCACTTCCGCAGGGGAGCGGCACACCGCCGGCCAGCTTTCTCGGGGGCTGCACGGGTTCCCTTAGATGTTCCCCATAGATGTTCCTGGTGCATGCCGTCTCTCTCCTCCTTTATAGTCCTCCTCTGCCAATCCTAACTCGGCTGCCCACACGCCGAGTACGCTGCTCTCCTCCAATCAGTAGCAAGTCCTACAGTTTATTGGTTGAACTGGAGGCAGCTGTGCGGAAGCTGTTTACTTCTCTCCCAGCGCCATATTGTGGGAGAGCAGATGCATAGAATAAGTCTTAATTCCAGTAACTCAGTCTAGTCCGGTTTGCTCCCCACAGATCCCCCTTTCTTTTTATTTTTGGCGTTGATACGCGCCTGTCTTCGGTGTCCCGCGGCACACACTCTGCTCTACTTGCTAGAGTTGCCACAGGCTCTTACAAGTCCTATCAATCAGGCAAACCGAATCCGGGTCCTCTCTTCGCCATGTTGTGAGGAGGTTTTTAGGCGCTGATGCGTGCCTGTGTTCGGTGCCCTGCAGCGCATGCTCTGGTCGAGCCTGCAGGGGCTTACAAGCCCTATCAGGCAAACCGAATCCAAGCCTTCTCATTGCCTTTTTGTGGGGAGGCCTTACTGATGTTAATTCGTGCCTGTCTTCGGTGACCTGCGGCGCATAAGCTGCTAGCCGCCCAGGTGCTCATCGCCTCACTAATCGGGCAGACCGAATCCAAGCCTTCTAATTGTTGTATTGTAGGGAGGCCTTTCTATTTCTCTATTTCTCTATCTCCGGGCATTCCTATTTCTCCCATTTTACTTCTGTCTGCCAACATTCCCATTTCTCTCACTCCACTTCCAAACTTCTGTTTCTCCCCGCAGCTTCCCGCTGCCCGCCCCGAGGCTACTTCTCGGCGGCTTCCCAGCTGAGCCGCTTCAGCCTGCGCCTCTTTCATCTGCGCAGCTTCCCGGCTTTGCACGGCTTGGCTTCGCGCGCTCCACGGTCTCCACGCCCTTCGCGTCTGCACCACGGCCTCGCGCCAGCCCCGTTCCCTATCTATTCACGCCCCGTGCTCTCTCTGCACGCGGCGGCTTCCGCGAGTAACACAGCGTAGCTTACGTGTCCGCCACTAGCATTCAATCTAAGTTCCCCGGGCTAGCCTGGCGAATTCAACCCAGCATACGTCTCCGCCCCACGGTTTGGCTTCCCGTCCTTTGCTCCCCGGGCTAATCAGACAGATCCCAATCTGGCTTACGTTTCAGCTTCTGGTTTTAACTTTTCGCCCCCTATTCCCGGGCTAACTTGAGAATCCCAAAGTGGCTTTCGTATCCGCCTCGGCCTGCCCCCCACGGCTTCAATTTCCCTAACATTTTTCTCTACCCGGTATGTTTCCCCAAACTTTCCTCCAACGATATTCCTCCCTCATTTCTCCTGGCCTCTCCCCACAGTCCACATCCGAGTCTGTTTGTTCTAGCTTTTCACTTTCGCTTTCGACCTTAGAGATTTCTCCCAGCTTCCCCCCGTAGTCCGTAGTCCGTATCTGAGTCTATGCCTAGGCTTTCAATAGCTTCTTCCGGCACCCTTTTCGTCCGGCTTTTCCCTAGGCTGTTTGCTAGTCTCTCTCTCCGGTATTTCCCCATTTCTTCCCGTTTCTTCCCTCCTAAGTTTCATATCCGTCCTAAGTTTCCTATCCGAGTCAGGTTTCCTATCCGAGCTAGGTTTCCTATCCGAGCTAGGTTTCCTATCCGAGCTAGGTTTCCTATCCGAGTCACGGCACCATTATGTCGCTCCCCCTCTTCATGGAGGAGCAACACTGAACCCTGCCTAGGCTTCATATCCGAGTCACGGCACCATTATGTCGCTCCCCGTCTTCGTGGAGGAACGACACAGGACCCTGCGCTGTTCTTTTGTCTGCTCGGCCCTCCCCGGGTTTGCTGCTGGTTCTTCCCGGGTTGGCTACTATCCCTTCCACCTCCGTGGAAGGGCAGTTCCCCCTGGCCGCATTCCCCACTTCCGCAGGGGAGCGGCACACCACCGGCCAGCTTTCTCGGGGGCTGCACGGGTTCCCTTAGATGTTCCCCATAGATGTTCCTGGTGCATGCCGTCTCTCTCCTCCTTTATAGTCCTCCTCCGCCAATCCTAACTCGGCTGCCCACACGCTGAGTACGCTGCTCTCCTCCAATCAGTAGCAAGTCCTACAGTTTATTGGTTGAACTGGAGGCAGCTGTGCGGAAGCTGTTTACTTCTCTCCCAGCGCCATATTGTGGGAGAGCAGATGCATAGAATAAGTCTTAATTCCAGTAACTCAGTCTAGTCCGGTTTGCTCCCCACAACAGCTATTATGGTTCGAATGACTGGGTTTCTGCTACCCATGTGGTAAACCTGGATTGAGGTCTCAAATCCCAGCTTCAGCCTACTGCAGGCATTTGGGGAGTGAAACAGGGATGGGAGAGTATATCTAATTTCTGTCTCTCTTTTCTTTTTCTCTCTCCCCCCCACCCTCTTCGATAAACAAAAATTAAAAGAATTTACTAAGGAACACATTGTTACTATACCTTTTTACAGATGAGAAACTCCAAGCATCCATACTTAAGAGATTTCCTTAAGGGGCTGACTCTGTGGCATAGCAGATGAAAGCCATGGCCTGCAGCACTGGCATCCCCTATGGGGAGGTTCAAGTTCTAGCTGCTCCACTTCTGATCCAGCTCCCTGCTAATGCACCTCGGAAAGCAGCAGAAGATGGCCCAAGTCCAGGGGCCAATGCACTCATGTGTGAGACTCGGAAGAAGCTGCTTCAGCCTGGCCCAGCCCTGTCATTGTGGCCATTTGGAGAATGAACCAGCAGATGGAAAGATGGAAGATCTCTCTCGCTCTCTCTCTCTCTCTCCCTCCCTCCCTTGCTTTCAAATAAATAAATAAATAAATCTTTTTTTAAAAAAGAAATTTTTTTAAGTTCCACAGCAAGTACAGTTAAACTAAGACTGAAACTAAAACAACTTTATTTCACTCTCACATTCCTTTTCTTTCTCCCAAAACTAATTTTCTCCTCTTGATCTCTGAAAATTACTTGGTGACTATCACCTTGATTAAGGCATCTGGCAACTTTTCATAGTTGATGAGCCATATGCCATCTTGAAATAATAAAAACCTAGAAAGCTCTTTCACTGTAGGAGGTTCAAGAATTTCCAAGTGCAGGGCCAGCACTGTGGTGTGGCAAGTGAGGCCACTGCTTTCAGTGCCAGCATCCCATATGGGCGCCAGTTCAAGTCCCAGCTGCTCTACTTCCAATCCAGCTCTCTTCTACAGCCTGGGAAAGCAGTAGAAGATGGCCCAAGTCCTTGGGCCCCTGCATCCATGTGGGAGACTCAGAAGAAGCTCCTGGCTCCTGGCTTCAGATCAACCTACCTCCAGCCATAGTGGCCAATTGGGGAGTGAACCAGCAGACTGAAGACCTTTCTCTCTCTGTCTTTCCTTCTCTGTATGTGTAACTCTGACTTTCAAAAAAATAAATAATTTTAAAAAAAAATAATTTCCAAGTTCTAAAGAATATGCTGCACGAATAATAGCTTTTACTTGTAAATCAGTTCATACAACTTTAACTACACATTATCTAATTTACAGTCCATTTATTCCTTCAGTAGATCTGCCAATTGTTTCATCTATGACAAACATGTACTGCAAATAGGAGAGTAGGTATCATCATTCCATCTTCACAAATGACTTAATCCAGGTTTTCAAAAAATATCACACAACTGGCACAAGATCACATCATTTGATAGCAAAGCACGATCCAGAATTAGCACTCCTGATGTGTGGTCTGTGTCCTATTATCTTCCCTTTTTATGAAGTATACTTGCTTTTCCTCAAAATTATTCAAGGTAAGTGGCTTTGATGGAAAAATCTTCCTGCGTCTGGACTCTGTGCTTCTGCTACCTATGCCCTGCAGTACTTGGATTGGTAATAAAAGAAATTCAGAGAAGAAAAAAATGCTGAACGGCTCAGCTCCAGTTGGTTGACATCATACTTAGAGAAAAGAAAAAAATGTATGGACTCCAAAGAAAATGAAAGAGGAAGGGTCGGAGCTGTGGCATAGTAGGCTAAGCTTCTGCCTGCAGTGCTGGCATCCCATATGGGTGTCAGTTCGAATCCCACCTGTTCCTCTTCCAATCCAGCTCCCTGCTAATGGCCAGGGAAAGCAATGGAAGATGGCCCAAGTGCTAAGGCCCCTGCACCCATTTGGGAGATCTAGGAAGAAGCTCCTGGCTTCAGATCAGCCCAGCTTCGGCCATTGCAGCCATTTGGAGAGTGAACCAACAGATGGAAGACCTTTCTCTCTCTCTCTCTCTCTCTCTCTCTCTCTGTCTTGAACTCTACCTCTCAAATAAATGAATAAATCTTTTAAAAAATAAAAATGAAAGATTAAACAGTCTCACTTCCTACTTTCCCAACACAAAGATGGCAGAGATGATGTTAGCAGTGTCTTTCCAAACAGCATTCCTGTTTTCCTATCAGGGCACAATTTTTTTTTTTTACCTCACAACATTTGTAATATGCCAGGCACTACTCCAAATATTTTACAAACATTACCTCTAGAAATCACAAATTGCTCCAGCATCACTTCAAACACATCTTCCTCCTCAGGAAACTGCAGGCTACCAATTGCCTCTCAGATTGGAAACTCCTCATCAAGAGTTTCAAGCAGGAGAATGTATCAGGAAGTTCTTTGCAAAGTATGAAACTCAATATAATGAAAGGTTCAATTCCCTCACCGGGGAAGCTAATATTTCCCTCTACTTCAGCTGTTCCTCTCCAGGCAAGTAAACACTTTTGCTGTTTTTCACCAAATTTCCCTGCACTCCCTTCAGTGCTTCCGTGGATGCTGCTCCTTCCTCAGACTCCCTGGACTTAGCAAATCTCAAAGATCCTTCTCATGAGACAATCACAGAACCTTTGAGAAACAGAGATCTTAGAGCTCATCTAGTCCAACACTCATAGAAGGAAGGAAGCCGCGACCTAGCAATAACCTTCCCACTAATTAAAGGAAACACTGGAACTGAACACACATTTCTACTCTTAGAAAAGGGAGCACCCTGATAAACAATCAGCACATCTACCTACAAATGTATCTAAGGAGCATGATTTTCAATTTGATCGAAACGGATTCACCATCAATAAGAATCCTTTTTGTTTAAAACACTTTGTAATTTCTACTTTGTTTTCAAGAATTTCTGCACTGTGCTGTGTAGTGATATTGATTTACGTGCTGTATTTCATATTGATCCAAAAGGACACTGCCAAGGTCTGCTTTAATCTATAATTAAAGAAGAACGTCCCCAAGGCCATTCCCTGGGACGTTAATTCCCAGCACCTTACAGGCTGCTCTTTGACAAGCAAATAGCCTACAACAGTTTAAGGATGCGCTTTTACCCTTTCACCATTTCTGCTAAAGGAGAAGATGATGTCGAAAATAAATGTCTGGTCATTGGAAATAACCTCTTGCATTTTTATGCCCTCAGGTTTTGCTTAAGAATGTTGCCGGTTGACAGCGAAAAGGCAAGTTCACTGTACATCTTTCTCTTTATTTTCTCTTTTGTTAGGTAAGTGCTTCCTGGATTTTTTTTCCAACAGCCAATTTAAATTCAGCAACCATGTTCCTTCCTGACACAAAAGGCAGCAGTGATTACGCATTAAGGAAAGGTTGAGCAGAAACACACAATCTGACACTCATCCAAGGCCTATGAAATTCCATCAGAGGAGCAACAACAGCTCCACTCCCTTGGCCCATGAGACTGCTTCCAGCTACACAAGATCCACAGAGGATCGGAGCTCCAGGGGCTACCATAAGGCTGCCCAAATGCCTTAACTTTGCTCTCTTGGAAGGAACCCCTTCTCAAATCCTCACTCTCTCCTCACCTTCTCCCTCACACTCTCTACCTCCACTGCTGTCTCTTGCCCACTGTCACCCTTTTATTTCCCTTCTCTTTCTCGTCAACTCCTTCTTAGGCTCATGACACCATAGATTTAGAACTCACGTACTCTCTGATCTTTGAAAACTGTTTGTTCCAAATGACTGTCCAGTCTCAATGGTAAGAATTCCCTTCTCCTTAAAATCCAACCTGTTTGAATTCTGTAATTAATACACAGTTATTCTTAAGTGTTGAAACTTAACTGAAAAGTGATCCCTGTTAAATATAAGAGTAGGAATAAGAGAGGGAAGAGATGTACAATTTGGGACATGCTCAAGTTGACTTGACCCAAACGGTAGTTAGAAACATACCAGGGGATTCCAATTCAATCCCATCAAGGTGGCGTGTACCAATGCCATCTCTCTAGTCCAAGTGATCAATTTCAATTCACAATTGATCATAATGATAGGACTAAGAGTCAAAGGGATAACATAAACAATACTAGTGTCTGAATAATACTAACCAATAGAATAAAAAAAAAGGAGAGAACGATCCAACATGGGAAGCGGGATGCACAGCAGACTCATAGAATGGCGGATGTCCTAAACAGCACTCTGGCCTCAGAATCAGCCCTTAAGGCATTTGGATCTGGCTGAAAAGCCCATGAGAGTAGTTCAGGCATGGAAAGCCAGGACACTCTGTCAAAAAAAAAAAATGACCTAAATGAAGGATCTCCACGTGTGAGATCCCAGTGGAAAGAATGGGTCATCAAAGAAGGAGGTACCTTTCTCTGAAGGGAGGAGAGAACTTCCACTTTGACTATGACCTTGTCTAAATATGATCAGAGTTGGTGAACTCAAAAGGCTTCCATAGCTTTGGCATCTCATGACAAGAGCCTAGGGTGATTACTGATGCCATAAACAAGAGTGTCAACTTGTTAAGTCAACAACAGGAGTCACTGTGCACTTACTCCTCATGTAGGATCTCTGTCCTTAATGTGCTGTACATTGTGAATTAATGCTATAACTAGTACTCAAACAGTATTTTTCACTTTGTGTTTCTATGTAGGTGTAAACTGTTGAAATCTTCACTCAATATATACTAAACTGATCTTCTGTATATAAAGATAATTGAAAATGAATCTTAATGTGAATGGAAGGGGAGAGGGAGCAGAAAAGGGGAGGGTTGCGGGTGGGAGGGAAGTTATGGGGGGGAAGCCATTGTAATCCATATGCTGTACTTTGGAAATTTATGTTCATTAAATAAAAGTTTTAAAAAAATCCAACCTGTGTCTTCCTGAACATTTCACCTGAAGGCCCAGTCCTCAGCCCAGTCCATAGGTAACCAGTGCAAATCTGTCTTCCTGTGACATACAAGACAATACTCACCTTTCCAAAGTGCACATCTCAGTCGCAGGGTGTCGAATTCCTTCCCTTCTCATTTATACTTAACACCGTCCACCTGACTGCAACACGCACAAAATCACAGGGTGCCAATTTTGTAGTCTAAGTATAAGAAAGCATACCATTTTAACCTTTATCACTTTTGCTCCTCTGAATTCCCACTATTAGTGTTTCAGCCTTAACGTCTTTGTTTTAAAGTGATTCCCAAACCGCAAGACTTATCATGTTGGCTACACACATTCCCACAGCAAGACTGCAAACTCCTTGAAGACACTGGCCATGATTTGTCTACTCTCATGTCACACGGAGCAAAGCCTGCCCCACTCAGGGAGCCTCTCAAGATACTTCATGCAAAGCACTGTCTGCTCAGGTTCTCTCCTTCTGGCTCCAGGTATATGATGTATTCAAAGAAGGAATGGGCTGTTTGCTCTGTGGTCTGGGTGGGATAATCTACTTCTTCCTTCTTCCCAATTCTAGTCAATGGAGTTTTATTGAGACCACACCTCATGGAGTGGCTGAATTATTCGGAGAAGATTTTTTTTTTTTGAAAATTCACATTCTCTGGTCTCACCACTAACCTCTTAAATTAATCTCTCCAGAGATGGGATCTGGGATATTGTGGTTAAGGTAAACACACACACACACACACACACACACACGTGACTCCCATGCAACCTCTCTACTACCCAGTATTTGGGAACTTCCAAATCATTCTTTTTCCAGGGATACACTTTATGTTTGTAAATCAGTTCTTTATTAAAAATGACACCTCCTCCCCACATCAGTAGTGATAATTTGGGGCAGAAAGTTGATACTTTGGGAGATGAAGGAAGCAAGAGGCATCAGGAGGAACAGAGAACCTGAAGAAGGTCTTGGCATGAAATCTCCTAGCAAGGGCTAGGAGTTAACCTGAAGATGGAAGCTAAACCAGCGGAGAGACAAGAGTGAGACCACACCATGGAGAGCAGCTACCATGAGCAGCCTGTGGGAAAGCACACCGAGTGAGGCTGTGCTCAATCCCTCCTTTCGTCACTGGCCTCTCGGCTAGGGCTGGATTCACTTTATCTATAAAATGTAAAGAAGAGATGTGGGATTAAATGAGGATGTCTCAAAAGCACAAAGGTGATACCTGATGAATGTGGTTTCTCTTCTGCTCAGGTGGAAGATGATGAGGCTCCTTTCTTAAGACTTCATGGAGATTTCCAGACAGCTGAATAGGGAACTTCCTACTGCTTTAGGCGAGGGGGAAATAGTACAGAAGAGTGCAGGAAGTGCATTCCCAGGAGAGGGTTGGAGAGAAACCTGCACCAGAAATTCTACAGAAGGAAGAGGGATACCATGGACTGGGTGCACAGCAACAAGCACAGACACAACACACGACCCCACGACTGAGAGCCGGAGCAAGTGCAAGCTTTGGAGAACGAGGTGAGAGCAGGCAGCAGCAGCCAGTGCCGCTGGAGATGTTGCCAGTGGGAGAGCCTGGTGGAGCACATTGTCTTCAAGTCCAGCCTAGAGCCCTGAGAGGGGACAGGGTACTACCTAAGCCAGCAAAAAAAAAGGGGGAGGGGGTACATTTATTTCTTCCCATCCCACTGCAAGGGCTCCCGGCAACTGGAGGGAAGATGGCACCATTTTGAAACAGTGGGAGCTTCAGTGGCTCTTACACATGTGTGTGATCCAAATATTTTACTTGAGGAAAAAATCCGTATCTCCCACCGATGTGGAGTCTGGCTGGGAGGGTTGACAGGGTACAGGGAACCTACGTAGGACTGTAAGGTACCCCCAGCCTAACAACATATCACAGGCTCCAGGGCTCAAAACTCAAGGTGGAGCACCCCATAGGCAGCTGGCTCTGGGAATATCTCTGCTCTCTTTGTGGACAGGACAGGCTAACAAGGTGGAACAGATTCTCTGCATTCTGTGATTATGCAAGTGTTGTGTGCTTAGACAATGGGGAAACTGTGAATGCAGGATAGGGCGCAGATGTAGCTAGGTCTCTGTGCTGCACCGGAGGCTCAGAACTCCCTGATTGCCTGGGGGGGAGTCACTGCAGTGGGATCCATGCTCATGCTGAGGACTGCACAGATCCATTGTATAGTTCACGTGGTAGCACTGAGTACTGCACCTGCTGTGGGTTAACCCTGGGCACTGAGCACTATGGGACAGAGGAGGTGAGGGTATGATTACAGTAACAGAAGTGATCATACCCTCCCCACTGCTGGTGTAGAAGACATCTACCACAGCCGGCGCCGCAGCTCACTAGGCTAATCCTCCGCCTAGCGGCGCCGGCACACCGGGTTCTAGTCCCGGTCGGGGCGCCGGATTCTGTCCCGGTTGCCCCTCTTCCAGGCCAGCCCTCTGCTGTGGCCAGGGAGTGCAGTGGAGGATGGCCCAGGTGCTTGGGCCCTGCACCCCATGGGAGACCAGGAAAAGCACCTGGCTCCTGGCTCCTGCCATCGGATCAGCGCGGTGCGCCGGCCGCAGCGCGCCGGCCGCGGCGGCCATTGGAGGGTGAACCAACGGCAAAGGAAGACCTTTCTCTCTGTCTCTCTCTCTCACTGTCCACTCTGCCTGTCAAAAAAAAAAAAAAAAAAAAAAAAAGAAGACATCTACCACACCCAACTTGGGTGTCATCCTAGATACACGCCCCACCCTGGAGTACTGACCAGAGCTCCCTGGCCATACCCAAAACATGCTTCTGGGTATTCACTTGAAGAGCAGACACTACACTAAGCCACAGAAGCAGAGTTCAAAGCAAAAAGCCATCAGAGGAGAAAACCAGTATTTCCACAAATGCCCACAAATAAACACAAAAATTCAAGAAATAAGAATAAAGAAGACAACATCACTCCCTGAAATGAACACAACAACACTTCAATATTAGTTATGTGAAGACAAAGAGGTAGATGAAATGCCTAAAAAGGAATTCAAAACATTGATAATAGGATTTCAATTTCAATTTTAATCAGAAGAAAGAGAAGTAAATTCATGAGTTAAAGAAGTCCATACATGACATGGAAGAAAAATTTCACCATGCAACTGAGATTCTGAAGAGAAATCAAGCTAAAATATTAGAAATGTAGAATTTAATATGTGAAATAAAAAATACAGTGGAAATCATGGACAGCAGACTCAGTGATGCAGAAGAAAGAACATCCAAGCTAGAAGACAAATCTTTGAAAATATATCAATCAGAACAAAAAAAAAAAAAAAGAAGAAGAAGAAATGAGAAAAATTTAAAAAGTGCTGGAGATTTATGGGATACTATCAATGACCCAACATACTGGTCATAGGAGTTCCTGAAGGTGTATAAAGATAGAATGGATTAGAAAGCCTATTCAGAGGCCAGAGCTGTGGCGCAGTACATAAATCTTCCACCTGCGGCCACAGCATCCCATATGAGTGCTGGTTCTAGTCCTGGCTGCCCCTCTTCCAATCCAGCTCTCTTCTATGGCCTGGGAAAGCAGTAGAGGATGGCCCAAGTCCTTGGGCCTCTGCCCCCACGTGGGAGACCAGGAAGAAGCTCCTGGCTCTTGGCTTCGGATCGGCGCAGCTCCGGCCGTAACGGCCATTTGGGGAGTGAACCAACGGAAGGAAGACTTTTCTCTCTGTCTCTCCCTCTCACTGTCTGTAACTCTACCTCTCAAATAAATAAATAAATCTTTAAAAAAAAAGAAAGAAAGCCTATTCAGTAAAATAATTACACAGAACTTTCCTAATTATGAGAAAGAAAGCAATGCCTAAGTACAGGAAGCACATGGAACTTCTAATAGACATCACCAGAAAAGATCTTCACCATGATACATTGTAGTCAAACTTTCAGCAATAAAACATAAAGAAAAGTGTCTAAATGTGCAAGAGAGAAACATTAGATTACTTTCAGACAATCTCCAATCAGACTCAGCGGATTTCTCATCAGAAAATCTACAGGCTAGGAGAGAATAGAGAGACACAGTCCAAGTCTTTTTTTTTTTAAATACTGATTTTAAATGTTCTTTTGTTGCTGTTAAAATTTTTATTTATTTATTTGGAAGGTAGAGTTACAGACAGTGAGAGGGAAAGACAGAGAGAGAGGTCCTCCATCCACTGTTTCACTCCCCAAATGGCCACAATGGCCAGAGCTGCACCAACCCAAAGCCAGGACCCAGGATCTTCCTTCAGGTTTCCCCAGGGAGCACAGGGGACCAAGGACTTGGGCCATCCTCCACTGCTTTCCCAGGCCATAGCAGAGAGCTGTATCGGAAGAGGAGTAGCCAGGACTAGAACCAGTGCCCATATAGGATGCCGGCTCCACAGGCAGAGGATTAACCCACTGCGCCACAGCGCCACCCCCTCAAATCTTTAAATAACAAAACTATCAACCCAGAATACTGTATCCTGCAAGGCTCTCATTTAGGACTGAAGGTGAAATAAACACCCTCCATAACAAACAGAAATGGAAAGAATTTGTCACCATTTGTCCAGCCTTATGAATGATGCTTAAGGATGTGCTACATACAGAAGCACAGAAAGACAGTCATCATTAGGAAAGAAAATTAAGAAATGACTATAATATTGTATAAGCACCCAATCCCAGGGCACTCGGTGACTTAAAATAAATGTTAATGGATCTACATGGAGACACAGGCTCTAATACAATAGTATTGGGGTATTTCAACACCCCACTTTCAGCAATGGACAGATCAACCAAACAGAAAATCAACAAAGAAACAATAGAGCTAATTGAAACTATAGATCACATAGACCTAACATATCCATAGAACCTTTCATCCCACAGTTGCAGAATACACATTCTTTTCATCAGTGCATGAAACTTTTTCTAGGATAGACCATAGGTCATACAGCAAGTCTGAGAAAAATCCAAAACAATGAAATCACTTCATGTAGCTTTTCTGACCACAATGGAATGAACATGGAAATTAACAACTCAAAAATATCTAGAACATGTGCAAGCATATGAAGACTAACAACATGCTCCGAATGAACAATGTATCATAGAGAAGTCAAAAGGGAAATAAAAAAATTTCTGGAAACAAATGAAGATGACTAAAATGTGTCAAAACTTATGGGATACAGCAAAAGCATTATTAAAAGGGAAGTTTATAGCAATCAGCACCTTTATCAAGAAATTGGAAAAGAACCAAATAAATGACCTATCAACATATTTAAAGACACAGAAAAACAACAAATCAAACCCAAAATTATTAAGAGAAATAATTAAAACTACAGAATAAATAAACACAATTGAAACCAAAAAAGATACCAAAGGTCAGTGAAATGAAAAGTTGTTTGAAAAAATAAATAATACTGACATACCATTGGTCCAGGTAACATAAAAAAGAGGGAGAAGACCAAAATTAATGAAATCACAGATGAAAAAGGAGATTCAATAATAGATACTGCAGAAATAAAAAGAATCATTAGGAACTACCACAAAGAGCTATATGCCAACAAATTAGAAATTCAAGAAGAAATGGATAGATTCCTGAAACATGAAAAATTAAGTCATGAAGACATAGAAAACCTAAACAGACCAAAAACCAAGATGGAGATTAAATCAGTAATAAAGAACCTGCCAGCAAAGAAAAGCCAGGACCAGATGGCTGAATTCTACCAGAGATTTAAAGAACTAGTTCCAATTATTTGCAAGCTATTCAAAACAATTGAAAGGAAGGGAATCCTCTCAAATTCCTTCTATATAGCCAGCACCACCTTAATGCCTAAACCAGAAAAAGATACAACAGAGAAAAAGAACTATAGACCAATATTCCTGATGAACATAGATGAAAAAAATTCTCAACAAAATACTAGCTAGTCAAATCCAACAACACATCAGGAAGATCATTCACTTGGACCAAGTGGGATTTACTCCTGGTATGCAGGGATGCTTCAAAATACACAAATCAGTAAGTGTGAGACATAACAGTAACAAATTGAAAAATAAAAACCACATGACAAGCCAGTGCTGTGGTGTAGTGGGTAAAGCTGTGGCCATATGGGTGCCAGCATGCCATATGGGCACTGGTTCGAATCTCAGCTGCTCCACTCTGACCCAGCAATCTGCTATGGCCTGGGAAGGCAGAAGAAAACAGCCCGGGTCCTTGGGCCCCTGAACCCGTGTAGGAGACCTGGAGGACGTTCCTGGCTCCTGGCTTCGGATCAGCATAGCTGTAGTCATTGCAGACAATTGGGGAGTGAAACAGTGCATGGAAGACCTCTCTCCCTCTCCCTCTCTCCCTCCCCCACCTCTCTGCCTCTCCTTCTCTCTGTGTGTAACTCTGACTTTCAAATAAATAAATAAATCTTTCAAAAAAACTATATGACTATCTCAATACATACAGAGAAAGGATTTGGTAAAAAACAACATTGTTTCATGGAAAAAAACTTAAGCAAGTTGAATATAGAATGAACATTCATTCCTCAGTACAATCAAGACAATTTGTGACAATCCACAGCCAGCATCTTATTGAATGGGAAAAAGTTGGAAGCATTTCCACTAAGATGTAGCTCCACACCAGGATGCCTATTTTCACCATTGCTATTTAATATAGTCCTGGAAGTTTTAGCTAAAGCCATTAGGTAAGAAAAGAAACCAAAAGGATACAAATTGGGAAGTGGAGGTCAAAGTGTCACTATTTGCAGATATCATGATTCTATATATAGGGGACCAAAAAGACTCCACTAAGATACTACTGAAAGTCATAAGAGAGTTTGATAAAATGACAGGATATATAATTAACACACAAAAATTAATAGCCTTAGAATACTGAGACAATGCCTAGCTGAGAAATCAGTCCCATTCACAAAAAATGTTCCATGCTCATGGATTGGAAGAATTAACATCATCAAAATGCCCATACTCATGGAAAGCCAAGACACTGTGGCAAAAAATGGCCTACCTTAAAGATCTCTGTGAGTGAGATCACAGTGGAAAGAAGAGACCAACAAAGAAGGAGGTACCTTTCTCTGAAGGGAGAAGAGAACTTCCACTTTGATTATGGCCCTTTCTAAATAATGTCAGAGTTGGCAAACTCAAAAGGCTTCCATAGCCTTGGCAGCTCATGACAAGAGCCTTGGGTGATCACTGATGTCATTAATAAGAGTGTCAATTGTTAAATCAACAACAGGAGTCACTGTACACTTATTCCCCATTAAAGACCTCTGTCCTTAATGAGTTGTACTATGAGTATTAACAGTAAAACTTGTCTTCAAACAGTACTTTATATTTTGTGTGTCTGTGTGGGTACAAACTGTTGGAATCTTTACTTAGTTATAGAGCTGGTCTTCTGTATATAAAGTTAACTAAAAATGAACCTTAATGAAGAATGGGATGGGAGAGGGAGTAGGAGGTAGGATGGTAGTGGGGGTGGAGGGTGAGTATGGGGGGAAGAACCGCTACATTCCAAGAGTTGTACATATATAATTTATATTTATTAAATAAAAGCTTTCTAAAAACAAGTCCATACTACCAAAAGCAATTTACAAATTCAGTGCAATTCCAATCAAAATACCAAGGACATTCTTCTCTGATTTAGAAAAAAAAAGATGCTGAAATTCATATGGAAACACAGGATACCCAGAATAGATAAAGCAATCTTATACAACAAAAACAAAGCCAGAGGCATTTCAAGATTTCAAGACATACTATAGGGCAGTTATAATAAAATAAATGGTTCTGGGAAAATTGGATTTCCACATGCAGAAGTATGAAACAAGATCCCTCTACCATACACCTTATACAAAAATAAACAAAAAATGAATCAACAATCTAAATATGATCTGATACCATCAACTTACTAGAGGAAATATAAGTATAAACTAGCACAGCCACTGTGGAAGATGGTAAGAAGATAACTCAGAAAGCTGAAAATACATCTACCATACGACCCATCAATCCCAGTTCTGGGAATTTATCCAAGGGAAATGAAACCAGCATAGGAAAGAGTTATCTGTACTGCCATGTTTACTGCAGCTCAATTCACAATAGCTAAGATATGGAATCAACTCAGATGTCCATCAAGTGATGACTGGATTAAGAAATTGTAGTATATATACACTATGGAATGCCACACAGCAGTAAAAGAAAAATGAAATCCTGTCATTTACAACAAAAAGGATGCAACTGGAAACCATTATGCTTAGTAAAATAAGCTAGTCCCCAAAACACATATGTTTTCCCAGATCTGTGGTAACTAATAGAGTACCAAAAATGTAATGTGTAAGATTGAAATTGAGGAGCCAGCACTGTGGCATAGCGGGTAAAGCCACCGCCTGCAGTGCCAGCATCCCATACGGGGGCCAGTTCTAGTCCTGGCTGCTCCACTTCCAATCCAGCCCTCTGCTGTGGCCTGGGAAAGCAATAGAAGATGGCCCAAGTCCTTAGGCCCCTGCACTTGCATGGGAGACCTGGAAGAAGCTCCTAGCTCCTGGCTTCAGATCAGCTCAGCTCCAGCCATTGCTGCCATCTGGGGAGTGAACCAGTGGATGGAAGCTCGCTCGCTCTCTCGCTCTCTCTCTCTCTCTCTCTCTGCCTCTCCTTCTCTCTGTGTAACTCTTTCAAATAAATAAAAAAATATTTTCAAAAAATTGAAGTTGAGATTTTGAGATTTGATGATCTTTTACAGCCCTTGTCTCTACTGTTTAGGAATACCATTTTGTTTCTCCTATTTGTTGAACACTTTACTTAGTATAGTGTTAATCTTATGAATATAAAGTAAATTGAAAGTTGATCATTGTAAAAATTAAGAGAAGGAATAAAAAAAGGAGGAGGAGGAAGGGTTGGAGCATGGGCAGAGGGAGGTTAGGGTGGGAAGTTTTGCTACATTCCTAATATATATGAAATACATAAACTGTGTTTACCTTAAACAAAAATTTTTAAAAAGACTCCATGAAGGATAATCTCGTGTTTCAGCATATAGTGCATTGGGAGTATTTTTTAAATAGCCACCATTAGAGGATATCAAAACAGATCACAGTAAAACAAACTGTAAGACCCAACATATATGTTGCTTCACTTTTCTAAATATAATATTTATAAAATGAGACTTCACAATCACTCTGAATCTTGACACTGGGTCAGATTCTTTGCTTATTCCCTTTCATCAACTGTCAGCATTCAGACCACAGGCTTATCCCGTGTCTGTGCGAATTCAAAGATCAGTACTCCCAAGATAAACAACCAAAAGGGAGTCTCTGGCCCTCTTACTCCTACCTTTTGACTAAAAGCTTAGTAAAAATGATGGCTCACAGCATTAAATACTACAAACATGGTTACTGAGCAAGCACTTTACACATAGTAGCTTATTCAATCCCTTAACCATCCTCAATGCTACCATTTTCCCAATTTTATAACCAAGAAAGCTGAAACTCAGAAGCATTGTGTAACAAATCCAAAGCAACATAGCTAGGCAAAAGCAGCACCAGGACTAAAGCCAGCTTAAAACAAAATGTTTTGTTGCCTCTGCACTGCTCTTCATTCTGTCAATTAAACTCGACTAAATGCCTCCTATATGCTGAGTACTGTTCAAGCAAATTAAAGAATAAGAACAGTGGCTGCCATCATGGAATAGTGGGTAAAGCCTCTGCCTGTGATGCTGGCATCCCATCTGGGCACCAATCCATGTCCCAGCTGCTCCACTTCCAATTCGGCTCCCTGCTAATGGCCTAAGGAAAGCAGTGCAAGATGGCACAGGTGTTTGGGCCCCTGCCATCCATGTAAGAGAACCAGATGAAGCTCCTAGCTCCTGGCTCCTGTCTTTGGCCTGGCCCAGCTCTAGCCATTACATCCATCTGGAAAATAAATCAGTGATGGAAGATATCTCCCCCCCACCTTTCTCTGTAACTCAGAATTTCAAAATAAATAAATAAAACTTATAGAGCATTGAATCTGTAAATTGCTTTCAGGAGAATGGACATTTTGATAATATTGATTCTTCCAATCGATAAACATGGCAGATTTTTTCATTTTTTTTTTGTATGTACTTCTATCTTTTTCTTTAATGTTTTGTAATTCTCATCATAGAGATTCTTTACATCCTTGGTTAAATTTATTCCATGGTACTTGATTGTTTTTGCAGCTATTGTGAATGGGATTGATCTTAGAAGTTCTTTTTCAGCCATGGCATTGTCTGTGTATACAAAGGCTGTTGATTCTTGTGCATTGATTTTATATCCTACTACTTGACTAAACTCTTCTATGAGTTCCAATAGTCTCTTAGTGGAGTGCTTTGGATTCCCTAAATAATCATATCATCTGCAAAGAGGGATAGTTTGACTTCTTCCTTCCCAATTTGTATCCCTTTGATTTCTTTTTCTTGCCTAATGGCTCCGGCTAAAATTTCCAATACTATACTGAATAGCAATGGTGAGAGTGGGCATCCCTGTCTGGTGCTGGATTTCAGTGGGAATGCTTCCAACTTTTCCCCATTCAATAGGATGCTGACTGTGGGTTTGTCATAAATTGCCTTGGTTGTGTTGTTACTCCACTTTTGATTTGGCTTTCTGCTTAGATGCCTGAAAAGGAACAGATGGAGGCTCAAGTGCTCATGTCCCTGCCACCCACGTGGGAGACACGGATGGAATGCCTGGCTTTGTCCTAGGGCAGCCTCAGCTGTTATGGCCATTTGGGGAGTGAACCAGCAGATGGAAGATCTCTCTCTCTGTCTCCCCCCACCATGACTTTCAAATAAATAATTTCACTAAGGAAAAACAAAATATCCTTGTAGAGGCACTAGTAAAATTCTGTTGACATTCAAAAAGGAGGAGGAATGGGGATTTGGCACGGTAATTAAGAGGCCACTTGGAATGTCCACATCCCAAATCAGAGAGCCTGGGTTCAAGGCCAAGCTATACTTCCGATTCCAGCTACCTGGAATGGGAATCCTGGGAGGCAGCATGTGATGGCTCCAGTAGCTGTGTCCCTGCCACCTACATGACAGACGAGGACTGAGTTCCTGGTTCCCAGGTGTTTGGGGAGTGAACCAGAGCATATGACATTTTCCCTCTCCCTTCCCTTCTTACTTTCCTACCTGCCTTCTCTCCCTCCAACCCAATAAAATACAAAGAAATTTAAAAGAAAAGGAAAGGATTGCTTCTAAATGGGCAATTTTAAAAGTTCTCATAGGGGCGCCAGCGCCGCAGCTCACTAGGCTAATCCTCCGCCTTGTGGCGCCGGCACACCGGGTACTAGTCCCGGTCGGGGCGCCGGATTCTGTCCCGGTTGTCCCTCTTCCAGGCCAGCTCTCTGCTGTGGCCAGGGAGTGCAGTGGAGGATGGCCCAGGTGCTTGGGCCCTGCACCCCATGGGAGACCAGGATAAGTACTTGGCTCCTGCCATGGATCAGCACAGTGCGCCGGCCGCAGCGCACCAGCCGTGGTGGCCATTGGAGGGTGAACCAACGGCAAAGGAAGACCTTTCTCTCTGTCTCTCTCTCTCACTGTCCACTCTGCCTGTAAAAAAAAAAAAAAAAAAAAAAAAAGTTCTCATAAGGGAAGTAATCTTGACCTCAACCTTGAAAGATGAGTTAGGGAATTCGTTCTAGACAGAAGCTTTGGCAACAATGCTTAAGAGAAAAATCAGAAAGGGCAGTCTGATTACAGCACCACGTGTGCAGGTATGGGAAACAGGTGGAAGAGAGGTTATCTCCTTGCTTTGTTTTGCTTGCTGGGATAAATCAAAACACACCTCCCCAGTCAGCCAAGGCTGAACAAATTTCTCTAGCTTGGTGAGTGGCAATATAGCAAATACTTGATGAGCACAAACTCAGGAGCCAAGCACACTGGATTCCAATCTGGCCTCCACCACTTATTGTTATTCTATAAAGTGGGCACTATAAGGTATTTCATAATGTTCTTTCAAGGATTTAAGGAGATAATACCCCTGAAAAAGAATTTTATTTTTTTAAATAGGGCCAGCATTGTGGCACAGCAGATTAAGCCACCACCTGTGATGTTGGGATCCACGTGAATGCTGTTTCAAGCCCCACTTTTTTTTTTTTTTTTTTGACAGGTTAGAGTTATAGACAGTGAGAGAGAGACAGAGAGAAAGGTCTTCCTTCCATTGGTTCACTCCCCTAATGGCCACTACGGCCTGCCGGCACTGCACCAATCTGAATGCTTCCTCCCCGTCTTTCATGCAGGTGCAGGGACCCAAGCACTTAGGCCATCCTCCGTTGTCCTCCCGGGACACAGCAGAGAGCTGGACTGGAAGAGGAACAACCGGGACTAGTACCCGGTGCCCCAACCGGGACTAGAACCCGGGGTGCCAGCGCCACAAGCGGGGGATTAGCCAAGTGAGCCACAGCTCCAGCCCAAACCCCACTCTGATCCAGCTCCTTGCTAACGTGCCTGGGAAGGCAGAAGGTGGCCAAATACTTGGGTCCCTACCTTGCATATGGGAGACCTGGAAGAAGCTCCTGGCTTCTGTTTTCAGCCTGGTGCAGTCTTAGCCATTGTTGTCATTTGGGGAGTGAACGAGCAGATGGAAAATCTCTTTCTCAGTCTCTTTCTCCCTCACTATGACTGCCTTTCGTGTGAATAAATAAAATATTTTTAGAGTGAGGCACTGAGTGGCTCTTTGGATTTGTTTGGCAGTTCTGTGGAGTCTAACAGAGGACATGGCAGTGCAGCGGAAATGGACACCAATGATGGCATCAAGAGCAACTGGAATGAGGTTGTTGCTAACTTTGATTATAAGAATTTAAAGCAGGTCGGCGCCGCAGCTCAATAGGCTAATCCTCCACCTAGCGGCACCGGCACACCGGGTTCTAGTCCCGGTCGGGGCGCCGGATTCTGTCCCGGTTGCCCCTCTTCCAGGCCAGCTCTCTGCTGTGGCCTGGGAAGGCAGTGGAGGATGGCCCAAGTGCTTGGGCCCTGCACCCCATGGGAGACCAGGAAAAGCACCTGGATCCTGGCTCCTGCCATCGGATCAGCGCGGTGCGCCGGCTGCAGCGGCGGCCATTGGGGGGTGAACCAACGGCAAAGGAAGACCTTTCTCTCCGTCTCTCTCTCACTATCCACTCTGCCTGTCCAAAAAAAAAAAAAAAGAAGAAGAAGAAGAATTTAAAGCAGTCTCTTCTTCAGAATTTCTATGCTTGTGGTTTTGAGATACCTTCAGCTAATCAGCAAAAGGCTATCATTCCTGGCATGGAAGATCCAAAAGATAATTCTGGCACTTGGAGACTATGTGAGAACAACCTGTGATGCCTGAATTGGTGCAACAGCAGACATGAAATGCAAAAATTGCAGGCTGAAACACCACATATTGTTGTTTGTACCCCAGAAAGAGTATTTGATATGGTAAACAGAAGATAATCTTTCTCCAAAATGGATCAAAATGTTTTGGATTAAGCAGAAGAAATGTTGGCCCAAGGGTTTAAGGATCAAACCGGTGAGATTTTTTGAAAATTAAATACCAGGCCAGCACCATGGCTCACTTGGTTAATCCACCGCCTGCGGCACCGGCATCCCATATGGGCACCGATTCTGTGCCGGTTGCTCCTCTTCTAGTCCAGCTCTCTGCTGTGGCCCAGGAGTGCAGTGGAGGATGGCCCAGGTCCTTGGGCCCTGCACCCGCATGGGAGACTAGGAGGAGGCACCTGGCTCCTGGCTTCAGATCAGCGCAGTGCCGACCGTAGCAGCCATTTAGGGGGTGAACCAGCAGAGGGAAGACCCTTTCTCTCTGTCTCTCTCTCTCGATGTCTGTAACTCTACCTGCCAAATAAATTTTTAAAAATTAAATTAAATTAAATACCAGTTTTCAGGTCTTGTGCTGCTTTCTGCCACAAGCCAATCGATGTGGTAGAAATTACCAAAAAAAATCATGAGAGATCTAATTCAAATTCTGGTGAAGAAGGAAGCCTGACCCATGGAAGAATCCAACAGTTCTACGTTAATATTGAAAGAGAGGAACAGAAGTTGGATAAGCTTTGTGCCTTGCAGGCCACCATTTTTCTCAAAACAATGTGCAAAGTGGACTGGATCACTGAGACAATGCATGCCAGGACTTCCCAGTTTCTGCTCAGCGCGGTGACATGCACCAGAAGCAAAGAGATGTCATCATCAGACAGTTGCAATGAGAGTCAAGCTGGGTGCTGAACACTGCCAACTTGTTGGCTCATGGGACTCATGTACAAGTGTCTTTGGTTATAACTACTATCTGTCCAGCAATCGTGAAAACCATATTCACAGAATTGGCAGAGGGGGTCGATTTGAAAGAAAGGTATGGCTTGCTTTGTTATTGAATAAGACAAGAGAGTTCTTCAAGACATTGAGGCTTTCTACAATACTACAGGGGCGGAAATGTCCATGACTATGGCCGACCTTATTGAATTCCTGCAGTGAGATAGTTTTGAATGCAGGGCTCCCTGTTGTTGAACTCCCAGTCACAACATGAACTGTGCATCCCCCAAGGTCCTTTGAATGAATATATACCCATGGGCTCCATAAGAAGCAAGGTAGAACTTACTTAGTTTTAATGACTATATCTTTTTTTTTTTTTTTTGAGAGACAGAGTTAGTCAGTGAGAGAGAGAGAGACAGAGAGAAGGGTCTTCCTTCTGTTGGTTCACACCCCAAATGGCCTCCACAGCCAGTGCGCTGCGCCGATCCGAAGCCAG
This sequence comes from Oryctolagus cuniculus, assembly GCF_964237555.1. Classification (NCBI taxonomy): domain Eukaryota; kingdom Metazoa; phylum Chordata; class Mammalia; order Lagomorpha; family Leporidae; genus Oryctolagus; species Oryctolagus cuniculus. Next base: position 77,759,113 of record NC_091443.1, read on the forward strand.
GAGTCAGATGCCTCCTCCTGGTCTCCCATGCGGGTGCAGGGCCCAAGGACCTGGGCCATCCTCCACTGCCTTCCCGGGCCACAGCAGAGAGCTGGACTGGAAGAGGAGCAACCGGGACAGAATCCGGCGCCCCAACCGGGACTAGAACCCTGAGTACGAGTGCCGCAGGTGGAGGATTAGCCTAGTGAGCCACGGCGCCGGCCTAATGACTATATCTTAAAGAGTTTCTTGGAAAAGGCTTAATAAACCAACAACAAAATACACCACAAGTTCAAGCAGGATAGAAGGAGGAATATTTTGTGGTAGATCTAATAGAGTAGAACATTAAACCTACTGTTCTCTGAGGATAAAAATTAGCAATGGACTTCTATGTTATTTAGCATTTTTTACAAGATCTGGAAAGGCAATATTTCCAAATTTGTAGATGGTATTAAGTTCTTCCAACTCATGAAATGCTAAGCCAACAGGAACAAATCTTGTGACTGGGATGAGAATTGGTACCTGAACTACAGTGTGGGCCAATATTAAAGACATTTGCTTAAAGAAAATGAACTCAAATATACCTATAATTTGAGTTGTGGTTAGGTATAAAAGAAATCCAAGAATTATAACACATTAAAAAAAGAAAAGCTTTTAAGATATCAGCTCAATATATTTGTCTTAGCAAAAAGCCCAGGAAAAAAATAAAAAAGCTTTGAAAATAATAAAGTGTTATTCTGCCCTTTCATAAAAATTCTATCACCTGAATGAAGAATTCTATGTGCACTTCTATATCTTTTGAAGTCTCTAATTGCTCTCATAAATGTCCAAAGTGGGAAACTAAAAAATGTTAAAGTATGTGATTAAAATTTTTCCATTTTTCCTTGGACTTCAAGTACAATAACCTAAGTTTAAAAAGAATACTGTATTACTCTGTACCAGTGGTGGGTAGATCACTTTTGATTCACCATATTCTTTAACTCAGAGCCTCCATGCTGTTTTCAAAAGAAGCTGTATGGATTTACATTCTCACCAAGAGTACATAGGATTCCCTTTTCCCCTCAAGTATGACCAACACCTGTTATCCCTTGTATGCTTCATAATGACTTTCCAAACAGGTCTGAGGTGACATCTCATTAGTCTGAATTTGCATTTCTCTGATGATTAGTCATATTGAACACTCTTTCATCTACCTCTTGGTCATTTATAACATTTCTTGGGGAGAAATCTCTTTAAATCCTTTGTTCATTTTTGGATCAGTTGATTTATTGCTATTGAGTTGTGTGAATTCCTTACATATTTTGGATATCAACCCCTTATCCTATACATAGTTTGCAAATATTCTCTCTTGTTCTGTAGGTTGCTTTTCAACTTGTGTATTATTATACTATATAATCATTCACAATAACAAAGATATAGAATCCACCTACAGTGAGTGTATATCCACACAGAGAGAGAGAGAAAGAGAGAGAAAGGAATTGCTATTCTACATTAAAAAGAAAGAAACATTGCCATTTGCAACATAGATGAGCCCACTGGACGTCATGCTAAGTGAAATAAGCCTGATACAAAGACAAATACTATATGATCTCCTCTACATATCAAATTCTTAAAGTCTAACTCATAGAATCAGGGAATAGAATGGTGATTGCCAGGGGTTAAGGGTGGGGATAATAAGGAGTCCAGCTTTATTTTTCTCCCTGTCACATTTCCTTAACCCCACTGACCAAATGGTCCATCATGTTCCATTGCTATGTGGTGCTGTTTTAAACCCCATACCAGGGTCTCACGTGAGCAATTCTCTTTATATTCTCTCAACTCTGTTTTGTTGTCTACTTCTGGGCCCCCTCCATACTGATTTCATTGCTATGGGTTTGACATATTTCATCGTATCTGGTAATATATGCTCTTCCTCCTTGTACTTGCTTATTTCAAAATCTACTTAGCGATTCAGAACAGACTTAGTATTCTGACATATAAATTTAAAGTAAGATTTTTGTGTTCTCAAAGTACTGCTGGAATTTTAAATTAGAATTGCATTTAATTTGTAGACAATTTATGGAAAAATGACAAACCTACAACATTAAGAAAATCAACCATGATATGATGTTTTCCAATTATTCATATCTTCTTAATTTCTTCACTCAGAATTAAAACATAGAATTTAAAATACACCACTTAAGAAAATAAAAAGAAATGTGGTTTAAGAAGATATTCCCTTAACATGCTGTATCCACCATGTCTTATAAACTAAGAAAACAAACGATTTCCAAGAGACATTAATGTCTAGACCTATAAGCAAGTTTGGCTGATCATTCCATAGTCAGTTAATTTATATTTTTCATACTTATTTCTTTGTTTGAAAGGAGAACAAGAGGGGGGGAAGAGAAAGGGAGGGATGGGGGAGGGGGGAAGAGAGAGAGAGATAGAGACTGACCTTCCACCCCCTGGTTCACTCCCTAAATACATGGTTCACACCCATGTTTCCCATATGGATGGCAGGAACCCAAATACTTGGGTCATCATCTCCTGCCTCCCAGGATGTGTTAGCAGAAAGTTCTATCAGAATCAGAAGTGAGACTCAATCCCACCCACTCCAATATGGATCAAGGTGTCCAGTCCAGTGCCTTAACCTGCTGGATGACAAGACCTACCCTCATAATCAGTTAAGGGAAATTGAGGTTTCCAGAGCATGTGCTCTCTGAGGTTAAGGTCACAGAGGAAAATTCTATCATCTATTATCAGACCCTCTGTGCTGTTGTCAGGCGCTAATGTGAGTCTCACATATCAAGATTCCACAGTCAGCTTCAGGCGCACAAATATACAAATGGAACGCTTTTCAATACCCTGGCCTCTAGAAGTTCATTTGCCTTAAAAAAGCAGGTTTATATAACTGTGGAAACAGATTTGCAAGGAAATCCACTTCTTACAAAGACATAATAAATGTCTTACAAAGATATAACGAATGTTGATTGAGGGGAGGGGAATGGAGGCATTAAAAACAAAGCCCTTCTCGGCTGAAATCTGTTCATTTTATGAGAAGAAAAACGTGGTTTCTAAAATGTTGTTCAGAATCCCAGAACATATCCCTGTTTGATTTTTTTATTGGATGATGGGAGGGATATTTTTTCCTTCTCTGCGTCCATCAGTCCCAGTATTATAAACCATGCACACCACTGCACTTGAAAGTTTCCCAACAATCATTCACCTCATTGGAAATTTCTATTATGTCTTGAACCTACCACATACTTTGAACACATGATGAACCTACCACATGCTTTCACAACTTCAGCTCTTCCTTCTGTTTTGAAGACTTTACCTTCTCACTCCACATCCTATCAACCAGGCCAACTCCTACTCACTCATTAAGGCCCTGGCCACATGTTATCTACAGTCTGTGGTTTTCCCTCATCTTCTAACCCCCAATTGCTTAGTTTTCATTTCACTTTCCTATTCTGTATCTCTCCACCTATTTCTTTGAATTTTAGTCAATATACACAAAGTTCTTCAAATGGTGCTAGACACATGTAAAGCATCATATAATCACTAGCATAGTTAATACTAATTTCTGACTGTGTATGTCTGCTACCACTTAGAGTCAAGGGCTGGGACGATGCCTCACTCATTTTCACCTCCCTAGTGCCTTACTATGAATGCAGTATACAGTAAGAACTCGAAAAAGGATCTTTGAAATAATTACCCTCAAGGCAATGAGAACTGCCCAATCTGAAGCAGGGGCAAGATGGTGTCTTGACCTTTTCAGCCTTACTCATTTTGAACTAAACCTTTGGCTGCTGCACTCCTCCATTGCTATGGTCAGTTGGGTGCTCTAGTCATTGCTAGAGAAGTCATCTAGAATAATTGAGATACCTCCAATCTACACTATACAGGAACAGCAAGCCAAACACCCTTTGAGAACTCATTTTCAGTGGGAAAAGAAACCATTTATTTTCTAATGATTCACTGCCAGCATGTCTGAACAGTCTTGGCCAGTGAAATGCAATATTTTGGTGGCTTTATTTCCTGTAGATAAATAGTTGGATATTTGTGGTTACTTCATTTCTGGCCAAAATCAATTGTGCTTGATGCAGCGATAGAGGGAATTAATCACACGTACCCAACCAATATCCACAATAACTTTTTTTTAAATTTGAGAAGAATTAAATCACTCTTCTTAATACCACTCATGTTTATGACCTAAGATGTCAATATATCATGCTTTCAACCAAATCAATTTTCTGCTGAAATAAATGCATTGCCCTTCTTTCTCAACTCAATTCTGTGGAGCCTGTCTTCAAACATTATTCTGAAAGAAAAAAATACATTTTCAATATTTCTCATCTAGAGATCCAAATCATGTTCAGATGAGTTATAAACCTCAGTCAGTCTCCTAACTAGAAATGTAGTCTTGTACCTATATGAAGGGCAAAGAGAACATATCTTTGAGCTCATCAATGAACTTACATATACATATTTTCATCTATCTATCCTAATAAAATATAATGCTTTAATCCCTGAATGTGTGGTGTAAAGAGGGAGCTGTAGAGACATTGAAACCACCAACTGAAGTCATCTCTACCAGCACTAACTTCAGAAACAGCCCATTCTCTAACCCCAATGGGCTCCCACTGCCTACTGAGGGAGGATGTTTAAGTGCCGGCATCCCTTGTTGCAAGCCTACATGGTTCCCAGCAAACCACCACACCCAGAGAATTCTAGGAACTCCAAGGACATCGAAGAAGAGGGAAGCTCGATCCTCCTATTCCTAACTCTGGTTCCAATGCAGTGGCCATATTGTTTCCAGTGAGAACTCCATCAACCAATAGCCCTTGAGATTTTTATCTTTCAGGAGAAGAAAGCCACTTAAGAAAGTTGCGTGATCATTTCAAACTGTGCCATATTCTATTTCCCAAGACACTGAAGTCTGCAAAAAAAAAAAAAAAATCCCCAACACATAGACATCAGAAAGTATTCAAGTGGTTCAGAGGCTAAATTTATTTCTGAGTATCCATTGAATTGATTCTATTTGAACTTGGGTTTTCTGTGAAGTATATTTGATTTTTCAGCCTTCTGAGATCTTATTTCACCGTCCTGTATTACCTTGTCCATTCAGATTAGGCAGAAACTGCGCTACCATCAGTAATGAGAAGATATAAATATTATATACATACATATAAACCAATGCACAGTTTATTCCTAATATGCACTTACTATTAACTTTTTGAAGAGCCCTTGTATGCATGGATTTCAAAAAACTTTATACCAAATTAACCTGTCTTTTAATTCTATTTTCCATGAATTTTTGAAGTACCCATATATATATAAGCTCAGAAAATTTCTGAATAATTGGTTAAAGTCCTTCTACTACATATGAGCCCTGTGGCTACAGGGTAAAGTCTTAAAACTGATGCAACTGTTTTTCACAGGAGTCTTTATAAGACTATGGTCTAGGGATGATGACAGATGCAAATGGACTTTGGGAGATGGGGCATAAGCATAACAGTCTATGTCTTTGGAGACTGTAAAGGGGAAGTGGTCATTCACTTAACTTCTACAAAAAAAAAAAAAAACTGAAACCAATCTGGTGCCCAATGCACTAGTGTTTTCAGAAGTAAAAAGAGAAAAAATACAATAAAAACAGAGAACTATAAAACAATATCCCTAATGAACACTGATGTAAAAATACTCAACAAAATACAAGCAAAACAAATCCAACACAGCAAAAAGATCATCCAAAAACAAACAGAAAGAAAAGAAAAGCAAAACAAAACAAAACAACAACAAAAAATATCATTCACTCTTGAGTGGGATTTATCCCATAGATGATTCAACATACACAAAGCAACATATGTAGTACATCAACAAGATGAAAGATAAAAATCATATTATCCCAATAGATGCAGAGAAAGCATTTGACAAAATACAACATGTTTTCATGGTAAAAAAAAAAAAAAAAAAAAAAAAAAAAAAAAAACTTCGAATAATCGGGTATAGAAGGGACATACCTCAACACAATAAAGGCAATATATGACAAGGCTATAGCCAGCATCATACTGAGCAGAAAAAAGCTAGGAACATTTCTTGTAAAACCTGGAACCAGAGGCAGGCGGCCGCCCTCTCCCAGCCGTGCAGCCCTGGGAACTTGTGGGCAGGTGGGTCCCCCGTGGGCTGTAGTTTCCCGGCCTGCTCCTCCTCTGCCGTCCCTTGCTGGCGCAAGGCTGGCTTAAGGGTGTTGGAGGGCGGGGGAGGCCCGGAGGGCAAGTGGGGCGCCCCTGGGGACACCCTGTTCTAAGGTACGCTAGCCGACCCTGGTCCAGCCCGACCCTGCTGGCGTGCCTTGCAACTTTTCTGGGCCATGGACCAGCAGCCGTGAGATGCTTGGGTTGGGGGCCGTGCTGCAGTGAGGGGGGCTCGCAGGGTGTCGGGCTTGCAAAGTAAAACCTATGGTGGTCTTCATGGAAGAAATAAGGAACTTGGCTGTGTTATCCTGCCTCAGAGAACAAATTCATCTTTGCAGACCTAGCCTGGGTTGCTGCCTTTGAAAACAAGGAAAGGTAGGTAGAACATCAGCCACAGCACAGCATGGAATTTCCAGAGAGGTCTTACTTCAAACCTTCATAAAGAGCAAGAACACATGGACTTCTGCAAGGGAGACTGAACTGGCCTGAGTGAAGGAGAGGATAACGTGTGCCCTTCCTGTAACTAACACCAAGGAGGTCAGGTGGCAGAAGGTCTTATATGAGCGACAGCCTTTCCCTGATAACTCTGTGGACCGGAGGTTCCTGGAAGAGCTCCGGAAAAATATCTATGCCCGGAAATACCAATACTGGGCTGTGGTATTTGAGTCCAGTGTTGTGGTACAGCAGCTCTGCAGTGTCTGTGTTTTTGTGGTTATTTGATGGTATATGGATGAGGGTCTTCTGGCACCTCACTGGCCTTTTGGGACTGGCCTGGCTTCTTCGTTGATTGGGTACATTTTGTTCGATCTCATTGATGGAGGTGAAGGGCGGAAGAAGAGTGGGCAGAGCCGGTGGGCTGACCTGAAGAGTGCTCTGGTTTTCATTACTTTTTTTTTTCTTAATTTTTTGACAGGCAGAGTGGATAGTGAGAGAGAGAGAGAGAGAGAAAGGTCTTCCTTTGCCGTTGGTACACCCTCCAATGGCCGCCATGGCCAGCGCGCTGCGGCCGGCGCACTGCGCTGATCCGAAGGCAGGAGCCAGGAGCCAGGTGCTTTTCCTGGTCTCCCATGGGGTGCAGGGCCCAGGCACTTGGGCCATCCTCCACTGCCTTCCCAGGCCACAGCAGAGAGCTGGCCTGGAAGAGGGGCAACCGGGACAGAATCCGGCGCCCCGACCGGGACTAGAACCCGGTGTGCCGGCACCGCAAGGTGGAGGATTAGCCTAGTGAGCCGCAGCGGCAGCTTTCATTACTTTCACTTACGGTTTTTCACCAGTGCTAAAGACTCTTACAGAATCTGTCAGCACTGACACCATCTATGCCATGTCCGTTTTCATGCTCTTAGGCCACCTCATCTTCTTTGATTATGGTGCCAATGCTGCCATTGTGTCCAGCACACTGTCCTTAAACATGGCCATCTTCGCTTCTCTCTGCCTAGCCTCACCGCCTCCCCTGGTCCCTGCATGCCTTCATCATGGTGACATTTGCCATCCAGATTTTTGCCCTGTGGCCCATGTTGCCGAAGAAACAGAAGGCATGTACTCCCCGCAGTTATGTGGGGGTCACACTGCTTTTTGCATTTTCAGCCTTGGGAGGCCTGCTGTCCATTAGTGTTGTGGGAGCCATACTCTTTGCCCTTCTGCTGATTTCCATCTCGTGTCTCTGCCCTTTCTACCTCATTCGCCTGCAGCTTTTTAAGGAAAATATTCATGGGCCTTGGGATGAAGCTGAAATCAAAGAAGACTTGTCCAGGTTCCTCAGCTAACTCAGAGACCATTATCATATTGTTAAAGCAAGCTAACAGACTAGCCTTCTAACAAATACAAAATTTGAAGGAAAAATGCCATTTTGGAAGCAGCAGACTGATATAAGAGAATAGAGGTCAAAAGAAAAACAGAAGCAAAAGCATGGTGGTGAGAGTACTTGTCCTTTGTGCTATTCCGTGGATGAAAAAGCTTTCTACGGCCCTCTTGAATTACTGCCTCTCATTTACTATTCACTGTAATAAATGAAGTGATGTTTTATTTAAAAAAAAATAACAACACATCCATGAGGAAAAAAAAAAAAAGAAAAAACCTGGAACCAGACAAGGAGGCCCACTCTCACCACTACTATTCAACATAGTTTTAAAATTTTAGCAAGACCCATTAGGCAAGGGGAAAAAAATCAAAGGGATACAAATTGGAAAAGAGGAAGTCAAATTTTCTTTGTTTTCAGGTGACAAGATTCTTTATACAAGGGAACCAAAAAGACTCCCCTAACCTGTTAGAATTGATGACAGAATTCAGCAAAGTTACACAAAAATCAGTAACATTCTTATATATTAATGATGATCTGGCTGAGAAATAATGTATAAGATCAGTCCCATTCACAATAACTACCAAAGATGTAAATAATTTGGGATAAATTTAACCAAGGATGTGAAAGGTCTAAACAATGAAAATTACAAAACATCAATGAAAGAAGACACATAAATTAGAGTAATCTTCCACATTCATGGACTGAAGAATTAATATAATCAAAATGTCCATAATACCCAAAACAAATTAGAGATTCAATGCAATTCCCATCAAAATTCCAAGGACATTCATCACAGATCTAGAAAACAACAAGCCTAAAATTCATATGGAAACACAAAAGATCCTGACTAGCCAATGCAATCTAAATAACCAAAAAAAGCTGGTGGCACCACAACACCAGATATCAAGATATAGTGCTTGGCTACTCTAATCAAAAAAGCCTGGTACTGCCAAAGAAATTGACATGTAGACCAATGGAACAGAATAGAAACCCCAGAAATAAATCCAGGTATCTACAACCAACTAATTTTTGACAAACTAACTAAAAGTATTCCCTGGAGAAAGGAGAGTCTCTTCAACAAATGGTGCTGGGAAAATTGGATTTCCAGAGGCAGACGTTTGAAATAAGACCCCTATCTTATACCCTATACAAAAAAAAATCACCTCAAAAACACTTGAAACTATTAAATTAGTAGAGGAAAATATAGGGGTAACATCATAAGACATCAGCAACAGGCAAAGACTTCTTGGATAAGATGACAGAAACACAGGCAGTGAAAGCAAAAATAGAGAAATGGGATTATAAACAAGCTAAGAAGTTCTTGTACAGAAAGAAAGACAATCAACAAAGAGATAGCTAACAGAATGGGAGAAAATATTTTCAAATGATGCATCCAAAAAATGATTAATATCCAGAATAGATAAGGAGCTCAAGAGACTCAACAACTACAAAACAAATAATCCAGTTAAGACATTGCAAAGGGTATCATTATGGAAGACACTACAGGGATTCCTCAGAAAACTGAAAATAGATCAATGATATGACCCTGCTATCCCACTCCTGGGAATATAGCAAAATAAAATGAAATCAGCATAGGAGAGAATGCATGCACTCCCATGTTTATAGCAGCTCAATGCCCAATAGCTGTGATATGGAATCAACCTGATGTCTACCAACTGATAACTGGATGAAAAAGCTATGGTATGTGGGAAGCGAGATACACAGCAGACTCATAGAATGGCAGATGTCCTAAACAGCACTCTGGCCTCAGAATCAGCCCTTAAGGCACACGGATCTGTCTGAAAAGCCCTTGATAGTATTACAGGCATGGAAAGCCAAAACCAAAACACTCTGGCAAAAAAATAAAAAACCTAAATGAAAGATCTCCGCGAGTGAGATCCCAGTGAAAAGAACAGGTCATCAAAGAAGGAGGTACCTTTCTCTGGAGGGAGGAGAGAACTTCCACTTTGACTATGACCTTGTCTAAATATGATCAGAGTTGGTGAACTCAAAAGCCTTGGCAACTCATGACAAGAGCCTAGGGTGATTACTGAGGCCATAAACAAGAGTGTCAATTTGTTAAGTCAACAACAGGAGTCACTGTGCACTTACTCCTCATGTAGGATCTCTGTCCTTAATGTGCTGTACATTGTGATTTAATGCTATAACTAGTACTCAAACAGTATTTTTCACTTTGTGTTTCCATGTGGGTGCAAACTGTTGAAATCTTTACTTAATATATGCTAAACTGATCTTCTGTATATAAAGAGAATTGAAAATGAATCTTGATGTGAATGGAAGGGGGGAGGGAGAGGGAAAGGGGAGGGTTGCGGGTTGGGGGAAGTTATGGGGGGGAGCCATTGTAATCAATATTCTGTACTTTGGAAATTTATATTCATTAAATAAGTTTAAAAAAAGGAAAAAAAAAGACTATGGTATGTGTATGCTATGGAATATTACTCAGCCATAAAAAGAAAGAAACCATGACATTTGCAACAAAATAGATGGAAATGAGGAGCATAAGGCTAAGTGAAATAATCCAGACCAAGAAAGACAAATATAACATGTTTTTTCTTATTTGAGGAAGTTCATACACAGAGAAAAAAGTTATATGTCTTATCAATTAACATGTAAATATTGCTTCATTGAATAAGACCATATACATGTAAATACACTTTTTTTGGCCCACAGTATGATCACTGTCATGAATCCTTCACTTTGCAATATTAATATCCCTGTTTTCAAGAAAAAGTACTATATATGTATATGTATATAATATCTACATATTAAGTGAGTATGGCAAAATGCTAAAGATTGTTAAGTTTTAAAATTTAAAAAAAAAAAAAGCTTTAAAAATGAGACCAAAAACTGAGCGCTGGCAGCATGACAAATGACAAAGCTTTCTCAAGCAGCCTTGTATGAGTAATCAACAGAGAGGGCTGAAGAAGTATCAGCTGGTCCCTGCACCTGATGGACTAATTTATACGGACATATAAGGCATAACTATGGGAATCATGTCGGTACCTCTGCCAAGAGTCCAAGGGGATAAGTTAAAGAGGAAAATTTTTTTAAAAATTTTTTATCTGTAAATTTACATTTATATTAGTTGTACATGATTATAAACTACATGACACATTACATAGTATGTATATGTAATATAAATATTAACTCAGTTTATCACTATATGATAAGATCAAGAGATAGGTAAACACCACCAGAAGATGCCCCAAATTTATGTGTAACCTATCAGGATGGCAGAAGGCACCCTTTTCCACACTTAGCAAAGCTCCCCAGATTTGGTCAGCTGTAATCATCACAAAAATGTTCCCAAGTATTTCTATCACCATATTCCTGCAGCCCCATATCACATGACACAATCATTCGATATGTATGTCATAACTTCAACACTAAGGAGACAGCTCATCATTTCATAATAGACACTAAAATTATTCCTGATTGTAATTAATAATGTGACGGACTCAAATAGGAGACAATAATTCATGAACTCAATTTGAAGTGGTGTCTTGGGGATTCTCTGGCATTAAGAGCAAACTTACCCTATCTCAATCCATCACAGCTGAGGGATAACATGTCACAGGACTGTTAGCAAGAGCTAAATAATTCAAAAGGACAAGTCTCTTGGGATACGATGACAGAATTAAATTTAACTTTATTTTAAAGCAAGTCAAAATCTGCTTCAGTCTGCCAATGTAGATGACAAATCCATTTAAAATCCAATAATCAATCCTGTAGTTTTTCTAGCTACCAAACTGATAAAACACCTATTGCCTCCTCCAAAACAAAAATCCTACCTATTTACATTTGGGATAAAAGATTTGTTCAAATGAGAGAACCTAAGGACCAGTGCTGTGATGTAGTAGGTTAAGTCCGCCTGTGGGGCCAGCATCCCTTATGAGTGCCAGTTCAAGTCCCGGATGCTCTACTTCTGACCCAGCTCCCTTCTAATGGCCTGGGAAAGCAGTGGAAGATGGCCCACATGTTTGGGGCCCTGCACCCAAGTGGGAGGCCCAGGAGAAGCCCATGGATCCTGGCTTCAGATCGGCCCATCTCTGGCCATTGCGGCCATTTGGTGAACCAGCAGATGGAAGACCTCTTTCTCTGTTCCTCCCTTTCTCTGTCTGTCTTTTGTGCCTCTCAAATAAATAAATAAACCTTTTAAAAAACAAATGAGAGAATCTAGAACAGGAATACAGTAGTAATGGCTGGCTCTTTAATCCCATGGAATAAGTGTGAGTTAAATCTGTTGGCCAGATGTCAGTACAGAGGGTTCAAATCAGTTGCTCACCGTAACAAATATTAATAATATTCCACCTGACCTGGTTGTCCCAATCTAGTGAGTTACATTGACTTTACATTAAACTTTCTGATTTCACCTACTTCTCAGTTACAAAATAGACTCCATCCTTATGAATTCTATTGTTCACCAAAGACCAGAGTAGAGGGGTGGAAATGAACCTTCTTAGACAGGGCATTGCAGCCATTTTGTTCAGAACACTCAACAAGTCAAATGCATAGGGTCTGTTCTTTAGATGTCAGAGGTCAAAGAGTAAAGTCAATCATGGGTAAAGGCAGTGGGAAAGGAGGGAATGAGCTCTAAGACAAAAATAAGATGACGAGTTTGTTTTGGTCCTGCTGTGGGTGTTACAAAAATAGGTGACTACTGTCGACCATATTTTTTTTTCACACTGCTAATTTTTTTATTTAGTAAATATAAATTTTCAAACTACAGTTAATGGATTACAATGGCTTCCCCCCCCCATAATTTCCCTCCCACTCATACCCCTCCCATCTACTGCTCCCTCTCCCATTCCATTCACATCAAGATTCATTTTCTTTTTTTTTTTTATTTTTTTTTTATCTTTTATTTAATGAATATAAATTTCCAAAGTACGACTCATGGGTTACAATGGCTTTCCCCCCCATACCGTCCCTCCCACCCACAACCCTCCCCTTTCCCACTCCCTCTCCCCTTCCATTCACATCAAGATTCATTTTCGATTATCTTAATATACAGAAGATCAGCTTAGTATACCTTAAGTAAGGATTTCAACAGTTTGTTCCCACACAGAAACATAAAGTGAAAAATAATAGATGATTTTTTTTTAAATCATGATGAAATCAGATCAGACCTATTGTCATGTTTAATCCCAGTGAGAGTCAAGTTGGGAATTGATAATTTCTTTTTTTTTTTTTTTTTTTACAGAAGATCAGTTTAGTGTACATTAAGTAAAGATTTCAATCGTTTGCACCCCCATAGAAACACAAAGTGAAATATACTGTTTGAGTACTCGTTATAGCATTAAGCCTCAGTGTACAGCACATTAAGGACAGAGATCCTACATGAGGAGTAAGTGCACAGTGACTCCTGTTGTTGACTTTACAAATTGACACTCCTGTTTATGGCATCAATAATCTCCCTATGCACCAGTCATGAGTTTCCAAGGCTATGGAAGCCCCTTGAGTTCTCCGACTCTTATCTTGTCAGGGAAATGCAAATCAAAACCACAATGAGGTTTCACCTCACCCCGGTTAGAATGGCTCACATACAGAAATCTACCAACAACAGATGCTGGCGAGGATGTGGGGAAAAAGGGACACTAACCCACTGTTGGTGGGAATGCAAACTGGTCAAGCCACTATGGAAGTCAGTCTGGAGATTCCTCAGAAACCTGAATATAACCCTACCGTTCGACCCAGCCATCCCACTCCTTGGAATTTACCCAAAGGAGTTTAAATTGATAAAGAAAAAAGCGGTCTGCACCCTAATGTTTATTGCAGCACAATTCACAATAGCCAAGACCTGGAACCAACCTAAATGCCCATCAATGGTAGACTGGATAAAGAAATTATGGGATATGTATTCTTTAGAATACTATACCGCAGTAAGAAACAACGAAATCCAGTCATTTGCAACAAAATGGAGGAATCTGGAACACATCATGCTGAGTGAAGTAAGCCAGTCCCAAAGGGACAAATACCATATGTTCTCCCTGATCGGTGACAACTGACTGAACACCAAAAAGGAAACCTCCTGAAGTGAAATGGACACTATGGGAAATGGTGATTTGATCAGCATAGCCCTGACTGCTAATGGACAACTTAATATATTATCCCTCATAGTATTTTTTTTTGTCTGTTCTACTTAATATGACTGGTTTAATTCTGTAATTATCACACAGTTATTCTTAAGTGTTGAAAATTAACTGAAATGTGATCCCTGACTATGACCTTGTCTAAACAAGATTCATTTTCAATTATCTTTATATACAGAAGATCGATTCAGTATATATTAAGTAAAGATTTCATCAGTTTGCACCCACACAGAAACACAAAGTGTAAAATACTGTTTCAGTACTAATTATAGCATTACTTCACATTGGACAACACACTAAGGACAGATCCCACATGAGAAGTAAGTACACAGTGACTCCTGTTGTTGACTTAACAATTTGACACTCTTGCTTATGGCGTCAGTAATCTCCCTAGGCTCTAGTCATGAGTTGCCAAGGCTATGGAAGCCTTTTGAGTTCGCTGACGTTGATCTTATTCTAACAGGGTCATAGTCAAAGTGGAAGTTCTCTCCTCCCTTCAGAGAAAGGTACCTCCTTCTTTGATGGCCCCATTCTTTCCACTGGGATCTCACTCGCAGAGATCTTCCATTTAGGTCTTCTTTTTTTTCCCCAGATTGTCTTGGCTTTCCATGCCTAAAATACTCTCATGGGCTCTTCAGCCAGATCCAATGCCTTAAGGGCTGATTCTGAGGCCAGAGTGCTATTTAGGACATCTGCCATTCTATGAGTCTGCTGTGTATCCCGCTTCCCATGGTGGATCATTCTCTCCCTTTTTCATTCTATCAGTTAGTATTAGCAGACACTAGTCTTGTTTGTGTGATCCCTTTGACTCTTAGACCTATCAGTGTGATCAATTGTGAACTGAAGTTGATCACTTGGACTAGTGAGATGGCATTGGTACATGCCACCTTGATGGGATTGTATTGGGATCCCCTGGCACGTTTCTAACTCCACCATTTGGGGCAAGTCTGATTGAGCATGTCCCAAATTGTACATCTCCACCCTCTTTTATTCCCACTCTTATATTTACCAGGGATCATTTTTCAGTTAAAATTTAAACACCTAAGAATAATTGTGTGTTAATCACAGAGTTCAACCAATAGTACTAGAACAAAACAAAGAGAAAATACTAAAATGGATAAAGTATTACATTGTACATCAACCGTCAGGACAAGAGCTGATCAAGTCACTGTTTCTCATAGTGTCCATTTCACTTCAACAGGTTTCCCCTTTGCTGCTCAGTTAGTTGTCACCGATCAGGGAGAACATATGATATTTGTCCCTTTGGGACTTGCTTAATTCACTCAGCATGATGTTTTCCAGATTCCTCCATCTTGTTGCAAATGGCCATATTTCGTTGTTTTTGACTGCTGTATAGTATTCTATAGAGTACATGTCCCATAATTTTTTTTTTATTTAATGAATATAAATTTCCAAAGTACGGCTTATGGATTACAATGGCTTCCCCCCCATAACGTCCCTCCCACCTGCAACCCTCCCCTTTCCCAATCCCTCTCCCCTTCCATTCACATCAAGATTCATTTTCGATTCTCTTTATATACAGAAGATCAGTTTAGCATACATTAAATAAAGATTTCAACAGTTTGCTCCCACACAGAAACATAAAGTGAAAAATAATAGATGATTTTTTAAATGATGATGAAATCAGATCAGACCTATTGTCATGTTTAATCCCAGTGAGAGTCAAGTTGGGAATTGATAATTTCTTTTTTCTTTTTTTTTTTTTTACAGAGGATCAGTTTAGTATACATTAAGTAAAGATTTCAACAGTTTGCACCCCCATAGAAACACAAAGTGAAATATACTGTTTAAGTACTCATTATAGCATTAAATCTCAATGTACAGCACATTAAGGACAGAGATCCTACACGAGGAGTAAGTGCACAGTGACTCCTGTTGTTGACTTTACAAATTGACACTACTGTTTATGGCATCAGTAATCTCCCTATGCTCCAGTCATGAGTTTCCAAGGCTATGGAAGCCTTTTGAGTTCTCCGAATCTTATCTTGTTTAGACAAGGTCATAGTCAAAGTGGAGGTTCTCTCCTCCCTTCAGAGAAAGGTACCTCCTTCTTTGAACACCTGTTCTTTCCACTGGGATCTCACTCACAGAGATCTTTCATTTAGGTTTTGTGGGGTTTTTTTGTTTGTTGTTGTTGTTTTGTGTGTGTGTGTGTTTTGTTGTTGTTGTTTTTTTTTTTTTTTTTTTTTTGCCAGAGTGTCTTGGCTTTCCATGCCTGAAATACTCTCATGGGCTTTTCAGCCAGATCCGAATGCCTTTAGGGCTGATTCTGAGGCCAGAGTGCTGTTTAGGACATCTGCCATTCTATGAGTCTGCTGAGTATCTCACTTCCTATGTTGGATCACTCTCCCCTTTATTTATTCTATCGGTTAGTATTAGCAGGTACTAGACTTGTTTATGTGCTCCCTTTGACTCTTAGTCCTTTCTGTCGCTCCCCCTCTTCGTGGGGGAGCAACACAGGACCCTGCGCTGTTCTTTTGTCTGCTCGGCCCTCCCCGGGTTTACTGCTGGTTCTTCCCGGGTTGGCTACTATCCCTTCCACCTCCGTGGAAGGGCAGTTCCCCCTGGCCACATTCCCCACTTCCGCAGGGGAGCAGCACACCGCCGGCCGGCTCTCTGGGGGGCTGCACAGGTGTTCCCCTTAGATGTTCCCCATAGATGTTCCTGGTGCATGCCGTCTCTCTCCTCCTTTATAGTCCTCCTCCGCCAATCCCAACTCAGCTGCCCACACGCCGAGTATGCTGCTCTCCAATCAGGAGCAAGTCCTACAGTTTATTAGTTGAACTGGAGGCAGCTGTGCGGAAGCTGTTTACTTCTCTCCCAACGCCATGTTGTGGGAGAGCAGATGCATTGAATAAGTCTTAATTTCAGTAACTTAGTCCAGTCCGGATTGCTCCCCACAGATCCCCCTTTCTTTTTATTTTTTGGCGTTGATACGCGCCTGTCTTCGGTGTCCCGCGGCACACACTCTGCTCTACTTGCTAGAGTTGCCACAGGCTCTTACAAGTCCTATCAGGCAAACCGAATCCGGGTCCTCTCTTCGCCATGTTGTGAGGAGGTTTTTAGGCGCTGATGCGTGCCTGTGTTCGGTGCCCTGCAGCGCATGCTCTGGTCGAGCCTGCAGGGGCTTACAAAACCTATCAGGCAAACCGAATCCAAGCCTTCTCATTGCCGTATTGTGGGGGAGACTTATTAGTGTTGGTTCGTGCCTATCTTCGGTGACCTGCAGCTCATACTTTGGTCGAGCTGCTTGCTGGCACTTACCGCCTTAATCAGGCAGACCGAATCCAAGCCTTCTAATTGCGGTATTGTGGGGAAGCCTTACTGATGTTAATTCGTGCCTGTCTTCGGTGACCTGCGGCGCATAAGCTGCTAGCCGCCCAGGTGCTCATCGCCTCACTTAATCAGGCAGACCGAATCCAAGCTCACACATTGCAGTGTTGTAGGGAGGCCTTTCTATTTCTCTATTTCTCTATCTCCGGGCATTCCTGTTTCTCCCATTTTACTTCTATCTTCCAGCATTCCTATTTCTCTCATCTTACTTCTAAGCTTCTGTTTCTCTTATCCCCGCAGCTTCCCGGCGCCTCGCCCCGCCGGCGGGTTCCCGGCTCTGCGCCGCTTCAGCCCGAGCCTCATCTGCGCGGCTCGGCTTTGTGCGGCTTGGCTTCGCGCGCTCCGCGGTCTCGCACTTAACCCTTTCGCGTCTGAACCACGGCCTCGCGCCAACGCCCCGTGCTCTCTCTGCACGCGGCTGCTTCCGCGAATGTTTCCGCCACCACCGGCATTCAGTCCAAGTTCCCCGGACTAACCTGGCGAATTCTGGCGGCCCACGTCTCTGCCTCTGGTTCCAGATCTTCGCCTCTTGCTCCCCGGGGTGACTTGAAGAATTCCAAGATGGCTTGGCCTGCACTCGCGGCTTCATCCTCCCTAACATTTTTCTCTACCCGGTATGTTTCCTTAAGTTTTCTTCCAACAATATTCCTCTCATTTCTCCTGGCTACTCCCCACAGTCCGTATCCGAGTCCAAGCCTCCTCCAGGTTTCACTTTCGCTTTCAGTCTCCTAGCTTCCCCGCCATAGTCCGCATCCGAGTCTACGAAAGCTTTCACTTTCGCTTTCAATCCTAACTTCTTTCCCACAGTCCATATCCGAGTCTATGCCTAGGCTTTCAATAGCTTCTTCCGGCACCTAGGCTCTTTGCTAATCTCTCTCTCCGGTATTTTCCTGCTTCTTCCCGTTTCTTCTCTCCTAAGTTTCCTATCCGTCCTAGGTTTCCTAATCCGAGTCACGGCACCATTATGTCGCTCCCCCTCTTCGTGGGGGAGCAACACAGGACCCTGCGCTGTTCTTTCGTCTGCTCGGCCCTCCCCGGGTTTACTGCTGGTTCTTCCCGGGTTGGCTACTATCCCTTCCACCTCCGTGGAAGGGCAGTTCCCCCTGGCCACATTCCCCACTTCCGCAGGGGAGCAGCACACCGCCGGCCGGCTCTCTGGGGGGCTGCACAGGTGTTCCCCTTAGATGTTCCCTATAGATGTTCCTGGTGCATGCCGTCTCTCTCCTCCTTTATAGTCCTCCTCCGCCAATCCCAACTCGGCTGCCCACACGCCGAGTACGCTGCTCTCCAATCAGGAGCAAGTCCTACAGTTTATTAGTTGAACTGGAGGCAGCTGTGCGGAAGCTGTTTACTTCTCTCCCAACGCCATGTTGTGGGAGAGCAGATGCATTGAATAAGTCTTAATTTCAGTAACTTAGTCCAGTCCGGATTGCTCCCCACACTTTCATTATGATCAATTGTGAACTGAAATTGATCACTTGGACTAGTGAGATGGCATTGGTACATGCCACCTTGATGGGATTGAATTGGAGTCCCCTGGTGTCCCATAATTTCTTTATCCAGTCTACTGTGGATGGGCATTTGGGTTGGTTCCAGGTCTTAGCTATTGTGAATTGAGCTGCAATAAACATTAATGTGCAGACAGCTTGTTTGTTTGCCAATTTCATTTCCTTTGGGTAAATTCCAAGGAGTGGGATGGCTGCGTTGAATGGTAGGGTTATATTCAGGTTTCTGAGGAATCTCCAGACTGCCTTCCATAGTGGCTTAACCAGTTTGCATTCCCACCAACAGTGTCTATGGCCATACCACCCTGAACGCACCCGATCTCGTCTGTCGACCATATTTTAAACATTAGCAGGGCTTGAGAAAGAGACTGAAGCCAACTGTCTTGATTTAGAAGTCCTTGACTGGGAGGAAAGTTAAAGTCCTAGGAATGGATAAGATTTCCTTTCCTGTAATGATACAATAGGAAAAAATAGAATCAAAGGCCATGAATCATGCAGAAATGAGGTACACAGGGGATAGTGGGAGTCATTCACTGACAGTGATAAAGTAAAGACAAGCTTTCCCATGACTGAAGGTTTTGCATTCACCCCCAGTATTTCAAGGCTAAGGAGTCAACTTATATTGGCACCAGTCCTGAGCTCATGTAGAAGCCCAGAATACTCGTAGTTAGGGGTTAATTGAGTATGTGGGGAGAAACATCTCGATCCAAGACAGAAACCAACTGGAATCAGAAAACAAAAGACAAGCAAAGTTGTAAGATGTAGAAGAGCAAAACCATGTCCGAATCAAGTCTCAGGGAAAGGTCAGATGAAAAGGAAAATAAAATCACAGATCCTGGACAGATTAGGGTCAAGGTCACAGGACCCACACAGCAGTTGGAGGTGTCAGTGGGTTCCACGGTGATGTTTTCACACTCCAGGGCACACCAGCCCTCTGTGTGATCACAGCTCTGAGGGTTTCATCAAATGGCAAACACACTGGTTAAAAGCACAGCTACAGCACCTGTCAGACCTCACTCCAAGTGCCAGGTCTGTCACTTATACCCCTGTGGCTTTGGGATAATTGTTTGTTCTGCCTATGTCTATCTACTCATCTAAAAAGCAGAGATGATAATAGTGTATAATTAGCATATTGCATGAAGAATTTAATGAAATGCTGTATAGAAAGTACTTAACACAGTTCCTTGCTCATGGTAAATGCTCAAGAAAGCCATAAAACAATCTAAGCCTTTAAGGTTCCATTTCCCTAGACAGAGGACCAAATTTTTCTCAAGCCACTCTGGGAGAAGCTACATTGTAAACAAACTTCTGTGATGTGCTGAGCCATAACTTTTCACTCCTCAATACTCACACATAGTAGGACACATATCCACTGAATTCTTCTATAGCTCTGCTTTCACAAGCAAAGAGGAACTACCTGGGTCCTTTGTTTTGATTGGTTGCCATTCTGCAGTGGGAAACCTAATGATAACTCGGGAACACAATAAATTATAAATTTCCCACAAAGCTGTCATTGCTACCCTCCAGAAGGTCTGTAAGTCAATATGAAAATCAGATCTGTCGTGTCTAGTCATTAGTTAAGAACGTACCACTGAGACCCTGGACTTTGATTTGGATAACAATTCATTTGCCTATATACCATCTTTATGAGCGGATATAGAGAAGAATAACAAATACCATCCTACAGATGGAGAAAACAGGATTTGATGAAGTTACATGATTCCCAAGGATACACAATGTACTTTGTATTTATAATGCTCTCTAGAGGATCAGATCACTTTGAAAAACCTTTGCTTTATTTGGGAAATCTTCTAAATCAAATGTCCACAAGGCAAAACCTAGACAATTCACTACTACAACATCCTTTGAGGATAAGACATGGACATGTGTCATGGACTCTATGTGAGACCAAGATTTTAAAGTGAGACACATGATAAAGGATGCTCTGTGGAGATTCCTTTGGTGGTGGTGGTGGTGGTGTTTCTGTGGGTGACAGCAAAGCTGTCCAGATTTTAGCTGTCAGGAACAATTCCAAGGGTGAGTATCTGGGATGTACGTGGCACTGGTGCTTGGGAAATTACCAGTGGTCCCACTGATGTGTGCTTTTGCACATGGTTCCTGGGAACCAAACCACAGTGCTGCTTCTGTTGTCAGGCCAGCAATTTTCTGAGATTCCCAATGACCTTTTAAGAACTCATTTGCTGCTTAGTCAGCCACAGTCAGCCACTGGAACATGCTTCTAAGAACCATAATTGATGGAGTCAGGTCTTGAACTTGGAAAAGCCATGGTGCCTTCAACAAAGGGTTTGTGTTGAGGAAATACATTTCAATGCCTGATTTTCCTTTTACAAAGAGCTTATCTGCATATACTCCCAGCGATAATGCTTAGTTCCCAGTAATGTATCATTCCCTAATAATTACAAGGATTTTTCATAATTTACTTGTGTTTGTGTTACTATGTTTGTGAGAAAATAGTGCCAAAGTAGTCAGCCAGTTTACAGTCAATGGGGGGAAAAAACCAGTCAAAGGAAGTTCAATTGTTCTAAAGCATGTGATCAGTATCTTCTAATTTTTTTCAACCAGTTGTAGCAATAATAAAAGACGTATCCTTAAAGGTTATTTCCTCACTTAAAATATACTATCACCAGGATGTGAAAATATATAGAGTTATGGATAATAACCCTTTCTTTGATAAAGCATAGCTGAAAAACCCACTCCTCCCATTAATGTTCTATTGGACCTCTGGCCAAAGCAACAACGTCTTAGTGACACCATTTGAAAACACTGAGAGATTTAACTCCAGCCACTCCACTGTCATCTCTAACCACCTCTTCAGTTTTCCCTAAAGAAAATAAAAATCACATGCAGAAATAAAACCGCCATCTGACAGCTTGGGGGGAATATTCAGAACTGTTGGCATTACACCATCATCAGGACTTGGAGGCCCAGAACACTTTGTGTGGAAGCCACACTCCCAGAGATGCCATTCACTCATAGTGGGCCCATTCCCTAGTTTAGCATGACCTGGCATTATGTTGCAAAAGTATTTCTGGGCATAAAAAGTTATGCTTCTTTTGCACCACCACCACCACCTCCAGCTCTGGGCCCTTGAGCAGCTTACCAACACTCAAACTGTTCTGGATCCCCAGCACCCACCACATGCTTTACACACACCAAGAACATTCTCAGAACCATAACCCACCACCACCACCAAAAACAGGTTTGAAGCCTTCTCCAAAAATGTCAACATCTTTCAAGTACTTATGAGTCTTCTTTAAGCATGAAGGTACTCTGAAAATTTCATGGGAAATTGAATGAAAAGATAAATTTTTGTGTCAAAAAATTTCAAAAAGTTAACAAAAATTGTACATTATAAAAGAAATATGAATAAGTTTCAAAAATATCTGCACCTTTCCATGCCATATATAAAAGAGAGCAAAACATGGGACAATGCATTGCTTGGTTTCCAACTACACACTATTTCCACACACACACACACAATCATTGAATAACCAACAAAAAGTCACAAAGCTGGGTCCCAGGCTCAGCTGTGCCCTAAATGGAAGACAATCTCGAAGTTCTCTTCATTTAATTGGATTCTGTATATTCATCAGTAAAATAATAAAACTAAAGTAAGGTCTCAAATATTCTGTTTCTATAGTATACTATTTATGACAAAACTACATTTCATATCTATTTACTTCTTTTCCAGTTAAAGATAAATGGTAATATTCATTTCAGAGGAAGCATAGATATTTATAATTTTGTCCAAGAAAAAGAGAAGCAGGAGGAGGAGGAAGAGGGAGAAGAACTGAAATCCACTGTCTCTGAGTCCCAAAGCAGAGTGAAAGATCTTTGACTTTTGACAATGCCTTGGCTACAAACAGTCATAACCAGACTACTGCCCTGAGCCTTCCAGAAGTGAAACAACTATGTCACAATTATTCCAAGTAAAACTTCAGAGTCTTGACCAATGCTTCTCAGGGAATACACTTGGGAATGTAGACAGTGCAGGAAATAATGACATTCATGCCTCGCATTGATCCAGCTGCTGTAGCAGGAGCAATCAATATGTATTACTGCAATGATTTGCTGAACTTCCCATTCAAAGAAATCAACTTCCATTTAGGCTGTAGAACTAAATATCTACCACTCTTGAAAAGAAGTTTGAGGACTGGAGAAAATATTCAAGTCGTAAAGGAATTCAAAGTTGTAGAATTAAGGGTGAAAAAATTTAATGTAGGACAATTACATTATTAGAAAGGTTCAAGGTCTATTCCCTGAGTCATTGCACCAAGTATGAATGACAGCCCATGAGTAGAACAACACCCCAGGGCAATGCTCTCACATAGGAGCTGCCTTTTCTCCCTGACCATCACCAAGTGGGCACATAACATAAGCTTCCCCCTCATTTTCACTATTCGTTTGTTTCAGATGTCAATCTTCCGTTATGCCAAATCCCTCAACTGATCTCACTCTTCCCCTAAAACACACCACTGGTCACCTCTGGTCTGAATGCCCATGTTCCCCCAGCGTCCCACACTAAAGCCTAATCCCTGGTATGATGTGGTTGCTAGCAGGTGATCAGGTCACAATGCTAACACCCTCAAATGTGCAAACAGTGCTCTGATTAAAGAGGAAGTGGAAGCTTGCTATCCCTTTTAGACTTTCTGTCCCGTGAGGACACAGCAAAAAAGCTGCCTTCTATGGCACACAGCAGCTCCCTCTGACCCTGAATCTGCTGGTGCCTTTATCTTGGCATCTCCAGTCTCTAGAACCAGGAGTACACGTTTCTGTTTGTGTATTACTCGGTCTAAGGAATTTTTTTTTTTTTTTTTTTTTTTTGCAGCCAGAAGTAACTAATCCTCCAGATCACAGCTTTGCCTTCACTGAGAATTCTGCCACCTGGTTTATAGCTTTTATCTCCACTCCTAACAGTACTGCCATCTTGGCAGATGCCAGTGTTGCCATAAAGAACCTCTACAAATCTTAATCCAGCAGTTCCCTGACTTGCTCAGCATCAGTGGCCTTTGCCTCATCCCTACATCACAATCCACTCCCAAGGCCAACCCTGAATCTTCCTATTCAGCATGAATTGTTCTACCAATCAAATCAGATTCTGTTCATCTGTCCTCTGACCAATACCTTTCACTACACTCCAAATATCTTAGCACCTTATTCCCCATCACACCTGTGAGGGAACTTCAAAAAGTTCATGCAAAATGGAATTGGAGGTAAGTTTATTGTAATGCAAGAAAAAAAACTTTTAATCCATGCAGTTTCTTTATAGTATGCATTTTCCACAAACTCATTTTCCCCTTGCATTTTCAACTTAACCACTATCTGTAGTACTCTGAGCTCTGATTTTTTTTTTCCAGCTCATCACCTGCACCTGGATTCGCAATCTTACTCACCCCGGACCCCCAAAGGCATCGTCAATCCTGAGAATCATGCAGTTAACAGGCCGTCTGCCTCGCCATGCAGGCCATCAACCTGCACATCTGCTTTGATTCTCAAGCATTCAGGAACCGCACTCTAAAATGCAAAATTCTGAACTTAGTTTTCAGTTGCAACTACAAAACTGACCATTAAACAAGCAGAATTTTTTTTTTGACAGGCAGAGTGGACAGTGAGAGAGAGACAGAGAGAAAAGTCTTCCTTTGCCATTGGTTCACCCTCCAATGGCCGCCACAGCCGGCGCGCTGCGGCCAGCGCACCGCGCTGATCCGAAGGCAGGAGCCAGGTGCTTCTCCTGGTCTCCCATGGGGTGCAGGGTTCAAGCACTTGGGCCATCCTCCACTGCACTCCCTGGCCACAGCAGAGAGCTGGCCTGGAAGAGGGGCAACCGGGACAGAATCCAGCGCCCTGACCTGGACTAGAACCCGGTGTGCCGGTGCCGCAAGGCAGAGGATTAGCCTATTGAGCCACGGCGCCGGCTAAACAAGCAGAATTTTAAGATATATCTGGTCTTAAAAATAATCGAATTCAAGTCTGACTCGGTTTACAAATGAGGGAACAGAAACCGACGGCAGTGAAGTCATTTGCTAAGGTCACAGAGCTCATCAGGCCCCTAGGTTTAAACGCGTTCCGAGGCTCCTGGACTCAGAACCCCCAGCATGACTCCTTTTCCTTTTTGCTGTACCACCTCCCCTAGCCACTCACTGATGACTGTCACACGTGGGGATGTTACAATGTGGAAGAATGCATTTAAGACCTTAGAGTATGACTTATGTTTTCCTTTTATTCTCAACAAGCGCTTCCTCGTCCTCCTGGGGAAAATAACAAATACCAACAATACAGAGATCGTAAAGAATCTGAAATAACTGATGAACCTACAAGTGGGTACTGAATCCTGAGACTAATTCCATGTGGCAGGGGTTCTCCCAACAGGTTCCAGCATCACCAGGGAAGACTTTTAACAGAGAGGATTTAGGATTCTCGCACCTTCAGAGATCTGATATAAACAGTGGAATATGTTGCATGTGCAAATTCTGGTCTTAAAAATACCTCTTAGCAGATTAACAAATGTTTCTTTGGATTTATTTCTAGCAGCACAGTGTTTCTGTCAAAAGCTGGCTGTCACTTAGAAAATATAACAGGGATGGGTTTTTGGCACAGGAGTCACTTGGGACACCCACATTCCTTATGAGAGTGCCTGGGGTGCAAACCCCAGCTCTGTTTCTGATCCTAGCCTCCTGCTGACGCACACTATTGGAGGCAGCTGGTCCAAGTACTTGGGTCCCTGCCACCACATAGAAGACTCAGGTAAGTTCCCGACTCCTGGATTTGGCTTGGCACAGCCTTGGCTGTTGCAATCATTTGGAGAGTGAACAAACCAAAGGACAACCTCTCTCCCCTCACCCCTTTCAGGCTTTCAAGTAAATTTTTTAAAAAGGAAAATGTAATAACAGAAGGAATTGGATTCCACTCTGAATAGTTTCTAAAACCATTTAAAAAGTTACTTAATCTGTATTTCCTATATTAGTTTTAATCTGTATTTCTTTTAATTATTTGAAGATAATTAAGAAAATGTGAGATTAAAAAAAAAGTAGATATTGAGACACTCAGCATCACCCCCTACTCACCCAGATGCAAATACCAGAAGCCTTGATAGTGAAGGCAGAGTTTCTAGATTTGTTTTTTTTTTTAATTTTCCAGGTAATTGTGAGGCCATCTACACTGACAACCTCATCCCTGGCAACCACAGAACCAGAGCATGAGGTGGGCAGGCTCTTTCAGCATCTGCCTTCTAAAAGCCAGCATAGCCCAGAAACTAATTGGCAGCTGGCACCCTTGAGCTACAGATTATCCAACTGGACATGTCTAGAAATCATCTCAGATACAAAATTCACATCCACTGTTACTGAGATGTACAACTCAGCCATACAGAGAAGCTTCCGATAGACACTGTGATATTCATTGTGACATTGGTGCTGTCCTACAGCATCCCACCATACTCCTCTTGCTATTGCACTTTGCCAGTAACCTTAGCTGTGACTCTGGGCATATTAAAACTGCTCTGAGACATTATTTCCCCATCTGTAAAAATAAAAAGCATGAACTACTCCTATCTGAAATGACTCATTCCTCCCTATCTTTTCTTTTTTGTGTATCCTCCACAGACTTCACTGCTCACCTAAATTTTGGCAATATACCCCAATTAAAACTATGATTTATATGTGTATAAGACCAAGTTGAAATATAAGTATCATCATCATCATCATCATTTAGCACTTCACCAGGCACTGCGCCTAGTATTTTAAAATAGGGTAATATGCCACATAATTAGTTTTGGTCAATAATAGACCCCACATAAGACCGTGATCTCACAGTATCATATCATATAATGACATTGAATCTATCTTTTTAAGTGTGCTCTATAATGTTCATATAATAAAAATCACATAACATGCATTCCTCAGAAATTATTCCCATTGTTATCCAACACTGGACTTTATTTTGTTAGATTTAATTTCATTAAGAAACAACCAGGGCTGGCACTGTGGCATGGTAGGTTAGGCCTCCTCCTGTGGTGCCAGCATCCCATTGGGTTCCAGTTCAAGTCCAAGTTACTCCTCTTCTGATCCAGCTCTCTGCCTATGGCCTGGGAGAGCAGTACAGGATGGCCCAGGTGCTTGAGCCCCTGTACCCACATGGGAAACCCAGAAGAAGTTCCTGGCCTGGCTATGGATTGGCCCAGCTCCACCCACTGAAGCCATTCAGGGAGTGAGCCAGCAGATGGAAAACTCTCTCTGTCTCTCCCTGTCTCTGTCTGTAATTCTGCCTCTCAAATAAATAAATCTTAAAAAAAAGAACCTACTAGGTTGTATTGAAATACCACACTGTAACCCATAAAAATGCACAAGTATTACATGTTAATCCAAAATTTTGTAAAAATGTATCTCTAAAAACTCCATTTTGTGTATTTTATCTAATTTTACTGCAAATAGAAATTAAAATTGAAAGTAATTCTTAAAACTTTTAAAGGTAATTTTCTAATGGCAGATATTGTTATTGACCCTATTTGCAAATGAAGAATCTGACTCAAAGATATTAAATTATTTTCCCAAGAAGACACAGTAAGTGACAGAACCTAGATTCAAGCCAGATCCGGCTGATCCCAGAACTCTCTATTCAATTTTATTCCTCTTCACTTTTCGAAGCCCAGATGAATAGATATTCTGCTGAGGGCTGCTGTGTGCACACATTTTGGGGGATTTCAGTAACTGGGTTTTCAATCAATAAGTTATGACTCAGTTTTATTCATATACAAACCTGACCCTTTGACCCTTACAGAGAGCATTTATCTTCTATTACAGAAACATAAACACAGGCAGTAGACACAGTCACAAACGCTTCTGCTGCTGACTCCACACTCTCTATTGCACAGAGACAGCAAAGCTGAAGGTCAAAGTCTTGCCTAACGTCACAAAGTAAGTTGGAGCCATAATCTTTCCACTACAGTTAGGCATTGCCAACTATTTTGAAGCTACAAATGATTTTTTAATACATTCATCAATATTTTAGAGGCACTGGTAAAATCCCATTACAGGATTTCCTTGCCAAAAAAAATGTTTTCATGTAGCAATGAACAGTTCAAAATCAGACCACTTTGTCCTCCAAAGTCACATACAACCTTAAGAGTATATGAAGTCTGAATATCAGTGTCTTCTGGCATTTCCTACCTACTAATTATTCTACATGGGGATAAGCCCTGTGTATTTATATTGTGTTCATCCTTTCAAAGTAATGTCACCAGACTAAATTGCATGCAGCTCTTGGTTCTTTCACACACACACCACAAAAATGTTTGTCCTTTACTATCGCCTCCTTTTCCTGAAATAGCCAAATCACTTACAATTTAATTCAAAAGAGCACTGGGCTTTGTGCCCAAGTGATAACATACAGAGATGCCCAATGCAAAACATTCATCTATTTGACTATTTTAGAAACATCTCATGGAAATTTCCTACTTAAGAGCAGATTTCCACAGTTAATTCTTTCATCAAGTATTCACTGAGCACCAGCCCAATGAGGGTAGGGCTGGGGGCAGAAAAATGTTCTGTTCTCTTAAGAACTCCTTGTTTACTGTCGAAAATGCCTATGCACAGGCAAGGAAATGGGATTTAGTAAGCCTCATAAAAAATTGTTTTGAGATGTTTGGCCCTATTGAGGTGATTAAGGCACTTGTTATGATGCATGCAACCCATATCAGTATCTGGGTTCAATTCCCAGCTCTGATCCCTACTAATGTAGGTCCAGGGGGGACACTGGTGATTACTCAGGTAGCTGGGTTCCTGTCACTCACTGACTTCCCAGCTCCCAGCTTCACTCATTCTCCTTCCCCCTTCCCAAGCCATTGAAGGCACCTGGGGAGTGAACCAGAAGCTAGGAGTGCACCTGCTCTTACTCTCTCCCGTTCTGTATGTGTAGACACACATTTACATATGCATGCTTCTCAAGTAAAATTTCCTTAAAAGGAAAATTTCAGCATCTGTGGGATCTCACAAGATGGGCTATTTAACTCTGCATCAAGAACAGACAAGCTTCTAAGTGGATAGAGACATGAAGAGGGCAATGAAGGAAAAATAGGATTCTCTGAAAGGACTCAATCAGAAAGGAAGTCCCAGGAAGAGGGAGCAGTCTGTGCAAGGGCCCGGATGAGAAGAGAATATTCATGAAACTGAAATCAGGGAGCGTGGAGCTGACAGATGGGCAGTGCCTTTATCATACAGGACCTTTCATCCTTGGGCCTGGGAAAGCCTACTGACCCTCCCATTAATCCATACTCTCCCAGCTGCTCTCTCCATCTCAAAGTCCCACTAGCCTCTTGAACAATTTCAACATCTGACCCACCATCGTCACTTTACAGAATTACTCAACTCCGGTGCCATCTCAGTCCTTGTCTCACCCTGCATCAGAAGCAGGCCTTCACTCTACCTTTCTAGCCCAGCAAGAGAAGTCTCCCTCGTTTTGTCCAACAGCATTCTTTGGACCTACACTTTGATCCCACCCTCTCCACACATCTCTATTACAGCTATTGGCCACAAATCATCCTCTCTCCCTATCTTCTTTTTCCGCATCAAAATGTTCAAATTCACCATGCATCCTCTCTGTTCACTCATTCACTACAGCAATGTTTATTACCAAACCCCACACATCAGGATCTCAAAAGCTGATTAAGAAAGATGCAGTCCTCAGAGAGCTTGGTACAACAAAGAGAGACATAAAGATAGATTGAATTAATATACTTAATTTAGTCAATTTGAAAGCAGGATACATCTTGCCTGTGATACTCATCAATTGTCAAGAGAATTCCTTTTTGTTGAGATCCACAAAGCAACAATGCTGCTCCTTGAACAATATAATGATTCATCTTGAGACACTAAGAAGACCATCTGTGGCATTTCACATCTGCTGGGTACCTGCATCACCTCCTATGTCAAGTGAGGTGATGTCTTAGAGACTTCACCTCCAAAACACAATTCAAATCCATCTGCCTCCAGCCCAGACCACAACTGCCTCCACACTGATCTTTGCATTTCATGCATATTGTCCTCCAAATAATTCTCAGCTCATCAACCAAAGCCATCTTTTTATATTGCAAATATCATCTTAGCATTCCATGTTAAAACTCGAAATGGATCCTGCTTCTTTAATAAAACAAAAAAATCTTTAGTAAGAGCCAAAGGCCCTGAGTAATCTTAAATCTCTCTGCCCAAACATGAACCACACAAACCACCTCTTATTCACTGTACACTGAGCTGCTTTCTCTTCTGTGAGGACACCAAGCAGGTCCACAGCTCAGAGCCTACGCAAAAGCCATTCCAACTGCTGAGAATGCTCTTCCAGCCACTGTTCAGTTGCTTATTTCTACTTATTCTTCGGTGTTCAAGGAGAGTTCTTTTTCTTCATAGCACAGAGTGCAGTATGGAATCAGGCATTTATTTCTGAGAATATTTATAAGGGGGCTTCATGAAAAACGCTATCGTGGGGACCCTTAGATTGCCCCTCAGAGGAATGGTCTGCTGCCATCACTCAATGATTCCCCCTTTAAGTATGAAGCCTCCAGAGAAATCATTGCTTCCCATATCCCTAACAGCAGTTAGGGTCCCTTCTTCCGAGGGTTGGGGGAGAATGCAAGGAGTCAGACAGCCTAAAAAGCAGTTAGGTCAGGTCCCCGTCAGAATGGAAAAACGGGCAGACTCTCCTTAAGAGTTGACATGGTGCTGGCCTCCTTCCAGAGGCTGCCTGTAGCAACATTTAGTTGTTTTTTTGTTGGTTGGTTGGTTGGTTGGTTGTTTAAATCATGAACATGTCACACAAGATTACCAATACCCACTTCTTTGATAGGTTTTTGTCCTTGTCTTTGATATTTTTTTTAAACTTTTATTTAATGCATATAAATTTCCAAAGTACGACTTATGGATTACAATGGCTTCCCCCCCATACCGTCCCTACCACCCACAACCCTCCCCTTTCCCACTCCCTCTCCCCTTCCATTCACATCAAGATTCATTTTTGATTATCTTAATATACAGAAGATCAGCTTAGTATACATCAAGTATGGATTTCAACATGATATTTTTAAAAATTCTTTTTATTTATTTGAGAGAAAGAGTTACAGAGACAGGGAGAGACAGAGAGAAAGGCCTTCCATTCAGTGGTTCACTACCCAAATGACCACAACAGCTGGTACTGGGCTGATCTGAAGCCAGGAGCTTCTCCTGGGTCTCCCACCTGATTACAGGGGCCCAAGCACTTGGGCCATCTTCCACTGCTTTTACCAGGCCATAGACAGAGAGCTGGATCAGAAGAAAAGCAGCCAGGACATGAATTGGCACCCATATGGGATGCTGGCATCACAAGTAGAGGCTTAGCCTACTACATCACAGTGCCAGCCCATCTGATTGCTTGTTATCTCAGCCTCTGATTGGTCATTATCCCATCCCTATGATTGGTTATTATCCTAGCCCTCTAATTGGTTGTTAGCTACTATTCTGCTTCTTCCCTGATTGGCTAAATCTGCATTGCCACCTTGTATATAAAAAGACAGCACTGGGGATTGGCACACTGTAGCCCAGCATTGCAGGCATCCTATATGGGCGACAGTTCAAACCTCAATTGCTCCACTTCTGATCCATCTCCCTGCTAATGTGCCTGGGAAAGCAGAAGATGGCCCAAGTATTTGGGCCCTTGCACACATGTGGAAGACCCAGAAGAAGCCATTGGCTCCTGGCTTAGCTGGCCCCAACCCTGGCAGCCCTTTGGGGGAACAAACCAGAAGATGAAAGATGAAAGATGAGAAAAATATCTCTCCCTCTCTCTCTCTCTCTCTCTCTCTCCTTCTTTCTCTGTATTGTGGAGAGCAACCCGGACTAGACTAAGTTACTGGAATTAAGACTTATTCTATGCATCTGCTCTCCCACAATATGGCGCTGGGAGAGAAGAAAACAGCTTCTACACAGCTGCCTCCAGTTCAGCCAATAAACTGTAGGACTTGCTCCTGATTGGAGGAGAGCAGCGTACTCGGCGTGTGGGCAGCCGAGTTAGGATTGGCGGAGGAGGACTATAAAGGAGGAGAGAGACGGCATGCACCAGGAACATCTAAGAGGAACATCTAAGGGGAACACCTGTGCAGCCCCCGAGAGAGCCGGCCGGCGGTGTGCCACTCCCCCGCGGAAGTGGGGAATGTGGCAGGGGGAACCGCCCTTCCACGGAGGTGGAAGGGACAGTAGCCAACCCGGGAAGAACCAGCAGCAAACCCAGGGAGGGCCGAGCAGACAGAAGAACAGCGCAGGGTCCTGTGTCGTTCCTCCACGAAGAGGGGGAGCGACATAATGGTGCCGTGACTCGGATATGAAGCCTAGGCAGGGTTTGGTGTCGTTCCTCCACGAAGAGGGGGAGCGACATGTATCTTTACCTTTCAAATAAATAAATGAATATTAAAAAGGAAAAAGAGAGCACTGGCCAGTTTCCTGGGAAATTTCTCCCTAGGAGCTCCACTCCTGACTGCTGTGGCAGGAGGTTTTTCACATTAATACATCATGTCTGGGGCCGGTGCTGTGGCACGGCAGGTTAAAGCCCTGGCCTGAAGTGCTGGCATCCCATATGGGTGCTGGTTCAAGTCCCGGCTGCTCCTCTTCTGATCCAGCTCTCTTCTGTGGCCTGGGAAAGCAGAAGATGGCCCAAGTCCTTGGGCCCGTGCACCTGCGTGAAAGATCTGGAAGAAGCTCCTGGCTCCTGGACTGGGATAGGCGCAGCTCCAGTCATTGAGGCCATCTGTGGAGTGAACCAGCATCAGATGGAAGACCTCTCTCTCTGTCTCTACCTCTCTCTGTAACTCTATCAAATAAATAAAATAAATCTTTAAAAAAATATATATCATGTCTGGCTCAATAAAAGGGGGGCTGGGGAAGAAGGGGGACTGTTATGAAAAATGCATGGTTTCAAAAAACTTTGAAATGTTTATGTTATTTTGTAATAAATATGCAATAAATTCAAATTTAATTCCATTTCTTATAGTTTGGGAACAATTTGGATACCCCCAAAAATCCCATGTGTGAAAGTCTTCATTCCCAAAGTCATACACTCACTGATTAAGGATGGAACTTAAGAGATATGTAGTGTTAAAGGTGATACCTTGCAAAGCAACTAGACTGGACTAGGTTGTGAGGGTGGAGGCCTCATACTACATATGACTATAAAAAGAGACCCCTGGATGTGAAAGGAGTGAACGCTCCCTGTTTCTGCCTCATCATGGGATCCTCCCTCCACATATGTTCTATGCCCTTCTTCAGAACCAGACTAAGAGGCTCCTTGATCTTGGACTGTGAATCTTCTAAACCTTCAAGCAAAATAAACCTTCTTCCTTCCTAAGTATCTTTTCTCAGGTATTTTACTTAAAGTAATTTAGTTAGAAAAGCTAACATACCATCTTTCCACAAACGTATTAAAGCATCCTCATCTCTTTTAAGATTTACTTACTAGGCCAGTGCTGCGGCTCAATAGTCTAATTCTCCACCTGCGGTACCAGGACACTGGGTTCTAGTCCCAGTTGGGTCGCCAGATTCTGTCCCAGTTGCTCCTCTTCCAGTCTAGCTCTCTGCTGTGGCCCAGGAATGCAGTGTAGGATGGCCCAAGTCCTTGGGCCCTGCACCTGCATGGGAGATCAGGAGAAGCACCTGGCTCCTGGCTTCAGATCAGCGTGGTGCGCCAGCTGCAGCACACCAGCAGCAGTGGCCTCTGGGGGATGGACCTTTCTCTCTGTCTCTCTCTCACTGTACACTCTGCCTGTCCAAAAAAAAAAAAAAAAATTTACTTACTTACTTGAAAAGCACAGTTACAGAGAGTGAGAGACAGAGATATTTCATCTGCTGGTTCACTCCTCAACAGGGCCACATTGACCAGTGCAGGGCCAGGCCAAATCCAGTGGCCTCATCCCAGTCTCCCACATAGGTGCAGGGGCCCAAATACTAAAACCAGCTTTCACTGCTTTCCCAAGCTCATTATCAGGGACCTAACCTGGAAGTAGAGCAGCCAGGACTCAAACGGGTGCTCAAATGGGATGCCAGCCCCACAGGCGTGGCTTAACCCATTACACCACAGCACTAGCCCCAAAGCATCCCCATCTTAAATGTTTCTCCACCAATATATTATAAGCTTATATGAGAAAGGCCTATATCTTTTTTCTTCACCACCATATAGCCAGCATTTAACACAGTGCTTGGTATACAGTGGATAATCAATAAACACATGAGAATGAATTACAAAAAGGCTGGAACAAAAAAAAAAAGAAAACAAGAATGATTATATCAATCATCACATCAGATAAAGGCAGGTGTCACAAAGTCATCCCACAGTCATTTTCAGTTCTGTGTAATGTTACTTCTATTTTTAATAGTTTCATTGATACACAATTCACATATAATTTACTCAATTAAATAGGGTTTTTCATATTCACAGAGCTGTTCAATCACTATCACAATCAATTTTAGAACATTTTTGTCACCCCTTAAAATCTAGCAGACTCGGCCGGCGCCACGGCTCACTAGGCTGATCCTCGGCCTGTGGCACCGGAATCCCGGGTTCTAGTCCCAATTGGGGCACCGTTTCTGTCCCAGTTGCTCCTCTTACATCCAGCTCTCTGCTGTGGCCCAGGAAGGCAGTGGAGGATGGCCTAAGTGCTTGGGCCCTGCACCCCCATGGGAGACCAGAAGGAAGCACCTGGCTCCTGGCTTTGGATCAGCGCAGCACGCCTGCTGTGGTGACCATTTGGGGGTAAACCAATGGAAGAAAGACCTTTCTCTCTGTCTCTCACTATCTAACTCTACCTGTCAAATAAAAAAAAAAAAATCTACTAGACTCCTTAGCTGCCACTTCCAAATCTCCTACCCAACTCCTGGTCTCTACAGATTTGCCCATTCTGGTTATTTTATATAAATGGAATTAAGCATTATGTCATCCCTGTAACTGACTTCTTTCATTTAGTATAAGGTTTTCAGAGTCAGCACTGTGGCGCAGCAGGTTAAGCCATCAGCTACAGTGCTGGCATTCCAAATGGGCACTGGTTCAAGTACTGGCTGTTCTACTTCCAGATCCAACTCCCTGCTAATGTGCTTGGAAAAGCCGTGTAAGATGGCCCAAATCCTTAGGCTCCTGCACACATGTAGGAGACCTGGATGAAGCTCCTGGCTCCTGGCTTCAGCCTGACCCAGCCCTGGCCATTACAGCCATTTGGAGAGTGAACCAAAGGATGGAAGATTTCTCTATGTCTCTCCCTCTCTCTCTAACTCTGTCTTTCAAATAAATAAATATATTTTTTTTAAATATAAGGTTTTCAGGATTCATCCATGTTGTAGCATGCATGAGTATGTCCTTCTTGCTGACAAATAATATTTTATTGTATGGCCACATTGTAAAACCAGCTTTCACTGCTTTCCCAATAATAAATTTTCCTTTCTCCTAAGTATATACACTGAATGAAATTCCGGGGTCACATGCTAATTGTATACTTGGTCTTTTTTTGTTTAACTTGGTCTTTTAATGACCTGAGAGACCATCTTACTGTTTCATCTTTCGATTCTACCAGCACTGTGTGAAGGTCCAATTTCTCACCATACCCTCACCAACACTTGTTATTGTCTTTTTACTCTAGCACTCCTGGTGGACATGACATAATAAAAACACACACTAGTTTTAATTTGCATTTTACTGATGTTAATGATGCTCAACATATTTTCATTAGGTTTGTGGCCATTTGTTTGTCTTCCTCAGCTTTACTTGTGAAAGTCCTCAAACCACCCCAAATGTAATACATTAAAATATACCCAGACACCTCATGGAAGATAATGCACAATGATACTTCCAAAATTTGTATAAAATACAACAAGATAGAGTCATTTTCGTGCAAAAGTTTTTTTGAACTCCACACTAACAGGGTTCTCAAATATTTCATGGAAAAAGTGTGTATCATCAAACAATTATTTATGGATTTCAATTTGTTTACACTGAAACAAACATTCTTTAATTCCATTTTTCTATGAACATTTTGAAGTACCCTCATATGACTATATAACACTGTGTTGCAATTGACTGAAAGACTGTTATGTTGTGCATACATTTAAGTCAATATATCAATTTAAATTTTGTTATTTCTTCTCCTATTTTGAAATCAGTAGAGCATCTTCTCAGATAGTACCAACACTGCTGTAAGTCATGTGGGTGGTGGGCAACAGTCATTCCTACTCACTGGCAAAACAGGCTACTGGCATTTTATGGAAGACAATAACAGTAGACACTGCCTGAAAGAATTCTGAGTGCTTGGAGCTGGCCTTGTGGCACAGTGGGTTAAGGCAGACTACCACAATGGCATCCCATAGCAGAGCACCAGTTCAAGTCCTAGCTGCTCCACTTCTGATCCAGCTCCCTGCTAATGCTCTTGGGAAAACAACAGAAGATGACCTGAAGGCTTGGGGCCCTGCTACCCATGTCAGAGACCCAGATTCAATTACATACTCCTGGTTTTGGCCTGGCCCTGGCCCAGAAATTGAACCACCAGGTAGAAGATCTCTCTCTCTCCCCCAACTCTGTGTGTGTGTGTGTGTGTGTGTGTGTGTATATATATATATGTATGTATATATAGTATATATATGTATATATATACTATATACACACACACACACACACACATATATATATAGTTGGGGGGGTAACTCTGCCTCTCAAATAAGTAAAAAAAATTCTCAGAGCTTAAAGGAAGAGTAACTCATACTAGGACTATTACCTTGGTCTTACTTTTTACAGTTTAAGTTATTAGTGAAAAGAGACTAAAAATTAATGAATCTATATATCCATTTTAATATACTGAATATATATTTATTAATCTTAAGTTTCCATTTCAGTATACCAACTTATTTTCAAAAAATTCTTTTGTTGTCTTCCTGACATCATATTTTAAAAGCCCTTCCCAAAAATTAGGATTTATTCAGTACTGCTAGTCCTTGCAGTACACATCTGAGAGTCGTTAGCCAATTTAACCTCACAGGTGCCTATAATTGATGAAGAGTAGTTCTAGGGCCTGAAAGTATGTTTTTCAGCTTTAACAAAGGCAAATAATCAAAAAAGTCAATTAGCACTCACTTTAGAAGTTCATCCAGCCTTATCTGTTCAGACAGGTAGAAAGATATTTAGGAACATGAATTATGCCCAGAGGGTCAGGAACACTCTTCCTATTACAGAAGTCCCTACGTCTAGGAATTAAATTTCCAGCTGTATATGCTATTCCTCCAGCATAGGAGAACTGCTGACTGCTGGGAAGATTGACAATGTGTCTCATCAGTTAATTAAAGGCAAAGCAATTGGAGTCACAGGTGTTCACGATTTAATCAAGAAGATTTACTGAGGTCACAGATTTCTCAAAAAGGCTCAACTGAGTGGCTTCAGCAAACCAATTCTGATTAAGAGCACTGGCCTCCTAGGTCAGCCACCTCTGGTGCCTTGGGATCAGGTGGGTAAACCAGCTATAAACTTTTCTTTGTTTTTTAATAAATATAAAATTCATAGGTACAGCTTTTGGATTATAGCAGTTCTTCCCCCCCATACCCGCCCTCCCACTCCCACTCCTGCCCCATATAACATTTGTATCTTCACATTAGCCTTAGCATTTTGCACTGACTACTTCAGATCACTAACAAACTCTAATATTATGCCACCAAAAACTAAGTCCAGCAGGTTCATTTCTAAATTGTGTGTTTTTCCGATAGTAGCATGGTGTGAGCGATTTAGATTTAAAGGTCTCCAAATTAGAAATTCTAAATGCTTGCTCTTCCACACACTCCCTTGGGAACACAGGCCAATCATTTAATCTCTCCAAGACCAGATTCACCTCATCTGTAAAATCTGGATATTATCTCTATCAAAGAATTCCCAGGGAGATCAAAAGACCTAATAGATATGTCAATTTTTTGCAAACAACAAACAACCACAGAGCCAGAAGCAGTGGTAGACTAAGATGCAGTGTTCATTCCTTCAGGAAACTCTTCCCAAAACAAATTACCAAGGTGGCTTAGGTGTTTAAAATGATCCTGTCTGAAGCTTCCACTTGACCTTCAGCCCATCATCTGGATCTTCAGAGTACTGCAAGACTTAAGGAAGCCCGTGTCCTCCCAACTCCCTTGTGAACTTGTCCTAGATGCCCCTCTGATTTCCACCTATCATGGGCACAGGGAGTAACAGTAAGTAAATGTCTGCAGTTTGGTCTCATCTGTAGATGGAGTTCATTCCTTTAACTTGGCATTTGTCCAAGTATTTCAGACATCTTATAGGATTCCGGCCAATAGGCCACATGTGAGGAGCAGAGGAGACTAGGTTTTCAAATTCCAAATTTTACACTAATTGGAAAAAAAATAAAATTAAATTGCTTTGAAAGGGACTGGGTACAGCCAAACCACATCTGAGATTCTCAGATGCACCCACCCTGCCACTATTAAAAAGGCTTAAGGCAATGGAGACTAATTTTATTCCTACTTTGATTTAGTAACGGCCTTGCGGTCTAAGCTGCTTTAACTAGAAATGTTTGTTTGCATCAATATGACTTTGCACCTGTCTGAGACTTCCCACCAGAAGAAGGAGCTCATATTCAAATATCCCTGCCAGAGGTTATCTTCTGAAAGCAAAGCTTAGACCAGAATCTCTGATTCTCCCCCTCATTAATTCTTTGCCAGCTACTGTGTGCCAGGAACGATGCCAAAGAATGTGAAGAAAAATAAAAATCAATCCCTCATGGTAGAAAGCTCAGTCAACTGAGTATTAAAGCCACAAACAAATAAATAAAACAATGGCTAATATAAAGCTATGTGTTACAGGAGTGCTAATGCAGTAATTAACTCTACTAGGGGACATATGATTAATCTCATAATATAGATGATACAAAGCAAACCTTGAAGAATGAAATGGAAGCTTCTAAACGGAAAAAGCCGAAGAGGCATATAGGAACCCACCATTTACCATAATGTCATTCCGTGGCAGCAAACCATATAGAGATGTCAGAGCCAACAATGAGACCAAACTTTTGGATTTTCTCCAGCTAGCAATCCATGGGAAGCATTTGGTACTTTTCAAGTGAGGACGTGTTAGATTAAACCCAAATGTGCATGATAGCTCTGATACCACTGAGAAAAATAGATGGAAGATAGCAAGTGGCAAAGCCAGTTAAGAGATGAGAATGAAATATTTGTCAACAATCTGTTATATGTCACACACCATAGTAGGCCCTTTTGCACTTGCTATCTCAATATTCTCACTGTATTGCAGGACTAAAGAAACAAATTTGCTCCCCAAATCACTTGTGAATGCATTTTTAGCTTTTCTCTGGATCTCCACAGATAAGCAACACAAGTCCAGCTTAGTAAATATTCCTTGATTCCATCCGATTTGCAAATACGTTCGTTCTATTTCTTTGACTTGGCTGGGGTCTGAGGTCCCGCCCTCTAGGGTCCTGACATTATTACTTTACTCCTGTATCCTATTGGCCAGCAATACTTTCTATGTGTCTTCTCATAGACTCTCATAACCATCTGTGCATCATCAGAACTGCTTGAATTCAGGCCTCTGCTTAAACTAACTCCAGCAACAACCTCCGTAGATTTCTCCTTATGTAGGGAAATTGATCTCCACGTAGTTAAAGGCAGCATCATTACAGTTTCATTAAAGTTTTCCATTGTGGGGGCTGGCACTGTGACTCAGCAGGTTAAGCCACCACCTGTAATGCCAGCATCCCATTCGGGCACTGGTTTGAGTCCCAGCTGCTCAACTGCCAATCCAACTCCCTGCTAATGCACCTGAGAAAGCAGCAGAAGGAGGTCCAAGTACCATCCATGTGGGAGACCCAGAAGCAGCTCCTGGTTCCTGGCTTCTGCCTGGCCCAGCCCTAACAGCTGAGGCCATTTCTGTTGTGAACCAGCTAATGGAAGATATGTCTCTCTCTATAACTCTGCCTTTCAAATGAATAACAAAGTCTTTAAAAAAAATTCTACTGGGACCAGCACTGTGGCACAGGGAGCTAAGTTGTTCCTGGAAATGCCAGCATCCCACAGTGGAGTGTCGGTTCACATCCCAGCTACACTGCTTCTGATCCAGCTCCCTGCTCATGTGCCTGAGAAAGCAACAGAGAATGCTCCAAGTACTTGGTCACTGCCACTCACGTGGGAGACCCAGATGCAGCTCCAGGCTCCTGCACCTGCCACAGCCATTGCAGCCATTCTTCCTTAACTTTCTCCTTCAAATACAAAATCTATTTACAAGATGTTTTCCATTAAATACAGCCAAAATTTTCTCAATATAATGGCTCTCTAGGTCACCAGTGACTTCTATGTT
This sequence comes from Oryctolagus cuniculus, assembly GCF_964237555.1. Lineage (NCBI taxonomy): Eukaryota > Metazoa > Chordata > Mammalia > Lagomorpha > Leporidae > Oryctolagus > Oryctolagus cuniculus. The sequence continues at coordinate 77,799,416 of NC_091443.1, forward strand.
ATTTAAGCCAAAGGTCAATTCTTAACTCTCATTTTTATTGATCCAAACGAAGCACTTGGTATAAACATCTTCTCCTCTTTGAAGTGTTCCCTTCTCTGGGATTCCAGGTAGACTGCCTCCTGGTTGGCCATCAGTTCACAGGTGGCTCACCCAGTCTCCTTTGCTACTTCCGTCTCGGCCCTTTGATCTCCTAGTGCCACAAGTCCCCAGAGCTCTGTTCTCTTCCTTATCTCGACTCACTTCCTTCACGATGACCTCCAGTTTACATCTCTAGCCTACACCTGTCCAGTGAGTTCCCAACTAACACATCCAAATGCCTACTTCAGATCTCCACTCAGCCATCCCATAGTTGAAGTCAACGTACCTAAAAATGACTCCCGAGCTTCCTCCTCCCCTACAGGACTGCAAGAAGCCTTTCCAAGCACAGATGAAGATGCTTTTACCCTTCTGATTGCTCAGACCAAAAACGTTGGAGTCATCCTTCATTCTTTCACTCACCTCACACTTCATCGATCAGTAAATTCTACTGAATCTACCTTCAAGATGTTTCCAGCATCAAGTGAAATCTCACCACCTCCACTTCTGCTTCCTTTGAGCCATGGTAACCCTTTGTGTGGATGTTGATGCCTCCTAACTGGGCCAGCTACATCCCCCATTGGCCACCTAAGCTCAACTCTCAGCACAGTATCCAGAATGATCCTTTTAAAGCCTAACATCAAGTGGCTCTGTACCTAAAACTTTCCAAAGGTTCCTCATCTCTTTCAGCATTAAAGGGAGAAGTGAAAAAATTATGTTTCTCAATCCTGTGCCACTTAAATCATAACCTTACCTTCCACAGGTTATTCCCTTTCTCAGCTTTTTATCTTGAAGTACTTTACACCAATAGAATACTGAAAATATAATCAACACCTATTTTTTACCTAGATTCACCCCTTAATATTTTTTTCACATTTTTTAACTATCTCTTGATAAATGTGTGTGTATCTATATTTTTTGCTGATTCAATTGAAAGTTGCAAACCTCATGCTCTACTCATAAATATTTCAGCATGTATCTCCCTTGAATAAAACACCCTCCTACTTAACTAGAACACAATAACATACAAGAAACTTAATGTAAGCCCAATATTCTTATCTAATATACAATCCATACTAATGTCCCAAATTATCCCAATAATATTGTTAAAACTATTTTTTAATCCAGAATTCAGTCAAGCATTACATACTAGATTTAGCTGCCTTTATTCTAATACCCCTTTTCATTTTTTTGCTTTTATAGCATTTTTAAGAGGTCTGGTTGGTTTCAGAGTGCATCTACATTTGTATTTGCTTTATTCTTTCCTCATGGTTGGATTCATCATCACTAAGTAGATGATGTCCAGTTCCTTACCTTAAAGTGAGACTTTTTTAAGTAAAGTAAAACTAGTAAGTTCCACAGTCCTGTAACTCTCATATTACAGGCTCACCCTAGTTTTTTATTCTAGTCAATCAATAAAACTGTTCTACTAGGACCATGGCTGAGCAAGTGCTAGACATTGGTAAACTCTTTCTGGTTCACTGGAGTCTCCAATAAAAAAGAACTAGCATTCTACCCCACAGAGAATCACGTTGGGAATTCTTGAGTACCTGTTAAAATAATATATGTATACAGCCATAACATACTCTGTTCTGCATCTTGCTTTTTAAAGATGAATTTCTGCCGGCGCCGTGGCTCAATAGGCTAATCCTCCGCCTTGCGGCGCCGGCACACCGGGTTCTAGTCCCGGTTGGGGCGCCGGATTCTGTCCCGGTTGCCCCTCTTCCAGGCCAGCTCTCTGCTATGGCCAGGGAGTGCAGTGGAGGATGGCCCAGGTGCTTGGGCCCTGCACCCCATGGGAGACCAGGAAAAAGCACCTGGCTCCTGGCTCCTGCCAGGATCAGCGCGGTGCGCCGGCTGCAGCGGCGGCCATTGGAGGGTGAACCAACGGCAAAGGAAGACCTTTCTCTCTCTGTCTCTCTCTCTCACTGTCCACTCTGCCTGTCAAAAAAAAAAAAAAAAAAAAAAAAAAAAAAAAAATAAAGATGAATTTCTATGTTACTATATATTTTTTCTTCTTTAATAGCAACAAAGAATTCTGTAAAACAAACTGTATTTCAACCAACCATATTGATGCAAATTATCAATCATCCATAATTTACTTAACTGATCTTCAATTGATTATTTTTGCTAGAAACAAGACTGCAGAAACATCTTATATAACTTCCTCAAACACTTATAGGATAATTTCTTATATGTGGAATTACTAGGTCAAAGGATATGTGTGCATTTTAGTTTTGTTAGATAACATCCAATTGCTCTGCAAAATGGTTGCACCCATTTTCCTCTCACTCATGACATTTGAGATTGACGGTTTCTCCACTATTCACCATGGGATATTATCAAACATCTAAATATTGGCAATCTGGAAGAGTATTGTGGTATAGCAGTTAAGATACCATTTAGGGGACTGGCACTGTGGTACAGCAGGTTAAAGCCCTGGCCTGAAGTGCTGGCATGCCATATGGGCGCCGGTTCTAGTCCTGGCTGCTCCTCTTCCAAACCAGCTCTCTGCTATGGCCTGGGAAAACAGTAGAAAATGGCCCAAGTCCTTGGGCCCCTGCACCCACGTGGGAGTCCTGGAAGAAGCTCCTGGCTCCTGGCTTCAGATCGGTGCAGCTCTGGCCATTGTGGCCATTTGAGGAGTGGACCAGCAGATGGAAGACCTCACTCTCTGTCTCTTCCTCTCTCTCTAACTCTTTCAAATAAATAAAATAAACCTTTAAAAAAAAAAAAGCTTCCATTTGGGACACCTGCAGCCTACATCAGATTGCCTAGTTTCAACTCCTAGCCCTGCTTCTGATGCCAGCTTCCTGCTAACGCATACCCTGGGAGGTAGCAGCACATAGGAAGCCTCGACTGAGTTCTTTGCTCCTGATTTCATGTTGTTGCAGGCATTTGGAGACTGAAGAGAAAATGGAACCTCTCTCTATGTCTCTGTCTTTCTATGCATCTCTGCCTTTCAAATAAATAAACACTTGGTGAGACATTACTATTAAAAATAATAATGTTGAGAATCTGGTAAGAATCACATTGTTTGGAGCTGGCATATCTTTATACTAATGCACAATATTTTTCATATTTGTATAATCTATTTATATTTCTTTCTCTATGAGCTGCCTATTTCTATTCTTTTGCCTCTATTTCTACAGAGTTATTATTTTTCCCTTATTAAATCATCTAGTGCTCCCTTGGCTTGAAAAGAGTATTAGAGAAAATAATATATTTTCTTTCTAAAGCAACATAGAAACCACTTGCGAATATAAGATTTTCCCAATGGATTTATAAAACCAAGATTAAAAAAAAAAGTGCACATATTCTATTTTTACCACTACAAGAAAGACCAAAAAAAATCTCATATTTTTACATTTTATGGAGATATCATCTCAAATTTGGTAACTGACCACAGTCTGAAAAAACTTTCAGCCCACAGCACAAAAAAAAATTCAATATTAAAGTAGAACATCTTGAATTTTCAGTACCTCTTTATTTCCCAGTTCTCTTTTCTTTTGGAGAGAAAAACCTCCTCCTTCTTCAAGTCTCTTATAATTACTATCCTAATTCAATCATTGTGTCATAACTTCATGACCATCAAGAAGTTTTTAGCTCATGGTAGATACTCTGTAAAATTTATGAGGTAATATATGGTAATACCACGGTTTCTTCAGAATGCTTTTCATCTATCTATCTATCTGCTATTCTGGTTATGAACTTGCAAGGATACCCAACAGTGCTCCACGGTTTTCTAATAGTAATGATAGTATCACAAATGTATACCCCTTAATTCTTTGTCATGTACAAGGTAGATGCTTCGATAGCATCTTGCAAGGTTTCAGTGTGTCCTCTCCAGAATTCAGATGTTACCAATGTGCTGGTATTAGGAGGCTGTACCTCTAAGAGATGATTAGGTCATGGGTGGGATTCAGGCCTTTACAAAACCAGTTTCACAGCTTTAGATCTCTTTTTTTTTAAAGAGTTATTTAATTACTTGAAAGTCAGAATTACACAGACAGAAAGAAAGGTAGAGAGGTAGAGAAAGAGAGAGAGAGAAAGGTCTCCCATCTGCTGGTTCACTCCCCAGATGGCTGCAATGGCCAGAGCTGTGCCAATCCAAAGCCAGGAGCCAGGCGCCTCCTCTGGGTCTCTCACACAGGTGCAGGGGCCCAAGGACTTGGGCCATCCTCCACGGCTTTCCCAGGCCACAGCAGAGAGCTTGATCAGAAGCAAAGCAGCCAGGACTCGAACTGGTACCCAGATGGGACGTCGGCACTGCAGGTGGCGGCTCTACCTGCTACATCACAGCGCTGGCCCCTAGATCTCTTGTCCTCCTGCCTTTGACCATGTGAATATGTACCAAGAATCCCCTTACTACATGTTACCAGGCATCAGCAGTTTAATCTTGGGCTCTCTATCCTTCACAAGCATGAGAAAATACATTTCTGTTGTTTTTACATCATGTAGTCCTCGCACAAATGGGTTAAACAGCGTCCAATACTTTGAGTTGCATTTACGCTCTTGGTTTTCAGGCTATCTACTTATCTTTCTCCCCTGGACTGGAAGTCCCTTGAAAACCATGATTCATATCTATAATAAGAGCCTAATACAGACCCTGGCACCCTGTTAGGCAGAGGTGGTGAGCCTGTTTTCTGCCAAGGACCATTTAGATATTTATGACATCATTCTTGGGCCATACAAATTTAGCAACTTAAAAGTTAACTCCTGGGGCTGGCACTGTGGCGCAGCAGGTTAACGCCCTGACCTGAAGCACCAGCATCCCATATGGGCACCAGTTCGAGTCCTGGCTGCTCTGCTTCCGATCCAGCTCTCTGCTATGGCCTGGGAAAGCAGAAGATGATGGCCCAAGTCCTTGGGCCCCTGCACCCACATGGGTGACCCAAAGGAGGCTCCTGGCTCCTGGCTTCAGATCAGCACAGCTCCGGCCATTGCAGCCAATTGAGGAGCGAACCAGCGGATGGAAGACCACTCTCGCTCTCTTGCTCTCAATTCTCTCTTCCTCTCCTCTCTCTGTGTAACTCTGATTTTCAAATAAATAAATAAAATCTTTAAAAAAAAGTTAACCTGCTATAGAGCTTTTGAATTCTGCGTCCCACCAGTGGTTGCCTTTGCAGGGCCAGACCAGATGATTTATAGAGCCAGTGGGCTAGGTGTTCTCCCACCCCTACTCTAAGGCCTCAATAAATATATCAAATGAACAAAAAAATGAAAGAAGTAGTATTAGCTGTTCACCCATCACCAGTTATCACAAGACATGAGGTGGGAGCCGGCACTGTAAGCCTCGCGGTGCCAGCACCCCATACAGACACCAGCTTGGGTCCCACCGCTCCACTTCCAATCCAGCTCCCTGCTAATGTGCCTGGAAAAGCAGGAGAAGATGGTCCAATTACTTGGGCCCCTGCACTCACGTGGGCGAGTTGGAAGAAGCTCCTGGCTTGTGATTTTGGCCTAGCCCAGCCTTGGCTGTTGTGGCCACTTGTGGAGTGAATCAGCAGATGAAAGATTCTGTCTCTTTTCCTCTCTCCTTCTTTCTCTGTAGCTTTACCTTTCAAATAGGTAAATAAATCTTTAAAATAAAATGGAAATGTACTTGATTTAGAAGCACTGCCCCAAGAGACCCTTTCCCAGAGGAGCAGGAGATAATCTGGTCATTCTCACAACAATCCGGAAAAGCCTTTGGACCCTAATTAACCATTGTTGGATCTCCCTCAATAATTATTATAACTGAAATTATAGAAAATCTAGATTGAAATCTTTTGCAAAATAACTTAAAATATTAAATAGGATACTGAACTTTTCTCAAAGGGAAAGTGCTTATTGTTCCCTGGATAGATAATGCGATGTTTTTCTTCAGTGCCAAGTAGGTAATTGATTATATGAAAAGGAGATGATCATGAAAAATTCATAAATACATAACTAAAAACTTAAAATTATTCACTCACAACTCCCAGAAGCAGGGTACCTGGCGTCTCTGTGCTGGGGAGTCTCTCTCCTCCCTTGCTAAGGTGGTGGTATTTTCTGTTGCATTCGTACAGGACAACGTCTACCCCGCAGGGCCTTAGTCTGTGGCCCAACACTGGGAAACAAACCTCCCGAGGATGAAGCAGCCACCTCCATTCCCAGCTCGACCTGTTTCTTAATGAAGTTTTATAATGCCAAAAAAAGTTTGTTAATTCTGAACAGACACTTGTCACAACACAGCGATTCTACTGACAGCTTAGCTTTGGGATCCTAGGAGAAATATAATTGAGCAGGGACTAAGAGACCTGAGGGAACAGCCTATTCCTGATGCTACACTGAAAAGAAGTAGCATGGAGTCACGGGAGTGTGAAGTTGGAGAGAATTATCTCAAAAATGAGGGAACCAGAGCAGACGGGAGTGCTGAAGCCTGGAGAGCTGCCAGCTTTTCCTGGATGAACAGTGAGTGGGAGGTAAGGGAACAGAGATGGTCGCTGTTGATGCCTCTTTGCAAAAGTGTGGCGGTCAAAGGCAAGGTGTTAACAAAAATTCCTTAAGTACTTCAGATATGGGTCTCACCAGTGAAGGAGGTATGAGCGGTGTGGGGTTATTCTGAGAGTCTCCACTCACGTTACGATTGACAGAAGAGCGGTGCTCTGAGTTTGAGGAAGTCTCACAGTCCTGGAGGTCAGAAATTCTGCAGTCAAGGTCTCAGCAGCAGTAGGTGCTTTCCTGAGGCTGTGGCCGAGAATCTATGCCATTGCCTTTTGCAGCTTCTGCAGGTGCCCTGCATCCCTTGGCTGGTGCTCTCCTTCTTTGCCTTAGTTCAATCTCCTCTCCTATCATCGCATCTTCTTCTCTCACTCTGACCTTCTTGCTGCCCTCCTAAAAGGACCCTTGGGATCACTCTAGGCAAAGCCATTTTCCCTATCCCCAGCTCCTGGCAAGTGCTGTTCTACTTTATGTTCCTGTAAATGTGACTGTTTCAGATACTGCATGTAAGTGGAACCGTACAGTATTTATCTTTCTATAACTGGTTTACTGCACTTAGCAGTGTAAGTTCCTGACATGTTGTAGTGTGTATCAGAATTACCCTTATTTGTAAGACCGTCTTCTTTGTTGTACAAATAGCCTGTATTTTGTTTATCTATTCATGCATTGATGGACACTTGCATTGCTTCCACGTTTTGGCTATTGAAAATAATGCCACTATAAACATGAATATGCAAACATCTTTTAAGACCCTGCTTCCAATTCTTCAGAGTATGCACCTAGAAAAAGAACTGCTGTATCATGTTCATTCTTTTCTTTTTTTAGGAACTGTCATACTTTTTCCACAGTGAGTACAGCATTTTACATTATCACCAAGAGTGCACAAGGGTTCCTATTCTTCTACATCCTCATTAAAACTTGTTTTGCTGTTGTTGTTGTTGTTTTATTTTGGAGTAGTAGCAATCAACCTAAAGAGTATCCCAAGGTTTCTGTTTCTGGTATTAATTTGCGCCCTTTAGCATTGATGATGCTGATCATTTTTAATGTGCTTGTTGGCCATCTACCTAACATCCCTGGAGAAATGCCTATTCAAATCTTTTGCCTACTTTTCTACCAGGTTGTTTATTTTTGTGGTTGAGTTATAAGAATTCTACACATATTCTGGATATTAAGTTCTTTATTAAATGTGACTTGAAAATATTTTCTCCTATTTGGCAGATTGCCTTTTCACTCTGTTGATTGCATCCTAAAATGTACAATTTATTTTTTTAAAGATTTATTTATTTATTTGAAAGTCAGAGTTCCAGAGAGAGGAAAGGCAGAGAGAGAGAAGTCTTCCCTCCGATGGTTCACTCCTCAATTGGCTGCAATGGCTGGAGCTGCGCCAATCCAAAGCCAGGAGCCAGGAGCTTCTTCTGGGTCTCCCACATGGGTGCAGAGGCCCAAGAACTTGGGCCATCATCTACTGCTTTCCCAAGCTATAGTAGAGAGATGGATCAGAAGTGGAGAAGCTGGGACTTGAACCAGCACCCATATGGGATGCTGGCACTGCAGGTGGCAGATTTATCCACTACGCCACAGTGCTGGCCCCAGCAATTTACTTTGATATGGCCCAATTTATATATATTTTACTTCTTTTGCCTAAGCCTCTAGTTTAACATCCAAAAACTCATTAACAAATCTAATGTCTTTTTTTTTTTTTTTTTTTTTTTTTTTTTTTTGGCAGGCAGAGTGGACAGTGAGAGAGACAGAGAGAAAGGTCTTCCTTTTGCTGTTGGTTCACCCTCCAATGGCCGCCGCGGCCGGCGCAGCATGCTGATCCGATGGCAGGAGCCAGGTGCTTCTCCTGGTCTCCCATGGGGTGCAGGGCCCAAGCACTTGGGCCATCCTCCACTGCACTCCCGAGCCACAGCAGGGAGCTGGCCTGGAAGAGGGGCAACCGGGACAGAATCCAGCACCCCGACCAGGACTAGAACCCAGTGTGCCGGCACCGCAAGGCGGAAGATTAGCCTGTTGAGCCACGGCGCCGGCCTAATGTCTTTCTTTTTAAGATTTACTTATTTATTTGAAAGTCACAGTTACACAGAGAGAGGAGAGGCAGAGAGAGAGAGAGAGAGAGAGAGAGAGAGAGAGAGGGAGGTCTTCCACCCGCTGGTTCACTCCCCAATTGGCTGCAACGCCAGAGCTATGCTGATCCAAAGCCAGAAGCCAGGAGCTTCTTCCAGGTCTCCTACATGGGTGCGGGGGCCCAAGGACTTGATCCATCTTCTACTGCTTTCCCAGGCCACAGCAGAGAGCTAGATTGGAAGTGGAGCAGCCAGGACTCAAACTGGTGCCCATCTGGGATGCCGGTGCTTCAGGTCAGGGCATTAACCTGCTGCGCCACAGTGCCAGCCCCCAAATCTAATGTCTGACAGTTTCTCCCCATGATTTTTCAAAGAATTTTGGATCATTAAGTCTTCTGCGAAGGACTTTGGTCCATTTTGAGTTAATTTTTATATGAAGTATAAGGTAAGAAACTTATTTCATTTTTGCATGTGGATTTCCAATTTTTACAACACCACTTGTTGTTAAAATTTCCAATATTTTAATGGCATATTTGCCTATTTAACCTACAATATACTAAAATATAGCACCTTAAATGACTAGCACCCCAGACCGTTAGGGAACTGTAACAACACAGCTGTAAGACAAAAGAGTTGCTTCTGAGGAGAAAAGGCCGTAGCCAGCTTGTGAGGCAAATGTTCCCAACATGAACTGAAGCCACAAGACAAAAGGTCAGTCTTCACACAAAAATAGCTTGGAAATATTTGCCAGTGGGTACAGCAGTCTCTCAATACACCATCTTTCATCTCTATACACTAAAGGTACTATATTTTTAAGTCAAAAAAGATCAATCCACCCGGCAAACACAGAAAAAACATGCATATTAATATCTAATTATCATTGATGAAATCAATTATTTTGGCACTTACTGAAGCAAACCAGATCCACATTTTTATAATATGATTTTGAGTATAATAGATGCTTCATTCTTATTCAGTCATTCTAACCTTTTGATTTAAGAGACCAACTTGCAACTTTAAAAATGGCAGTGAACTTTGTCCATCTTTAGGACTAAGATTTAATTTGCTTTAAATTTGCTTTCACAACATCAACTGCATCTGTGTCATAAATGATTACTCTGGAAAAGTTCAATTGCATTTATAATAATATTCAGTAAAATTGAACAGGCATATACAAAGTTTTATGAATATATATTTTTTTAATTTTACAATAAAACATCTGTTACTCAAAACATTGAACTTCAATTCCCCAGGCATTTTACCATTCCTGAAAAACGCCAAAAAAAGGAGTTTTAGAATGGCTCAGAATGGGATATAAACAGGTATCATGGCTCAGAATATATGTGAAGAGAAATATACATGTCTCCTTAGAAAATCAGAAAGTTGCTATCTTGGAAAGTAATACTAAACTTGTTAAGATTAAAATGAATGCTCTCTGCAGCCATAATAAAGGTTTTCTAGCAGACTTGTGACCAACAGCACAGACAGATTTAAATCAAGTAAGAAAAGCTTAATGCAGAAAATACATGATCAACCCAGTTTCCTCCTTCCTGTACCACAGGGTGTAACTTCACGCCATCTGGTGATTATTAGGGGAGAAAGCTACCATCTGCTACTTCTGCTAATACATCAGAGAGGGGTAGCTTTCCCTGCCCTGCAAGTCGATGGGAGATTTCACATTCCCCAGGACTCCAGCTGACAAGTTAGAATTTTCTGAGTGTGTGTGCATGTGTGTGTATCTCCACATATGCAGCACATTCCTTTCTTACAACCTCTTTAAGAGGCACAGGAGTGAGTTTGTCCAGGTTAATTTCTCCCTCAGCAAGGCTCTTCTTCACCACCACCACCCCCCCAACTCAAATCCAAGATACCATTAGCACAACCTAGACAACTAAACTGGACGGCAGCCATAAAAACAGATTACAAAATAAACACAAATAGAATTCAAAGTGTGAAAAGAGCTTGCTAGTCCTTCTGTTTTACATCCCCTCCAGGAAGGACAGAAACTAAAATGTCCTCAAGTCAAGGTCTCCAGAGGCTCCTAGAGGATTTTTAAGTTGTCACATCATTCATTATGGAGTCAGATGGGTCTCTCTTTACAACATTCTTAAAAAGATGAAGACACAAAATTATTTCAAAGAAGCCTTGTCCAGGATCCAAATTTGAACTATCTCTAGAGCTTAATGAGGTAGGAATTTGGAAAGAACAAATAAATTCAGACAAAAGTTTTTCCCCCAGTGTATGTCAAACTTGTCAATTTCTCAACTGGTTGTTCATAATAGGTGTGTCATGTATACTTATTAAATAAATGAATGAATTAATTCCTTTCTCCATAGAATGGAACAAACTAACCCCGTATTTTAAAATAGAAGTTTTTTTTTTTTTTTTTTTTTTGACAGGCAGAGTGGACAGTGAGAGAGAGAGACAGAGAGGAAGGTCTTCCTTTCCTGTTGGTTCACCCTCCAATGGCCGCCATGGCTGCACGCTGCAGCTGGCGCCCCGCGCTGATCCGATGGCAGGAGCCAGGTACTTATCCTGGTCTCCCATGGGGTGCAGGGCCCAAGCACTTGGGCCATCCTCCACTGCCCTCCCTGGCCACAGCAGAGAGCTGGCCTGGAAGAGGGGCAACCGGGACAGAATCTGGCGCCCCGACTGGGACTAGAACCCGGTGTGCCGGCGCCGCTAGGTGGAGGATTAGCCTAGTGAGCCGCGGCGCCAGCCTGCTTTAAATTCTTATAATCAAAGTTAGCAGCAACCTCATTCCAGTTGCTCTTGATGCCATCATTGGTGTCCATTCCCGCTGCGCTGCCATGTCCGCATGGGAGACCAGGAGGAAGCACCTGGCTCCTGGCTTCACATCAGCGCAGCGCACTGGCAGTGGTGGCCACTTGGGGGGTGAACCAATGGAAGGAAGATTTTCTCTGTCTCTCGCTCTCTCACTGTCTAACTCTGACTGTCAAAAAAAAAAAGTAAATGCAAATTTCTAAGGAAGTCATGTGGCGTATCTGTACCTGCGTCCTCACATGTCAAAGATACACTCCTCCTATCCCCAAAAATCTCAGAGAGCTACACGGAGTCTTAATGGAGCCATGTACAAAAACAAAAATATTAAATGCTTTTACCATAAGCCAAAATTAACTCAATGTGGATCAGAGACCTAAATGCAAATTTAAAACTCTAAAACTTCTTGGAGAAATTGTAGATAAAAACTTTGACAACTTGAGATAATCAATAATTCTTAGGCATCGTACAGAAAGAAAAATCCATTGCAAGATAAAATAAGTACACAAAATCAACAGCCTTTTTGTATACATAGAGTATTTTAGGCATGGAAAGCCAAGACACCCTGGGGGGGAAAAAAAAAAAAAAGAAGACCTAAATGGAAGATCTCTGCAGGTGAGATCCCAGTGGAGGGAACAGGGCCATCAAAGAAGGAGGTGCCTTTCTCTGCAGGGAGGAGAGAACTTCCACTTTGACTATGACCCTGTCAGCATAAGATCGAAGTCGGCAAACTCGAGGGGCTTCCATGGCCTTGGCAGCTCATGACTGGAGCCTAGGGAGATTACTGACGCCATAAACATGAGTGTCAAATTGTTGGGTCGACAACAGGAGTCACTGTGTACTTACTTCTCATGTGGGATCTGTCCTTAGCGTGTTGTCCAATGTGAAGTAATGCTATAACGAGTACTGAAACAGTATTTTACACTTTGTGTTTCTGTGTGGGTGCAAACTGATGAAATCTTTACTTAATATATACTGAATTGATCTTCTGTATATAAAGATAATTGAAAATGAATCTTGATGTGAATGGAATGGGAGAGGGAGCGGGAGATGGGAGGGGTGTGAGTGGGAGGGAAATTATGGGAGGGGGGAAGCCATTGTAATACATAAACTGTACTTTGAAAATTTCTATTTACTAAATAAAAAAATAAAAAAAAAAGATTATAAGCTGGTATACCTAGTACTCAAACAGTATTTTTTCACTTTATGTTTCTGTGTGGGAGCAAACTGTTGAAATCTTTACTTAATGTATGCTAAACTGATCTTCTGTATATAAAGAGAATCGAAAATGAATCTTGATGTGAATGGAAGGGGAGAGGGAGTGGGAAGGGGAGGGTTGCAGGTGGGAGGGACGTTATGGGGGGGAAGCCATTGTAATCCATAAGCTGTACTTTGGAAATTTATATTCATTAAATAAAAGTTAAAAAAAAGATTATAAGCTGGTTATCAAAACTAATCACTCCATTTGTTCAGAAGATGTTAACAGACTTAGGAGACAGGCTGAAGATTGGAAAGAAACATTTGCAAACTATGTATCAATTAAAGAACTTACATTCGTGATATGTAAAGGACTCTCATCACTGTCTATAACTCTACCTGTCAAATTTTAAAAACTCTCAAAACTCATTAAGAAAAAATGTAATAATTTAAATTGGCCAAAGATCTGAACAAACATTTTACCAAAAAAAATGGATAACAAATTAGCATATGAACATGCTCAACATTCATCAAGAAAATGCAATTTTAAAACCACAGAAAGAGTTCATTTCCATCTATTAAAATGTTTAAAATTTCCAACTTTAACTGACCAACCATTTATTTATTGTTTGCAATATGTTTGAAAAATATATACTTTGTGGCACAGTAAATGAGTCTGATTAACATATCTATTGCATCACACACATTTTATTGTAATGAGATCATTTTTAAAATCTACCCTTTTTTAATTTTTTTTAAAGGCAGAGTTAGACAGTGAGAGGGAGAGACAGAGAGAAAGGTCTTCCTTTTTACATTGGTTCACCCCCCCAAAAAAAATCTACCCTTCTACTAACTTTCAAAATGCATCGCTTTAGTGTTCTTGTGTTGGTTGACTTCATCAAAAATTACTTTCCTTACATGTGTGTTCGCCTATCAATGAGGATTCTGTTTTATGTGAAGAATTATGGAATACTATCATGTACTTGAAAAATAAAGCTTACTCGGTTCTCAATTTAAAGAAGTCTAAACTTTAAAATATTGAATGTTCAGTTGAAGAATGAAATTAGATCCCTACCCTTCACCATATGCAAAAATCAACTAAGATTTATCAGAGAATTAAATATAAGACTTTAAAAATAAATGAAATCTTGTCTTTTGCAACAAACCATTATACTTTGTGAAATAAGCCAGTCCCAAAAAGACAAATACCATATGTTTTCCCAGAACTGTGGTAACCAATAGAGTACCTAAAAGGTAATGTATAGGAGTGAAATTGACATTTTGAGATTTGATGATTGTTACAATCATTGTCTCGACTGTTGAGGAACCGTGGTTTGTTTTGTTTTGTTTTTCATGATATTTGTTGAATTCTTTACTTAGTGTAGGGTTAATCTTATGAGTATAATGTTAACTGAAAATAGATCTTTGAAAAAATTAAGAGTAGGAATAGGAGAGGGAGGAGGAAAAAGGGTGGAGAGTGGGCAGGAATGAGGGTAGGGCAGGAAGTATCACTATGTTCCTGAATCTTTATATATAAAATACATTAAATTTCTATGCCTTAAATAAAATTCTAAAAATAATTAAAATTTTTAAAGTAATCATGAGTGAATGAATAAATATATAAGACCTTTAACTGAGGGTTGTATTGTAGTACAGCAAACTAAGCCACTGCCCACAATTTCAGCATCCCATACAGGTACAACTTGGAGACCCAGATGTTCCACTTCAGATCCATCTCCCTGCTAATGTGCCTGGAAAAGCAGTGGGAAGTGGTCCAAGTCTGGCCCCTGAACCCACGTGGGAGACTGGATGGAATTCCAGGCTCCTGGCTTTGGCCTGGCCCAGCCTCAGCGATTATGATCATCTGGGAAGTGAACCAGTGGATGGAAGGTATCTTCCTCCCTCGCTCCCCACTTCTCTATCCCTTTCTCTCTCTCTCCTCCCTCCCTGTAACTCTGCCTTTCAAAATAAATATTTACTAAAAACAACAAAAAAATCTTTTTAAAGATTTATTTCTATTTATTTGAAAGGCAGAGATAGATTATGGGGGTAGGGGAGAGAGATATCTTCCGGTCACTAGTTCACTCCCCAAATGACCACAATGGCTGGGGGTGGGCCAGGCCAAAGCCAGGAACCATGAGCTTCTTCCAAGTCTCCCACTTAGGTGCAGGAGCCCAAGTACTTGAACCATTCTGCACTGCTTTCCCAGTCACATTAAGCAGAGAGCTGGATCAGAAATAGAGCAGCCAGGACTCAAATGAGCACTGCAGGTGGAGGCTTAGCCCCCTACACCACAGTACCAGCCCCTAAAAAAAAAAAAAAAAAAAAAAAAAAAAAAAAAAAAAAAAGCTTAAAGTACAAATTTTCGGGTGGAAACATAGGGGAAACACTTTAGTACTGGTAAGGATACTCATTTTCAGCTGAGACCCCAAAAGCACAGCCAACAAAAGCAAAACTAGACAAATGGGATTACATCAAACTCAGAAGATTCTACACAGCAAAAGAAGCAATCAACAGTAAAGACACATCTGAAAGGCATAAAATATTTGCAAGATATTTATTCAACAAAAGATTAATATCCAGAATATATCAAGAACTCAAAAAACTCAACAACACCAGCCAATTCACTTAAGAAATGGGTAAAGAGACTTGAACGGTCAGTTCTCAAAAGAAGAAATACAAAAGGCCAACAAATACACACACAAAAAATGCTCAATATCACTAGCCATGAGGGAAATAAAAATCAAAACCATGGTGACATAACCCTTCACTCCTGTCAAAAACAAAAACAAAAAAAAATAAGATGTGGGGAAAGCGGAACTGTTACATACTTTTCATGGGAATGTAAACTGGTACAGCCACTATAGAAACCAATAGCAGATTTGTTTAAAAACTGGAAATGAACTGCCATAGGAACCAGAAATTCTACCACTGGATATAGATTAAAAAGACAAAATCACTATATCGAAGAGATAGCTGCTCCACCACATTTCTAGCAGGATTGTTCACAAGAGCCAAGACATGGTTTCAACCACCGTGTCCATCATCAGATGAATGGATAAAGAAAATATGGCATACACAATAGAATACTTTTTAGCCATAATAAAGAATGAAATCCTGTCATTTGCAGCAAAATTGATGAAACTGGAAGCTATCATGTTAAGGAAACAAGGCAAACACAGAAGAACAGAAGACAAATATCACATGTTCTTGCTCACGCGGGAGCTAAACAAACAAAAAATAAATAAAACTCAATCTGAATACAGAGGGGAGATTACTAGAGGGTAGGAAGGGTGGAGGGTTGAGGGGGTTGGATTAGAAAATAGGGAAGCTTGGAGTGGCTCATTAATAGTGACAAATAAAATGAGATGTTGATAGCGGAAGTTTGGTATGGTTTATTAATTGTGACAAATGTATCAAACTAATGTAAAGTGTTAATAATAGGGGAATAAGGACGTAGAATATACAGGAGCTCTTTGCACTACTTTACAATTATTTCCTGGTAAATTTATTATTGTTCTGAAATTAAAAATTTATTAAAACAAATAAATACTAACTGTCCTAACTGTCAAGTGTTGGCTCAGTTACAGACAATTAGTATTCTCATATATAACTAATAGAAAAAGAAATGGTAAAACCACTTGGGAAAATTGGCAGTTTCTTTAGGAGTTAAACATATACGTACCACATGACTTAGCCATTCCACTCTTGGATGCTTTTATTTTCCAAGAAAGGTCAAAGCACATAGTCATACAAAGATTTGCATGAAATCATTCATATTGACTGTATTCATAACAGTCCAAAACTGTAAGTCATCAATAAATAAATGAATAATCAAATTTGGGTATTACCACGAAATGGGACACTCTCAGCAACAGAAATGAACAATTAATATGCACTAAAACAAATGACTCAAAGTACTTATTCTGAGAAGGTAAAATAAACTATATGCTTTTGAATTTAATTTTACAAAATTCTAGAAAATGCAAAGTCACCCACGATAAAATAAAACAGATCCATGGTTGCTGGGGGTATGGGAAGAAAGACAGTAATGACAAGATGGAGAGATCGCAAAGGTACAAGGAAATTCTGGGGGTCACGAACGCTGCTGTGCACCAGGTCTTCATTATGGTAATGGTTATAGGGGTATGCGTGTCAACACATTAACTCTTTAAACATGTGCTGGATCATCTGCACAAGGGCAACATTCTGGCAATAGGTTAGGGTTAAAAGTATGATCCAGTGAGTTATCCAGAATTTGAGAGAGAGAGGCTATGCCACAAGTAGTAACCGTGATCATTAGAGAACCTCCGCTCTTAGGCAGGGAGCACCTT
Source organism: Oryctolagus cuniculus (assembly GCF_964237555.1). Classification (NCBI taxonomy): domain Eukaryota; kingdom Metazoa; phylum Chordata; class Mammalia; order Lagomorpha; family Leporidae; genus Oryctolagus; species Oryctolagus cuniculus. The sequence continues at coordinate 77,816,334 of NC_091443.1, forward strand.
GCCTGCAAGGGTGTTTTCTTCAGTACACTCTCAGATAGGCATTTGCTGTACCCTTAAATGCTCTAATTGTGCTTTACTTACGGAAATTTGACTCAGCTTCGAGCAATCTTCTATCACCATGCCTTCTCTTATTTCTGATTAGAGGATATTTCATTTTTACCTTGTAATGCTCAAGCAACTAGAGCTGGCCTTCTGCTAAAAAGACTAGTATTCATTCAGACTCTCATGCAGCATTTCTAAGATGACCCTTCTCATTGCCTTCTTCACTTTCACACATCAAACTCTCATTCAAGCAATCTGTCATCTAGATTGAGAAGCTACAGGTACAGCTGGAGAAAACAGAGCCAACAAGCCCTTAGAGTCCCAGTGTTCCTCCTGAGATGTTGGTGCTACCTGTACTGAGTTACCTCCCTATTGCTCATACCCCATTGCCCATCACAACACACAATATCACAGAGAGTTGCTGATCACAATGGTAGAAGTAATTCCGGCCAGCGCCACGGCTAACTAGGCTAATCCTCCGCCTTGCGCCGCTGGCATACCTGGTTCTAGTCCCAGTCAGGGTGTGCAGTGGAGAATGGCCCAAGTGCTTGGACCCTGCACCCCATGGGAGATCAGGAGAAGCACCTGGCTCCTGCCATCGGATCAGCACGGGGCGCCGGCCGCAGTGGTGGCCATTGGAGGGTGAACCAATGGCAAAGGAAGACCTTTCTCTCTGTCTCTCTCTCACTGTCCACTCTGCCTGTCAAAAAAAAAAAAGTAATTCCATCAGAAAGTGAATTTTCATATTTCCACTGCCAGGAGGGTGGAAAGAGAATACTATGAAAAATTACTGTTTACCAATAAATTTTTAAAAATGTAGAAAGTTTGTATCCCTTTAATTTCTTTCCCTTGCCTGATGGCTCTGGCTAAAATTTCCAGAACTATATTGAATAGCAGTGGTGAGAGTGGGCATCCCTGCCTGGTACCAGATCTCAGTGGAAATGCTTCCAACTTTTCCTCATTCAATAGGATGCTGGCCGTGGGTTTGTCATAAATTGTTTTGATTGTATTGAGGAATGTTCCTTCTATACCCAATTTGCTTAGAGTTTTCATCATGAAAGAGTGTTGTATTTTATCAAATGCTTTCTGATAATACACATTTGCCATAAACTTTGTACAGATCCCTTTTATACATGCATTTCAATTTTTTGCGCCAGAAAAATAATCTTCGTAATTCCACTTTCCATAAGCAATTTTTAGTACCCTAGTACTTCTCCCAATGCCTCCAACTAAATACGACAAAACACCCTTGATATTATATTAAAAAATAAGAAGATTCTAAAAAGTATAGAGAAGGAAGACCTTGAAAGCTAAGGAACAGCACAGCAGAGGGTTACCACGGTCGTTTGGGCTTTTTGGTTTGTTTTATTTTGTTGTTGCTGTAGTTTGTTGTTTATCCTCGACCTAGAGCTAAAGAAGCTGGCCCCACAGAAATGTCATGGGTACAAGCAAAGGGTAAAAACCTGCTCTCTGTAGCCAAAGCAACAGCAATGAGGCAGTACAGTAAGACAGAAGTTTTTTAGATAATAATTACGCTCTTAGAGCAAACGAGCTATGGTCAAGCCAGCAAAGATCAAGTAAGAAGCCAAGACTTCCTACTCTGCAAGGTGCCCCAGCATCCCTGCCAGAGGTCTACAATCTGGGAGCTGAGACTGTCTTTCCCAGCAGCCAGTAATTAGGCCTACCGAACAATTTCAATGGAAAGCGTGCAGGGAAATTGGACTTCCACACCTTCTTGGCAAGAAAGGGACATCTCCCCTTCCTCTTTGGAAGGTTTCAGGGGATTCCCATGGACCATCAGGACTTTCAGCATCACTTGGCAGTAATGAGGCCAGCCCTACCATGGTGCCAGAGCAGGTGACATGGAGACCTGGAACTCATGCTCCTGGCCAGTAATAACAAGGACTCTCCCTGGGAATCAACAGAGGACCAGTAGATAACTTGGAGTTCCACCTCCACCCAACAGTGACAACATGTTTTCTCTTCCTCCTGATGGAGCAGTGTCTGATGAAACAAGTTGCAACAGAAGGCTTCAACAGTCTCTAGCCTGCTCCTCTGGTCTCCTTTCTCTTCTCTCTTCTATCTCCTGTTCACTCGCTTCTCTCCCTCTTCTCTCCTCTCTGTCTCTGTCTGTCTCTCTCTTATATTCTCCTTCTCTCTCTTTTTCCCTCTTTGCCCCTTCCCTCCAGTCTGCTGGGTTTTCCCCCAATAAACCCTTTCCCTAAAAAAACAAAAAGGCTTCAACAAGAACTAGAATCTCATATATCATGAAAATTACTTATTTCAATCATAAAATCACTTGTCGTACATAAACTGGAATACCTCAAAAAATTCTTTCACCAGATAATGGCTGTCCTGTCCACAGATGGTGCTGGAAAAACTAATTATCTACATGCAAAATAATGAAGTTGGATCCTTACCTTACACGACATGAAACGTAATTCAAGATGGATTAAAAAAAATTTAAGAGCTAAATCTATAAAACTCTTAGAAGCAAGCCTAAGGGAAAACCTTCATAATATAGGATTTGGCAATGTTTTCTTGGTTTTGACACCAAAAACACAAGCAAAAAAAAGTAAAAATAGATAAATTAGATTGTATCAAATAAAAAAGGATACATCCAGTGGAATATTATTCAGCCTTAAGGATATTCTGACACATGCTACAAATGGCTAAATCTTGAGGTCATTATGCTAAGTGAAATAAAAGTCACAGAAGAACACCGTGTGATTCCACTTAGCTGAGGTACTGGGAGTAGTCAACCCCATAGGAACAGAAAGTAGAATTGTGGTTCCAAGGGATGGAGAGGAGGAAGAAAGGGGGATGGGGATTTGCTGTTATGTGAATATACTTAACTCTACTGAGCTGCACACTTAACACAGTGAAATAGTAAACTTTGTTATGTGTATTTCACCACAGCTTTTTAAAACAATTTTAATCAATGGTTGCTACAAACATTCACAGATAGGTTTTTGTATGACCCTAAGTATAACTTTTCATGCCGTTTTACATTCCCATAGTAATGAATGATCCAGTCGTTCTGCATACTCAGCATCTTGGCATTGTCACTATTTCTATTATAGCCACTCTTGTGGATGTGCAGTGATACCTTCATGGTTTTGATCTGCACTTCCCCGATGGCTCGTGATGGTGAACATCTTCTCACATGCCTATTTGATGTCTGAATATACACTTTGGTGAAATGGTTCCTCACGTTTTTCACCTATTTTCTAAATTGAAATTTTTCCTAACTTTCTACTTTAAAAACTAAGCTTTGGAGGACACGCAGAAACTGAAGTGTCTACAAAAAAAAAAAAAAAAAAAAAAAAAAAAAAAAAAAAAACCTGAGTACAAATAAAATTATCTGTGGCTTCTCCATAGTGATGTATAACTAATACCTGTGGTGGTAAGGGTAGTTGTAGTTCTCAGCCTCACTGAGTCGCTTTGAAATGAATCCAGTGGCCTAGCTGCCATCCATGGTGGGAAAGCTTCCGGTTCAGAGGCCTTGTAGAATTCACTTCAAGAGCTGATCTCAGAGTCAGCCTCACTGGTCAGGAACCAGCCATGTTCTGTAGTCAGATACGAGGTTCCATCACGTCAGTCCAATGAATTTAAAGGGGGTTGTGTCTTTAGACTCTCTACTGCCGTCCTTAAGTTTGCCAGCAGAACAATAATCGTGATTACAACAGCAGCTATTGGCATTAGCATTGTTACTATAGCTTATAATGGGTTTTCAAAATCAACTTCATTCTCTGTGATCTTATCTAGTTGAGTAAAATAAAAATTTAATGGCAATAAAACTAATTTTATTTTTATTTAAAGCTTCATGTTAATCCATTATCTTTAACCATCCATTTTGTACTATAAATTACAGACCTTGGCCGGTGCCGCGGCTCACTAGGCTAATCCTCTGCCTGTGGCGCCGGTACCCCAGGTTCTAGTCCTGGTTGGGGTGCCGGATTCTGTCCCAGTTGCGCCTCTTCCAATCTAGCTCTCTGCTATGGCCCAGGAGGGCAGTGGAGGATGGCCCAAGTGCTTGGGCCCTGCACCCACATGGGAGACCAGGAGGAAGCACCTGGCTCCTGGCTTCGGATTGGCACAGTGCGCCAGCTGGAGCAACCTCTTGTGGGGTGAACCAACAGAAGGAAGACCTTTCTCTCTGCTACTGTCTAACTCTGCCTGTCAAAAAAAAAATTATAGACCTTGAGATCATACGAGAAATTGACTACATGTTAACCCGTTTCTTCTTCCTGGGGACACAGCTAGGCTTTATTTCTCTACTTCCCCATACTTAGGTGTGGCCATATGACTGGGTTCTCATCAATAAAATATGGGTAAGGGGCAGGAGTGCATGGAACAGGTTAAACCACCATTTGGGACACCCACATCCCATATCAGAGTGTCTGGTTCAAGTCCTGGCTACTCTATACTTCTGATCCAGCTTCCTACTGGTGCACCTGGGAAGTGCAGGTGACGGCTCAAGTGCTTAGGTCCTTGGCACTCATGAGGGAGACTGGATGATGTTGCAGATTATTGACATCTGCAGGCATGATTCATTTTCATTCTCATTCATCCTCTCCCTCTCTCTGGTGAAAAAAATAAACATTTTTAAAATATGAATAGAGGAGCCAAGGCTGGTGCTGTGGCACAGTGGGTTAATGCCCTGATCTGACGTGCCAGCATCCCATATGGATACCAGTTCAAGACCTGGCTCCTCCTCTTCCAATCCAGCTCTCTGCTATGGCCTGGAAGGGCAGTAGAAGACAGCCCAAGTCCTTGGGGCCCTGCACCCACGTGGGAGACCTGGAAGAAGCTGCTGGCTCCTGGCTTCAGATCAGCACAGCTCTGACCATTGCAGCCAATGAGAAATGAACCAGCGGATGGAAGACTTCTCTCCCTCTCTCTCTGCCTTTCCTTCTCTCTGTGTAACTCTTTCAAATAAATAAATAAATCTTAAAAAAATAAATAAATAAAATATGGATAGAAATGATGGCTGCCATTTCAAATCTGACCTATGAACCTTGATCCCTTGTGCTTTTGTCCCATGTGCCAATTGGATACAAACAGCCTCACAAAGCTCATGCTGAGATGATGCGACCACAAAAATGGAAGGATCCCAAGTTTTTGCATAAATATTTAAAGGAGAAACACCAGCCAACCAGGGACACCCATTTCAGATTTCATGTAAATGAGAAATCACCTTCCAATGTGTTTGAACTATTTGGAGATTCATTAGCTACAGTAAGTAGTGTTACTACATAAAGTGGTTCCCATTTCTGCTACAAACTGCAAGGATGAACTGAATTGTGCCTGAGCCCTGTACTCCTGGAAAACAACGAAAGAAATGCCCCTGCTCTCCTGTGTTCTGAAAAGGGCCTACTGAAAGGAAATGCGCTTCTCCAATGCCTTAGACAAGACTCAGTGACGTCTCCTGATCCTCCTGTAACAAGACAAGGCACAGACCTCCACATGTCCCTCCTTTGCCTCATCAATGATTAGCTGAAGTGTTGCATATTCCCTGAGCGACTGGAGCAAGACGCTTGTCCCCCCAAGTTTGCCTAAGTTTCTCTGCTTCTCCCAGGCTCACTTCCGGCCCGACTCAGCACCAACCCCTCCCTGACAGTTTCTCCTGACAATAAGCTCACACAAGTGTTAACACATGTGCTGGGCATGTGGTGGTGGTGGTGGAAAAACAGCAAATACGGTGAATGGACTTCTCAGATTTCATTGGTCCACCAGCTTCCTGATGAGAGCCTTGGAGACTTCCCCCAATCAACCCTTCACCCCCGATCCTCTCCAGAGGCCCCAAACTCCAGATCCACCTAAGAACCCCGGCTGGCGAGCACAAACAGCAAAGGAAGGAGGAAGCAACAGACAGGGATGGAAACTGATGTGGAAAGTCAGCCTTCAGCTTTCCTCAGACCTAGGAAAGAGCTAAACTGAAATAGAAAGTTGCCATGTTTAAAGAAGGAAGTAAAACTACAACATTAAGCATTCAAAGGCTTCATGAAAATATTTGGATGGCCCTAAAAAGATAGAGAAAAGTCAGAGGAGAGCAGTCGGGAGCACTGGTGAAAATCTTCAGCTAACTTTGGCTTTGAAGCATTTTAGACCATGGTAAACATCTTCCACCACCTGCCCTGCACCTGTCATGGGACCTGGTACACAGTAGGCACTCAAGAAAACACTTGATGGATCAATGATGAATCATCAACAGATCCTCTGTTCAGAGAATAGGGAGTTGGAAATGACCTACTCATAGACATGGCTATTGATAATAACTAGGAAGCCTTTAAGACATTTTTTTTCCTTAGATTCCCAAACAAATTTCTAAATACTTTTTTGCAAGAGTTTGAACCGGTAGAAAGACAGGGGTCCTTCTGACGAGGCCCATTTGGTCCTTCATTATCAACTTTTGAGGGGTGACCTAAGCTTTAATGGATGTTATAATCCCAGGAAAGGTTTTTACTCTGTATTGTCTTACCTTCCTTCCCTTCTCCTCAAATTATTGGTCCTTCTTATGCCACTCAAAGTGAAAACAAATTAACTATGAGGCAGTGATGTCATTGGTATTCCCTAGAGGTGCACAGGATGGGTAGTGGTTGGGTGGTGACAGTGGGGCATAGGAAGGCATCGTGCCACCTTTTAGCTTTCAGGGCTATGGTTGGTAGGAGAAAGATCAGGCGTCTGTAAGAGGTGTCAGGTGGAGGTTTGACAAAATTCTCTAAAAGCCTCCCAGTCAACATTCTGTAAAGATGAGTGAGCCACCCTAGGCTAATCCTCCGCCTAGCGGCGCCGGCACACCGGGTTCTAGTCCCGGTCGGGGCGCCGGATTCTGTCCCGGTTGCCCCTCTTCCAGGCCAGCTCTATGCTGTGGCCAGGGAGTGCAGTGGAGGATGGCCCAGGTGCTTGGGCCCTGCACCCCATGGGAGACCAGGAAAAGCACCTGGCTCCTGGCTCCTGCCATCGGATCAGCGCGGTGCGCCGGCCGCAGCGCGCCAGCCGCGGCGGCCATTGGAGAGTGAACCAACGGCAAAGGAAGACCTTTCTCTCTGTCTCTCTCTCTCTCTCTCTCTCTCACTGTCCACTCTGCCTGTCAAAAAAAAAAAAAAAAGATGAGTGAGCCACCTAACAATACTGCAGTAAGACAGAGTTTTTCTTAGGACCTGCAACAGGTTCTGTGTATTGTGCATGAACATATATCTACCACCCCACATCCCCCTTCATAGAAGGACTTGCCCCCTTAGCTTGGGGGACAACTTCCTGCTGTCAGCTGCTTCAGAGTCTGGGTCAACTGTAAAAAGCCACCTCGCCCAGGGTCATGTCATTCCAGGGACAGCCAGTTTCCAGTGACTGACAAGACAGGTAAGCAAGTACAGTCATGTTTGTCTGAAGTAAAGCATTTTACAAAGAAATACAAGCCCCACAGCTGTCTACTCCATGTTGACGGATGGTTTGTCAAGCTTATGTCACAGTCAAACTTCTCCCACTGCCCCCATCCTGCTGGCCTCTTCCCTTCACAGGTGTTGAGTCCCAATAAACATCTATTACTCCAAATGCTTCTGGAAGTATCGGCTTTCAGAGAGCACAAGCTATGACCTTCACATGCTGATTAATCTCAAGGATAGGTCCTTAAATTGTTTGGAGTAAATACATGGCCTCCCAAAAGGACTACTTTGAAGAATAAAGTTCATGGGGAGAAGTAAACTCTATTATGTTAGTTTGGAAAAAAAACTAAATCAGTACTTTATCCACATTAGTGTTTTAAGAAACTCATCATAATTCTCTGTTGTGGGCAAAAGATGTAATTTGTGGTTGAAAATCAAAGGCTTTTGAGTCAGAGACTTATGAGCTCAATTTTCCCTGATTTTTTGTTTTTGATACTAGAAAGAAATGGAATTTGGTGGAGCCAAGAGTGAGAAAAATCAATGCAGGTCAACAGACTCACGCAGCAAGCAGGTGGATCTGCTTGTAGTATGTCAAGGGACTAGGAGAAGCTGCCCTCTCCGAGGGGACAGTACCTCAAGGAAACGAGATGTTTCCCAAGCAGTGCTGAATAGACACTGCCAAGTCTTAGCTGCTTGTTTTCTACAGGGAAATCAGCAATAAGGACAGAATGACCAAACAAATCTCTGCATCTGTTCTCAGAACCCCTCAAGATTACCTAACCTTTCCCATTCCCCCCAAAAATTTTTCTTCTCAAGGAGAACCCCCTATGAATATCATGACCTTCAATCAAGGTAAATTTGGATTTTTGCTGTAGAAATAAAGAATTAGATTGTGGAATTTTGTATTGCACACAACCCAGGCATTATCTCATATATACATTTGTATGGTTACTTAGTAATTTGGTTTAAACACACTTCAGAAAGTTAGTATAGACCTAGCATTTATGATTGACTAAATTAGATGTTTGTTAGGGAGATGATTGCACTTAGAGCCAGAGTTATAATTTGTACGAGACCTGCACCCAGGAAGGAGCCAGAAGTGCCTGGAATTTCGCATTCCCTGGGATCAGCCCTCTGACCAGTTACTGGCAGGCATGAAATATCAAAGTCTGACCCCCTTGCCTGGGGGGATAAAGTAAGAAGTAGAGATGTTTCCACTGCCAGAGTCCCCCAGGATCAGGCTGAAGCTTCCCCCCATGGGATTTTATTTGAAATCACACTGTTAACCGGCTCCATTCTTCTGGTCCTTCCCCAATCTGGGGGAGAACTTGTGTTCACCTGCATAGGAATCCTGTCATAGGTCAGCTTTCATGGAAACTGACCTTAAAAAAGTATACCCCCGATGTCCTACACCTCACTAGCTTACAGATCACAATTAAGAGTACAATCTTTATATGCCACAGAAATTGCACCATATGCCTTTTATTCACTCAATAGACACACTGTGACAGGAGCTGGGATGTGGGGCAAGCCAACAGTTTCTACCTCTGTAAAGCTTAAACCAATGTTTGCAGGCCTGGTAACAGCCCCCTTCAAGATGCAGCCACATCTTACACAAAACATCTTTCTGCAGGGACTTCTGTCTGTTCAACCTCCAACTGGTGCCCACCTTGTTGTTGTTGTTTTCCCCAAAGAAACATTGTAATTTAATCAGTACAAATTTCCTGAGTTCGACTTTAGGAATACAGTGATTCTTCCCACCACACCCGCCCTCCCACCTCGACTCACCTTCCTTGTTATTAACCCTCATGGAGAGAGATTATGTTTTTAAATATTTTAGTAATTCTCATTGTTGCCTTTGAGGATTCCCCTCCTGAGCCTTCTTCAATGTACTCGTACCTCTATTTTTTTAGCTCACTATTCCATTCCCATTGCAATGCTATTCTAGTCCCAAATAAATCTAATTAATCTTTAAATTAATTTGTTATTTAGGGTGACAACACTAATGAAAAATGAAAGGAAATTGGGGTAGACATAATGGTAGTAGTATTTTTGAGTATCTCTTATGGCATGGTTTTTATTTTGAAACATGTAAATGTTTTACATATTTAATAAATAAAATTAAACAAAAAAAAAGGAGAAAAGCACTCCCTAAAACAGAACACCAGGGGAGACAAATTGTATTTAATTTAATAAACTTTAAAGCCAGGGACAGCAATTTCAAGTAACTTGTAAATGTGGTCAGTAGATTCATTACCAGCAGAAATATATTATAGTTGTGATGCCAAAACTATTTTATCTACATTCTAGGTAAAGCAAATTAGAGAATGTTAGTGTTATTAGGAATGAAAATTTCTGAAGTAGAAAAAATACAGTCATAAAAGAAATAAGGAAAAACTCTCTAATGTTGTATCTTAATGACAAACATCAGTATACACTCATGAGTCTTGGGAAAGGGTCAAAATGCAATCATAGTCCAGTAGAAACAGAGTCAACTACAGCACCCCCTGCTGCCCAGAGCTTAGTTTGACTCTTCTCTAGTCTATACACACACATGTGAATTGCAAAAAAAAACACTTTGTACCAGAAAAAAAAAACTTTGAATTCCATTTTCTGTGAACTTTTTGTAGTATCCTCATATATTAGGATTCCTTTGATAGCTGATTTTAAGAAATACACTATGGGTCAGTGCTGTGGCGTAGTGGGTTTAAGCCATGGCCCACAGCACCATCCCAATAAGGACGATTCAGGTCCCGCTGCTCCACTTCTGATCCAGCTCCCTGTTAGTGTGCCTGGGAAAACAGCAGAAGATGGCCCAAGTCCTGTAGCCCCTGCGTGCCTGTGGGAGACCCGGAAAAAGTTTCTGTTTTCCAGTTTCAGCCTGGTCCAGCCCTGGTCATTGCGGCCATTTGGGGGTGTGAAGGAATACATCAAAAAATAAGAAAGGGACATGAATTAGCTCCTATTCACCTTTCAAACAAATGTTGGCATCAAAAAGAATGACTACAGTTACAGTTGCAACTCACTGAATAAGCAAACATCCATGAACCCATTGTGAAACTAAAGAAAGGAAAAAGAGGGCTGCGTGTTTGGCCCAGAGGTTAAGATGCCTGCACCCCACATCAGGATTCCTGGATTCAAGTCCCAGTTCTGACCCCTGATTGCAGCTTCCTGCTAAGAACCAGCAGGGGAAGCAGTGTTCCTGGCCAAAGCAGGTTCCTGCCACCCATGTGACAGAACAGAACTGAGTTCCCGGTTCCTGGTTCTGACCCTGGAGCAGCTCTGGCCATTTCAAGTATTTGGATAGTGAACCAGCAGACGGGAACTCTTTCTCTCCCTTTGCATGTCTGTCTCCTTCTTACTTCTCAATCACAAAAATTTAAAGCTTCTGCTTGTTTAAAAAAAAAAAGACACAAAGGAGATGAAACCAAAATAAAGCTCTTATTTCGTAATAATTATAAAACTAGAAAAGGAAATTATAAAGTCACAATGCTCCCCCTACCACAAAAATCTATTTAGACCAAGACCCTTAAGGAATGCTAAAACCACTAATTGAGAAGTCATTCTACACAGATTACCAATCGCTAAGGGAAAAACATTTTTATAATGGAATAACTGGGCAATCATCACCTAAACCAAGTGACCAATCTTAGGTTTCTAACAGTAGAATAACCTGACTTCCCATATCTCATTTCACAATGCAAAGTGAAATATACAACATGTGAAATATTCTTGCCAAAGAGAATTAACTTGAAACTAACCAGGCCTATAGACCTAACTTCTGAATTAGAGATAATACAAATAACAGCAGTACAAGTTCAATACCATGAAGAAGCAACAAAAAAAGCCCAAGTTCTAGCACACCGCACACGACAACCAGCTATTTAAAAGCCAATACAAAAATAAGTGGATACATGTTCTAGATATAGAGATAGTAAATACCCAAAATGATCCAACATAATATATGGACCTTGAGAACATGAAAAATTAAGATATACATTACATTTTGGTGACCACTGGAGAGCTTTGAGGGGAGAATGGATGTTAAGTTTTATATAACTGCTATTAATTTTAGGTAACAGTAACGTGCATGTGTAGGAGAATGCCCTTAAAACTATGCAAGCTGATGCACACAGGGGCGGCTCAGAACATCTGCATCTTAGTTCTGACTGGTCCTACCAAGTATTAGACACAGAAACAGAAAAGGTGACTATGGTATCAATTTTAAGAATTGCTGAATACAGGTGGAGGGTGTTTAAAATGTTTTGAAATAAGGAGATGAAAACAAAAATAAGATCATGAAGCTCTGTGATAGTCATGTGTCCTAACCAAGGATGAATAACAATTCCTAGCTGACCATTTCTTTCTTTTGCAATTATTACAGGGTCAAAACATATCACTGATGACTCAAACAAGTTACATTTAGAATGATGCACGCTTTAGACCTCAGCGGTAAAGATTTTGTACACCCCAAAATGTGATGGCTTTCTTCAAATTTGAACTACTTCCAGATATTCCTTTGTTTATAGAGTTGGCTTAAGCATTTGTTCAGTCCTGAGGCATCACATACCTCTTGCTAGTTTCAAATGAGATATTGGATTGTGTCTGAGCAATCTGCAGCTTCAATAAATACTTGATAAGATCTACTTTGTCTATGTAAAATGGAAAATCATTTGGACTCTGGAGAAGAAAAATACATTCTTTCTCTTCAAATAAGGAACAAACATCAGGGCCAGCCCTGTGGTGGAGCGGGTAAAGCTGGCACCAGCATCCCATATGGGGACCGGTTCAAGTCCCGGCTGCTGCACTTCAGATCCAGCTCTCTGGATGCTATGGCCTGGGATAGCAGTAGAAGATGGCCCAAGTCCTTGGGCCCCTGCACACATGTGGGAGACCCAGAAGAAGCTCCTGGCTCCTTGTGGGGAGCAACTGGGAGCAACTCGGACTAGACTAAGTTACTGGAATTAAGACTTATTCTATGCATCTGCTCTCCCACAATATGGCGCTGAGAAGGGAGAACCAGCTTCTACACAGCTGCCTCCAGTTCAACCAATAAACTGTAGGACCTGCTCCTGATTGGAGGAGAGCAGCGTACTCGGCGTGTGGGTAGCAGAGTTGGGATTGGTGGAAGAGGACTATAAAGGAGGAGAGAGACAACATGCACCAGGAACATCTAAGGGGAACATCTATCTGAAGGAACACCTGTGCAGCCCCCAAGAGAGCCGGCCGGCGGTGTGCCGCTCCCCCGCAGAAGTGGGGAAAAGTGGCAGGGGGAACCGCCCTTCCACGGAGGTGGAAGGGACGGTAGCCAACCCGGGAAGAACCAGCAGCAAACCCAGGGAGGGCCGAGCAGACGAAAGAACAGCGCAGGGTCCTGTGTCGTTCCTCCACGAAGACGGGGAGCGACAGCTCCTGGCTTCAGATTGGCACAGCTCCAGCAGTTGCAGCCATTTGGGGAGTGAACCAGCAGATGGAAGACCTCTCTCTCTCTCTCTCTCTCTCTCTCTGCCTCTCCTTCTCTAACTCTGACTTTCAAGTAAATAAATAAATCTAAAAGAAACAAACATCTTTCTGCTTATTCAGCTTTCTAGAGTCTTGCTTTCAATCTTAAATTAATGAGTATAAAGCATAGCACTCAGAATTCCATCTGATCTTTTACACTTGACCTTAGCAAAAAGGCCAAGAAGAGATCCATCTGAACTTTTTACAAATCAAGACAAAAATCTGCAGATATTAAGTAACTTGCACAGGATCATGGTGCTAAATTAGGACTGGATTCAAGGTTTGTGATTCCCAGTAAAGCTATAAAAATTTCTATACAATATTGCCCTAAAACTTACTTACTCTGTGACCTTGGACAAATTACTTAACCTCTCTAGGTCTCAGAGGCACTAATACTGTGCCAGCTGTCTTGGGTATCCAGCACCACAACCCTTCAGCTCAACTCTGCTCCAGGTGCAGCTGTGATTGACACCTCTGCAGGAATTCAAGGTGACCTTCGTTTCCAGATTTCTACCTCCAACACTGACCACCTAATCCTTCATCCAGTCCCCTGCTCTCCTCTTCCTCTGCAGCCAAACAGAAAGGGCAGGACCCTCAGAAGCCAAGCAAGCCCTCCTGGCCACGTGCATATTTGAGGCTTATTGTAAGATAGACAAATGCTAACACAGGTTACACAATCATACAACAAGTGTTTAGATGAAAGGAATTAATGACAAAAATTCAATTCATAACATAATGACAGGACTGATTTTTTTTTTAAGGTCCATTCATAGAGCACCAAATAGACATGGTCCTACAATGAAACACACAGTTAAAGCTGTGGATGAACACCATATTTCAATGCTGACCAAGTGATTTTGTAACCAAGTGAATAAATTTAATTGAAAAATGACATTAGGCATCTAAATGTGAAGTGTGTGTGTGTGTGTGTGTGTGTATATATATATATAAATGTGAAGTATATATATGTGAAGTATATATATATATATATGGCAAAAAATTTTTTAAATCCACTTAATCCAAAGATCTGTATCCAGGATTCTGTTAAGGAATGTTATAGTTTTTTTTTTTTTTTATCCCCTACCGCAGCCCCAAGAAGGAAATGGATTGTGGTTTTTTCACTTTGTTTTAGTAACCTATGGATCTTAGCATGTGCAGTTTTCCACTGTCCCTTCCCAAGATCCATCTTGATTAACACTAAACTAAACTACTGTCAGTCCTTTTCATTCATGGGTTCCATTTTTGCAAGTTTGACTATTGCTAACCCCAAATCAATACTCAAGGCACTTTCATGGTCATCATATATACATGTGGAGTAACAAAAAAAAATTGAGTGGTCCAATGTGCATGTTCCCAGCTGAGGTTGAAAAGGTGCCTTCTTGTTTCAGCTTTATACTGAGAATTAGTGAAACAGAAACTTGGCTCTTTGAAAAGATCAACAAATTGTAAAACCTAGACCAATCAAAAGAACAAAAGGGAAAACACAAATTACAAATAAGAGGAATGACCAGTTATTACTACTAATTATACAATCATTAAGAGGTTAATAATGGAATGGAATTTTTAAAAACCTTCAACCATCCAACAGCTTAGATAAAATGGATAAAAATAATTGAAACATACCAAGTATCAAAGTTTGCTCAAGAAGAAATATATTATTACATTAGTCCTTCATCCATTAGTGAAATTTGACTTACAACTTAAAGCTTTCTTAAGAAAAAGGAAAGTTGTGGGGAGCAATCCGGACTGGACTGAGTTACTGGAATTAAGACTTATTCTATGCATCTGCTCTCCCACAACATGGCGTTGGGAGAGAAGTAAACAGCTTCCGCACAGCTGCCTCCAGTTCAACTAATAAACTGTAGGACTTGCTCCTGATTGGAGGAGAGCAGCGTACTCGGCGTGTGGGCAGCCGAGTTGGGATTGGTGGAGAGGACTATATAGGAGGAGAGAGACGGCATGCACTGGGAACATCTATGGGGAACATCTAGCTGAAGGAACACCTGTGCAGCCCCCGAGACGAGCCGGCCGGCGGTGTGCCGCTCCCCTGCGGAAGTGGGGAATGTGGCCGGGGGGAACTGCCCTTCCACGGAGGTGGAAGGGATAGTAGCCAACCCGGGAGGAACCAGCAGCGAACCCGGGGAGGGCCGAGCAGACGAAAGAACAGCGCAGGGTCCTGTGTTGCTCCTCCACGAAGAGGGGGAGCGACAGAAAGTAAATAACAAATCCAGCCAGCCACAGACAGATTCACTGCTGAGTTCTGCAAAAATTTCATAAGGCCAGTGTTACCTTCGTATCAAAACCAATGGCATAACAAAAAATGATAGCTACAAAATCCCTCATGAACATATCTACCTACTAAAGTAGCCAAAATCTAAAACCATTCATCTATTACTGATAGTAGTACAAAGTGGTATGACTTTGGAAAATAAAAGTTTGGCAGTCTTATAAAGTCAAACATATACTTACCATGAGTCAGCAATTCAACTCTTAGATATGAAACAAAGAATATGAAAATAGATCTATAGAGAATTCTGCTAAGCATTTTAAAAAGTAGCAATCCTCAAAAAAAAAATAAATGAATACTTCTGAACTCATTTTATGAAGCACCCTGTTACCAAGCTACAAAAGAAAAGAAAGTTATACATTATTGATGCAGACTTTATAATGTTGGAATAAAGATACCAAGAACACTCAATATGGAAAGGGCATTCTCTTCAAAAGATGAAAATTCTAGATGCAAAAATCCTTAACAAAGTACTAGCAAATCTAATTCAACAGCACATTAAAAAGATCATTCACCATGACAAAATGGGATTATTCGAAGGATACTAGTGTGATTCAACAACTCAAAACAATAAAGGTGATCCACTGCATTAGGAGAATGAAGGACAAAAGAAATATGATCATCTCAACAGATACAGAAACATCTGACAAAATTCAACATCCTTTCATGATTTAAAAAAAATACATCAAAAAATTATGAAGATCCACCAATATACAAAACTGAGTAGCACTTCTGTAACAATGAACAATCTGAAAGAGAAATAAAGAAAATAATTCCACTTGCAGTAGCAATAAAAAATACTTATGAATAAATATAACCAAGGAGATTAACAATCTGTATACTGAAAACTATAAAATGTTGATGAAACAAATTGAAAAAGTTGCAAATAAATGAAAAAATAATCCACTTTCATGAACTGGAAGAACGTATTTGTGAAAATATCCATACTAACTAAATCAATCTATAGACTCAATACAACACAAAGAAATAGAAAGAACTATCCTAAAATTTGTTTGGAACCACCAAAGGCCCCCAAAAACCAGAGAAACCTTGATCAAAAAAGAACAAAACCAGAAGCATCAATCATACTCTCTGATCTCAAAATATACTTCATATTTTCATGGTATAGGCATTAAAAGCATGCATATAGACCAAGGGAACAGAATAGAAAGCCGAGAAATAAATCAATATATGTACAACCAAATGAGTTTTGACAAAGACACAAAGAATACAAAGTGGGAAAAGCACAACATCTTCAATAAATGGTGCTGGGAAAACTGAACATTCACATGCAAAAGGAAATCTGATGCTGTCTCACACCATGTACAAAAATAAACTCAAAATGATAACTTAAGACATAAAACTATACATATGCCAGAAAACAACAGAAAGTGGGAGCCAGCAACACAACCCAGGTCTTCCACATGGGAAACAGGAACAGAATTTCCTGAGCCATCATCATTGCTTTCTTTGGTCTGCACTGGCAGGAAGCTAGAATCAGGAACCAGAGCCAGGAATCTAACCCATGCACTCTGATGGAGGATGTGGGCATCTTAACTGCTAGGTTAAACACTCCATCATTCGCCAACTCCCTGATGTATGATAAAAGCTTTTGCTTTTGATATGATGAGAATTTCCACTGACCTGATAGCAGCATTACCAGTTTGCCTTTAACCAATCTTTGCAGGACATTCAACTGAATATTTGGAACAATAATTCTCCTTTCACACTTAAAATTTTTGTTTTATGTAATAGTTAACTAAATTACATAATTGCTATAGTAAGCACTGTAACACAACAATATTGTAAATACAACTGTAAGGATAACTTATATAAAGAGCTTTGGGAGGAAAGACTCCTGAGAAGCATGTAACTCCACTGGCAGGAACAGAGGTATGCAGCATAGTCTATAATTCCTACTACAGGCTGGAATTTATCCCAAGTTTTTGTTGCATTTATCAAAATAATCATTGAAAGACCTTGTTTAGTCCATTAATATGTTGAATTACATTTTTTTTTACAGGCAGAGTTAGACAGTGAGACTGAAAGAGAGAGACAGAGAGAAAGGTCTTCCTTCCGCTGGTTCATCCCCTAAATGGTCACTATGGCCGGCACGCTGCACTGATCCGAAGCCAGGAGCCAGGTGCTTCTCCTGGTCTCCCATGCAGGTGTATGCACAGGGCCCAAGCACTTGGGCCATCCTCCACTGCACTCCCTGGCCACAGCAGAGAGCTGGACTGGAAGAGGAGCAACCGGGACAGAATCCAGCACCCCAACCGGGACTAGAACCCAGGGTGCCGGCACCGCAGGTGGAGGATCAGCCAGGTGAGCCGTGGCACCAGCCAATATGTTGAATTACATTTATATAATATCTGAAGCTAAATCTTCCTTACCTGATCATAACATTTGTAATGTATTAATGGGTTACTTATATCATGTTACATAAGATTTTCACGTACAGTTTATAAATAAAATGGACCTAAAATTTTTTCCTTGGCCACCTTTATCTGGCTTTTAGCATAATGAGTTGCAAAGCTTTCTCTGTTACTGAAAGTTGTTTAACACAGTAATTTTTTCCTTGACATTAAGAAGAACTCTCCCACAAAGTCCTTTTTGCAAAGCTGGGATGGATGTGAGAGTCTTTGAAAACTATTTCAAATATAAATGCTCTCTTTCCTTTTCATGAATTATGTCATTTTGTTTCTTAAGCCATCTATCTCATCTGGTTTTTCAAATATTTATTAGTCTTTTTTAAAAATTACTTTTATGACAAAAACCTCTAGGTCACAACCCTCCAGGGACCATCAGATGTTCTTCATTCACAGTCTGGGCCCGCCTCTGCAGAAATCTTCCAGATCTACTTCCACCATTCTAGCACCTAACCTGCAAGTCAGAGAAGGGTCAGGGGAGGAGGTCAAGTCCCAAAGGTCTTTTGTGTGTGTGTGTGGTGCCTACTGCAAATTCTCCCTGCCCCAACCAGGCTCGCCGGCTGCCAGGATGGCCAGTTTTTCTGCCTCCTAGTGACACTATGGCCAACCGTGAGCCACCTAGGCAAATGTTCGACTAAGGCTACTGACCTACAGATTCACACCCGAAGTCCTCTCCACCTTGTCTATGGCCTGTGGTGCTCATTCCCTGTACATTCAATGAATAATCTCAACTGTGTATCTGTGCCAGGTGTTGTTCAAGGCAGCAAGAAATTCCACAGCAAATAACATACAAAGGAAGCCACTTTGGGGAGTGGAAGAAGTGTCCAATAGAAATATGATGAAAAGACATGTAATAAATGTTTGAGTTGGAATGGACATTTAGCCTAGTGGTTATGTGTCCCAAAAAGGGGTGTCTTGGTTCAGTTTCCAGCTCCAACTCTAGATTGTAGCTTCCCACCAATGTAGCTCAAGTAATCAGGTTCCTAACACATGGAACAACTGGACTGTACTCCCAGATCCTGGCTGTGGCCCCAGCCCATCCCCTGCTATTGCAGACATTTGGGGAGTAAAAGAGCAGATGTGGGTTTGCATTTGTTTCTTCCTTCATTCATTCATTCTCTCCCACCACCACCCTCCTGAAATAAATTTGGAAACAGGGACTTTATATTTTTTTAAGATTGATTTACTCACTCATTGATTTGAAAGGCACAGTGACAAAGAGAGGGAGAGACAGATCAATTCACAGGTTCACTCCCCAAATGGCCGTAACAGCCAACTCTGGCCCAGGTCAGAGCCAGAAGCCAGGAAAACCTCCTGATCTCCCACACAGGTGGCAATGGCTCAAGTACTAAAGCCATCTTCTGCTGCTTTCCCAGGCACCGTGGCAGGGAGCGTGGTCAGGAGCAGTGCAGCTGGGACTTGAACTGGCACTCTTGTGTGGGATGCCAGTATTACAAGCAGTGGCTTAACCCACTGCAACCCAACACTGGTCCTGGAAGCAGAGACTTTAAAAAGGCAACTGAGTTTAAATGACGGTTGCCCCTCATCCAGTGTGACTGGTTCCCTGCTGGAAGAGGAAGTTAGAGCACAGATATGTGCAGAGGGAAGACTGTATGAAAACACAAGGAGTAGACAGCCATCTACAAGGCAAAAGGCCTCAGAAAAATTCACCCTGCAAACACCGTGACCTTGGACTACTAGCCTCTGGGATTATGAGAAAATAAATGTCTATTGTTTAATCAGTCAATGGTGCTTGCTTAGGACAGCCAAAGAAAATTAAAGCAAATATTTTACTATGGCAAATATATCAAGATATGATCATCCCAACATGGAAGCAATATAAAAATACCACCGGTGAGATATTTTACCTTCCTTTTTTCTTATACTAAGTCTTCAAAATCTGGCAGGGTATTTTACACTTCCAGCACATCTCAATTCAGACTAGCCACACTGCAAGTGCTTAAGAGCCACCCAGGCTACTGGATACCATACTGGACAGAGGTGGGTTAGTGTCCAGCCCTCGTCCCAAATAGGCTGCCATCTCCCACATCCTAAAATGTAGATATGCTTTTGACCTTAGGGTTCCTAAGAACTTGTTTGCTTATTTGTTGTTATAGTATACCATCCCAGTAACTTCCCTCAGCCTTCTGAGGCATTTTAGTGTTAAAGAGAGGACTTCCAAAAATCACATGGCTCCCAACAGGGCTGGGGTGTTTTTAAACACACATTGTTCCTGGTGAGTCAGTATTCGAATCAAAGAGCCTTATACAGAGCAGTCATCGCTCTGCTGTCTTATCCAAGTTTTCCTTCCATTGATAGTTGGGATTTTCCCCAGTTTCAAAGGCAAGAAAATTGAGTAGGACATTCAAAGGTAGCAAATGTGCCTTCATGGCTGTGAAAAGAAATAATAGCACAGAATCTCTGTCCTTGCAGGGTCCCCACAGCAAAGACTCACTTCTGTGAAAGATCCCCTGAGATACAGGCAAATAACACAATCCTTGAGTAAAGACAGCTGCAGCTCCATCTATTAAAAGGACAAGTCACGGAGTGCTACCCTTCAAACATTCCCTTCCCCTTCATGTTCAACACTGGAGTTTCAGCTTTCATCCTTACTTCTCAAGTTCTGATTCACTAACATCCTACTGAAAATGTATAATAGTTGTAAAATATCCATCAGGCAGGTATCAGTTGGAATTGACCTAGTTCTTGGTACTAGATAAAGATCTCCATTTTATGGGCTGTGGAAATTACAGTACCAGCCTTGGGATTTCTACCTATTTATGGGGTGGGGCTGGGACCCCCTAGTGACTGCCTCTACATTCCCATCTGTCTCAACCCTGATTTGCCCTGGGCTGTGCTTGGCTTCAATTTTTACCCAAAGCAGCTTCCATTATGGGTATTTTGGGTGAAATGAAAATATTACTGAAGGTATTGGGAAGAAAAATCTACATTGCAGTAACATAACTAATTTGGAATTTAATAAATATTGGTACTGCCACAGGTCCCTTGACCATTCCCTTGACTTTTACACCAGGTTATCTCCATGCTGTTGTTTCTCCCCACCACCACCAGCCCCTTTTCAATCAGTTTCTGTCTAGAACATATTTGGTCACATATCACAAGCTTTCCTTGGCTCCTGCAGATCCCCCAAACACCACTGTATGATGTTATTTTTGATTCAAGCAGTCTTCTAAACTATCTTTCAATAAATCTCCATTGGATCAACTTTAAGATTTGGAAATAAATGTGATTCATGAAATTAACATCCTTCTTATCTCCTTTTTTCTCCTTCCCCCTATTCTATATTCTTTAAATTCACTTCCCTCCTTGACATTTCCTCATGTTAATAGAAAATAATTATAGGGGCTGGCACTGTGGCACAGCAGGTAAAACCACCACCTGAGGTGCTGGCATCCCATGTGGGCACTGGTTCTAGTCACAGCTGCTCCACTTCTGATCCAGCTCTCTGGATGCTATGGCCTAGGAAAGCAGTAGAAGATGGCCCAAGTCCTTGGGCCTCTGCACCATGTGGGAGACCTAGAGGAAGCTCCTGGCTCCTGGTTTCAGATTGGTACAGCTCCACCTGTTGCAGCGAATTGAGGAATGAACCAGCGGATGGAAGACCTCTCTCTCTCTCTCTCTCGCTCTCACTCTCTCTCTCTGCCCCTCTGCCTCTCCTTGCGTGACTCTGACATTCAAATAAATAAATATTTAAATATATATATATAACTATATAATCTTTTGTCTCATTTTCTTTAAAAGATTTGCTTTATTTTTGAAAGGCAGGGTGCTAGAGACAGAAGGACACAGAGAAAGAGAGTGAGAGAGATAGAGAAAGAGAGAGAGAAAGATGAGAGAGAGATATCTACTATCCACTGGTTTACTCACCAAATGGTGGCAATGGCCAGGATCTCATCTTCATTGTACCCCACCTCTAGAACCCAGTCGTCGTCCCTTCCTCTGAACTTGCCAAAGCCAGGAGTCGGGAACTCCATCAGGGTCTCCCATATGGATTGAAGGGATGCAAAATTTTCCTCTGCTTTCCCAGGAGCACTTATAGGAAGCTGGATTGGAAACAGAGTAACCGGGATTCAAATGAGTTCTTCAATATGGTATGCCAGGATCACAAGTGGCAGCTTGATGCGCCACGCCAGAATGCCGGCGCCTGTTCCATTTTCATAGCGCTCCCTTGCCTTGTCTCTAGCTAACAGCCAAAGGGGAGCTGATGGTATTTTATGATGTGTCATTTTCCCCTGGGGTATGTGCATTCTAGTGGAAGACATGGGGCCCTGCTAAGCAAATAAAATCAGGTGAAAAGGGAACCCTCCCAAACTTGAGTACAAGGCACAGTTATCTAAAGACAAGAGCCTCTCCTTCTGCTTTCCTGCCTTTAGTGGCCAACACTTGGCAAGATCAGAAGGTTAGTCTTCTAAATAAGAAATGTGACGTCTAGGAAACTAAACCCAGAAGAAAAAGTGTATGGATGATGTGACTCGCTTCCATTGCTGTTAGGATCTCAGCATGTTAACCAAAGACACCTCGTTCAACATGGGAAGCCCAACGGCCTCAAAGCAAAGAAGCCTGGCCATTCTTCAGGAGAGGGCGTGCAGCAAAGGCCTTGCCCAAGGGTCCCACAGAGCGTGAATGACTCTGCAGGAGGTTGAGCATGCTTTTCATCAGACACCACCCCCAGGACACAGTCATCTTCCCTCTCTCCAAACTCACCCAGTGCCTCTTCATTTATACCTTCTGCGTTAGCCAGCTTTGCTTGACTACAACAAAAGACCTGAGACAACTAACTTCAGAAACAGCAAAGTTTTATTTAGCCCACAGTTTCGGAGGTTCATGTCCAAGATCAGATGCCCCACAGGTTTGGTCATCAGTGAGAGAGGTGGAAGATAATTCCGGGAGTATGCATTGGAGCCCATGGTCACATCTTGAGCAAGAAAGAGAGAAAACAAGGAGTGGGCTTCACAATCCCCTTTGAAGGCACATCTTCAGGACATGAGGTCCTTCCCAGAGGCCCCATGACCTCCCAATAGTGCCACCCT
Organism: Oryctolagus cuniculus; assembly: GCF_964237555.1. Lineage (NCBI taxonomy): Eukaryota > Metazoa > Chordata > Mammalia > Lagomorpha > Leporidae > Oryctolagus > Oryctolagus cuniculus. The sequence continues at coordinate 77,839,033 of NC_091443.1, forward strand.
GGGCTGTAGCACACAACACTTTGGGGAGCACTCGACTAATACTCAAACCATAGCATCTCCCCTATGGCTCTCATACACTCACTGCCTTGGTCTAATTATTTTCTGCCAAACATTTTCTCCTCGTTACAAGTCAGTTCCCTAAGGGCCTTGCCACTTTCTTTTACTCAGAGAAATGTCATCAGAGAGGCCTTCCCTAGGCAGCCTATGTAGAAACAACACATCACCTGTGCCCACCACCACTCTTCCCTTTGCTTCAGCTGCCTTTATCCATTGCCCTACGGCTACTTAACATAGCATACAGTCAGCTGTTTCAGGGTTTTTTTTTTCCCCTTTCTTTCCAATGTATACCCTGGAACATGATTCCCTGACAAAAGCAGAGCTGTTTACCCTGCTCTATTTTTTTTTAAAACAGGCAGAGTTAGACAGTGAGAGAGAGAGAGACAGAGAGAAAGGTCTTCCTTCTGTTGGTTCACCCTCCAATGGCCACCGCGGCCGGCGCATCGCGCTGATCCAAAGGCAGGAGCCAGGTGCTTCCTCCTGGTCTCCCATGGGGTGCAGGGCCCAAGCACTTGGGCCATCCTCCTCTGCACTTCCGGGCCACAGTAGAGAGCTGGACTGGAAGAGGAGCAACCAGGACAGAATCCAGCGCCCCAACCGAGACTAGAACCCTGGGTGCCGGCACCACAGGCGGAGAATTAGCCAAGTGAACCATGGCGCCAGCCTACCCTGCTCTATTTTAAGCTTGCTAGATAGAACCTGGAACATATCTATCCACATAACGCGCAAGTTTTATAATAGAGGACCTAGCATTTCTTGAGAACCTAGTTATTATTCATTGAAGTGATCGAAGAAACAGAAGTGGTAGGAAAAAAATGCAGAAAAAGAAGGGAAGAAGGAAGATGAACATAAGAAATGGCCAAATTACTGAATAAATGGCATTTAAATAAGCAAGATGTCACCTCGGGAAATGATGACAAAGACTGCAAGTGTCATTCAAACCAACTGGTGCCAGGAAAAAGAAGAGGCCAGACAGTGGCTTATTTCCTTGGTAGAGCGATTTGCTGCTCAGAATCAAGATGCAAGGAAAAGTTCTGTAGGAGAACTGCATCCTACAGTCTGGCCAAGCGAAATATTAGATGAAACTAGGCTTTAACACTGCTTGGCCAAGAGCCACAGCACTAATTGTTATTGTTGCTTGAGCTTCCTAAGATTGCACCAACGAACTTGCATTTTTAATATAATGAATAAATTTCTGTGAGTCACGCACATAATTAGGGTTAGCCTAGCAAATTAACAAAATTGCTTTTTTTGAAAGAGGAAAAAGGTGGAATTAATATACAGGAAATAGTTCAACTGACTCTGCCTATGATCCATTTGTGTTGTCTCTACGTTTAAACAGGAGCCACTGAAGACACTACTCTTCAACCTTGTCTGACTCTCACTGGCAAAGCTGTGCTAACTAGCCTGCATGCCCCAGCTGTTCAGCCATTAGGCACATGAGATAGGTTTATTGCCTAATGAGCAACAGAAGGGAACTAAAAGTGTCCACGAGACAGTAAAGCACAGTGACCAAAAATGTGGGCTCTGATGTTAGATCTTTGGATTCAGATCCTTCATCTATCTCTTTAAATGTTCATTTATTTTATTTATTTGAAAGGTAGAGAGACAGAGATCTCTCAATCCATTTGTTCACTTCTCAAATGCCTGAAGCAACCAAGGCTGGGCAAAGAACAGGAACTCAATCTGGGCTCCCACCTGGGTGGCGAGTACCCAACAGCTTGTGCCATCACCCACAGCTTCTCGGAGTATGCATTAGCAGGACACTAGAATCGGAAACAGAGTCAAGACTTGAACCCAGGTACTCCAATGTGGGATACATGGATCCGAAGTGTTGTCCTGGCCACTAGGCCTAAGATCTTCTGCAGATCTTTTCATTGCTGGGCAAGCTATCAGTAAATTGTATCAGGAAAATTGTGTAACATTTTAGTTCAGAGTATTGTAAAAATGTGTCACAAAGTAACATTTGCCAAGTATTTAATTCCTAACAAATAATTTTTCAATGAATGTTCTCTCTTCTCATTTATTAGTATTTGTCCTTTATTCTCCTTTGACAAGGTAAATACCTTAAGGGGAGAAACCGCATCTTCCCTTCTGTTGATAATGATTCATCTTTAACTAACAGAATCTTCTAAAGAACTGTGTGTACTCACTTCAGGCAATTTCAGCCACCCCATCAACAATTCCCTCCTGTGTTTTCCTAAGGACAGCATCCAGTTGTGAAGCCATTTGAAAGAATTCCTGGGTTTGCAGGTGATTAGTCTGCACCTGCATGTGATTTTCAGGTAATATCCTGATCACTAGCCTTGCTTCTGCAGTTCTCCTCTTTCTCTCCTCCTTGCTGTCATCTTTGACTGCAGTCCTCTACCCCAAACAATTACACTGGATATTTACAACCCAACTATTTCCACTTGAAGGTAATTTTATGAAACTGACCACAGTCTCCTATAAAACACAGATGTTTCATTGATGAAGGATCATGTGACCTCCCATTGTATCATCCCTCATCTCTCCACCCTTCTTATTTCCTGATGAAAGAGTCAAACATCACTCCTGTTGTAAACAGGGGTGGAAACAAGCATGTACCTGGAACAACAAAGCCTGAAGGTGAGACAGCAGTGCTGACATCCGTGGCCTTGTCTGTTGAGTGACCCCACTAAGATGAAGCCCCTCTCGCCCTTGCTAAAGCCATAAGCAACCATTCTATCAGTTTCACCAACTTCAGGCCATTAATTTGTCCTGCTTCTGCGCCCAAGGTCCATCAAGAGAGGGCTCACTGCTACAGAAAAAGGAATCTCACACCATCACGGTGCCCGAGCAAGTAAGAAACTTCCCACAGAAAAATCAAGAAAGGCTGCAAAAAAAAGTAAAGAAAGGCTGAAGTGTGCATGTCTCAAAAAACCAGGGTGGAAGAGGGAGTGTGTCACCACGTTATAGAGTGACAAACACAATACACAGGGGAAAATTGGAGGATTCACAAAATAAACTGCACCATCAGTTTCTAAAGAACGAAGTCACAACTCGACATTGCTGTGATAATTCGTTTTGATGTATATTGCCTGTGGGGAGGGGCGGGGAGGCGATCTGAGCTCTTCAAAAAGACATGCTGCAAATTCACTATTTAAAATTGTGGATCTACTTGAACTTTGAGGTTCACTGTCTGCCTTGAGTTTAAACCTGTTTTCTTACATAATTCAAACCTGGGTGCAGGTGGCATTAATAATACAACTGTATTACCGATAATTGCTTCAAGCTTCATTTTGGCATGATTAGGATAATCATAATCCTTTAAAAGCCCCATGATTTATTCTGCTTAAAGCCACTGTTAAGATATTTTCAATTTCTACCTTCCGTTCAATTAATCCGAAAGCAATATGTATTTCTTTTGATTGTATCAACTTGATTTTTCATTCCATATACCAAAGTAGTAAGTTTGAGTTCTTAACAGACAGACACAGGTTTTTATTTTGGTTACTAAAAACTCTTTAAAATCCTTAAAATATGCACAATAGTATCACAATTATGCAAAGGTCATATGTAAAGTGGCTTCAGCCATCTGGGTTGGTACTGAGTCTACAAGTAATTGAAGGTCAAGGTCACTGGCATAAAAAGTAGAAGTTGTTTTCTGCTGCTATAGCTGCCAGCAAGTTTCTGCCAGTCCCTTTTTGCCAGGGAGTTACAGCTGCAACTGAAGTTAGACACACTACAAAATGCTACCTCTCACTACTACCAGCCCCATTCCCTCCCCCCAACTACTCCAAGATCCTCATTGCTTTATTGCCAGGCATTGGCTTATACTCTCTGTTTCAAGTATTGCACTGTCATTCTGCTGCCACTGGTGACTTCTTTGGAAATGATTAAGATCTCCCTACAAGACAATGTGCCCATGTTTAGCAGGGGTACTCTTCCCCATGTTTAAAGAGAAAAAAGGGTGGGCAGGCCGGCACTGTGGCGTAGCAGATAAAGCTGCCACCTGTAGTGCCAGCATCCCATATGGGTGCTGGTGCGAGTTCCAGCTGCCCTACTTCCCATACAGCTCTCTGCTATGTCCTGGGAAGGCAGTAAAAGATGGTCCAAGTCCTTGGGCCCCTGCACCCACGTAGGAAACCTGGGAGAAGCTCCTGGCTTCAGATCAACACAGCTCTGGCAGTTCTGGCCAACTGGGGAGTGAATCAGTGAATCAGCAGATAGAAGACCTCTCTCTCTCTTGCTCTCCCTCTCCCTCTCCCTCTCCTTCTCTGTGTAACTCTTTCAAGAAAATAAATAAATCTCAAAAGAGAGAGAGAGAGAGAGAAGGGGGCTGAAGAGCAAAGTTATCATCATGACTGCATTTCCTTTCCCAACATTCTCCTAAAAAAAAATTTTTTTTTCAATTAAATGACCCAACTGTCCCCAGTGCTCAGCTCTCATATTAATCCACTATACCTAGACAAAAAAAAAAAAAAAACTGTAGCTCCAACATCAATTCACCTGACATATCCTCTAAGTCTTTCACACGTCCAGCAAGAGGGAAAAACCCCTGACTCCTGCCATCAGCATCCCTCCACCTCTACCCCACAACCACTTCCCCCAGCACCCCAGCCTTTCAAAGAAAATACACATATTACCTGAGGCCACTTAGCTGTGGCCACCTCAGGTTGTGAGTAAGCTCTCCGCCAAGGCTCTACACAAAATGCCCCTTTAAGAGGAACACACACTGGGTAGCTCTGCCTGTCACCGAAGTAAGTGCATCCTAAGACAGCTCTTGCATGGGCCCCTGTGTATGGCACACACTCCTCTCGTGCATATGTAAGACACTTACACCTGCAAAAATCATGCCCGGGAGAGGTTTGGGGCCCTGCTGATGACACAGCAGGGGGAAAGCTAAGGTTCTTGGTGTCACAGTCAAAGACTCAAGTCACAATAGGCTTTCTGTGGCCTATTTTTCTGTCCTCCTGCATAGAGCAGGTCATATGCTACACATTAACACAACTAGAACTCCAAGCTTCCCCAACAAGGATGGGATGGTCTATGGAATCCAGCATTCTGCAAAGTGTAATAAAGCATGCATGTGGGAACCCATCATAAAACAGTCAGGGATAGCTAGAGAGTTGAAAAACTGTGTGGTTTTTCAAGGAAAAGTATAGATATGCTTTAGAAATGGAAGAAAATTTACAAAACCCTAGCCTTAACACTGCTTTGCTGCCTTCATCCATGTTACTGTATTGGAAGGAAATAATGACAGTCTGTCCTCAATCTTTTTTACTGACTTACATGTCATATAAGTTGTCTTTCTCATGATTATTTCATCAGTACACTCTATGAGAATTCCAGAAACACAAGCAAATCCTACTCTTCACCTTGTACTTGCTCTTCCCCATTCTCACTCCTCCCTGCTGACGCCTCTGAGTGTCTCATTCACCTTCTCCTAGTCTTCTCCTTCATGAACACGCTCTGTCTCTTCCAGTAGACTCGCCCTGGCGAACACATCTACCACTAGTTTCAAGGCATCCCACAAGTTTCCTGTTTAAAGCTAAGTAATTCTCTTCAAAATGATAACTAAATTATTATCCCTCAAGAATTCAAGTCCAAGAGCCCACTGAAATAATCCCTTGGCTGAGCGTTTAGACAATTTTGAACTGTTTCCAACAAGTGAGTTTGGTTTAATATATTTAAAAAGCACAGAGGACTTCAGGGGAATAGTTTGAGCAATGTCTGCTTAAGAGAACTTTTATATCACTTTCACAGATTTGAACACCCTGAGATAATTAGTTGGTTTTGTTTTTCTCAGATAATGTCTCTACGAGTTATTGTTTGCAAGGTGCTTCAGGCCCGTGGCAGCAAAAAATCGCCTACTTGCCCAGCCAGCTGTAACAGTGATGTATTACCTGAAGAGATAAATCTGAAACAATTTTCAGGAGACAGCAATCACCAGAGGACTAAAATCCTACTTGGAAATAAAGAGTGAGCTAGCTCTTTACACAGGAATGAAGAGCCAAAGCAGGTGCAGGGAGAGGCATGGAGAGCTGGAAAGAACCCAAGCAACCAGAAGGCCACTGAGGATGTTTCCCAAACTCAGCCAACTCAGTCAACTCCCACTCCCTCTCTCACTCCCCCTCCTCTTTCCAATGCATCTCTGAAGAAAGGAGGGAAGGGAAGGCAGGGGACTTAAGTCAATCCTGGTATCCAAGGATACCAACGAAAGGAATGGCAGAGTATTAGCTGACACCAAAGGGTAGTTCTTCAGCTCCCCACCACCACCACCGAGTAAAATCATGTAAACACTGCAAACTTCCAAGAGAAGCAAAGAACGAAGGAAAGGAGGAAGGAGAGGAACCAGGATCCCAGAGGGAAAAACGGAATGTTCACTAGAAACTAGATTTGGTTTAATCAGCATCTCTCTTGATTCTGAAGTCTTTTACAAAGTTAAAAGGGTCCTATTACTTGGAAAGTTTCTGATCTTTGCATAGTTTAAGTACTTTCACCACTGCCCGCAGGGCAAACTGCAACACATCAGGAAAATGGAGCTGTGTGTGCGCTAGGTAGTATAAGCCCTTCGCAACTGATCAGCAGCCAGCGCTGAGAACGCTCTCCGTAGAATTCAGACGCACAGAGAGAGCGGATGAATTTTTCCATTCTTTTTTTTTTTAATTCTATTGTGCCTCTAACAGAATTAATGCGATTTTTAAAAAAAAATGCTGTGTTCTTTTCCTTTTTATTTCCTCTAATCTGAAAGCTAGTAAACAGCCTCTCCAGCCTTTTCAGTTATCCCAAATAGCCCAGCGCCCTCTGTCGGCCTTCCTGCCACACTGCTTCTCAATGCGCTTCCCTGGGTGGTTTTTAAACGTTGTGCTGGCTCGGCCACAAGTGATCAATTAGCGGCTTAAGAAAGGGGCTGTTAGGACTGAACACAAATCATGAAATCATGGTATGAACAAAAGGAGAAATCGGTATAATGGACTCCAAAATTAAGCAGTAAAATGACTTACAACAGGGTCAATGCTTAAGTCATTTCCCTGTGTCAAACAGATTTGATTTTTCTTAAAAACTGCTTTGTTGCATCGCTGAATTAGGAATAATTGCAGCCTTGTATGACTTCCTTCAGGAGAAGACAGTGAACTGACTCAAATAAAGCCAAGTAACCCGGGAAATGGAGGAATGATGAGAGGCTGTCTTGTTAGCCCTCACAGAGGGAACCCCAATTTTTTCCAGGCTTACAGCACCTTAAGACTGACAAGGGAATGGCCCTAGGAGTCATCCTGTGAGGGAAGAGGCCCCTTAAGGGGACAAGTGAGCCTGTCAGAGACGATCCCATGCGAACTCTCCAAGAACCATTTCCTGGCAAGGACTTTAGCTGAGATCCTTGATTCTTGATGTTTATGACCTTCTTGGGGTTTTTTTTGTTTGTTTGTTGGTTCAATACTTTTTTAAAAGATTTTGTTTTATTTATTTGAGAGGTAGAGTTACAGACAGAGAGAGGGAGAGACAGAGAGAGAGGTCTTCCATCCATTGGTTCACTCCCCAAATGGCTACAATAGCCAGAGCTGGGCTGATCCAACACCAGGAGCCAGGAGCTTCTTCCAGGTTTCCCACATGGATGCAGGGGCCCAAGGACTTGGGCCATCTTCTACTGCTTTCCCAGGCCACAGCAGAGAGCTGCATTGGAAGAGGAGCAGCTGGGATTAGAACCGGTGCCCATATGAGATGCTGGCACTGCAGCCAGAGTATTAACCTATTACGCCAGGGCACTGCCCCCCCCTTTTTTTTAGTACAATACTTTGTATTCCTTAAAAAAGCCCATTTTGGCCGGCGCCATGGCTCACTAGGCTAATCCTCCGCCTTGTGGCGCCAGCACACCGGGTTCCAGTCCCGGTCAGGGCGCCGGATTCTGTCCCAGTTGCCCCCCTTCCAGGCCAGCTCTCTGCTGTGGCCAGGGAGTGCAGTGGAGGATGGCCCAAGTACTTGGGCCCTACACCCCATGGGAGACCAGGATAAGTACCTGGCTCCTGCCATCGGATCAGTGGTGGGCTGGCAGCAGCGCACCAGGCACGGCGGCCATTGGAGGGTGAACCAACGGCAAAAGGAAGACCTTTCTCTCTGTCTCTCTCTCTCACTGTCCACTCTGCCTGTCAAAAAATAAAAAATATGTTTCCAACTCTACCAATTGGGGCAAGTCAGCCCGAGCATGCCCCAAATTATACATCTCTTCCCTCTCTTAGAGTTGGAAACATACTAGGGGATTCCAATTCAATCCCATCAAGGTGGCATGTGCCAATGCCATCTCACTATTCCAAGTGATCAATTTCAGTTCACAATTGATCATAATGAAAGGACTAAGAGTCAAAGGGAGCACATAAACAAGTCTAGTATCTGCTAACACTAACCGATAGAATAAATAAAGGGGAGAGTGATCCAACATGGGAAGTGAGATACTCAGCAGACTCATAGAATGGCGGATGTCCTAAATAGCACTCTGGCCTCAGAATCAGCCCTAAAGGCACTCGGATCTGGCTGAAAAGCCCATGAGAGTATTTCAGGCATGGAAAGCCAAGACACTCTGGCAAAAAGATCTCTGTGAGTGAGATCCCAGTGGAAAGAACAGGTCTTCAAAGAGGGAGGTGCCTTTCTCTGAAGGGAGGAGAGAACCTCCACTTTGACTATGACCTTGTCTAAACAAGATAAGAGTCGGAGAACTCAAGGGGCTTCCATAGCCTTGGAAACTCATGACTGGTGCATAGGGAGATTACTGATGCCATAAACAGGAGTGTCAATTTGTAAAGTCAACAACAGGAGTCACTGTGCACTTACTCCTCATGTAGGATCTCTGTCCTTAATGTGCTGTACACTGAGGCTTAATGCTATAACGAGTACTCAAACAGTATATTTCACTTTGTGTTTCTATGGGGGTGCAAACGATTGAAATCTTTACTTAATGTACACTAAACTGATCTTCTGTTAAAAAAAAAAAAAAAAAAAAAAGAAACTATCAATTCCCAACTTGACTCTCACTGGGATTAAACATGACAATAGGTCTGACCTGATTTCATCATCATTTAAAAAAAAAAATCATCTATTATTTTTCACTTTATGTTTCTGTGTGGGAGCAAACTGTTGAAATCCTTACTTAATGTATACTAAGCTGATCTTCTGTATATTAAGATAATCGAAAATGAATCTTGATGTGAATGGAAGGGGAGAGGGAGTGGGAAAGGGGAGGGTGGTGGGTGGGAGGGACGGTATGGGGGGGAAAGCCATTGTAATCCATGAGACGTACTTTGGAAATTTATATTCATTAAATAAAAGATTAAAAAAAAAAATAAATAAAAAAAAAAAAATAAAAAATAAAAAAGCCCATTTTATCCCCATTTGTAACAGGAACTTCCAAATTTTCTTCAAAAACATTACACTGCATAATCCAAAAGTAATTTCAATCAGGAACCAGCTACGCCTCCACGTAAAACAAAGGGCAGCACCACAGCCCCCTCCCCTTTCTGACTGTTAGGCTCTTGAGGCTCAAGAGAAATTCTCACCCAACTCAAGACTCAGGAAACGTCTTCTCTTGCCACTAGATAGTGAATTGTTGCCATACCTCCAAGTGTTCAATAATTTGTGTGCCAGGCATCGGATAGAGGTTGGAGGAGAAAGGGCAAATCAAACACAGTCCCTTCCCTGAGAATCTTGGGCAAAAAGGAGACCAAGACAAGTGAACATAACTAGCACACAGCTCTGTAAACTCAATGCCAACAATGTGCGCAGAGTACGCACAGAGAAGATCTGTGATTTCAACACAGCAAGCTGTACCGTGCCCCCAGATTCCTCATTCTCATGGTCTCCATGAGGTCTGGAGACCACCTGAATTCCTCTAACACACTTCTGCAGCATGGCCGCCAACAGAAGAGCTGGTGGGAAATCATGACTGACTCATAATCGACTGAGGATGCATCCAACACAGAGAGCGAGCCGCCCAGACACCAAGGACGAGGAGTCTCCAGGAGAGAGTGGCAGGTGCATCAGACAGACGAGTCTCGGGAAAGGACGGCTATGTCTGGCAGCACAAAGGTCACCGAGGAGTTGGATGGCCACTTCACCTGAGTGACAGTCACAAAAAGCCCGGCTCAAAGAAGAAGTGTGTGAAAAGGAAATAAACACACTTATCGAGGGAGCACTGATGGAGACAGCACAGGGGAGCATTTTCCTCTGGGACAATGGCCCTTCCTGTGGGTAGAGGCTGAGAGTCAGGGTCAAGCTCCAGCTGTGCTACTTAAAGGAATTCAGTCACTCCATGCCTCTCTGAGATGGGATGATCATAGCACCTACTGGGTAGGCTGCCACACAATAACTACTCAGCATAGAGAATGCACAGGAACCAGAGAAACCACCATCCACGTTTCAGTTCTCTAACTCCTATGTTACCATTTCTGACATGAGGCTGCCTCACAGTTGATTGATAGTATTTCTCTCCCCATTAGCAGCCCACAAAATGACTCATCTAGCGATCAATGGCATTTTAGATTCAGTCAGAGTCAGGGCCAAATCTTGGAGCACCTGGGTGACTGGCCTGGCTTTATGTAAACTGCCTGATGAAGAAACGTTACAGTGAACATTTTGCTTAAATTCCTAAGCCTTCAATTAAAATCTTTGGGGGGGCAGGCTTGTTGCTCAGTGGTTAAGACATGCTTGGGATGCCCACAATCCCATATGAGAATGCCCGTCTCAAGTCCCAGGTCTTTCACTGCCAGTGCAGCTTCCAGCTAATGCACACGTGGGGAGGCAGCAGGTGATGGCTCAAGTACTTGGGTCACTGTCAGCCATGTGGGGGACCTGGGTAGAGTTGCAGGCTCCTGGCAACCCCAACCTAGCCCAGCCCTGGCTGCTGTGGTCATTTGGGGAGTAAATCAAGCAATGGAAGATCTCTACCTCTCTGTATTTCAAACAAAACAAAAATACTTTTAAATAAAAAATCAAGAAGCATGAAGTCAAGTTTCCTGAGTTATTGCTACTCATAATGTGATCCACAACCAGCAGTGTCAGCATCACCTGGGAACTCATTAGAAAAGCAAGATCTTGCTGCAGGCATGTGGGACAGCAGTGAAGTTGCCTCCTGGAACAGCAATCCCTTATCACAGTGCCTGACACCAGCACCAGCTACTCTGCTTCCAAGCCAGCTTCCTGCCAGCATGTGCCCCGGGAGGCAGAACGTGATATTTCACGTTCTCCACATAGGAAACCAGAATGGAGTTCTGAAATGGCTCTGACTGTACCAGCTCCAGCTGTTAGCGGCATCTGGGGAGAGAACCAGCAGATCGAAGACCCTCTGTCTGCTTCTGTCTGTCTGCCATTCAAATTAAAAAAAAGAAAGAAAGAAAGAAATATATTTAAAGACTAAGGCAGAATCTCAAAAAAGAAGCTATGAGGCTGGCACTGTGACTCACTTGGTTAATCCTCCGCCTGCAGTGCCAGCATCCCATATGGGCACCGGTTCTAGTCCCAGTTGCTCCTCTTCCAGTCCCGCTCTCTGCTGTGGCCTGGGAGGGCAGTGGAGGATGGCCCAGGTGCTTGGGCTCCTGCACCCGCATGGGAGACCAGGAGGAGGCACCTGGCCTGTGGCTTCAGGTCTGCATAGCTCCGGCCATTGCAGCCATTTGGGGAGTGAACCAATGGAAGGAAGACCTTTCTCTATGTCTCTCTCTCACTGTCTGTAACTCTACCTGTCAAAAAAAAAAAAAAAAAAAAGACGCTAAACCCCTCCCCATTATATACAAAAATCAACTCAAAATGAATGGAGAACTCAAATCTATGACCTTAAACTATGAAACTACTAGAAGAAAACACAGAAGAAGACATTGATCTGGGCAAGGATTTTCATTATGATCTCAAAAGCATAGGCAGCAAAAGCAGAAAGGGACAAATGAGATTACAGACAGACTGAGGAGTTTCTGTACAACAAAGCAAACAGCCAGCAGTGTGAAGAGACACCCTCAGAATGGGAAAATATATGTAAACTATGCATCAGACAAGGGATTGATACCCAAAATATAAAAGGACTCAACTCAATAGGAGAAAAACAACTTTAATCCAATTTAAAATCAGGCAAATGAGATTAGACAAAAGAAGATAGAGAGGGCCAGCAAGCATATGAAAAAAGATACATTCAACATCACTAGTCATCAGGGAAATGCCAATCAAAAGCACAGTGACACATCATCTCACTCCAAAGATTGTTACCAAAAAGAGCAAATAGCAAATTCTGTGAGGGATGTGGGTAAAGAATAACTCTGATACACAGCTGGTGGGAAGGAAAGTTAGTACAGCCATTATGGAAAATGCTATGAAGGGTCCATCAAAAATCTGGAACTACAACTCCAGTATGATCCAGCAAGGCCACATCCAGAGAAAATGAAATCATTATGTCCAAAAAACATCTACACTCGCATGTTGAACGCAGCACTATATAACAATAGCAACGATAGGGAATCAGCCTAGGTGGTCATCAGTGGACAAATAGTTGAAGAAGTATGGTGTGTTTATACAATAGAAGACTTTTCAACCTAAAAAAAAATGAAATTTTGTCATTTGCAGCAACCTGGATTGGAATGGAGGACATTGCGTTAAGAGAAATAAGTCAAGGACCCAAAGACAAATCTCGTATACGCTCACTTCTGTGTGTGAGCTATAAAGTTAACCTCACTGAAATAGCAAATAGAGTGGTGATTACCAGAGTTTTGAGTATGCGGGTAGGGGGCAGGGGCAGCACAGCAGGAGGCTGCTTTGCCCACTATGCCATAGCACCAGCATCCCATATGGGCGCCAGTTTGAGTCCTGGCTGCTCCACTTCTGATCCAGCTCTCTGCTATGGCCTGGGAAAGCAGTAGGAGATAGCATGAGTCCTTGGGCCCCTGCACCCATGTAGGACAATGGAAGAAGCTCCTGGCTCCGGATCAGCCCAGCCCTAGCCATTGTGGCCATTTGGGTAATGAACCAGTGGATGGACGGTATCTCTTTCTCTTTCTCCCACATGGGAGGCCCAGAAGAAGCTCCAGGTTCTTGTCTTTGGATTAAGCCAGGTCCAGCTGTTGTGGCCATTTGGGGAGTGAACTAGCAGATGGAAGATCTCTCTCTCTTTCTTTCTCTCCCCCCCCCCACCCCCGGAACTGTCTTTCAAATAAATAAATATTTTTAAAAATTTTTAAATTAAATTTTTTTAAAAAAAAAGAGTATAGGAGAGGAGAAACAGAAGAGGATGGTTAACAGGAACAGGGATGGAGTTGGATCAGAAGAATAATGCCTAACATTCATTAGCAGAGTAGCCTAATTTCCAAACAGCTAGTAGAGAGGACTTTGAATGGTCCCAATGCAAAATGATAAATGAGGTGATAGCAGTCCACTTAGTTCAGTCTGATCATTGCACATTGTATGCATGCACTGTCATATGGAATCCTACATATATGAGCAATTACTATGTGTCAGTTAAAAATTTAAAAAATTATGGGAATTGTGCTGAGGTGCCAACATCCCATTTGGGCACTGGTTCTAGTACTGGCTGCCCCACTTGCAATCCAGCTTTCTGCTGTGGCCTGGGAAAGCAGTAGAAGATGGCCCAAGTCCTTGGGCCGCTGCACCCACTTGGGAGACCCGGAAGATGATCCTGGTTCCTGGCTTCGGATAACCTCAGCAGCCCTTGTGGCCATTTGGGGAGTGAAGCAGTGAGTAGAAGACCTTTCTTTCTGTCTCCTCCTCTGTAACTCTGCCTTGCATGTAAATAAATAAATCATAATAAAAAATTAAAATTAAAAAATTGATAAACACAGAATCTCCAGGTCCAGCCTAATCAAATTAAAACTGTTATTTAACAAAGTCATTAGGTAACTTTTGTACATATTCAACTTTGAGAAGCACTCTTTTACTTGAATGCAACCTCATAACTACTCAACAAAATGTTATTCTTTAATTAAAAATATAAACACAAGTTGGTGCTGACATTTTCAAACATCTTAAGGTTTATGATCTATTGGGGGATTACCATAATTGTACATGGAAATGTGAAATCCTAGAAATTAGATCATAAATACTAAGATTTGGTTTAAAATTTTTTTTATTTCCTGTGGCATTGCTAAATTTGGTTTTTATATCATGTTCTAAATTGACAGAATAGTTACACTGTTGACTAGATGGAATCCCAGACTGAACACTTACTTTGCACAATGATTTAACATTTTGGGTGCTCCAAATAACCAGGCTTGTCTTACTGAGATTTCTTAAAAATAAGCCCCCAAATATGCAGTTCAACAACATATAATTAGAAATATCAAATGTTTGTAAAAGTTGTTGTTTGGTGTATTTACTGTGGAGAACATAAATCATTAGTATAGACTTTTCCGATGTCCTGATGAAGGATAATAGCACAATCATGGCCAGAGGTAGCACAGCTTTGATTATCCCATTATTCTCTATGATGGGTTGAATCAAAAGAGAATGTGAAATTAGGTAGCATAACTGAAGTGGAATAGCAAATCCTCCCATATAGCATCTGGATTGGTTGACAGCACGTAAATTGCTAGCATGAAGAATGTGAAGAGGTTAACAGTCCAGATAAACCCCTGGACACTGTTACCTTATAGTTTAAATAAATTCGCTTTCCTATAATTGATAGAGGTGGAAGGAGTTGGATTTAGCATTTCTTAACTATTTTTGGCTTTATTCTGCGAAGTGGTCACATCTGCTTCCTCCCACAGGCCCCTGGATTCTAGAGGCCGGCCCCAGCTTCTTGCAGCAGGGACCACTTTCCCAGCAGGCCAAGCCTCAACCGAGTCCACACAGGCTATGTTACTGAGACTCAGTTCTGCTTCATCGACAACAGGCAAACTCCAAGGGGCAGCAGGTTCATCCCTGGACAGTAACCCCCGTGCCACCTCCATGGGCCATACAGAGGATCCACGGCGTCCCCACCTGCCACTCTCTGCCCAGTCCCTCTCTCTCCTTTCAGACTTCCTGGGCAGGAGTCTCATGGCCATTTCTTGTGACTGGCAGCAGCAGGGGACAGGGAACATGCTCTCCCAGTGGGATGGTCAAAGCCCTGGGTTAGTTCCCCTGAGTCAGAGGCCAAGACAAGAACTCCTGGGCAGGTTTATTTGAGAGGAGACTTCAGGAGACAAGGGTGGAGGAGCGGAACACTGGATGCAGCGGGTGCTATGAGGCTCTGTCCAGCCCCTCGAGAAGGAATACACAGTGTCACAAAAGACCCAGCTGTCAGGTCTCTTTGGAGATTGCCTTGGCTGAGAAAATCACCTCTCCTGAGGTCAGGCCTTCTTCCAAGTACAGCCTCACCGTGGGGCTATCAACACCTGCTGCTGAAACCCCAATCTCAAGATCATTCCAGACCCCCAAAAGGTCTGCTATGGCTTCTGCTTGGACTGCACTGTGGCTCAGTCTCTGCCCCTGCACTCTGCTTCCCCCCTCTCCCTTCCACAATGGTCCCCCAGAGAACTTCCTGACTACCATCATGCACACTGCTTCCTTGTGAGCCCTCCTGTGACTGCAGGAAGGGAGGCAAGCCAGTGTGTGCGTATCACAAAGTTCTTGACTAATGAAATAAGAAGGTAAGTTCATCTGAGGACAACAAAGTTTGTAATCCATGCCTAGTTTTTTCATGATGCCCCCTTGTCCATATCCTATGCATGGATTTCAACAATTTTTGTACCAAACCAAACATAATCTTTTAATTCCATTTTCTATGTATTTTTGAAGTATCCTCATAGAAGGTACATTGGCTCACAATGTACCTCAGTGGGTCACAGGAGCTCAATCCCACCAGAAATGTTTTAGGAACAGCCTAGAGCATATGCCTTAGAATTATCCTTCCCATGGGGCAAAGGAACAGAGATATGCACTGGCGAGGACAAAGTTCCTCGCTATCACTGGCCCATCCCATGCACAGGCAGAGCCAGCTTCAGCTGCTGATGTCTTCAGGCAGCTCCATGGAGTTGGTGTTGGAAGGTAGGCTGGAGTGCACGGAAGTGAGAGGGGCCAGTGGATTGAGTCGGCCCAGGTTGGGTCTTCCTCTTATCATCTGCTCCAGTTTAGAGGAATCCGTATCACTCTCCCAGTTTAATGATACCATAGGCTCAAGAAAGAAAGGAGAACCAGAGCTCAGAAATCACTAGAAATACTTACCACATGAGAATGAAATTTGGGCTTAAAACACAAAGAATGGCCAAAAGTATATGTTGATTGAATGAACATATCTGCCATACATCCCATTTAACTATTCTCACTCATGAATTCATTTAATCCTCATAATAATTCTATGAGCTATTAAATATAGATTTGAAAGGCAAAGAGAGAGATGGTCCATGCACTGGGTCACTCCCCAAATGCCCAGAGTATTAGGAGTTGGATCAGGCTCAAGTCAGGAGCCAGAAACTCCGTCCGGGTTCCCCATGTGGGTGGCAGAAACTCAGGTACCTGGTCCATCACCTGCCACTCCTCAAGCACATTTGCAGGGAACTGGATCAGAAGCAGAGTACCAAGACTTGAAATTGCCCTCTAACATAGGCTACAGGTGTTACAAGTAGCAGCTTAACCAGCTGTGCCATAAGGCCTGACCCAAAGCCCACATTCTGAACCACGTTAAAACTCTTTACTTCTCTGGAAGCAAAAAAAAAAAAAAAAAAAAAAAAAAAAAAAAAAAAAAAAAAAGAAAGAAAGAAAGAAGAAAGAAACAGATTTCTTAGATCTTAGAAAAGGAACATCTTTAGTGAATCCTGGAAGCGAAGAGTAATACTCACAAAGTGAAATATGGTGTATTTGGTGGGGGGCAGAGGATTTTGTTGGTATGTTTATTAGTTTGTTTTGTTTTCAATCTTTTCCACTATGGAAGTTAATGTAGATTGCACAATAATATACCAGAGAATACTTCAAAACATCCAGCCATCTGGGATGCTTACGTATTTGACATTAATTAGTGCAATTAGCCTAACAAATAAGCAAGAACTTTGGGAACTAGTCCACTCACAATCACTGGTCTTCCCAAGGTACTTCTAATCAGAGTAAACATTTATACTTCTAAAGAGACACCAAATGCCAATAAAAAGGCCCACACTAAAAGGCAGATTTTAAAGAAAATTATAGAAAGCTGATTCGAAAGTTCTAAAATCCATTGATAGTATAAAAACATGGAGTTAAAAGTAAAAATTTGATAAGGAAGACTTTCTTAAAGAAAACAGTCCTATGAAATCTTCCATCCACCCTGCTCTCTGGGAGGGAGGGAGGATCAGAGGTGAGCTAGCCTCAGGCCTCTTTTTTATTTATTTATTTATTTATTTATTTTTGAGATACTGACAGACTGAAAGAGCCCCTATCCACTAGTGCATGCCCCAAACATCCCCAATGGCCAGAGTTAGGCCATGCCAAAGCCAGGAGCCAGATCTCCCATATGCATGAGGGGAACCGAACAACTTGAGCCATCTGCTATCTTCCAGGTTACACAGTAGCAGGAAACAGGAAGCAAATAGTAAGCAGAGCCAGACAGGAATCTAGGCACTCCAGTTCAGAACGTGGGGATCCCAGCCCTCATCCTAACCACCTGACCAGATGTCCACTCCCTCAGGTCTCTTAAAGCCAACAAAATTTAGCAGAACCACTTGAAGGGCTACACTGTGTCTCCTGCTAGTCCCCTTAATAAAGAGGTCTTGACTCCCACCCAGGAAATAAAAAGATTTTTAAAAGGCTAATATTTCTTTGCTAATTGGCATGCAGGAAAAAAAAAAAAAGAATAACTGTTTCCCATGGGCTAGAGGTGTTCGATGAGTGAGAAAGAGCAGAGATACCTAACTTGGCTCAGGTCCAACAGGGGCACACAAAGCCGAGGGTGTATGCAGAAGCTGGGGATGCCCACCGGCTGCTTACAGTCTGTGGATGGAGTCAGGAGACATTCAGACTAAGGATGTAGCGGCAGGGCCCCGTGCATTAAAGACAAGGACAGGCCGAGTGCAGCGAGAGGTCCTCTGTAGGGCCTGTGGGTGAACACTCACCATCAGAGGGCTTCACCCTAGATGGCAGCAGTCCCACCATCTTGATCCCTGTCTCCACCAGTCACCACCCCCGGACTCCAGCCAGGAGGGGTCAGAAACATTGTACAGCAAGCTGAGGTTAGGAAGAAAAGCAAAACCCCAGAAAGTAAAGAATCATATCCCCTCCACAGCCTACCACTGCTCCCAGCAAGCAGCCAACATGGGACAAAATGTAATGTAGTAACAGACATTACAATACTAAGGAAAATTACTTTGTTTTTACAGTGTCAGGGTTTTGATTTATCCCCGGGCATTAAGCACTCCAACTCCCGTAATGACACTGTGTTTGCAACTTAAAGCAGCTGTGAGGGCAGAGTCCTGGGTGATGCAGTCTTCCTCTGGGGCAGGCAGAGACAACTCGCTCTCAACTTGACAGAGAAGATGGGAGCCATAATAAAGCTGTGTCTTCACCGGAGGCCACAGCCCACAAGTTGTGCTGGTTCAATTTCCCAGGTGCCTCCTGACCTACGGAACTCCCACCGACGGTCACCCCAATTTCTAGAAAGCCCCAGGAGTAACTACTACTGAAGTGCTTTGGCAGGGTAGCTGGGTTCCATTTCCAATTCTCACTTTGCTTTTGACCTTAAAAAAAAAAAAAAAAAAAAAAAAGAGGTAAGCTGCCAGGTGTCCTAATGGATGGCGCGGTCAACTTTAAGACAAGGAGAATGGACAGGAGATAAAGTGGCAGGAGAGAAAAATAGGTTGCATACAAAGGACGGCAACAAGCCCAGGTAAAGTAGGAGCATTGTCCCTTGGCAAAGCAACCCAGACTTCAAGAGGTGGGCAAGGCTCTGCCAAAAGCCCCAGAGAAGGCCCCCTTTCCCTTCTTCCTCCCTAGCTGCAGACAGAAAATTCTCCAATGTTCTCTCGTGGTAGTCCATCAAGTGTTAAGCTATTTTCACAAGCCCGGGGTTTCAGTCTCAAAGAAGAAAACAAAAGTGGAGGAAAAACTTTACCCAGAGATGCAAAAACAAAAGAGAAAGCAGGAATGTCAGATGATGGTGAGTTGGGGAGGAGAGAGAGGAGAAACACATACCAAGAGTCAGAAGATCACAACTAATTAAAGAGGCATCAAGTCACTCTCAGGGTTTGAAGTGGAAGGAGAGGAAATAAGATGGATACAAAGGCGGAGATGTTTCAAAAAGGAGTAGACTAGAAGTAAATTACTCTGATACTCTGCAGATTCTGAACGCTTGCCAGCATTTTCTTTTGAAATTCTAATTAACTGACAGATCACAGTTCACAGCTTATCAGCTGTTCTTTACCCATTAAAAATAATCCATGAGGAAATGTTAGCTCAGGGCTGCTAACAACGCCCAAACAATAACACCTCGGAGGCTAATGAATTTGGGGCAAGGGAGAGGAACTTGCTCCCATCTCTGCTACAGAAAATTTGCTAATCTCATGACCCCGATCATTATTTTGCAAATCATGGAGTGGCTTTCTGTTAAAGCGTTTGGTAAAATCTCTCAGGGCTCCTAAATCTGGGACATCTGGCTGGTCTAACCTTGTCTACAGGCAGAGCATAAATCACGGGCCAGGAAGCCTGAATAGCAAAAGGCACAAAGCTATGAAAATGTATGGCCTCCCAAACAAAACCAAGAACCACTTCTATATATACCGTTTTATTTTTAGATCATCTCCCAGCCGCCTCCCATTATGGTTTGCATTTAGGGACAGGCAAGTCTGACACATCTGGCTACTTATAGCTAAAGCTCACCTTTAAAACAGCACTCGAACAAGGTGAAAAGAATCTCATTGCTCCCAACAACAAATATTTATCAAAACATTGGTTTAGTATTTAAACTTATTTCAAAAGTTGATCTTTGAGACAGCTAATTAACCTATACATAACAAGATCAGAAGTGGATGACTGGAGGGAATAGTAAAAGGTAAAATTATATATTGAATTACCTGTAAAGTAATAGATTGTCAGAAGGAAAAAAAGAAAACTAATCAGAATATTGAATGGGAAAGCAATTTGTAGAATTGGATATTTGCATGCTCACAATCTACTGTTTATTGGCTTCTATTTTGTAAAACCAAGGATTCAGAAATCAACCTTACTGAAATATTGTGAGTTGTCATTTATCTTCAATGTGTATTGTGAAAACCTTTACAAATCAAATGAAAATAAGCATCTTGAAAACAAAGTGTTTTAGTAAAACAAACTCATGCTGTATAATGAACTCCATGAATAATAGAGGGTTACAACAGTATGTTCCTCTTGACATTTATTGAATTTTTATCAGAGATTATATAAAATTTATATAAAATTTTGGAGACATTGTTTCCCAGATCATAATTCCAACTCATACACAGCAAAATTCAGTGTGAAAAATAAAGGCCCAAACATTTTAACTTAAATGATGGAACATAAAAAATCTAAATAAAATTGAAGACCAGACTCTCATTTTCTGGTCCAGATCACCCTACACACACCAGCACCTGCATTCCCCTTACCATGCCTCCACCCATTCCCAGTGGAAGAGTTTGCTTTCTTCTCATGCCTTATGTTTTCCTCCAAAACTGAATCCAATTTGATTTATTATACTCCACTTTCCATTTTCCTACTTCTCCTTACTTCCTGCAAGCTCTTAAAACACAACTCTCCTTCTACCACATAACCCTCGCCAGTAACCTCCCTATGTTCTTCCCTATCATTTCTACCCATCCCCCACACTTCCACTTCACCCAACAAAGAGCACTGGAGACTCCATGGTCAAAGCCAATGTCTAGTCTCCTGCCCTGGCTGGAATCCCGGGTCTCTCTGCTGCACTGACACTGATATCGGAATATGGGGTACCATGCAATATCACCATGTGAATTTATTAATAAATTCCCAATATTAATAAGCCAATGTGAGTTCTTGCCTAATATTCAGAGAAGAATTCTAAATACTGGCATAAATGAATGAGGCATTATGATACTTTGTTTTTTAAAAGATTTATTTATTTATTTGAAAGTCAGAGTTACACAGAGAAGCAGATTGAGAGAGAGAGAGAGAGAGAGAGAGAGAGTTCCTCCATCCGCTGGTTCCCTCCCCCATTGGCCACAACCACTGGAGCTGTGCCGATCTGAAGGCAGGAACCAGGAGCTTCCTCCAGATCTCCCACGCAGGTGCAGGGGCCCAGGGACTTGGGCCATCTTCTACTGCTTTCCCAGGCCATAGCAGAGAGCTAGATGGGAAGTGGAGCAGCCGGAATTCGAACCAGTACCCATATGGGATGCCGGCACTGCAGGAGGTGGCTTTACCAGCTATGCCACAGCGCCGCCCCAGCATGGTATGTTTTAAGCTTTTTATTCAGTGAGAGAAATGCAAAGGAGAGTGAGGGCCCCATCTAAAAGGAGAGAGGAATCTGGATTCATTCTGAGTACCAGGAGCCAGCCTCATGGAGGAGCATCTAGGCCAGGCCGCATGGGGTAGGTGGCCCAAAGGCCATGTGCCCTGGAGGCACAGGGCCCCCACTGGCAAAAGCCCAGAAAATGAAAAGGCCAAAGGGGCAGGGCACGCCGTGTCCCAGGATTTTAATCCACATTCAAAGGGGAGTGGTTAATTAACCTGATAGGCCAGTGGGCACACAAGTGTGGCCAGTTAGGGGAATGCAGTCACACAGAGGCGTGGTGAAGGCGTGGTCTTCCAGCTCACAAACCTCATCAATTTTATCCCATATGCCAGTCTACAACAACACCAACCTCATCATTCTGCCTGCAACTCTTTTCTTGACCCCTCCACCCCACTTTCTGCTCTCATCTTCCTCATTGCTCCGTCTGAGTTTCAGTTGCTGACTCTACTCCCATGCCCCTGACCACTCTTAGATATGGACACCTTGTCAGTTTCTGCTCCCCCAGATTCCTGTTGCTGTGTTAATACCTACTCCCAACAATGTGCTCCTGCTTCTCCCTGACAACGGTGTTGCACCTGTGTGCTGGAGTCTGTCACTAAGACACAGAAGCGCCTGAAAATCCCTGTCCTCCCAAAACAGTCCTTACCCAAGGCTGACAGGCCAGGGGTATTCTCTAGCCTGTAAGTCCCCAATTGGCCGTCTCAACAATGGAACCTACACTCATTCCGTGGGAACTTTGCTCAGAACTACGTCCCTCACTTACTTTCCCCCCCTTTTCCTGACTCACTTTCCTCTTCCCCTATTTCTCTTGCCTTTTAAGTCACTTTTACACGAAGCCTCCTGGAGATCCTAACCAACAGGGACATTAGAATCCTCCTCCTACACTGCTCCCTTCCTGTGGGTGATGTTACTCCTCATAACGTTATCCCCTACCTATATGCTGATGACTTCTAAGCAGTCGTATTAAGCCCTATCCTCTCCTTTGAGCCAAGACCTGTCCACTTGGAAACTGTTACCCCAAGGTCTCCCACGTAACTCAAAGCCAGCACATGTCCAAAACTGAGATCATCATCCGGCACCAGTTGCTTCTTTGTGCATCTCTGCCTTGTTGCAGAATAGCACCAACATCTTCCTACCTGTACCAGCCAGGAAGCTGGGGCTCACCTCACCTCTCCCCCGCCCTCTCCCTTCACCTCTAACTGGGACCAAGTCCTGTCAACTCTCATTCCTTAATACCGGTACTGTCAATCCCCTTATCTCTGCCTCAACTGCTAGTTCCCTCTTCAGGCCCACACCAGCTGATTCCTAATCTCTTTCATTGAAGGGACAGCACAGTGTAGTGCTGCCTATCACTGTATGGCAGAGCTCAGGCACTGCCATGTTAGTGGATGCAAGTCCTGGGTCCCACATGCACCACACATAAAGTGTCAGGAAAATCGCTGATCCTCTATGTGTCTCAATTTCCTTGCCTGTAAAGAATAATCATTGTGGCCGGTGCTGTGATGTAGAAGGTTAAGTCTCCACCTGCGGCACCAGCATCCCATATTGGTGCCAATTTGAGTCCCAACTACTCCACTTCCAATCCAGCTCCTGGCTAATGGCCTGGAAAAGCAGCAGAAAATGGCCCAGGTGCTTGGGCCCCTGCACCCACATGAGAAACCCAGAGGAAGCTCCTGCCTCCTGGCTTTGATCGGCCCAGCTCCGGCCATTACAGCCATTTGGGGAGTGAACCAGTGGATGGAAGAATCTCTCTCTCTCTCTCTCTGTGTCTCTGTCTCTGTCTCTCCCTCTCAGTAATTCTGCCACTCAAATAAATCAATCTTTCAAAAAGGAAAAACAATAATTACCTATCCCCACAGGGTTGGTGGGTTATTTGGTTTAAGTGTAAATTAATCATGGTAAAAAATGGTTAGAATAGTATCCTGTACTTCATGTTAAAAAATAAACATTTTAGCCGGTGCCGCAGCTCACTAGGCTAATCCTCCACCTTGCGGCACCGGCACACCGGGTTCTAGTCCCGGTCGGGGCGCCAGATTCTGTCCCAGTTGCCCCTCTTCCAGGCCAGCTCTCTGCTGTGGCCAGGGAGTGCAGTGGAGGATGGCCCAAGTGCTTGGGCCCCGCACCCCATGGGAGACCAGGAGAAGCACCTGGCTCCTGCCTTCGGATCAGCACGGTGCACCGGCCACAGCGCGCCAGCCATGGGGGCCATTGGAGGGTGAACCAACGGCAAAAGGAAGACCTTTCTCTCTCTCTCTCTCATTGTCCACTCTGCCTGTAAATAAAATAAAAAATAAAAAAATAAACATTTATATTATTGTTGTTATTGCCTTCCAGCTAGTTCATGGCAGCAGTTAGTACTGGGGATGAGGTTCTGAATTTTCTCCAAGTCAAGGCAGGCACAGCCCAGTACCAGGACCTGGCTGGGGCTCAAGAGCAGGACCCTCACAGCTACAGCACAGGGACCACCAGAAGCAGCCCTTTAAGCCAACAGAACCACCAGGAACTCCTGAGACACCGTATGAAAATGTCACTTAAAGTCAGTAACAACTAAATTACAGCAATTGCACATGGCTGAACCTGATACTTTAATACAATGTATAGAAAGTGGATGTTTTTACACAAGAAAAATACTGTCTTTAAATTTGTCTTGTTGAAGTCCTTTAAAAAGCGACCTCTCTTCTTTAAATACCTCTAAGACGTTTCAAAGTCACATTCCTGTAGCTCTAGCTCATATTTCATCTTCGTCAAGATCGAGCAAGTCACTCCTCCATCAGCACCCTCAGCAAACTCAGCTCCAAGCTTCTGCTTCCCCCGTCTGCACTGAACAGGCACTCAGGGCACTGCCTTGACACCAGACACAGCCAGCCACTGAAGTTAACTCCTGGGCCAGAAAACCCTTTAGCTTCTACACTTGTTTAACATTAAAATTCTTAATGGAGATCCTGCTCCCCACAGATACTCTTAAGGTTGATGGCACCTGTTGTCACCAGCACAACCGCATCCGCAGTTTTCTGGTCCATTTTGGTGGTGTATGACCGCGAGAGTCCCAACAGTTGCTGCAGAAACACCTCCCTCTCACAAAAAAGTGGCCCAAAAGAGCTGTGCCCTGAATGCAAGGTGTTCAAACAGCCAGATCCTCCAATTTTGTCAACAGCATGGTTGCCCCATGAGTCATGATGCCCTACGAGTTCCCACTCCAATGAGGCAAAGGCCTCAAAAAGTTCAAACTTGGCTCCTGGTTTCTGTTTTACACTGCCAGGGAAAGAGAACTTTTGAAAATGACTTCTCTGTATAACACCAGTCACACCTCAAATCCAAGTTCCCAGGCACTTGCCACAGGGTAAGAAAAAGCTTGCCAGGAAACTAGCGTAGTGTGTCTAAGGATGGTGCTGACACTCCCACAGGTAAGGAATGGCTCTCAATTTCTGAAATGTCCAATCAGGAGTTAGGGTGAGGAATCTTTCCTGCCCCTTCCAAAAACACTGACAAGATAGGCTGAAAAGACAGCCAGGGTAGGAGGGGTTGCATGAACACCAGTAGCCCTACTGCAATGGCCAAGCTAACCACAAGGAGATTGGGTGGCATCAACTAACCCCAAAAGGTTTGGGCTGGTCAGCCATCATCAGAAGAAGTTGTGGCAATAGAGTGGTCAAAATAATCCCAGCGTGATTTTAGGGTGACCGACATCGCAGAGGGAACCCTTGCAAAGAGCATGCGAGCCACACCAGGACAGGACAAACATGCAGGCGGCCCAGATGCCAGGCGCTGCGTGGACAAACACAGACTAAGAACTGCTTTTAGCGTGCCTGCTTCCTACCCATTTCTTTCCCTTCTAATTGGAGGGGCTCCTCACTCCCATGAACCAGATGCACATGCTATGGACGGGTTCCATGGATGCTGTCCTCCTGAGCTTCTCAGCCCTCACAGCCTGGTATCCTCAGGCAAGCCACCTCTGAATGCAGCCTGCCCTGGACCGGTGTACCCCAGACCTTCAAGTTCTACATCAGAAATGTCCCAGGTAAGCAAGGATCAGTTGGTCACTCTGCCTACTTCAGGCCATGCATGCCTTGCCACCCTGGTGCCCTTCATGCCCCAATGTGCCAAAGAGATATCATCTATGGATGGACTTCAAAAAGTTTGTGGGTTGCGGCGCTGTGGCATGGTGTAAAGCCACCGCCTGCAGTGCTGGCTTCCAATATGGACACCACTTCGAGTTCTGGCTGCTCCACTTCTGATCCAATGGAGGATGGCCCAGGTCCTTGGCCCCTCATTTGGGGAATGAACCAGAGGATGGAAGATTTCTGTCTCTCTCTCTGCCTCTGCCTCTCTAACTCTACCTTTCAAACAAATAAATCTTTAAAAACAAAAAAGTTTGCAGAATATAATTAAAAGATACTTTTATTTTGGTGCAAAATAATTTTGAAACTCATCCATTCTTCATCATATGCATTTTACAGGAACTTCAAGATGTCTCATGTGGATAGATTTCAAAATGTTTTGCACCACAAAATTATTTTTTAATTGCATTTTCCATGAACATGTTTAAGCACTATCATATTGTGCCAGGACAAGGAAAATATTAGGAAGCCTTGATCTAGTTTATAATGAAACACAACATATTAAGATCAAAACAAAAACTGTACTCAGGTAAGGATCCCCCGAAATCCAGAGACTCATGGTACAAGTGAAACCACTTCCGGGGCTGCCCTGAGGAGCACAGCGGAGCTCACATGCTCCAACCCCATGTGCATTGCAATGCCACGGTAGGACAGATGAGAGTCAAGAACTAGTAGCCTCAGGCCAGCACACAAAGCTGCTGCCTGCGGCACCAGCATCCCATATGGGGGCTGGTTCAAATCCCAGCTGTTCTACTTCCCATCCAGCTCTCTGCTATGGCCTGGGAAATCAGTGGAAGATGGCCCAAGTCCTTGGACCCCTGCACCCATGTGGGAGACCCAGAAGAAGCTCCAGGTTCCTGTCTTTGGATCAACCCAGGTCCAGCTGTTGTGGCCATTTGGGGAGTGAACTAGCAGATGAAAGATATCTCTCTCTCTCTCTCTCTCTCTGCCTCTGCAACTCTGCCTTTCAAACAAATAAATAAATAAATAAATAAATAAATAAATCTCTTTTTAAAAAAAGGAGAATCACCAGTAGTCTCTTAGGACCAAAGCACACCAAGGGGCAAGTTCTTAGTATAAGCACATGAGCAGCTCTACAAAACAGGATCTTTGCCCCTCCCTTTCCTCTCCTTTCCCACCACCTGGAAGCTCCACCAAAGCCAGTGCTGGATGGCCTCATGGCTGTGTCTACTACCCAGTCACTTATCTTCTCTGTAGCCTGTTTTGTTTGGTCTTCATCTTAGATACCTCATAAGTCTTCCATAATCATTTGATGGCTAGATAAATACAAGCATAAACAAAAACAGGAGATTCTGTTATCCACATGGTATCTACTTTATTTTGAGAGACCAACAATGTGTCTGCAACTGCCATTTTTGCGATGTGCAAACCTAGAAATAACTCAATATGGCCATTTTCACCCAAGTAGCTCATTTCTATAGGCAACACAGCAGAAGGGACAAGATGGCATGGCATGAAGTCGGTAAGTTCAGCACTGTGCTTTGAAGACCCCAAGTTCCCCTTATATATCAGTGGAGCCGGTTTCTTTCAAAGATTTGTGTGACAATGGTGATAACCCTATCAATTATCTGAGAATAAATAGAGCCATAAAAAACATATTATGCCACCGTGCAGTTATTCATAGTGAGCCATGGTGAGGATATTAGTCAAAGAAGTCAGACACACCATTACCAGCTCCCAGCAGTTCAAAAAAAAAAAAAAAAGTGCTCCAGTCTGAATTATTAGAAGTTTTTCATTACCCCTGGTTTTTAGTCAAGGGCAGTTCTATTCCCCAAGAGACGTTTTTGGCAATGTCTGAAGGCATTTTTAGCTCTCAGAACCAGGAGTGGGCTTAGACACCAGGGATGCTGTTCAATATCCTACAATGCACAGGGCAGGATCACTCAACAAAAAAAAAAAAACACAGCCACAGATGTGAATACCATCCAGGCTGCGAATCCCTGCTGTACACGAGTCTCAAGTCTTCACAGCGCCCATCCTCCACAGCCTTGACTCATTACTATCACAAGATGGAGAACTGTTTCTTCATCACATTATCTCTTCCTGACAGCATACTATGTGTCTGGAGCAAATATTTTGTTCAACTGGGGTAAAAACAAAGCCTCAGAGCAGCAAGTTTAAAGAAATCAAAAGTGGTGGCTGAATCTCTTGCTAGGAAGCAAGGGCTCTGTTTTACTGAGGTTATGAAAAAGCTATGAAGAGATGAAGCCATGGGCTGCCTGGAAGAGAGGAGGTCAAAGGGGAAAGAACAAAGAAACCCCTGGGGGCAAAGCACTGGAGAAAGGGCTTTGGAGGAGAGCAAGCCCGTCTGAAGGGGGTTTTATCAAAATCGTTGGTGATGGCGTCTCTGAAATAAATCCCCCTCTGCCTTTCCTACAAAGGTTTATATCTCAATCCCTGATTATTTTCTATAACCACAAAGATCTTTGTTGGGCTGTTTCTCCTGACCCTAGAGACTGTGAGTTTAACATCCAGGTTGGCTCCAAGTCTGACTGTGCAAACGCCGACCCAGTGGATAGCTGAGCAGAATTAATATCCTTCAGCATCCACAAAGGCTCATCGAATCTTGAGCCTCTTCCTTCATCCTAGCAGAGACTCCATTAGCCCAGGGACTATCCTGACTAGAAAAACTCAGATTTCTTACAAAGCAAACATTTGTTCCTATGTCACATTTCCAAAAACTGCCCCAAACACAAAGCCAGGAAAAAAAATTATCCCCTGAATTGAAATAAATAATCTACGTTTTCATTTCTAGGTAAAGCAGAAGGCAAAGGCATCCCAGGGTAACACACTGAATAAAACAATGATGTTGCCATTACACTATAGCAAAGTTACACAAAAGGTAAGTGCCAGATGGCCACAACACGCAAGGCACCTGCAACCACATCCCAACTCAGGGCGGCTTGAGCTCCATCTGAAATTTGTGGTGCCTGTGCACCTCCCTATGATCAACACTGCAAGCCACCCCCAATCTCAAGGGCTATAGTCTGAAAAGCAGGAATGGCGTCTAAGACAAAATCAGAAAGTACGATATTCCTTTTTTTTTTAAATATTCACCTATTCTTTTAATAATAGTTCAGATAGTGTTTCTTTTTTTTTTATTTTTTGACAGGCAGAGTGGACAGTGAGAGAGAGACAGAGAGAAAGGTTTTCCTTTGCCATTGGTTCACCCTCCAATGGCCACCACGGCCGGTGCGCTGCAGCCGGCGCACCGCGCTGATCCAAAGGCAGGAGCCAGGTACTTCTCCTGGTCTCCCATGGGGTGCAGGGCCCAAGCACTTGGGCCATCCTCCACTGCACTCCTGGGCCACAGCAGAGAGCTGGCCTGGAAGAGGGGCAACCGGGACAGAATCCGGTGCCCCGACCGGGACTAGAACCCGATGTGCCGGCGCCGCAAGGCAGAGGATTAGCCTAGTGAGCCACGGCGCTGGCCAGAAAGTACTATATTCCTATCAAATCTCAGAGAAATCCTGCTGTAGAAACAATCTGAGT
Source organism: Oryctolagus cuniculus (assembly GCF_964237555.1). Lineage (NCBI taxonomy): Eukaryota > Metazoa > Chordata > Mammalia > Lagomorpha > Leporidae > Oryctolagus > Oryctolagus cuniculus. The sequence continues at coordinate 77,868,115 of NC_091443.1, forward strand.
GGAGCTAGCACAAATGAATGATACACAACGCATAACTACTTACAAAGTGTCCATCTCCAAGAACTGCCTATCTAGCAGTTTTCATTGTGAGCTGGGTGCAGAGCCTAAGGTAGTGGTGGTGGCACCTGACATTAGTGTCAATAAAGCAGAGGAAAGAGTTGTACTTTGAGCCTTCTGGAATACCAACATCAACCCCACCCCACTATAGAGTTTTGAAAAGACAGAACCTTCTGGATGCAGATATGGACTTTTCAGGGAACAGAAAGATTCATGAAGCGAGAGCAAGCGGAGACATTACAAAGAGGCTCTGCTGAATTCTCCTTGGAAGCTGTGATTCATACTCAATCAACCACTGATGTATCCCAATACATCTGGGCAAGTTCAGGAAACTCTTGGGGATACAACAGGTTTCCCAAGCCAGCTGGACCCTCAGAGCTCCTTCTTCTAACAGAGGAAGTAGCTGGGGTTGGAGGTAGGGGTGGAAACAGATCCTAACCACACAGATGAAAAACCAAATTGACTCTGTTGTCAGCTTTAGCTGCAAGTTGCAAGAAATATGAGCCAACCACACATTTGCTATAGTGTGCTGACCTTAGGGCACTAATTGGCCTGGCTAGTTCCAGATGATAGGCTTCAGGCACAATTCCTTGAGTAACAGTTATGCTAGCAGGATGCCTGCACCAGGGGGAGAAATGGCAGGAAGTCACCTCCTCACCTTAGCCAAATCCACATCCTGCAGGAACTCTAAGAGGTTTGAGCCCAGGAACATAGCTGCAAACTCTAGGGCAATCTGAATTATAAGACAGGGTTTTTTTAAAATACATAACAACCTCTCTGAGTGCTAATTAATCATTCCTTCTCAAGCATGAATGCCTCAGTCCTGCAGCTGTCTGTTCATATGGAATAGAACAAGCAAGACTCATTGCCTTATTAAAATCTAAAAAGCTCCCGAAGAAGAAATTTAAGAATCTGTGATGCTTGCGACATCAGAACAAATGCAGAGTTGCACCGTGCACCTGTTGTCAAGAGACTTAGGCACTGCTACCGTGTGTGTCTGCCACCACCTCTGAGCGACTTCTAGCTCTTGATGTCCTCACCTGTGAAACTGGGCTAGTGCGGTCAATACTTTACTTCACCTCTTGTGCCTGCTCTGGTTGAGTGGAAGTGGTTTCTTTGATGGCTGTTTATGAATATCCTAATGACTCAGGCTGGGTTCAAAGGGAAGGATTATAATCAATTAGTGATGTCTGCAACGTACACAGGGTTGGGAAGTACTGACCATGTGTGGAAGTTCCTTTGTGGGCTACACATCTTTCAACCTATAACTTACATGCTTTAGTGTCACCAAATCAAGACATCTTCCAGCTTCCAGCCTCCATTATTTCTGCAGAGAAGTCAGCTGTTAATCCAAGCAGTATCTCCTGTTGTATATAATGAATCTCTCACGTTTTCCTCTATGGTTCTATGGTTTTTTTCTCTCCATGGTTTCAAGACTTTCACATAATCTCCAGTTTTACTGAGGTATGGTTGACCAGAAAAGTATATATGTAGATGTACAACATGATGATTTGACATACGTGTGGCAATAGTTTCACAATGAGGCTCATTAACACATTAATCACCATTTTGTATGTCTGTATGTGTGGTGTGAACATTTAAGGTCTGATTAGCAAACTTCAAATATTCAATACAGTATTATTAACTCTAATCACCATGTTGTGCCTTAGATCTCCTGAATTTATTCATCTTGTAACTTAAAGGGAATATTTGAAATCTTCCTGTTTCTTTCCCCAAAGCCCCTGGCAACTGCTGTTCTACTCTCTGCTTCTGTGAGTTTGATTGATGTTTTTCACATTCCACATATGAGTGAAATCTTGTAGTGTTCATCTTTCTCTGGGTAACTTAGCATGATGCCCTTGAAGTTCATTCATGTTGTCACAATTGGCAGACTTCCCTTTTATAGTAATATTTCATTGTATTATATATAAATATACATATGTAGATATATAGATATTAAAAGCCCCATTTTCACCACACCCAGTCATCAACAACTACTTTTTTATAGAAAGCTTTCTTTTTTATTTAGACAGACAGAGTTAGGGAGAGAAAGAAAGACAGAGAGAAAGATCTTCCTTCCATTGGTTCACCCCCGAAATGGCGGCTACAGCTGGTGCGTTCTGGCCAGTGTGCTGCACCGATCTGAAGCCAGGAGCCAGGTGCTTCCTCCTGGTCTCTCATGTGGGTGCAGGGCCCAAGCACTTGGGCCATCCTCCACTGCCTTCCCGGGCCACAGCAGAGAGCTGGACTGGAAGAGGAGCAACCGGGACAGAATCCGGCGCCCCGACCGGGACTAGAACCCAGGGTGCTGGCGCTGCAGGCAGAGGACTAGCCTAGTGAGCTGCAGCACCAGCCAGAAAGCTTTTATTTAATAAATGTAAATTTTGAAAGTACAACTTGGATTATAGCAGTTCCCCCCCCATAACCTCCCTCCAACCCACAAACCATCCCATCTTCTACTCCCTCTCCCACCCCATTCTTCATTAAGATTCATTTTCAATTATCTTTATATACAGAAGATCAAGTCCATACTAAGTAAAGATTTCAAAAGTTTACACCCACATAGACACACAAAGCATAAAATACTGTTTGAAGACAAGTTTTACCATTAATTCACATAGTATAACACATTAAGGACAGAGATCCTACATGGGGAGTAAGAGCACAGTGACTCCTGTTGTTGATTTAAAAATTGACACTCTTATTTATGACGTCAGTAATCACCCGAGGCCCTTGTCATGAGCTGCCAAGGCTATAGAAGCCTCTTGAGTTCACAAACTCTGACCTTATTTAGACAAGGCCATAATCAAAGTGGAAGTTCTCTCCTCCCTTCAGAGAAAGGTACCTCCTTCTTCATTAATAACTACTTAGGTTATTTCCATAGCTTCATTATTTGTAAATAATGCTTCTGTGACCGTGGAAATGCAGGGATCTCTTGGACATATTTATTTTACTTTCTTTGGATATTCCCAAAAATGAAATTGTGGGATCATGCAATAGTTCTATTTCTGATTTTCTGAGGAAGTTGTTACTGTGGTGTCTTTAATGATTCTACCAATTTGCCACCTCACCAACAAAACATAGCATTCCCTTTTCTCCTAACTCTCCCCAACACTTGTTATCTCTTGTCTCGGGATTTTCTCTTTGGTACTCTGCTTTTAACATTTTTATTGTTAAATGTCTGGGTATGAATCTCTTTGAGATTACCCTTCTTGGAGTTCATTAAACTCCCGAATGTACAGATTAATGAATTCCATAAAATATGGCAAATTTTTAGCAATATTTCTTCAAATATTTTTTCTACTACATTTTCTTCTCCTAGTATTCTCATGATATATACAGACAGTCCATGACTTACACTTTTTTGTGCAATTTTTCAGCTTCACAATGCTTTGAAAACAATGTGCATTTACACGGTCTCACGATGCTGAGGAGTGGTAGCAAGCCTTGGCTCCCACTCAGCCGCACTGTCACAAGAGTGAACAACCCATACTCTCTACAGTTTGCTGTGTTGCTAAGCTATAATATCTGGAAGGTTAGGGTTATTGACTGCATTTCCAACTTATGATGTGTGCTTCAGAATATTAACCCCCTTTTTTAAGATTTGAGAGGCAGATTTACAGAGAAAGGGACACACAGAGAGAGAAGGAGAGAGAGATTCTTCCATCCACTGCTTCACTTCCCAAATGGCAGCACAGCTGGAGCTGAGCTGATCCAAAGCCAGGGACCAATAGCTTCACCCAGGACCTCCCATGTGGGTTCAGGTGCCCAAGCACTTGGGCCATCTTCCACAGCTTTTCCAGGCCATAACAGAGCTGGATCAGAAGTGGAGCAGCCAGGACTCTAACTGGTGCCTATATGGGATGTTGGCACCACAAGCGGAGGCTTAACCTACTACACCATAGTGCCAGCCATACATTAACCCCTTTTTAAGTTCAGAAGCCTCTTATGTAAGTGTGCTTATTGATATTCCATATTTCTTTCAGACTCTGTCCATTTTTCTTTTTCTCTTTATTCTTCAAATTTTATAATCTCTACCACTCTATCTTCAACTTCATCAGTCCTTTCTTTGGCAAGTTCAAATATACTGTTGAATCCCTCTGGTCATTTTTTTCATTTCGGTGACTGTACTTTTCAAATTCAGAATTTCCATGTGGTTCTTTTAATAAATAATATGAACAAAAAGATAGATGGGAGCTATTTGTTGAGATATTGTCATCATGCCTTCTTTTATTTCTTTAAGCATGGGTTGCTTCAGCTTTTTGGACATATTTATAGCAACTTCTTTGAAGTCTTTGTGAAATCTCACACCTAGGCTCTCTCACAGCTATTTTCTGTTGCCTGCTTCCCCCCACCCACCCCCAAAAGGCTTCATCACACTTTCCTTGTCTCCATTCTTGGTTGAAAACAAGATACCTACAGTAACATGTTGCTAGAGTTGTAGATACTGATTCCCATCTGTATCTGGGGCCTTTTTATTCTTGTTTGCTTAGTAACCTGAAGAGACTACTTTAGTGCAGTCTGTTTTCCTCCCAGAGATGAAGTCTCGGATGACAGTGGTAGTAGCAGGGCTCCCTTTGTCTCTTTCCCTGATGTCTCTGTGAAATCATCTGCCTCATTTCATGTCCATTAGGTCCCACTTACTGCCATTTGCAGGCTCTATTGTTTTCAACATTGCTCTCTGGCATACACTGCTCTACAGTTGTCCAATTAGATTCAGACAGTGGCCATTTTTGAGGCTAGTCTTGGAGGTTTGTTCCAACCTGAGCAGGACTCACTGGTAAACCGGCTGACCTTGAATTCACCCACCCAACCTCTGGGTTGCACTCACTCAGCCTCTTGAGCTCAGAGACTGAGAGAATGAACACGGCTTACAGCCCTCCCACCCAGGGAGAAATGCTCTATCCTACGATCAGGTCCTCGAGAAGTGGCACCCAGGTGGGCTTGGGGTGCCCACCTATCAGTCAATCTGCTGGTGGGAAGGAGAAAGCTGGTCAGAGACCAAAGGCCACTGCCACTGCACTCTCCCTCTTTAGTGTTTGATTTTGAATCAATTTTTCTTCATTTTGCTATATGTATGTAGGACAATTTCCAGACTTCACAGTTGGGCTCTTTCGCAGGTAAGTTTTAGCAGTTAAGCTTGTTTCATGAGGAACAGGTCTATGAAACTCCTCATTATACAATTCCAGAAGGGGAGCCTGACAGTTGCCTTCTTATCTTAGAAATGCCACTCCACTTACATTTGCATCTTTGCATAAACATGGCACTGCTATCTTTCTTGAATGAAAGTCTGATCATCAGATATCTAGTGTATCTAATTCAAATTGAAGAGTGGAAAAGTACACTTCTAGGCCTATTTTCCTTTCTGTAGAAAGGATCTGTGTTACCTGAGGTTTCTTCATCATTGTTGGATAATATTCTGGCAGAAAAAGAATTCTTGCAAGAATAGTTTATTGTATGCAACCACCTCACTTTTTGTAGGATTTTGCTATTGGGGGTAATTTCCAGATTTACTTATTTCCAAATGATTAATGGATTTACCTCAGAAAAAAAAAAGAAATCCAAGGGAATCACTGATGATTTCTTTTACTGTGTTTATACATAAATGTTGATTCAGGAAACAAATAGCAAAAGTAAAGCTATTTTTCATCCTTTTCCTACTGCTCTTGACTCAGAACTACGATGAGACCAAAACGTTCCAAATGCAAACAAATCAAACCCCACAAGGCAAGGTTGAATACAATCAGCTAATCTGATAGAAATATTCAAGGGGTCCGGCACTGTGGCATAACAGGTAAAGCTGCCACCTGTAGTGCCGGCATCCCATATGGGCACCAGTTCAAGTCCTGGCTGCTCTACTTCCAATCCAGCTCTCTGCTGTGGCCTGGGAAAGCAGTAGAAAATGGCCCAAGCCCTTGGACCCCTGCACCCACGTGGGAGACCCAGAAGAAGCTCTTGGCTCCTGGCTTCGGATCAGCGCTGCTCAGGCTGTAGAGGCCAATTGGCGAGTGAACCAGCGGATCGAAGAACTCTTTCTCTCTGCCTCTCCTTCTCTGTGTAATTCTGACTTTCAAGTAAAATAAATATTAAAAAAAAAGAAATATTCAAGAAAACTAAGGACAATGTGACGAAGACTCATGATAAAACCACAAGAGATTTATCATTGGTTTCTCTGCCAACCAGCAGAGAAGGGCCCCAAATGACCACATAAAACATCTTGCACTGTTTGTAAAATATCTCCAAAGTAAATTTAGACCACTTCCAATTTTACATTAACGGTGTAAGAGAACTGAAGAAGTCCAGTGACAAATCTGCAATTGCAACAACATTATTGTCCATGTTCTACATCTACAGTCCCTACCAACTGTAAGCAATATGGACAAAGGGGTTTACTGCGTCAGCAAAATAATCTGGCACAAACAATGGCCCTGAAATAACTGATACGAACCAACAGGCATTGTAAAGTAACTGTCTAATTCTACTTCTGTGGTGCCAGGGGCAATGAACCTGTGCTAGAAAGGATCCTAGAGAGGTGACTATGTCATGAGACCAGAACCCTTAGGAATGAAATTAATGCCCTTGCAAAGGAGAGCCAGAAAGCCTCTACCTCTTTCCTTAGGTGCAAACATAGCAAAAAGACAGGTATCTCTGAGCCAGGAAGTTGGCCCCACCAGAATTCAATCTTGCTGGCGTCTTGAACTTAGATTTATTAGTCTGTTACTATGTATAAACCACCCAGACTGTGACACTGTTATAGCAGAGAAAATAAACTGAGACACAGTGTCCATTTCTTTAAACTTATTTGAGGAGGAAGACAGACATTGGTTATTTCACAAACATCAATCCTATGTCTACAGGGATTACAGAACTACATCAATCCTGCTAGCTGTGTATACAGCAATTGGGGCTCCTATTTTTGCTGCACCTATCAAGTTGAACCCGCTTCTAAGCCAATTAGAAATAAAATGAGAATCAATCAGTAAAACATAATCCTTTAATCCCCTATAGAAATTATCTGAGATCCAGCATTTCCTCCATCAACAATAAAAACGTAAACCTTCATTGCCAAGTACTAGTTGCAGTCTCCTATAAGAAACTAGGTCAGACTCGACTCTTTCAAGATAGCTACATGCACCCCTGGTTGAGGAACGTGAGTGCTGCCCGCTGTGGAAGGTGTGTGATCTGCATTTAGTCCTTCCAGGCTTGCCCTTTCTCTGTAACAGACACGGGGTTGTGCCTTAGGAAGCACTAGGCAGTCAGACACAGCCTTGCCCTCAAGAAGCTGCCAGCCTGAAGATGAAGACACATAACTTCCATCTCACATTACAAAAGCTCCAAGTAAGACACGTGCATGGTGTGGCTGACCACATAAGGATGCTAAAATCTCTTGCTGAGGACAGGAGGGAAAAGATGTGTTCACATGGCAGAAATTACTGAGCTACGTTCAACATTTGTTTTAAATCTATTGACTGCTGTTCCTTCCTAGCCTTACAACAGTTACCTTGACTAACCACCCAGCTGTCCAGAGGCTATCATCTCAAAAACCAGTGAGTGCTCCGCCCAGGACAGCAGGTGTCTCACTCCAGTACTAGATGGGGCCAACAGATGATTTGCTATCATTTCATCCCCATGAGGCTACAATTCCAGGCAAGCTTGTCAGACTTCATTTCCCAAAATTCCCCTGCCAAATAGCAGTAGAAATTATCGTAACACACTCCCCCTCATTTAACCAGACTGTTCATTCCCTTCTTAAAACAAACTGCACATCAGTCAGCTACTCCCCAGTACACACACACACATACTTCTTCCTTCCCCAGTGAGTCAGGTGAAGGTCTACCAAGAATAACTTGGCCGGTTCTGTGGTGTATTGGGTAACCCCACTGCCTGCAGTGCCAGCATCCGATATGCATGTCAGTTCAAGACCCAGCTGCTCCACTTCTGATCCAGCTCTGTTGTGCCCTGGAAAAGCAGCAGCAGATGGCCCAAGTACTCAAGCCCCTGCATCTGCATGGGAGACCCAGAAGAAGCTCCTGGCTCCTGATTTGGATTGGTCCAGCTCTGGCTGTTATGGCCATTTGGGGAATGATGCAGTCAATGGAAGACCTCTCTCTCTCTCTCTCTCTCTCTCTCTCTCTCTCTCTCTCTCTGCCTCTCTCTGCCTCTCTGTAACTCTGCCTTTCAAATAAGTAAATAAATATTTTTTAAAAAGTAACTTGAGCTTGTCCCCCAATGTGTGTATGCCTTGTGATGAATGGGGCTTGTGGTAGGCAGAAAAATGCACATGTTCATCTCCCAATTTTGTGCCTCTCCGTTTACAGGGCAACAGACTTTGTACCTGAGATTAACCTGGATTACTCACGTGGTCCAATCTAGTCTCATGGATCCCTCAAAGGTGACAATCTGAGCTGCAGTCATTCAGACAGAAAAGGGTTGGGTAGAAGGCGAGACTGTCGCTGGCACTGAAGATGGACAGAGGGGATTGTGAGCGAGGAAGGGGACAGTGCTCAGAAGCTGGCAAACACCCCTGTCGGAAAGACAGGCAGCAGCCCTGCTGACTGCTTGATGTTAGCGAGACAGACCCATGCCAGACTTCTGGTAATAAATATTTGTGGTGACTTGTTACAGGAACAAGAGAAAACTAATACAAGGATTAACCCCCCATCACCACGCCCAGCCCCACGCCCCCTGAGCCTCACAGCAGTCGCTGTGGCTTTGCTGATTGTGAAGCCGAGTCCATGTGCAGCAGGCCCTTCAGTCTTCCCCAGGACCAGGCCAAAGATACCTGAATTCCACAGGGTCAGGAGCCCGCACGCGGGCAAGTGGCAATGGAGACTGAAGGGTTTTATGAAAGGTTTGCTAGAACCAAGCCTGCATCCATTTCTAGGGCGGGGATGACAGGGCTGAGGACCAAGTCACAGACGAAATCCTATAGCATCAGTTGTGTTTCGGACTCCCAGACTTACTGCATAGGGATATAGAGTTGTGCAGAAGCCAACGAGTGATAAGAACACAAGCTCTGGAAATAGGCTTGGCTGAGTTCACTTCCTTCCTTGAAAAAAAAATCACTTGGTTGGCAAAACAGAAATAGAAGTATTAGTTCTGGGTGGGCATCGTGGCACCAACAGGTTAGGCTCCCACTGGGATGCGCACATTGCATATCAGAGTGCTTGGTTCAAGTCCTGGCTGACTCATCTGGGAGGCAGCAGGTGATGGCTCAAGTACTTAGGTCTCAGCCACTCAAGTCAGAGACCTGGGTAGATTTCTGGGTTCCTGGCTTCAGCCTGGCCCAGCTCTGGCTGTTGCAGGCATTCAGGGAGTAAACCAGCAGATACAATCTCTCTCCCCACCCCCCCTCCTTCCCTCTGCCACTGTCTTTCAAGCAGATGAAAAAAAAAAAAAAAGCTTTTTTTTTAATACCAGTTCCCAGGGTTTTAAAGATTATCAATCATGCAAGCAAATCTCCAGGCCTGTAGGAGTTCAGTCCATCAGTCACTATTCCTATCACTCAGGACTTGCAAGGTGTGCTGCTTGTACACATATATTGTTTCCTGGCCTCCACTGCTACATTAGTCTTGCTTAGAAAAAGTTTTCATGGCCAGCACTGTGGCCTAGCAGGTAAAGCCACCACCTGCAGTGCTGGCATCCCATATGGGCACCGGTTCAAGACCTAGCTGCTCCATTCCAATCCACCTCCCTGCTAATGTGCCTAGGAAAGCAGTAGGAAGATGACCCAAGTCCTTGGGCCCCTGCACCCATGTGGGAGATCTGGAAGAGGCTCCTGGCTCCTGGCTTCAGACTGGCCCAACTCTGGCCATTGCAGCCATTGGGGGAGTGAACCAGTGGATGGAAGATCTCTGCCTCTGCCTCTCTCTCTGCCTCTGACTTTGACTCTGAAACTCTGCCTTTCAAATAAATAAATAAATCTTAAAGAAAAAAAAAAGGAAGCTAAGTGCTGCCATAGTCAGGGATTTGTTTTTCATTCATACATGTATTGCCTCATTTCACTTTGACAATACCCCGATGTTGGGAGCAACCTGGACTGGACTGAGTTACTGGAATTAAGACTTACTCTATGCATCTGCTCTCCCACAATATGGCGCTGGGAGAGGAGGCAACAGCTTCTACCCAGCTGCCTCTCACCAACTTGACAAGCTGCAGGACCTGCTCCTGATTGGAGGAGAGCAGCGTACTTGGCGTGTGGGCAGCCGAGTTAGGATTGGCGGAGGAGGACTATAAAGGAGGAGAGAGACGGCATGCACCAGGAACATCTAAGGGGAACACCTGTGCAGCCCCCGAGAGAGCCGGCCGGCGGTGTGCCGCTCCCCCGCGGAAGTGGGGAATGTGGCAGGGGGAACTGCCCTTCCACGGAGGTGGAAGGACCAGCAGCCAACCCGGGAAGGACCAGCAGCAACCCGGGGAGGGCCGAGCAGACAGAAGAACAGTGCAGGGTCCTGTGTCGTTCCTCCATGAAGAGGGGGAGCGACACCCCGAGAGGTAGACAGAGTCAGCTTTATCGACTTACAGCGGTAGAAACTGGGGTGACAAGTGACACAGTGATTTGCAGGCTACTATTAGAGAACAAAGAGGGTAAGATTTATTTTATTTATCTGAAAGACAGAGCTACAGAGAAAGAAGTGGTGGGGGAGGGTCTTCTGTTCGCTGGTTCACTCCCCAGATGGCCACAATGGCCGAAGCTGAACAGATCTGAAACCAGAAGCTAGGAACTTCTTCCAGGTCTCCCACATGGGTACAGGGACCCAAGCACTTGGGCCATCTTCTTCTGCTTTCCCAGGCCATAAGCAGGGAGTGCAGCATGCAGGACTCAAACCAGCACCCACATGGGATGCTGGCACTGTAGACCCAGGCTTTAACCCACAGCACCACAGCACAGCCCCAGACAAAGAGAAGTTGAAAAGATCAACTGACTCCTGGCCAGTCCTCACCAGCCCACTGCCTCCCACTTGATCCCTATTGGCCTGTCCCATGGCTTCCATATGCAGTGTGGTTCTTTCTATCTGCAATCCCTCAGCGAACCCTTAGAGCTATCTGAGGCAAAACCATGATGCTCCCTCTCCCACACTTCCCATAGCCACAGCCCCCCACTCCCTGTACAGGATCTAACAAGCCGCATCTCCCTCAGGCATCCACTGCACAGGTCCTCCCACCTTGGCTGCACAGCAGACGCCTGGCACCAGGCTGCTAAAAAGCAGATGGTTTCGAGTTGGGTGCTTTGCTGCAGGTAGGCAAGAGTGGTCAGAGCTGCTCAGAGTTTAACACATCTGTAGGGTTGGCCCCATAAAGAAAAGTGAGCCCCACTCCAGTCCCTCACAGATGCATAGGATGATCTGAGATCACATATCAGGATGTAGTTAGAAATAAGGTCCAGGGGCCAGCACTGTGGCATAGTGGGTAAAGAAAACTGACTTCGAGATTACATAACTTCTTAACTATTGTCCAATTAGAAGGTAGAACTGGAACTCAGATTTAGGCAAAACCTGATTCTAGAACCATTTTTCTTAATATCCATGCTATACAGCACTCCACCTCCACCTGTGGCACCAGCATTCCATATGGGTTCTGGTTCAAGTCCCAGCTGCTCCACTTCCAATCCAGCTCCCTGCTAATGGCCTGGGATAACAGTGAAACATGGCCCAAGTGCTTGGTCTGCTGCACCTCCATGGGAGAACTTAGAAGAAGTTCCTGGCAGCTGTTTTCCATCCAGACCAACCCTGGCCATTGCTCCCATTTGGGGAGTGAACCAGCAGATTGAAGACTTTTCTGTCTCTCCTTCTCTCTTTAACTCTGCCTCTCAAATAAGTAAATCCTTAAAAAAAATTTTAAATGTGTTTTAATACAAAATAAATTTTTACCAAACATTAGCAGATCAGAATTTACTATTCTATGTGCCTAATTGCTATTTTTTCAACTTTTATTTAATAAATATAAATTTCCAAAGTACAACTTTTGGATTATAGTGGCTTTTCCCCCCCATAACCTCCCTCCCTCCCGGAAACAATCTCATCTCCCACCCTATTCTTCATTAGGATTCATTTTCAATTATCTTTATATTCAGAAGATCAACTCAGTATATACTAAGATTTCAACAGTTTGTACCCACACAGATACACAAAGTATAAAGTACTGTTTGAGTAGTAGTTTTACCATTAATTCACATAGTACAACACATTAAGGACAGAGATCACACATGGGGAGTAAGTGCACAGTCACTCTTGTTGTTGATTTAACAATTAACACTCTTATTTATGATGTCAGTAATCACCTGAGGCTCTTGTCATGAGCTGCCAAGGCTATGGAAGCCTCTTGAGTTCACCAACTCTGACCTTATTTAGACAAGGCCATAATCAAAGTGGAAGTTCTCTCCTCTCTTCTGAGTAAGGTACCTTCCTCTTTGATGGCCCATTCTTTCCACTGGAATTTCACTCACAGAGATCTTTCATTTAGATCATTTTTTTTTTGCCATAATATCTTGGCTTTCCATGCCTGAGAAACTCTTGCAAGCTTTTTAGCCAGATCCGAATGCCTTAAGGGCTGATTCTGAGGCCAGAGTGCTGTTTAGGACATCTGCCATTCTATGAGTCTGCTGTGTATCCCACTTCCCATGTTGGATCGTTCTCTCTTTTTTATTCTATCAGTATTAGCAGACACTAGTCTTGTATTAGCAGACACTATTCTTGTTTATGTGATCCCTTTGACACTTAATCCTGTCATTATGATCAGTTATGGATTTAAACTGATCACTTTGAGTAGTAAGATGGCATTGGTACATGCCACCTTGATGGGATTGAATTGGAATCCCCTGGTATGTTTCTAGCTCTACCATCAGGGGTAAGTCCAAGTGAGCATGTGCCAAATTGTCCATCTTCTCCCTCTCTTATTCCCACTCTTATATTTAACAGAGATCAATTTTCAGTTAAATTTAAACACCTAAGAATAATTGTGTGTTAGAGTTCAATCAATGGTAGTAAGTAGAACAAAAAAATACTAAAAGGAGTAAAATAGTAATTTGTTCCTTGACAGCCAAGACAAGGGCTGATCGAGTCATTGTTTCTCAAAGTGTCCATTTCTCTTCAACAGGTTTCCCCTTTGGTGCTCAGTTAGTTGTCGCCGATCAGGGAGAACATATGATATTTGTCTCTTTGGGACTGCCTTATTTCACTCAGCATGATGTTTTCAAGATTCCTCCATTTTGTTGCAAATGACCAGAATTTTTTTTTACTGCTGTATAGTATTCTATAGAGTATATATATCCCATAATTTCTTTATCCAGTCTTCTGTTGATGAGCATTTAGACTGATTCCATGTCTTAGCTATTGTGAATTGAGCTGCAATAAACATTGAGGTGCAGACAGCTCTTTTATTTGCCAACTTAATTTCCTTTGGGTAAATTGCAAGGAATGGGATGGCTGGGTCACATGGTAGGGCTTTATTCAGGTTTCTGGGGAATCGCTAAACTGTCTTCCACAGTGGCTTTACCAGTTTGCATTCCCACCAACAGTGAGTTAGTGTCCCTTTTTCCCCACATCCTTGCTGGCATCTGTTGTTGGTAGATTTCTGAATGTGAGCCATTCTAACTGGGGTGAAGTACAACCTCATTGTGGTTTTGATTTGCATTTCCCTTATGGCTAGTGATCCTGAACATTTTTTCATGTGTCTGTTGGCCATTTGGACTTCCTCTTTTGAAAAATATCTATTGAGGTTCTTGGCCCATCTCTTAAGTGGGTTGCTTGTTTTGTGTTGTGGAGTTTCTTGATCTCTTTGTAGATTCTGGTTATTAATCCTTTATTGGTTGCATAATTTGCTTCTTCACTTTTTTGTTTCTTTTGCAGTACAGAAACTTCTCAATTTGATGTAATCCCAATTGTTAATTTTGGCTTTGACTACCTGTGCCTCTGGGGTCTTTTCCAAGAAATATTTGCCTGTGCCTATATCTTACAGGGTTTCTCCAATGTTCCTTAGTAATTTGATGGTGTTGGGTTGAAGATTTAGATCTTTAATCCATGTTGAGTGGATTTTTGTGTAAGATGTAAGGTAGGGGTCTTGCTTCGTGCTTCTGCATGTGGAAATTGTTTTCCCAGCACCATTTATTGAATAGACTGTCCTTGCACCAGGAATTGGTTATAGATCTTTGATCAAATATAAGTTGGCTGTAGATGTTTGGGTTGATTTCTGGTGTTTCTATCCTGTTCCATTGGTCTATCCATCTGTTTCTGTACCGGTACCATGCTGGTTTTTTTTTTTTTTTTTTTTTTTGACAGGCAGAGTGGACAGTGAGAGAGAGAGAGACAGAGAGAAAGGTCTTCCTTTACCATTGGTTCACCCTCCAATGGCCGCTGCGGCCGGCGCGCTGCGGCTGGCGCACCGCACTGATCCGATGGCAGGAGCCAGGAGCCAGGTGCTTTTCCTGGTCTCCCATGGGGTGCAGGGCCCAAGCACCTGGGCCATCCTCCACTGCACTCCTGGGCCACAGCAGAGGGCTGGCCTGGAAGAGGGGCAACCGGGACAGAATCCGGCGCCCCAACCGGGACTAGAACCCGGTGTGCTGGCACGGCTAGGCGGAGGATTAGCCTAGTGAGCCGCGGCGCCGGCCATGCTGTTTTGATTACAACTGCCTTGTAGAATGTCTTGAAATATGGTATTGTGATGCCTCCCGCTTTGTTTTCGTTGTACAAGATTGCTTTAGCTACTCAAGGTCTCCTGTGTCTCCATACGAATTTCAGCATCATTTTTTCTAGATCTGAGAAGAAGGTCTTTGGTATCTTGATTGGTATCGCATTGAATCTATAAATTGCTTTTGGGAGAATGGACATTTTGATATTGATTCTTCCAATCCATGAGCATGGAAGATTTTTCCATTTCTTGGTATCCTCTTCTATTTCTTTCAGGTTTTGTAATTCTCATCATAGAGATCTTTGACGTCCTTGGTTAAGTTGATTCCAAGGTATTTGATTGTTTTTGTAGCTATTGTGAGTGGGGTTGATCTTAGAAGTTTTTCCTCAACCGTGGCATTGCCTGTGTATACAAAGGCTGTTGATTTTTGTGCATTGATTTTATATCCTGCTACTTTGCCAAATTCTTCTAGGAGTTCCAATAGTCTCTTAGTAGAGTACTTTGGATCCCCTAAATAAAGAATCATGTCATCTGCAAAGAGGGATAGTTTGACTTCTTTCTTCCCCATTTGTATCCCTTTAATTTCTTTTTCTTTCCTAATGGTTCTGGCTAAAACTTCCAGTACTATATTGAATAGCAGTGGTGAGAGTGGGCATCCCTGTCTGGTCTCAGTGGAAATGCTTCCAACTTTTAGCTATTCAATAGGATGCTGGCTGTGGGTTTTTCACAAATTGGCTTGATTGTGCTGAGGAATGTTCATTCTAGACCCAATTTGCTTAGAGTTACAACACCATGAAAGGGTGTTGTATTTTATCAAATGCTTTCTCTGCATCTATTGAGATAATGATATGTTTTTTCTTCTGCAGTATGTTAATATGGTATATCACATTGATTGATTTTTGAACGTTGAACCATCCCTGCATACCAGGGATAAATCCCACCTGGTCTGGGTGGATGATCTTTCTGATGTGTTGTTGCATTCTATTGGCCAGAATTTTATTGAGGATTTTTGCATAATGTTCATCGGGGAAATTGGTCTGTAATTCTTTCTGTGCTGCATCTTTTTCAGGTTTAGGAATTAAGGTGATGCTGGCTTCATAGAAAGAATTTGAGGATTCCCTCTTTTGTGATTGTTCTAAATAGTTTAAGAATTGAAGTTAGTTCTTCTTTAAATGTCTTTAAATGGGCCAGTGCCATGGCTCACTTGGCTAATCCTCCACCTGCAGCACCGGCATCCCATATGGGCACCGGGTTCTAGTCCCGGCTGCTCCTCTTCCAGTCCAGCTCTCTGCTGTGGCCCAGGAGGGCAGTAGAGGATGGCCCAAGTCCTTGGGCTCCTGCACCCGCATGGAAGACCAGGAAGAAGCACCTGGCTCTGGCATCAGATCGGCACAGCACTGGCCTTAGCAGCCAATTGGGGGATGAACCAATGGTAGGAAGACCTTTCTCTCTGTCTCTGTCTATAACTCTACCTATCAAAAAAAAAAAAAAAAAAAGAATTCAGCAGTGAATCCATCTAGTCCTGGGCTTTTGTTGGGAGGGCCTTTATTACTGATTCAATTTCTGACTCGGTTATGAGTCTGTTTAGGTTTTCTATGTCTTCAGGGTTCAATTTAGGTAGGTTGTATGTGTTTAGAAATCTATCCATTCATATACCACCTTCATGACTTTGCGTATTATATACCCTGTTAGTATTTAGTTAATATCTTTTTAAAATCTACTTTTCACTTAACCTCCCTCTGAGTAACATCTAGGAAAATGGACATGAGGCAGACACTGTCAAGTGACCACCCCAGGCCTTTCAAATCTCTTTCTTTGGCTTGAGCCTGAAAAGCTTTAAAGATATTTGATTTCTGGGACACTGTGGCACCACAGAGCTGCCGCACCAGCCTTGACCTACAGAGACTGATCCAGGCTTTATGCAGCTTGAGGGACCTCAAATAAAGAGCACCCAATTATGAAGGTAGGCTTGTTGGGCCTCTTGGAAGGGGTCCAAGGGTGTGTGTGGTGCAGAAAGTAAGGTTTTATTGGCATCATGGAATACTTCCTTTGCTAGAATTCCCTGGTACATAAGGAAAACACACCTACCCCTATGGGCCTATGAACATGGGGTTTTCCTTTTTTTGTCTTAAGATTTGAGAGACAGAATTACAAACAGAGAAAGGGAGAGAGAGAGAAAGGTCTTCCATCTGCTGGTTCACTCTCCAAATGGCCACAATGGCAGGACCTGAGCCAATCCAAAACCAGGAGCTTCTTCTGGATCTCCCACATGGGTGCAAGGGCCAAGGAGTTGGGCCATCTTTTCATTGCTTTCCCAGGCCATTAGCAAGAAGGTGGATTGGAAGTGGAGCAGCTGGGACTTGAACCAGTACTCACATGGGATGCCAGCACTGCAGGCAGAGGCTTTACCTACTATGCCACAGCTTCTACCCTCTTTGGGTTTCTTTTCTCATGTACCTAAATACAATTCAGATGGGTACAATGCAATAACTACACATATTTAATACACATTCGAATAAATGCATATTTAAAACAAAAACATATTTGGCTACACACTACAGTAACACCTGTATATTGTTTCCTCCACCACCTAGGATAATCCAGTCCTCTTCAAGAAATACTGGCCCAGATGCTTTACTAACGTTCTCCACTCTGGTCAAATGGCCTCAAGTGCCCTTGAATCTAAGGCCCAAAAAATAATTGGAACAAGAAACAGACATAGGCTCCATCCTGATGTCTGTGCAAAGCACCACCCCTGTGAAGATGGACGCTGTTGGAGCAACTCTGAAAGACTCAGCAACCAAGAGGAAATCAAGAGGGTGGCTACAGGGGAGATGTCAAATTATTTAAATTTCTGAAAGAACTGGGAAGTGGAGGTACCAGATAATACAGACAGGACTCAAAGTAAGAAGCTTGCTTTCAACTTCCTGTATGCAGTCAGCGTTCCTCCCCTCCATCTCTGTCACCTACATGTTTATCTGGTTCAAATATCAATCAAGCTAAGGATAGGACAAAGAGCTTAAGTCATGTAAAACCCCAAAGCATATAGAGTCAAATATGTAAGAACAGGGCCCACACTGAGGCATGGTGGATAGGGCTGCTGCCTGCAGTGCCGGCATCCCATGTGGGAACCAGTTGGAGCCCCGGCTGCTTCTCTTCCGATCCAGCTCTGTACTATGGCCTCGGAAAGCAGTAAAAGATGGCCCAAGTCCTTGAGCCCCTCTACCCATGTAGGAGACCTGGAAGAAGCTCATGGCTTCAGATAAACACAGCTCCAGCTGTTGTAGCCATTTGGGGAGTTAACCAGCGGATCAAAGACCTCTCTCTCTGCCTCTGCCTCTCTGTAACTCTGACTTTCAAGTAAATAAATAAATCTTTAAAATATATATATATATATATATATATATATATATACACAGGCCAGCGCCGCGGCTCAATAGGCTAATCCTCCACCTTGCGGCGCCAGAACACCGGGTTCTAGTCCCGGTCAGGGCGCCGGATTCTGTCCCGGTTGCCCCTCTCCCAGGTCAGCTCTCTACTGTGGCCAGGGAGTGCAGTGGAGGATGGCCCAAGTGCTTGGGCCCTGCACCCCATGGGAGACCAGGAGAAGCACCTGGCTCCTGCCATCAGATCAGTGCGATGCGCCGGCCGCGGTGGCCATTGGAGGGTGAACCAACGGCAAAAGGAAGACCTTTCTCTCCGTCTCTCTCTCTCACTGCCCACTCTGGCTGTCAAAAAAAAAGTTATATATATATATTTATATATATATATATTTATATATATATATAACAAGATTTAGATTTAACTGTAGAGAACACACACAGAATATTATTTCCCACATTCCCTCTCAGAAAGCTACTGGAAGATGAGCTAAGACTTTTGAAATCAAATCCATGAAGAGTGGCAGGTGTTTGCTGCTCTTCCCATTGCCTTACTCTGCCCTGAGGGAGTGAGCTTGAACTGCTATGTGAATGGAAGCAGCAGATGCAACATTTAAAGAAGTAAAAAAAAAAAAAAAATAATGAAAATAATTTTTTTAAAAAAGCTAGAGTTATAGAGATGAAGAGGCAGGAAGATCTTCCAGCTGGTTCACTCCCCAAATGACCATAACAGCTGGAGTTGGGCCAGGCCAAAGCCAGGAGCTTCTTCCAGGTCTCTGAAATGGCACAGGGTTACAAGGACTTAGGGCATCCTCTGCTGCTTTCCCAAGTGCATTAGCAGGAAGCTGGATCAGAACTGGAGCAGCCGGGACTCGAATTGGCACCCATATGGAATGCTGACACAGCCAACAGCAGCTTAACCTGCTGTGCCACAGTGTCAGCCCTAGAGGGGACATTTCCAAAAGTGAAAAAAAGGTCACTGGTTATAGCCCCAAAAGGCTGTCTGGAATTCCCTCCTCTCCCCACTCCTAGCAGGAGCAGCTCCCAATGAATCAGCTCACCTCCACTCCTATTTTTTATTTTTAAAGAGTTATGGAGGCCGGCGCCGCGGCTCAGTAGGCTAATCCTCCACCTTGCAGCGCCAGCACCCCGGGTTCTAGTCCCAGTCGGGGCGCCGGATTCTGTCCCGGTTGCCCCTCTTCCAGGCCAGCTCTCTGCTGTGGCCAGGGAGTGCAGTGGAGAATGGCCCAAGTGCTTGGGCCCTGCACCCCATGGGAGACCAGGAGAAGCACCTGGCTCCTGCCTTCAGATAGGCGCGGTGCGCCGGCTGCAGTGGGCAGGCCGCAGTGGCCATTGGAGGGTGAACCAACAGCAAAGGAAGACCTTTCTCTGTCTCTCTCTCTCTCACTGTCCACTCTGCCTGTCAAAAAAAAAAAAAAAAAGAGTTATGGAGACAGAGAGAGAGGTGAGATCTTCCATCTGCTGGTTCACTCTCCAAATGGCTGTAACAGCCAGAGCTGGGCTGATCCGAGGCCAGGTCACCCAGGTGGGTACAGGGACCCAAGCATGTCTTCTGCTTTTCCAGGCCATTAACAGGGAGCTGGATCAGAAGCGGGGCAGCTAGGTTTGGGACTCAAACTGTAGCCCATATGGAATGCCAGCAACACAGGCAGTGGCCTCACCCGCTATGCCACAGCGCCAGCCCCACCTCCACTCTATCACACAAGTCACAGCGCAAAGGCAGAGACCAAAGCACTAGAAACAGAAATGAACATCAGTGTGAGGGTCCTTGAAGCAGAGTCGGCAGCTGCAAGGCGATTTCTTTTCACACCTCAGAAGTGGGGGAAAGCATCACAGAATTGCAGAAACAGGAGTTTGTTATAAAACTGCATAGAAATCTGGTCCAAAAAAAAAAAAAAACTGTTAAAACAATTGTGTGGTTTTGTCCTTCATTCTGGTCTCCCATGCGGGTGCAGAAGCCTGGACACTTGGGCCATCCTCCACTGCCCTCCCGGGCCACAGCAGAGAGCTGGACTGGAAGAGGAGCAACTGGGACTAGAACCCGGTATGTATATGGGATGCTGGTGCCGCAGGTAGAGGATTAACCAAGTGAGCCATGGTGCCAGCCCCTGTACTGTTATCTTGAAGTGTTCTCCCTATGTTTTCTTCTAGAAGTTTCATGGTTTCAGGTCTTACATTTAGGGCTTTGATCCATTTTGTGTGAATCTTTGTATGGTATGAAACATAGAGGTCAAATTTCAATTTTCTGCATGTGAGTGTTCAGTTTTATCAGCACCAATTATTAAAGAGACTCTTTTCTCCAAGGTGAATATGATGACATCACATAGCTGAGATGTGTGGACGTATCTCCAGGATCTCCATTCTGCTACATATCTCCATCTTTATGCCAATACCGTGCTGTTTTAGTCAGTATAGTATGCTTTGAGATCAGGTATTGTGATGCTCACGCCTTGTTCTTTTGGCTCAATAGTGCTTTTGCTGCTCAGGGTATCTTTTGCTTCTGTGACTATTAGGATTGTTTATTTTGGGTCCAAAGCTGTGGTGCAGCAGGTTAAAGCCCTGGCCTGCAGTGCTAACATCCCCTATGATGCTGCTTCAAGCCCTGGCTGCTCCACTTCCAATCCAGCTCCTTGCTAATACACCTGGTAACCCAGAGGAGGATGGCCAAAGTGTGTGGGCCCCTGCACCCACATGGGAGACCCAGAAGAAGCTCCTAGCTCCTGGCTTCAGCCTGGCCCAGCCCTGGTCATTGCATCCATTTGGGAAGTGAACCAATGGATGTAAGACCTCTCTCTCTGTCTCTACGTCTGTCTGTAACTTTGCCTTTCAAATAAATCTTTTTTAAAAAGGAAAAAAAAAACGGATCTGTGGATATATAACCTAGAAAGCAATCTTTTTTTTTTTTTTTTTGACAGGCAGAGTGGACAGTGAGAGAGACAGACAGAGAGAAAGGTCTTCCTTTTGCCGTTGGTTCACCCCCAAAGTGGCTGCCACGGCTGGCACATTGCGGCCGGCGCACTGCACCGATCTGAAGCCAGGAGCCAGGTGCTTCTCCTGGTCTCCCATGCGGGTGCAGGGCCCAAGCACTTGGGCCATCCTCCACTGCCTTCCCAGGCCACAGCAGAGAGCTGGACTGGAAGAGGAGCAGCCGGGACAGAATCCAGTGCCCCGACTTGGACTAGAATCTGGGGTGCCAGCGCCGCAGGCGGAGGATTAGCCTAGTGAGCTGCAGCGCCGGCCCAGGACAACCTGATTTCTAAGTACACTCCACCTTCTTCCAGTACGGGGGAACACTGTGGGCCTCAATTTTCTTTTGCAAAATGTCTTTACACAAGAGAATTTCCAACACTCCCTCCAACTAATGCTCTGTGATAAATTGCTTGCATAAAAATTCAAAAATAGTCCAGCACTAAGGTCCTTAGTATGAGAACAGACTAAAACGCAGGTATTGTGAAGAAATTGAACCACTGAGGCTGAAAAGCCTCCTTCTTCCTACTCAAGGAGGAAGACCCAAGACCCCTGCACGCCTCACTGAAGACTGGAAACCACTCCACCAAGCATAACACAGCAACGCCAATCTGGTGAGGATGAATTACAAGACTTAAATCCCTGTTCTCGGTTTCCGCATTTTACTCACAACACCTGAAAAGCAGAAATACATGGGCTAATTTCTTCGTCGGAGCTTGATTTGGTCATCATCCTACTTACCATTCTCCAGATGTCTGGATGTCAGGGGACTCATGGGCTTCATCACTTCAAGGACTGCTTGTTGTCCAGCCCAGGCGGAAGGCGTTGCCTAACCTCCTCCCAGGAGAACTGTTATCACCAATGTCACTAAAACTCACAGGACCATGAGGAACTACTGTGAACAGTTACTGGGAAAATGCCCAGACATCCCAAAGTGATTTATGGACTCAATGCAAGCCCCATCAAAATTCCTATGTCATTTTCATAGAAAATCAGAGAGGTCCTCCACCCACTGCTTCACTCCCCAAATGGCCACAACAGCCAGAGCTGTGCTGATCCAAAGCCAGGAGCTTCTTCCAAGTCTCCCATGCAGGTGCAGGGGCCCAAGGATTTGGGCCATCTTCTACTGCTTTCCCAGGCCACAGCAGAGAGAGGGATTGGAAGTAGAACAGCTGGGGCTTGAACTAGTGCCCTTATGGGATGCCAGTGCTGCAGACACAGTGCTGACCCTAAGAACAGGTTTTTTTTAATTTATTTTTTAAGGAATACAAATTTCTTAAGTACAACTTTTTTTTTATTTAATAAATGTGAATTTACAAAGTGCAGCTTTTGTATTATTGTGGCCCCCCCCCCCAACCTCCCTCCTTCCCGTAGCCCTCCTCTCTCCTACTCCCTCTCCCATCCTGCCCTTCATCGAGTTTCATTTTCAATTACCTTCATATACTGAAGATCAACTTAATGTATACTAAACAAGGATTTCAACAGGCTGCACTCACACAACCATACAAGGTATAAGGCATTGTTCGACTAGTAGTGTTGTTTTTAAGTTTCATAATAAAACATATTAAGGACAGAGATCCTATGTGGGGAGCATGTACCCAGTGACTCCTGTTGTTGATTAACAATTGGCACTCTTATTTATGACGTCAGCAATCACCCGAGACTCTTGCTATGAGCTGTCTAGACTATGGAAGCCCCTTGAGTTCACCAACTCTGAACTTGTTTAGTCAAGGCCATATCACAGTGGAGGTTCCTTCCTCCCTTCCCCTGATCCTTCTGCTGGGGTCTTGTTCACCAGGATCTTTCATTTAGATTGTTTTTTGCCACCATTGTCATGGCTTTCCATGCCTGTGAGACTCTCATGGACCTTTTAGCCAGATCCGAATGTCCCAAGGGTTGATTCTGAGGCAGGAGTGCTGTTTTGGGCATTTGCCATTCTATGAGTCTGCTGTGTGTCCTGCTTCTCCTGCAGGATCATTCTCTCCCTTTTAATTCTATCCTTCATTGTTTGCTTACAATGATCTTATTTGTGAAATCTCTTCGACATTAAGTACAATTTTAGGAATATAGTGACTCTTCTTCCCATTCCCGCCCTCCAACCCCTCTTCCTCCTTCTCCCCTTCCCAGTCCCATTATCCATTAAGATTCATTTTCAATTAACTTTGAACACAGAAGATCAACAATTTGCACATACACACGTATACACACACACACACACACACGGTTTGATAACTAGTTTTACAGTTAACTCTCACTGAATACAGAGGTCTTGCATGGGGAGTTATTTGCATGGTGACTCCTATTGTTAACAATTAACACTCTTATGTATAGTGTCAGTGACCACCTGGGGCTCTTGACCTGAGCTGCCTAGGCTGTGGAAGTCTTTTGAGTTCACAAACTCTATCAGCATTCAGATAAGGCCATAGGCAAAGTGGAAGTTCTCTCCTCCCTTCAGAGAAAAGTACATCCTTCTTTGATGGCCACTTCTTTCCACTGGGGTCTCACTCACAGAGATCCTTCATGTAGAACATTTTTTTGCCACAGTGTCTTGGCTTTCCATGCCAGAAATGCTCTCATGGGATTTTTTCAGCCAGACCAGGAAGGCTTAAGGGCTGATTCTGAGGTCAGGGTGTTACTTAAAGCAATTGTTATTCTGAGTCTGCTGTGTGGATGAGAACAACAATTTTTTTTTTTACAGGCAGAGTGGACAGTGAGAGAGAGAGAGACAGAGAGAAAGGTCTTCCTTTGCCGTTGGTTCACCCTCCAATGACTGCCATGGCCGGCGTGCTGCGGCCGGCGCACCGCGCTGATCTGATGGCAGGAGCCAGGTGCTTCTCCTGGTCTCCCATGGGGTGCAGGGCCCAAGGACCTGGGCCATCCTCCACTGCACTCTTGGGCCACAGCAGAGAGCTGGCCTGGAAGAGGGGCAACCGGGACAGAATCCGACACCCTGACTAGGACTAGAACCTGGTGTTCTGGCGCCGCTAGGCGGAGGATTAGCCTGTTGAGCCGCGGCACCGGCCAAAAACAACAATTCTTAATCCTTAAATCTGGGGAGAACAGGGGGGATTACGATCACAAAAGCACAGGCAACAAAAACTCACAAATGCAGTTACATCAAACTAAAAAGCTTCTGCACAGCAAAACAAACAATTTACCAACTAAAGAGACAACTCACAGATTGGGAGAGCAGATGTGCAAACTATACATTTAATAGCAGGCCAATATGAATATATATAAGGAACTTAAGCACAAGGAAACAAATAATCCAATTTAAAAATGAGCAAAGACCTGGAGACGCTTTTCAGAAATAACTGCTTCTCGAAAAATACATAGAAATGCCAACAGGTATGTGAAAAATGCTCAACATCATAAACATTAAGGAAATGAACACTAAAACCATAGTAAGTTATCTGTCACTTTATACCTGGTAAGTTGAAAGGTCATTGTTGCCAGCATACAGAGAAAAGAAAACACTTGTATGTTGTTGGTGTGAATATAAATTGGTACAGTCATTCTGGAAAACTGCGTGGAGGTTACTCGAAAAATAAAAAATATAACTATCAAATAATCAATCTTTACAGTGGTATCGTCCTTCCCTTGTTCATTAGGACTGCTATGTCATTCTGAACAGCCAAGGTATAGAAGCAACTTAAGTGGATGAATAGCTAAAGATATGGTAAATATATACACAGTGGAATAGTACCCAGCCTTAAAAGGAGTGAAATTCTCTCATTTACAGTAATATGAATAAATTTGGCAGACAATATCCTTAAAAAAATAAGCCAGGCACAGAAAGACCAAACTGCATGATCTCATTTATACACAAAATCTAAAAATGTTGAACCAATAGAAGTCTACAGTAGAATGGTGGTTACCAGGGGCTTACCACAATGTGATTTCATAATAATTTTACATGTTTCAAAAAAAAAAAAAAGTCTCCAATGTCACACCATAAAAATGATAAGTAAATGAGCTGGTGGCTATGTTAATTAGCCTGACTCAGCCCTTCTAGATTTGTATACATACTGTATAAATAGATCAAAACACCATATTGTAATGTATACAATTACAATTATTACAGTTTGTCAATTAAAATAATTTAAAGCAAAATATTTTGTGTTGCCATTAGCCTCTCCTTTCCAACAGGTCAGATGCACTCATCTGTAATAGATTCTATGGGCTCCCAGAACCTCTCCTTACTCATTTCTTCTCCTAAACCACACATCCCAACCCACTACCCATCCTACCCAACCTATTCCACTCTGTTTCTAACCTTCCTTCCTGTTGGTTGTATTGCTTGGACCCAAAGCACTGCTCCAGCTCCAAGAGCCTGTTTTACGCCTGGAGCTTGCTCCGACACTTAGTTCCTCACCAAGCTGCTTCTTGTCTCTGTTAATACTCTGTACAGATCAGCCTAACCCAAAAGTCACCCGCAGGTCTTTAACCCAAGCAGACTCCATGCCACTCTGAAAATCCAGGCTAGGGCAGTCCCTAAAGCTTCTCCATAAAGCCATGAACCATGTAAGGGGGAAAA
Source organism: Oryctolagus cuniculus (assembly GCF_964237555.1). Lineage (NCBI taxonomy): Eukaryota > Metazoa > Chordata > Mammalia > Lagomorpha > Leporidae > Oryctolagus > Oryctolagus cuniculus. The sequence goes on from NC_091443.1 coordinate 77,893,705, forward strand.
TTTGAACCCTGGTTCACACCAAGTGACTTGGATTGTGAGGGTACTGTGCCATCTCTCTAATGTGGGTGGAATACCAAACCACAGCCAACTGTAGGTCTTAGGAGACAGCCATAAATATCATAATACCTTAAACTGCTACCCCAGGCCCCCAGCAGTGGATACTGTAAACAAGTGCTCCTTCCTGGGTGCAGGTGGACTGTAACACTGGTTTTCCCTATGGCAAATCGCCTATGAGTGAAAAAACAATTCTCAATTCTGCTTTGGCTTTATAAATGGAAAATAAAACAAGAGCCCTCCAAAAAGCAGAAATACCTACTTTACTCATATATAGTATTCACAGCAAATAGCATCATAAATATATTTTAATGCCAAAAAGTTAAATATCAATGAAGGGAAGACAAAACATTAATTCTAATGATACAGCTGCCTTCGCCCAGTCCCCTGTATATTTATGTTCTGAGTGCAGATATTTTTATTTGGCCAAAAGAAGTTATTGCAGTAGTAGATCCATAAAGGTAATTGGAATTTGATTTGTTCATTTTCTACTTACCTATATTTTGAGAAATCTTGGTCATTTAAAACTCTCCAAGCATAATTTTGGAGAAATAAAGCTACCTGCCGAGAACTCAATTGATTCATGCCATCTTAATTATCTCTGCACTAGGCTGCTGCCAAATGGTCTCCATTTTTACACAACATGGACTTTGCAGAGGAAATATTCCCCTTGGCAGGCTGTTCAACCCGCCTTGTCTTTCCCATTGGAAAGAGGCAGCACGACCCTCCTCTCACTGTTAGCTTCTAGCAGCTCCTAATACGATGGAAGTGCCCACTCCAGCTCCTTTCCCTGACAGCTTGGGCTATTGAAAAACGGACCCCAGTCCAAACAGGAAATATCATGCATTGGTTGTACATTGTGTGACGTGAAAACAGCTCAGAGCACGGAGAGCTGGGGCAGCCCTGCCCGGACCCGGATGCAGCCTTGAACAGGAACACTGAGACTTTGTGGGTCTGTTTCATCATCTATCCAAAAAGAAAGGCAATACGGGCCCTACAAATCATGGAAATGAAAAATGTATATGAAAGTGCTTTGGGCCAGCACCACGGCTCAATAGGCTAATCCTCCGCCTAGCAGCACTGGCACACCGGGTTCTAGTCCCAGTCGGGGCGCCAGATTCTGTCCCGGTTGCCCCTCTTCCAGGCCAGCTCTCTGCTGTGGCCCGGGAGTGCAGTGGAGGATGGCCCAAGTCCTTAGGCCCTGCACCCCATGGGAGACCAGGAGAAGCACCTGGCTCCTGCCTTTGGATCAGCGCAGTGCACTGGCCGCAGCGGCCATTGGAGGGTGAACCAACGGCAAAAGGAAGACCTTTCTCTCTGTCTCTCTCTCTCACTGTCTACTCTGCCTGTAAAAAAAAAAAAAAAAAAAAAAAAAAAGTGCTTTGAAAAGTCTAGGTCTCTGAAGAAATGCCAGCTCACCATCACGCAGCTCACCATCACCCCTGAGTGAAATCTCCTGCTGTTTGGGGAGATGGCAATTCACTTTCAAAAAAAAATTGATAACAAATCAATCCCACCTGCTCTGTTCCATGCTGTATAATCTGACACAGCCTCTTGATGAGCTTCACTGATGCAAATACCCCCAAAATATCCTTAGAAAATACTGTGCTTCCTTGTGATGGTCTTTCACAGTATTTTTTTCATTCCCATCAACAACTGGGTAACTCAACCCTGGGATATAAGCCCATTGCCATCTGTGAGTAGGACTAAAGGGAGAAATGAGAGAAGAGGGGACAGAATAAAGAGTGAAGCCAGGCCGGCGCCGCGGCTCACTAGGCTAATCCTCCGCCTAGCGGCGCCGGCACACCGGGTTCTAGTCCCAGTTGGGGCGCCGGATTCTGTCCCGGTTGCCCCTCTTCCAGGCCAGCTCTCTGCTGTGGCCAGGGAGTGCAGTGGAGGATGGCCCAGGTGCTTGGGCCCTGCACCCCATGGGAGACCAGGAAAAGCACCTGGCTCCTGGCTCCTGCCATCGGATCAGCGCGGTGCGCCGGCCGCAGCGCGCCGGCCGTGGCGGCCATTGGAGGGTGAACCAACAGCAAAGGAAGACCTTTCTCTCTGTCTCTCTCTCTCACTGTCCACTCTGCGTGTCAAAATAAATAAATAAATAAAAAAGAGTGAAGCCACCCCTTTCTGTATTTCCATCAGAGACCTGGCCCAGAATCTGTCCCGACCTCCACTTCTCATATCAGTGGCACATCACCCCCACTGGAAGTCATCACGTTGTCCTCAGTAGCCTCCGCAGGCTCATCTACCCGCTTCTGCTGTCTTTCATGGCCATCCAAATTGCACAGGAAGGTCAGCCAGAGACACACAGCCATTTCACTGCACTCTCAGCAACAGCCCCACGTCGTACCCTCTCCATCACCTCTCCCAGTCTGCGTCCAGAACCAGCACACACGAGCCCTACTGCTCATTTTCCTCCTCTCCCGCGGTAGAGCAAAGGCAAGTTACAGCACTGAAAGACAACTCCTGTCTTGCAGTTCATACCTAAGGGTTATCTCATCTTCCCCGGAGAATCTTCCTGGTCTTTTAATGAAAACTCCAAAGTGACTGTGACTGTTACAATTAGCCCTGAAGCCACCAACTTCATTTGTCTGTTATTCTCAAAATCAGGGTGACGGGAACGCTTTCCTGGCAGTTGGCCAGCCCTTCCAATGTCACTGCTGTCTTCAGCTTAGGGCAAGAGAGCCCTGGTGACCCCGTAACACCTCTCCATAGCCCCAGGTTCTGAGACCATTTGGGGAAAGGTGCCAGTTAGTTTCCCCATGAACAAAACCTCCAGTGTATCAGATTCTTGGGAAATACAGGATATCAGCAACTACTCCCTCCACGGCATGAGGGAAAACATACACAACTCTCGGTTACTATTTCCCAGAACAGCCTTGCCCCTCCACACTCAAGAGTCACAGAACAGTCCAGATGTGGCAAAAAAAAAAAAAAAACAGAACATTTATCCCCAAGCCACCCTTTGAAGCAAACCAGATACCAGCAAGGCAGCCTGGCTCTTCCACACTTTCCATAACAGGGAAGTGTCCTCAGAGAGGTCCATGAGAACAGCTCTCTCAGGTCTCTCCTAGTCATCTGGGAAAAGCTGATCAAAGTATCTCACAAGGTAACAGAACAGACTGTGGGAAACCATACACAGCAATGCAAAGCCTGCAATGAACCACGGTTCACTAACAAGCTTCCCGGCTGTAATGCTGGGCCCCATTTCAGAAGGCTAGAGGGAAAAGACTGGGAAATAATTTTCTTATTCAAAGGGTCATTTGTTCCCTCATAGAGATTCAAGCCTAAGCAACATTTCATTACACAGACCCTGAGGAATGGTTGGAAGCAAAATAAGCTACAGGCATTCCCTCATTCATCATTCAATTATGTATTGAATACCTACAACATGCCAGGCTCTTGGGGGAGCCGGTGGGGGTCCCAAAGATAAAATAGCCCTGCTGGGATCTCAACCAGTAGAAACCGGACCAAACCAGGTGAAGGGAACATTAGCATTAGCAGCATCAACCAAAGGTCCTGTTTACTGAGTACTAGGAACGGAACTATGCAGGGGATTCTCACTCCATCCTCCTAACAGTTCTACAAGGGAGGTACAAGGGACCAAAGCCAGATTCAGAAACCTCTGATACGTTGGTCGGTCGGCATATACACAGCTACAGCAAGGCAAAGTCAAGGTGCCAACCAAAGCCATTCTGAACTCAAGGCTTGTACATTGATAAACAAATGCACACATCACCCAGCTGAGAACCAGACAAGGAATCAATTTTAGGTGTTTTCTTGGCAAAAAGTAAGACAATAAGAACTCCAGTGTTTTTCCATTCTCAGTTCAGACATCTTTCTAAGCTCAGCCTGAAACTGAAAAAAGTGTTAAGCAGGGGAGTGTCCAGCTTTATACAGGTCACTTTGCATCTACGTGTGGTTAAGACCTGCAGCCTGGGTCTCCTGCTTCAAAAGGAAGATGTTTTCTGATGCTTTCTCAGTGACTCATCAAAATAATAAGAGTAGATACTCAGTATATGTGCCAGTCCCTTTTCATACACCAACAAAAATTACATCAGTAAGTACTATCTTGCCCAATTTACAGACATGAAAATTCAAACTAAATGAGGTCAAAGAGTTTTCCCAAGTTGGTAGGATTCAAACAGAACTGTGTTTGATTACAAAGCTGTGCCACATTAGGGCTTTCGTATTTTAAGCCATCTTGTTTAGTCTAGGTTGCCCTGGCTCCAATCCCTCTCAAACCAGGATCTAATTCTCGGGTTCTCACCGTCATTCTGTCTTACTGAGCCTCCGCTTGCTAAAACAGCACGATTGGGACTTCCTACATGGACTCCTGCAACTCTTTGCTGCCCCCACCTGGCAAGCAGAAGTACGGACACCATCATTTCATCATAATTAAGTCCTAAGCCAGCGCAATCCAATGGCCACAAGGTTAACTATAAATCAACAAAATAAAGAGAAATGAATAATATTAACTTTAATGATATGTTTTATTTAACCATATATATCCAGTTTAGCATTTCAACAGCAAAATTTTACTACTGAGACATTTTACTCTTCTCCCATTCAAATCTGGCATACATTTTACACTTACAACACATGACTGGGACCAGCCACGTTTCAGGAGCTCGATCATGACACGTGGCTAGTAGCCACTGTAGTCAACAGCTCAGCCTTACACTTCAACTCCACTCCCCAGGTCTGACAAAGTGAGCGAAGTCACTCCCATCAAAGGATGAAATGGCATTTCCAAGTTCTAATGCTTAATGTGCTCCACTCAAACAGGATTTGAAAAAGATATGTATCATTTGAGAGGCAATTTTATATAATGAGGAAAGCAAGGGCTTTATAATCACATGGTCTCCAGTTGAAATCTCAATGAAATGACACAAAACCATCACTTATTTATCATTTTTAATAGTGAAAAATTAAGCCCTATATTTCTCTCATGATGGAAAACAAATTGTGGTACATTCCCATAATAGAATATTGTATATTAATTAATAAACTAAATCTACATGTAACAATATTTAGTGGAAAAAGTATGATATAATAGGACAGCTTCAGTATGAGGCCAATTTTTAAAAAATATTTTATTTATTTGAGAGGTAGAGTTACAGACAGAGAGAGACAGAGAGAGAGAGGTCTTCCATCCACTGGTTCACTCCCCAAATGACCTCAATGGCTAGAGCTGAGCCAATACAAAGTCAGGAGCGTGGAGCTTCCTCCAGGTCTCCCACATGGGTGCAGGGGCCCAAGGACTTGGGCCATCTTCCACTGCTTTCTCAGGCCATTAGCAGAGAGCTGGATTGGAAGTGGAGCAGCTGGGACACAAACCAGCACCCATATTGGATGCTGGCCCCAAGGCCATTTTTTTTTAAACTCACAAACAAAAAAATCATGTAATACATTGCCTGTGTATACAGTCTAGTGAAGGGACATGATAAAGATCCACCTGGTAGGAAAAGCATCCATCACAGAGTAGCATTGCTCTGTGATGGAAGGAGGGAAATGGGCTTCCATGTGGAAGACAAGACATTTATGGTCTCCGCCATGTTTTACCAAGGAAGAGGAGAAGGGAAAACATTCCAAGCCCATAACTCAGACAGTTAACAGATGACTACATGTCAAGTGCCTAAAGAACATTTGTTCAGCCTCTTATTAGTTTTAAGGTAGCAAAACCAAGAAATGCAAATCTCAAGGCAGAAGTTTCTAGTAAGCTCCAATCCCAAAATCCGTTTTCCAGGGTAGCCCATCTTCCCACAAGGCAACACTGGATTGCAGAAGGTTAGAGAAGTGCAAAGGGACAGCTACCAAATGCTGAACTCAACACCTAAGCAAGTCTGGGAAGATACGATTTGCTTAACCATGTAATGACTTAAGGTAAGTGGAGCATGACAAGGAGCACCTCCAGAGTTTGTTCAATCTGGAGGATTTCTACACAGACTAAGAAATTTAAAGTAATTAATGCACAGTTATTTGTCCTGTAGGCATTGGGAATTTAATATGGTGCTTATAGAGGATTTAGTCTGAGACATTTTTTTAATCAACATCTCCGAGGCCATCTGTGCTTCTGCAGTGGGGTTTCTAATACTCACGTCCTATGTCTGTTTCCATTTGCTCCACTACAATTATGCAAAACTATATGTTTTGTCCTGCCTGTTACCAGTTCAGTTTAAACACTGATTGAATGGGAAATAAATTCATGTGGTGCAAGTATTGATTGAAGCATCACAAACTGGCACTACCCCCTGGAAAAACTATCCAAACTATCATCCACTGACGAATGAATTGTACTCTTTATTGGAGGGAAAACATTAGATGAAATCAAATGGAGTGCACACACATTCGTGGGCCCCATAAATGAGTATGTTATGAGAATGACAATGAATTAATTTCAAGCTGCTCTCCAGCACACGATACACAGTCTTTAATTAGGATAATAAGGAGGCCAGTAAAAGACAAAGCATCAGACCTGCCTTGCTCCCTTGACAACTCTTTGTCCTTTCAAAGTAAGGTGACTTTAAATCAAAGACAATGGAATGACTAAGCCCCTGATGAACCACGTGTTCACAGTCACGGTGAGAGAAATCCCAGATGCTCACCACAGTGTCTGCAGAGACCCCAACAGTCCTCCACAAACCAGGGCACCACCACAGTGCCCTGCTTCTCTGCAGAAACAACATGAAGGCTCACTAAAGGTATCCGGGGGTTAATCCTCCTTCCTATGGTGGCTGAAAAAGAGGAGGTGGCTCAGTTAGCCAGTCCGCTTAGATCCTGACAAACACAATATTGCAGCCAAAATACTAAGACAATTCACTAGACCCTCCCTGCTTTGGAAATGAGCCTGCCCAAGTCCCGTGTCCAGCAATGGAGGCATTCACTCAGCACTGGGCGCATCTTGTGGGACCTCGGCTATGGGATGGAAGAGGTTCTTGCGGCTTCTGTGGACTAGAACCCATGGACTTCTCAGAACAAGAAGCCTTTCGAAATACAGAGCCCATGAGCTCCTGGCATGGACACACCTCCTAGTTAAGTAGACAAATACAACAGTCTGTGCTAAGAGACTGAACCAAGACCATCTGAACAGCAAGCAGCCTCACGGTCACAAAGGGCCCTTAGGTGTGCACGCACAAGGAGCGCACAAGTGGAGAAAGGAAGGAAAAAAACCTGCATCTTCTCAGAAAACATCCCTAGGCTGAGTCCAAATTTAACACCACATTTTTAATATTTTTTGTTTGTAAAATACTTCCTCATTTAAAACACTGAATAAACACACAAAGAAAAGTAACCTCTAAGCTCTCATTTATCAGAAGGTACTCATCCCCGCAGTGATAAGCGGAATCAAGAGCAGGGTTTCTCGGTCCTGGTACTGCTGACATCTGGGCCCAAGTAACTCTCTGCTGGGGAAGGGGCACGGCACGACGGTCAGCAGCCTCCCTGGCCTCCCTCGATGCCATGGCACCAACCCCACCCCAGCTGTCACAACCCAAAGTGTCTCTGGACAATCACAATGGCCTCCCCGAGACAGAACTGCTCCCACCCGAAAATGTTTCGCAGGAATCTTATCTCTAACTTGAAACCAGCAATTCCTGAGTGTTCCTTCTAAGTAGCTATGTCGTTAGAAACACTTCTGCAGAGTTCTTGTGAATGGCTTCAGAGCAGTCCATTAGGTGATGAGTAATTCATTGAACCGGTTTTTGTTTTCAGGGCCGAGATATGGCAAACATCTTTGCACATGAGTATTTGGGCACCATTGTTTCCCAAGAAGGTATTTCTTAGGCAGGATTTCTGAGTCAAGATTTCAACTTTGTTTTTTTTTAAATATTATGTAAGGGGCCTGAACTGTGGCATAGTGGGCTAAGCCTTTGCCTGCGTGCCGGCATCCTATATGGAGACCAGTTCGAGTACCAGCTGCTCCTCTTCTGACCCAGCTCTCCGCTGTGGCCTGGGAAAGCAGTCGAGGATGGCCCAAGTCCTTGGGCCCCTACACCCACATGGGAGACCCAGAAGAAGCTCCTGGCTCCTGGCTTTGTGTTGGCTCAGCTCCGGCAGTTGTGGCCATTTGGGGAGTGAACCAGCAGATAGAAGACCTCTCTCTCTGTCTCTCCCCCTGTCTGTAACTCTACCTCTCAAATAAATATTTTTTTAAAATGTTGTTTAAAAATTTCTGACACCCATGTGTGTTTTTTGTGAGTGTTACCAGCCTTTATCTGCGACATCCTCTCCTAGTCTGTTCGCCGAATGCAGGAATTTCCATTCCTTCGGCTCACGCCCTGCAGTGTCCAGTCGGGCACATACGACAGCCCATTAACATTTAGTAAATGGACAAGTCAAAGAATGGCAGTGAAAATTTTAAACACCTTGCAGACTGCTAGAGTTTAGTTTTCTAGAAAGACACTTGAAATAACAGGCCATAAGCATCTCTTGCCTTCAGCCAACGAGGAAAGGCAGAGAAGAAACTGATCCCAAGTTCAAACCACGAACACTTAGGAGTTTCACGTTTGTAGTTGGAGTCAAGAGAGATTTTGGTGGAGGTAAGGAGCAATAAAGTATTTATTGAATCACCCTATTTCTACAGCTTTTTTTTTTTTTATAAAAATTTTATTGGGGCTGGCGCTGTGGCACAGCAGGTTAACACCCTGGCCTGAAGCGCCAACATCCCATGTGGGCACCGATTTGAGTCCCGGCTGCTCCTCTTCCAATCTAGCTCTCTGCTATGGCCTGGGAAAGCAGTAGAAGGTGGCCCAAGTCCTTGGGCCCCTGTACCAGCGTGAGAGACCCGAAGAAGCTCCTGGCTTTTGATCAATGCAGCTCCAACCATTGCGGCCAATTGGTGAGTGAACCAGTATATGGAAAACCTCTCTCTGCCTCTCCTCTCTCTGTAACTCTTTCAAATAAATAAATCTTAAAAAAAAAAAAAAAGGATTTTATTTGAGAGGTCGAGTTACAGACAGTGAGAGGGAGAGACAGAAAGGTCTTTGATCTGTTTTACTCCCCAGATGGCCGCAACAGTGCAGGTGCAGGGGCCCAAGGACTTGGGCCATCTTCCAATGCTTTCCCAGGCCATAGCAGAGAGCTGGATTGGAAGAGTAGCAGCTGGGACTTGAACCAGCACCCATATGGGATGCCGGCACTGCAGGCTGAGAATTAACCTATTATGCCACAGCGCCGGCCCTCTAGGGCGTCTTTAAATAACAACTTGCCCCAACTCTCATGACTGCATAGGCTCCTTCCTGGGAGGAAAAAAATATATAAAGTGGTTTTCAGGACCCATGCTATGGTGTAGCAGGTAAAGCCGCCACCTGCAGTACCAGCATCCCATATGGGCACAAGTTCAAGACCGGGTTGCCCTACTTCCAATCCAGCTCCATGCTAATGCACTTGGGAAAGCAGTAGAGGATTGCCCATGTGGGCTTCTACACCATATGGGAGACACAGAAGAAGCTCCAGGCTCCTGGCTTTGGATCAGCTCAGCTCCAGCTATTGCAGCCCTTTGGGGAGTGAACCAGCAGATGGAAGACTTTCTCTCTCTCTCTCTCTCTCTCTCTCTCTCCCTCTCTCTCTGCCTCTCCTCTCTGTAACTCTGCCTTTCAAATAAATATTTTTTAAAAAAGGAAAAAATGTGGTATATATACACTATGGACTACTCTTCAGCCATAAAAACTGAAATCCTGTGTTTTGGAACCAAGTGAATGCAACTGGAAACCATTATGCTTAGTGAAATAAGCTAGTCCCAAAAAGACAAATATGTTTTTCCTGAATTGTGGTAATATACAGAGTACAGAAAAATGTAATATATGAGCAAAATCGACATTTTAAGATTTGATTATTGTTTACAGCCTTTGTCTTTACTCTTGAGGAACAATAGTTTTCTACTTCCTACTTGTTGAATTCTTCAGTGGAGGGTTAAGCTTGTTTTTATAAAATAAACTATCACTGTAAAAATTAAAAGAAAAAATAAGAAAGGAGAAGTGAAGATAGGAGTGTGGGTGGGAGGGAGATTCGGGTGAGAATTATCACTATGCTCTTAAATCTGTACACAGGAAATACATGAAATTTGTTCACCTTATATAAATAAAAATTATTTAAAAGACTAAGAAATTCAGATGATGCTTCTTTGACTAAGTCAAGCATGTGTGGCAAGGGAAACCCTCCAAACTGAGATTAAGTCCATCCACATTAAAACTCTGCACCTGTCCATATCTAATTAATGGTCCTTGAACCTGAACGTCATTAGGAAAACACAAATCTGATAAAGAAGCCCTGAAAAATGCCTTAAGTAATACTCCATCTTCCTGCTATGGTCACCACATTTGGTACAATACACTTTTCTTAGGATGAAAACAAATTCCTTCCACTCATAGGTTCTCTGCACTCCTCTTTAAAGTTCAGTGAGTTTTATTTTTGTGAGAAACCACACTATGACAGAAACACCAATGGGAAAGCAAGATTATGGTGTGTGTCTCATTTAGGATTCAGGCAGGAGTCTTAGCCAGGCCTTTCATAATTGGGATATTTAAAGAAGATAAAATATGTAGATCCTGGCAAATGGACCATGCAATTCTCCCTGTTTAATTCCAAGGTCACATCGATCCAGACAGAATATTAATCAAACTCCAATAAAAATAGAAATGACTGCCTTTGTATCCCAATTTGTTTTAAAACTCAAGAAACACCCGCTAGCTGTCATAGTGGTGTCTTCAGGTACCCTGAAAACTGTCACTGCTGGCTCAAGTTATCCAAGCATCTTACTAAAAATATTCCATTATTTTGGTCAATCATTTGAAAACATAAAGAAATAAACACTGCTTAGTAAAAACCTCCTGAAAGAGAATGATCCTGCGGGGGAAACAGGACACACAGCAGACTCATAGAATGGCAGCACTCCTGCCTCAGAATCAATCCTTGGGACATTCGGATCTGGCTAAAAGGTCCATGAGAGTCTCACAGGCATGGGAAGCCATGACACGGTGGCAAAAAACAATCTAAATGAAAGATCCTGGTGAACAAGACCCCAGCAGAAGGAACAGGCCATCAAGGAGGGAGGCGCCTTTCTCTGAAGGGAGGAAGGAACCTCCACTGTGATATGGCCTTGACTAAACAAGTTCAGAGTCGGTGAACTCAAAGGGCTTCCATAGCCTAGACAGCTCATAGCAAGAGTCTCGGGTGATTGCTGATGTCATAAATAAGAGTGCCAATTGTTAAATCAACAACAGGAGTCACTGGGTACATGCTCCCCACGTAGGATCTCTGTCCTTAATGTGTTCTACCATGAAATTTAAAAACAACACTACTAGTCGAACAATACCCTATACCTTGTGAGGTTGTGTGAGTGCAGCCTGTTGAAATCCTTGCTTAGTATATACTAAGTTGATCTTCAGTATATGAAGGTAATAGAAAATGAAACTCGATGAAGGGCGGGATGGGAGAGGGAGTGGGAGAGGGGAGGGCCACGGGAGGGAGGGAGGTTGAGGGGGAGCCACAACAATACAAAAGCTGCACTTTGTAAATTCATATTTATTAAATAAAAATAACTATATAACAAACAGAAAAAAAGAAACAGAAAAAAAGAAAAAAAAAGAACTTAATACTTTACCCTTTTAGTATTTTTTATGTTCTACTTAAAAATATTGGTTGAACTCTGTAATTAATACACAATTACTCTTAGGTATTTAATTAATGCTATAACTAGTACTCAAATAGTATTTACACTTTGTGTTTCTGTGTGGGAGCAAACTGTTGAAATCTTTACTTAATATATGCTAAATTGATCTTCTGTATATAAAGATAATTGAAAATGAATCTTGATGTGAATGGAAGGAGAGAGGGAGTGGGAGAGGGGAGTGTTGTGGGTGGGAGGGAAGTTATGGGGGGGGAGCTATTGTAATCCATAGGCTGTACTTTGGAAATTTATGTTCATTAAATAAAATATAATATAAAAAAAAAAAAACCTCCTGAAAAGGCACTGTTGGAACATACAGCATTGTACTAACTGCATTACTTCACTTTTCATTTCTTTAAAATACCCAAGAGAAGCTTCTTGGGAGAGAAAAGATTTCAACTTACAGTTTACAGGTTACAGTTCAGAATCAAGCAGCTCCATAATCCAATGCCTGTGGAGGTTGGCCACAGCGGACGTGGAGGAACGATGACATGGTGAACCAGGAAACTGAGAGGCCAGCTAAGCACCACTGGAACTCAAAATAACCAACCCTGAAGTCCCGCCCCCTATGACCTAAACACCTCCCACCAGACCCAGTTCTCAGGTGCCACAATTAGATCAAGTCTGCACCCTTCATCCACCAACAACTGGCGTCTAGATAGCAGAGTTTAAACAGAGGTTAGGAGGGACAAGTTCTACTCAACCCATGACAAGTCTAAAATGAAAATCGAGATGTTACAGATTGGTAGATGTTACAGATTGGTAGTTATCAGCCTTGGCTACACATTAGAATCACCTGGTAACTTTTTTTTAACCAATACCAATGGCTGCGCCCCGACCTCAGAGCTTCTCAATTAGCGATTCCAACTCTGTTACAGTGGGAACTGCTGCACTGGGTTCTCAGCACATGCTTTTAAGGGGATACATTCAAGCCATAGCAGAAGCCTAATCTCGAATAAGAGAGATTTTCCATCAATTCAAAGGAAGATGTGCGCAGTGGGGCTAACTCATTTGTGAGGTCCCATTTAACACTGTGGATGAAACATGATCATCCAAGCTGTGCATTGTTGAGAGCAAGATCTGATTCCTTGCCACATTAGTTGTTAGAAAGATGATTCAAATACCATATCCAGCATCTTCAAGACCCACCTCTCACCTCAGATGAACCCTGTCATCATCATAACTTCATCCCCCAGGATGAGGCCAGAAGCTCTGTTGGTAATCTCAACAACTTTGGAGAATTTAAGAATCGGCACAAGTGCCCTAAATAGCTGTTCATTTTTAATAGTCCAATAAGACACGACTGTAACTAAAATACACTTCCCAATGACAGATTTCTCAAATAACATGAGCTAATTATTTCATTACTAAATGAGGCAAACAATGGCTCACACACAATAAACATTTTTAAAACTAATGAATACTGGGACCAGTGCTATGGTATAGTAAGCTAACCCTCCACCTGCAGCTCCAGCATCCCATATGTCCCAGCTGCTCCTCTTCAGATTCAGCTCTCCACTGTGGCCTGGGAAAGCAATGGAAGATGGCCCAAGCGCTTGGGACCACCTCGTGGGAGACCCAGAAGAAGCTCTTGGCTCCTGGCTTCAGATCGGCTCAGCTCCAGCCACTGCAGCCATTTGGGGAGTGAACCAGCAGATGGAAGATCTTTCTGTCTCTCCTTCTGTCTGTAGCTTTACCTCTCAAATAAACCTTTAAAAAAAAAAATACTGAAATTTCTTATAAATAAAACATGTTAAAAGTTGAGAATTCTTCTCCATATAACAAGATTATCTTTCATTTCAGTGCTAAATGTTCACAGTTCCTCCAGTAATTAGACTGTGACCAATGGCATTGCTGCACCAAATTTTTTAAGGAGAGAAAATTTCAAAAACTTTTATTTATTAAATTTACTGCCTTAATGACATTTACTCTGAAACGGATGAGCACCTGTAAATCACAGAACTGGTAAGGAACAGTATTCATCCTAGGCACTTGAAAAATTAAAGTCTCTCATAAAATCTAACGTGTTCTCCAAACCACTTTTATGGCTAGAATGTTTTTTTCCTTGAGTGGATGAATATACACTTACTGAGCACAACTACGTCAGGATTTAGGCTGAATTAAGTCAAACAGTTTTAATCAAGTTCTGCTAATTGTTAGGGAGTTAGTGCTGTGGTGCAAGTTACTCAGTTTCTCTTACCTTCCTGTTCCTCATTGCAGAGCAGGGAGGACTAGTAAGAAGGGCTGTCAGTATCTGAAGATGATATAACATATACAGTGTAGCTGGCCATAAGTATGGGAACTCTGGGACTAAGTGGGACTACATCCTGTTGGTAAAAATAATGTCAAAGGCACTGGGAACTTGTAGCATAGATATTGTATCCTTTGAGCTTCCCCACATACAACTTTTATTCCTATCACATATTCTTCTAATGTATCTTCTGGTAATTATTCTTGTGTACCCTCTAGAAATGGAGGAAATGCATCTCTATAAAGTCAAAAAGCTGCTATCTCTGGTGTTTTGGCAACAAATAGAATCTGGAAATATTGATGAAAAACACAATGGACATACTGTGTGCAACTACTTTTTAACATAGTACAACCAAGTATATTACATCTTTACCTGCCTTGGGATGGCAGACCTTTTTAATACTTGTTTTAATACTTAATACTTGTCTGCTGGGTATATCCATCCCTTAATATTAGAAAAGGAAGTACATGACAACATCATTAAGTGTAGACTAAAAAACAACCAGAGTGCCTACTGCATCATTGGCTTCCCTCCTCAGAGTCCACAGCTTGGTGCCGAATCAAGTACACAGACAGTCCCCAACTGATGTTTCAACTCACATTTCCTCATGTTCATGATGGTGCAAAGCAATGACCATGTAATAGAAGCCATACTTCAGATTTTGAATTTTGACCTTTTCTTGGACTAACAATACAGTGGGCGGTGGGTGGCAGCAGCAACACCCCACAGCTCCCAGTCACCCACACAATCACCAGGGTAAACAGCTGCGAAACTCTGCAGTGTTCTGTGTTGTGAAGCTATGGGGTCTGATGGGTTAGGAACAGCAAATGCACTTAGAATCACGGTTTTTCAGCTTACAAGGGGTTTAACAGAACATCACCCCTCGTAGGTGCAGGAGCACCTATACACACTCTACTAGACGACATGAGGGGGACTTCAAAAAGTTCTGGAGAAAGCTAAGAAATACGGTTATTTTCATGAATAACTTGAAATTTCTGCATAGTTTTTTCATACCACACATTTCCATGAACTTTCTGAAGAACCCTCTAACTAAATAAAGCAAATATTTAACAGCCAGCATTCTGAAAACAGCTTCTCAAACACTAATGGGCCAACCTCCTGTTTTGGTTAGTTAACGTCTTCTGATCAGTCCTCATTATTTTTTAAGATTCTCACCAATTAGTTCTTACTTCTATTTTTAGACCCCATGGTTCTTGATGTAAGGGACTATTTCTAGTAACAACACATTTAGACAAAAGTTAGGAAACCTGCCCAAAACAATTCACGCTGGGTTTCCTGGGGTTCTCTGGCATGTGAATGCTCAGTCAGTTGGACCGAAAACACAGCCTTGATTGCTCTATCAGACAGTAGACTGAGCAGCAGAATCAGGTGTGTAACCCAACACCCCACTGCTCTCCAGCAAACCTTAGCACCAGCATGGATTCATAGGCTTTACCCACTACACCACAATGCCAGCCCCTAATTTATTCTTCATATATTTCAAATTACAGGGTTTTTTTTTTTTAAATCTTTCATTTTCAATTTTTTAGTGGGCTAAGCCTCCACCTGCAGGGCTAGCATCTTATATTGGTGCCAGTTCAAGTCCCAGCTGCTCCACTTCTGATCCAGCTCTCTAACAGCCTGGGAAAGCAGAAGATGGTCCAAGTGCTTGGGCCCCTGCACCCACATGGGAGACTCAGAAGAAGCTCCTGGCTCCTGGCTTCAGTTTGGCCCAGCTCCGGCCATTGCAGCCATCTGGGGTGTGAACCAGCAGATGGAAGACCTGTCTCTCTCTCTCTCCCTCCTTCTGTAACTCTTCTTCTCAAATAAATAAATAATCTTTTTAAAAAAATACTGAAATTAAAAACTAGCCATTATTTTAAAATTATAACTAGCCCTAAGAATTTATAACCTAAAAAAAAATACAACTGTCAGTTAATATACCTAACACATTTGCAGTTGTAAAATCATGTAAAAATACACAAACAAGAAATAATATATTTCTCCTTAATTAAAAATATCTCCTACTTAAACAGTATTTGTAAATTATTTTCATCCAAGTAATAGATACATCATACCTTTGTTTAATATCTTTTAATAACAAATATGTAGACACTACAGTAATGGTTTTATTTTATGCATAAATAATGGATGGATATCCTACCCATTTTTTTTTTTTAAAGATTTATTTATTTACTTGAAAGTCAGAGTTACAGAGAGAGAAGGAGAGGCAGAGAGAGAAAGGTCTTCCATCTGCTGGTTCACTCCCCAGTTGGCTGCAACAGCCAGAGCTGGGCTGATCTGAAGCCAAGAGCTTCTTCCAGGTCTCCCATGCGGGTGCAGGGGCCCAAGGACTTGGGCCGCCTTCTGCTGCTTTCCCAGGCCACAGCAGAGAGCTGCATCGGAAGTGGAGCAGCCGGGACTCAAATCTGTGCCCATATGCAATGCTGGCCCTGCAGGCAGCGGCTTTACCCACTACACCACAGCGCAGGCCCCATCTACCCATTAATTTTTTTTTAAAGATTTATTTATTTATTTATTTGAGAGGTAGAACTACAGTGAGAGGAAGAGACACAGAGAAGGTCTTCCAGCCACTGACTCACTCCCCAAATGGCCGCAATGGCCAGAGCTGCGCTGAAGCCAGGAGCCAGGTGATTCTTCCCAGTCTCCCACGCGGGTGCAGGGGCCCAAGGACTTCGGCCATCTTCTACTGCTTTCCCAGGCCATAGCAGAGAGCTGGATTGGAAGTGGAGCAGCCGGGACTAGGTGCCCATATGGTATGCCGACACTGCAGGTGGAGGATTAACTTACTGCGCTTTGGCGCTGGCCCCATACTCATTAATTTTCAAAAGCAATTAGGTACTTGTTAGAAAAAAACTACCTAACAAATTTTAAAAGGCACCAGAATTCCGGTTTCCACAGTATTGTTAAGCTATAAAATTAATCCTTGTTCTACCAGGAATCAAAGCATTCTTCTAAGTGGAAATTCTACCCCTGGCAGATTATTCAGCTCTTATCCCCAACATCCATAACCAACTATGAGAACTGTTAAACTAGGTGAAAGCAGTGCAGTGGAATCAGATTTCATTATACTAATCCATTATGCTCTTCTCAGACGCTAACAAACCAAAACTGGAAATACCAGAATCAAAAGATATCATTGAGATTGTTGTATAAATTGTGAAGTTATAGTTATAGCCCCACTTTCAAAACATGAGTAAAAGGCATATTTTACTGCAAAGAAAATTTTATTTTATATATCCTTTTCCATGAATTTTTGTAATTAATTATTACACAAATGCTCCTGGTGCCACAATTCATTTCTGTATTTAAAAAGAAAATTTTCATTCTTTACATAAACACACTTATCAGGGAAGACTTCACATGGAGACGCAATCTGACATCCATAATATGATGTTCTGCAGACGTCCGTGTAGGAGACGTATTTTTAATCACCTTTCATTTGAGTGACCTTCTGTAAAACACATGTCAATAATTTAACAAGTCCTAAGTCTCCAAAGGAGATTTTCAAATGCACACATTTTTAAGAATCATCCTCCATGTCCACATCCTGTTGTAGCTGCTGTACCATTTTTTCTTCCAGCTGCTTTCCTTTGCCTTTAAATAAAAATAAAAAAATGTAGTCAATTCAACATGTGACCTTGCAAAATTTTTACCAATACTTATTAAAGGATCGTGACTGTTTTAGAGTATTGTTAGCCATTTCTAAGAAACTCACATTCACTTGAGGTCACTCAGTATTAGAGTTAACTCAACAAGCTGAAATCTGAACTAAAGCCGCAAGGATTCAGGGTCCCTCTTTCTTAACTCTGTAGTATCTGCTTCAAAGAGGGAGACGGAAAAACAAGATGACCTCCCCCCACTGCTTTTGAAGTATGAATCTACACATGAAATGAATATACCAAGAATTTTGTCTATTTTTTAAATAAAATTTGGTACAAAAAGAAGCTAGGCAGGACTTTTACACAGACCTTTTGTACGTGACATGCAGCTGCAGAAGCAGACCTTTCCTAAGGGTCAAGTACTCTGCACAGGTAAATCACAGCGACCAAAGCCGACAGGGTAAAGGGATGGTGCTAGAAAGCACCTCACAAACTATGCACGTGAGCCACTGTCCACATGAGCAGCCACTCCAACGTTACCCGAGCAACAGAGGAGGCTCCCACACAAAACAGCAGTCCTCAAGCCTTACTCTCAGAATCAGCTACAGAGCTACTATGCAACAGGGGCCCAACTTGAAGGGCCGGGGACTTGGCATTTATACTAGTATCTCCACGTCATTCCAATATCCAATCTAAGTTTGAGGGCCACAAAGAGAAAACAGTATCATTTAATCAAAACAAGCCGGAGGCAAAATTCAACTATGAAATTATTACTTAAACCATTTTAACTTGGAGAGATATTTTATGGAAAACAGGATCCGATGAAAGGGAAAAACACCAAATACAATAGATCAGCTGCAACTGGAAAGTACACTGAACAAATTATATTTTTCTAAGCCAAGTCACATCATAAATGTACTAGAAGAAATAACATTTAGCAGAAAAATACCCTGAAGAAAGTCAGCTGGTATCAAATTACACAGACAAAAACGGAAATTCTCATCTCTCTACTTTGCAATGCGGGACTTACCTGCAACGGGGGCCCGGAGAAGATGGATGTTTTGCTTCACTTCTTTGATGTCCTGAACTTTCTGTAGCTCTTTATTTTTCTTCAATCTAGAACAGAACACACCAAAGCCAAAATTCCAGTTACTAAAACTTCCTTAGATACATTATTCACGATACGGCTACCAAATTTTATGAATGAAATAATCCACACAGATGAGAAATGAGAAGTAAATAGCTTTCCTTCTGTTCCCTCACTCCCCCACTGCTCCCACAAGCAGGAGCATCAAGACCCAGTGACCAGAGACTGTCTATTCTCTCAAGTTACTCCCAAGCAGTGAGTGGTGAACTTTGCCGTCTAAATTTAAGGTAAAGTTATCCACTGAGCCCTGTATACAGATGGACATTTTCTACCCTAATGACTCAAATTCAAACTGATTTTCTAGTTCCCAGTTACCTTAAACAGGATACCTATACTACCCACCTGTACATTCACTGTATCCCTGTGGCTAGTCTGGCACAAAATGGAGGAGAGAAGGGTTCAATATATATTTGCTGAGTAAGCAAATGATACAACTAAAACAATCAGCAAATCTCAGAGATCAATGTTTATTATGAACAGTCCTCTACTACATCATAGAACCTCTAATTATTAAAGTGCCTACATATTTTCTTAATAAATAACACTATTTGGTTTATGTAAATTTTTTGATCACTCAGTAATTGTAAGCACACAACAGACCTAGGATTTTCAAAGTAACTCAAGTTAAGGAGCATTCCACAAAATACCTTGCCCTGCACTTTACAAAAATGTCAGTCATGGAAAACATAGAAAGATGACAAACTGTCCAGATCAAAAAAGCCTGGAAAGATACGGCAACAAGGTACAATGCATGTTCCAGAGTTTTCTGTGGCTATGAAAACATTATTAGAACAGTGGTGAAATGCACACGAGGCCTGTGTAACATTAGCATTGCACAGATACTTCTTTTCTTTAATAAATTTTCTGTGTTTATACAGGAAATATTGTTATTTTCAAAATACAGACACTTAAGTATACTTAAGTATACCTAGGAAGGAAGAGCATTGTCTTCAACTTTCTATACACAGCAACAAGGACTGTATGTAAATGTGGTAAAATGCCAACATATTATGAGATCTCTATGCTGTTGTTCCAAGTTTTTTGAAAATTTGAAGCTATGCCAAAATAAAAAGTTAAAAAACAAAACTAATATCTTTTGATATCTACTAATAATTATAATTTTTCCAGAAGTTACTCCGTACAAATATTCATACCTGTTCATTATAAATTTAGCTTGGCGTTTCTGTTTGATCTCTTCAACTCTCTTCATTGCATCAACTAAAAAAAATTCATAAAAGTTAGTAAGTTTATCTACATGCAAGCAGTAAGATTACAACCAGCAAGTGCTTTAACAAATATTTCTTTAGCATTCAGGTACAGAATGAATCGAAGTAAAAAAAAAAAAAAAAATCAATGTCAAAACAATTCCTATCATTGAAGGCATGCACTCTGGGCTGACATCATTGTCAATTTTCTCTTTTATAAGTACTATACAATCATCCCCTTTCCCACTCTCTCTCCCCTTCCATTCACATCAAGATTCATTTTCAATTCTCTTTATATACAGAAGATCAGTTTAGCATATATTAAGGAAAGATTTCAACAGTTTGCACCCACATAGAAACACAAAGTGAAAAATACTGTTTGAGTACTAGTTATAGCATTAAATCACAATGTACAGCACATTAAGGACAGAGATCCTACATGAGGAGTAAATGCACAGTGACTCCTGTTGTTGACTTAACAAATTGACACTCTTGTTTATGGCATCAGTAATCACCCTAGGCTCTTGTCATGAGTTGCCAAGGCTATGGAAGCCTTTTGAGTTCACCGACTCTGATCATATTTAGACAAGGTCGTAGTCAAAGTGGAAGTTCTCTCCCCCCTTCAGAGAAAGGTACCTCCGTCTTCGTATATCTCTAACTTTTATTTTGCAAGTGTCTTTACTGCTGTTAAAGTTTCCTTCTACTTTAAACCAGTCCAGTGCTTTTCAAATTTTCTTTCGCTGAGAACATGGATTACAGGCAACTAATACCATGCTCACTTTGTAATCTCCATAAATAAAGACAGCACCTCCCTGGTCAACAGTACTTTTCCTCCAAGTACCTAGGATCCACTGGCACATGGTGAATACTGGTAGAATGGACCAATCAATCAATACTGCCATATCCTCAGCCACAAGGATCTAATTATCTTAGAAACTATCTACAGGAACTTCAGCTATATAGGAGCTGAGACCAACTAAGCTCTAGAGCCTTGAAGCAACACCAGTACCACCCAACAAAGACAAACTACATGTGTAATTTTAGATTGTCTAATAACTTTTAAAACTAAAAGGAAAAGGGGCCAGCGCCGCAGCTCACTAGGCTAATCCTCCGCCTGCAGCGCCGGCACACGGGGTTCTAGTCCCGGTTGGGGTGCCGGATTCTGTCCAAGTTGCCCCTCTTCCAGGCCAGCTCTCTGCTGTGGCCCGGGAGTGCAGTGGAGGATGGCCCAAGTGCTTGGGCCCCTGCACCCCACGGGAGACCAGGAGAAGCACCTGGCTCCTGGCTTCGGATCAGCGCAGTGCGCCGGCCGCGGCGGCCAACGGAGGGTGAACCAACGGCAAAGGAAGACCTTTCTCTCTGTCTCTCTCACTATCCACTCTGCCTGTCAAAAAGAAAACTAAAAGGAAAAGGTAGAAATTATATTGCTAATATATTAATATAATTACATGCATAAATATAATTATGTTTAATAAACAATAAATTTAACAATATATTGTTTAACCCAATATGTCCACAGTATTGTCATTCCAATAGGTATCGATATTAAAAAATCCAGTATGTTACACCTTTTTTCATATTATGTCTTCAAAACCCAGCAGCTATATAGCATTCACAGGACATCTCAATTCAGACTAACCATGGTAGTATATGAAGTAATACATATATCTGGGACAGCCTGACACACACATCTGTTAATTGTGTAAAACAGTAGAAAACGATTTTAAGACTCTCACACTGTACTCAGCAAATCTCCTTTCAAAAAATCTATTTTTAGGATCCCAATACAAAAGGATAGTCTTCTCAGGACAAAAATCAGCACAGCAGGTTCTTATAGAATGTAGACGCGCCGCGGCTCACTAGGCTAATCTTCCACCTTGCGGCGCCGGCACACCGGGTTCTAGTCCCAGTCGGGGCACCAGATTCTGTCCCGGTTGCCCCTCTTCCAGGCCAGCTCTCTGCTGTGGCCAGGGAGTGCAGTGGAGGATGGCCCAAGTGCTTGGGCCCTGCACCCCATGGGAGACCAGGAGAAGTACCTGGCTCCTGCCATCAGATCAGCGCAGTGTGCCGGCCGCAGCGCGCTGGCCGCGGCGGCCATTGGAGGGTGAACCAACGGCAAAAAGGAAGACCTTTCTCTCTCTCTCTCTCACTGTCCACTCTGCCTGTCAAAATAAATAAATAAATAAATAAATGAATGAATGAATGAATGTAGATGTACAAATGAGTAAGGCTAGGGAATGACACTCTGTAACAAAACCTCAACTAGCAACCAGGAAACGAACAGTGTAGCAGAAGGAAAGGCTAGACTGCATCTAAACTCCTTCAACTCTGTATGCCACACAGGCAATGCTTAACAAACCCATTAAGAACTGCAGAGAACACCACCTTTAAGGTCTTACAGACCACAGCACTATTTTTCATGAGCAATGTAAATCATATGAAAACTGCATGGAGGATCACAGGAACTGAGTATCTACATACAACTAAAATGAGATGGCCACTTAATCTCAACACCAAACTGAAGTCACACCAAAAATAACTACGATTTATGTAAAAATGGGGGACAGCACTATGGTGCAGATTTCAGCAGCTACCTGAGATGCCAGTATCCCACATCAGAGCACAAGCTCAAGTCCCAGCTTCTCTGCTTCTGATCCAGCTCCCTGCTAATGAGCCAGGGAAAACAGAAGATGCCGCAAGTACTTGGGCCTCTCCCAACCATATGGAAGACCAGAATGGAGTTCCAGGCTCCTGGCTTCAACTTGGTCCAGCCCAGCTTTTGCAGCCAATTCGGGAGTGAACCAGCAGATGGAAGAATCCTCTCTCTGCCTCTCCTTCTCTCTGCCATTTTGCCTTTCAAATAAAAATAAATCTTAAAAAAAAAAAATGTAAAAATGATTTGGAGTTGCTATCTTCAAGTACTAAAAAAAAGAAAACAAAAGTCAAAAATGTAATAAAACTGGGCCGGCGCCGCGGCTCACTAGGCTAATCCTCCGCCTAGCGGCGCCGGCACACCGGGTTCTAGTCCCGGTTGGGGCGCCGGATTCTGTCCCGGTTGCCCCTCTTCCAGGCCAGCTCTCTGCTGTGGCCAGGGAGTGCAGTGGAGGATGGCCCAGATGCTTGGGCCCTGCACCCCATGGGAGACCAGGAAAAGCACCTGGCTCCTGGCTCCTGCCATCGGATCAGCGCGGTGCGCCGGCCGCAGCGCACCAGCCACGGCGGCCATTGGAGGGTGAACCAACGGCAAAGGAAGACCTTTCTCTCTGTCTCTCTCTCTCACTGTCCACTCTGCCTGTCAAAAAAAAAAAAAAAAAAAAAACAAACAAACAAACAAAAAAAAAAAAAATGTAATAAAACTGAATGTGGTCCAGAAACTAAACTTAAAGACTTTCCAATAATGTCCTTGGCAAGAGTGCCTTTAGAATCAATTTAAGGGGCCAGTGCTGTGGTGCCAGCGGGTTACAGCCTCAGCCTGCAGTGCCAGCATCCCATACAGGCACCAGTTGGAGTCCCGGCTGCTCCATTTCAGATCCTGTTCCCTGCTAATGCGCCTGGGAAAGCACTGGAAGATGGCCCAAATCCTTGGGCCCCTGCACCCACGTGGGAGTCCTAGATGAAGTTCCTGGCCCAGCCCTGGCCTTTGTGGCCATTTGCAGAGTGAACCAGCAGATGGAAGATCACTCTCTCTATCTCTCTCTCTGTAACTCTTTCAAATAAAAATAAATCTTTTAAAAAAATCAATTTAAGAATTCTACAAAGTTATAAACCTCTTTGTAAATCCTTGAACTTGAATCAATGTTATTTCTTTACCAAATTAAACCCAGTAAAATCAACTGCTTCTCAGAAATAAATCTTCCTCTTAATTACAAAACAGAAAGGGAGGCCCTTATTTAAACACACCAAAAAGAATTTAAAAAAAAAAAAAAAACAGGCAAGTAAAAGCAGGCAGGCAGAAGAAAACAAGGGGCAGTGAAGGAATACTTAGGGATAGGAATACTTAGGGATTCGTGGACAGGGCAGTTCCAAGTCTGGACTCTGGTTTCTTTACATGGCCCAGGAAGACACAGCTTTCTCCCAACAGCACTACAAAGATCACAACATTTCCAATTCTTCGCCTGAAGAATTGTGAATGACAGGGAAAATGTACTGAAAGTGACACCCTGCTATGACCATCAGGAGAGTGCTAAGGTTTATGGAACTGTGGCCTATCACCCTCACACTCAACACTAGGCACTGCTAAACACTGCACAGTGGCAGCCATGGGAGAAGATGAGCCATGGGGCAGAAGGGCCAGGGAGTGGGGGGCTCCAACATACACCATGGAGCTAGCTCAAGGGACTAAATTTTACTACACATGGGACACTTTTCATTAAAGGCTCTGCCTACCTCAGGAACAAAAGACAAAAGCTGGATATCACTGCTTTTAAGTGCTGTAGCCTCTAACTTCATTTTTATCCAAGTCAAGCACTTAGAAATGTTTCCTCAGGAAGCCTGTGATGATCACCTTCCGTGCTGAACGCTTTATTTTTAAAGAAACACAGCAGAGCCGCAACAACAGCATCTCATAAGAGAGCTGGTTGGATGGGGCCGGCCCTGTGGCGCAGCAGGTTAAAACCCTGGCCTGAAGAACCAGCATCCCATATGGGCGCCGGTTCCAGATTCGGCTGCTCCACTTCCGATCCAGCTCTCTGCTATGGCCCGGGAAAGTGGTAGAAGATGGCCCAAGTGGGAGACCGGAAAAGCCTCCTGGCTCCTGGCTTCAGATCAGCGCAGCTCTGGCAATTGCAGCCAACTCGGGAGTGAATCATCGGATGGAAGATCTCTCTCTCTCTGCCTCTCCTCTCTCTGTATAACTCTGACTTACAAATAAATAAATAAATCTTTAAAAAATAAAAAAAAAATAAAAAGATTGCTTGCTGTTCCACTTTGGATGCAACTCCCTGCTAAAGTATCTGGAAGTACAGCAGAAGATGGCCTGAGGGCTTGGGTCCCCGACCCTGCCATTGCAGCCATTTAGGGAATGAACAGTAGATGAAGATCTGCCTCTCCCTCTCTCTAACTCTGCCCTTCAACTAAATAAATATCAAATATCATCAACTAAACATTTAGTTGAAAGGCAGAGTTACAGAGAAAAAGGGAAAGTTAGAGAGAGAGACTGAGAGATCCTCCATCTGCTGGTTCACTCCCCAAATGGCCACTACAGCCAGGACTGGGCCATGCCAAAGCCCAGGGATGGGAGCTTTTTCTGGGTCTCCCATGTAGGTGCCAAGAGCCCAGAGACTTGGGCCATTCTCTGCTGCTTTTCCCAGACGCATTAGCGGGTAGCTGGATGAGAAGTAGACAAGCCAGGACTTGAACCAGCATTGGTGCAGGCAGTGGCTTAACCCATTATGCCACAATGCTGGCCCCAAATAAATAAATCTCTTATTAAAAAAAAAAAAAAAAGCACTAAATTTTATAAAGTACACAGACTACTTATGCAGTTTATATCCCTAAACTAAATGATCTAAACTTGTAAAAAGTTTCTTGGATTTGGTGTATATTTTTGTGTCTTTACAACTCTGTATCCAGCCTCATAATTACATTATTTTATGATGAGCACACTGACCAGTTCTGAACAGAATTTGGATCAGCTTATAATAAAAGGCACAAACTCAACAGAATTTTAAAATAAGGATAAAAGAATAAAGGTGAAGCAAGAAAAACCAGATATTTTATATTTAAACAAACTAACATTTCAAGTTACAAAAATAACTCAAACCAAGTTTTCTGGAATAGTCCCAATGTTCCCTGTGACTTACTAGTTTTATTCCACAGCTCTCTCTGGTATTTGACAGGTTCATTTCTTCGTTTTTCAAATTCAAATGAATTATCCTGTAAGAGGAAGCAGAGGTGGGTGAGAGTGGTATGCTTTTAAGGCAGGCAGAATTAAGTATCTCTTAAAACACCCTCCTTTTCACGAGAGGTCTGAGCACACACAACTAAGAAACGCCTCAGAGTGAAGTATAAAGCACAGTTTCCAACCTCCTCCTCCACACACACAGCCGTAATGAAAACGTAACTATACACAGGTGACTCTGAGAGAGAGGGCAGGCACGTAACAACCATGGGGATGATAAATAAACTGAAAAAGGCTCTTTCCCGCTTTGCCCTCCCAGGTAAGACCGACAGCCAGAAAACTTCTTATGAGGTTAAACCATATGAAATCACCATTTTTCACATCTCAAAGGGGTCAAACGCCAAGAATTTTTTATGGTTCAACCTAAATGCCTGCTATAGTAAAAATGTATGAAAAGACACAACTTCAAATAAACACAGTGCTGCTCTCCAGGATCTAAGCTCAGCCTGCATGTCTTCAGGTCCTCTCCAAATGTCGATGCCACTCTACTAGCTGGTATTCCGACAGTTAATGATCATGGTTTATTCTTCTTCAAATACACAAAACCACCCTGGAAAAGCGATAGGTATTATCTATCTGGCATCATCAGATGGAATAGGACTGACGCGTACTTGGCTATTTCATTTGCATACACACACCTCTGTTCAGATCACAATAACCTCAGCACCACCAAGGTAAACAGCAAGCAGCAAATGACTGCGCAGCGCTCTTTCTTCTCGCCTGCCTCTTACATGTCAGGTGCTGTGCTGCTTCTCATGCAGCTGAGAATCACCTGTGTGACAGGAACTGCGATGTGGCCTTGCATCTTGTCAAACTGTATTCTCCACCTTCATGGAGCAGCTCTCTAGTCAAGGAGGCCAGGAAGGGCCCTCATGGCAAGCGCTGGTAGATAGAGCACGTGAGCAGTAGAGAGCAGAGACCGAGGGGATGGCCTTGGGGGGCAGAGAAAGCCATGGAAGGAGGACATCACTTAAAACCCTGCCTTCCACCTCCTCCTCTTACGGGATCACAGAGACAAGCCTCAGAGATCCTGACATCAATTCAATAACACCAACATGATCCTGGGGGCTTACCCCACGGAACTCCCTCACCGCTACACTTCCTACTTTTCCTCCTATTTTCTCTACCCTCAGACTCAAGTCTAGAACCTGATCAATGAGTCTATTAGAGACCCCATCAGAGCCCTCACTGCTGTTCAGGAATCCTTAAGTGAACTTCATAGCTCCCTCTCAAAATCCTTGAGCACCAACTTCCACCTTCACCTCAATCAATCCATTAAAATGATTTTCCTCTTTCTTTCCAAGTGCTAAAAATAGCTTTTGGAGAATAAGAAAAAATCACTTTCACAAAGCTGGATTAGAGATGTTCTCCCCTTTCCAGAACTCTACAGAACTTTTGCAGGATCATGGGAGAATGAGAGTATTTCTACACCCAAACATAAAAGAAGCACCAGAGGAACTCACTCATCTCGTTACCACAAGTCCTGCT
This sequence comes from Oryctolagus cuniculus, assembly GCF_964237555.1. Taxonomy (NCBI): domain Eukaryota; kingdom Metazoa; phylum Chordata; class Mammalia; order Lagomorpha; family Leporidae; genus Oryctolagus; species Oryctolagus cuniculus. Next base: position 77,921,043 of record NC_091443.1, read on the forward strand.
TTGGTTCATCAGAACACATCATCTGACCCAGCCGAAATTAATACAAGAGCTGACTGCACTCACCACCGTAAGCTCTTTGCCAGCTGCTTTCCGGAACGCTTTAGTCCACCTGACCTTGCGAGGGTTGCGCTTCTTTTTAAAGTTTTTATGACATTTGGATTTGCAGAATCTGAACACCTACAAGAAAAATATGGAAAAATCAAAGTTCAACAAAGTTTTCTATCATAGAATGTTACCCCATTGGACAACAATTCTGAAGAACAACGATTCTCATCCACAACTCCTTTTACTCAAACACCACTGAGCAACGTGTGAGATAGCTTATTATGAGAAGGCTGAAACTTGTTAACTATCCAACACCATCCCAACTAAATCAGAGCCCTGAAAATGTGATTAAAAACGACTCATTAGGGAGCAGGCACTGGGCAGTGGTTAAGATGTCATCTGAGGGCCGGCACCGCGGCTCACTAGGCTAATCCTCCGCCTAGCAGCGCCAGCACACCGGGTTCTAGTCCCGGTCGGGGCTCCGGATTCTGTCCCGGTTGCCCCTCTTCCAGGCCAGCTCTCTGCTGTGGCCCGGGAAGGCAGTGGAGGATGGCCCAAGTGCTTGGGCCCTGCACCCCATGGGAGACCAGGAGAAGTACCTGGCTCCTGCCATCGGATCAGTGCAGTGCGCCGGCCGCAGCGCGCCAGCCTCAGTGGCCATTGGAGAGTGAACCAACGGCAAAAGGAAGACCTTTCTCTCTGTCTCTCTCTCTCACTGTCCACTCTGCCTGTAAAAATAAAAAAAGATGTCATCTGAGACATCTGCACACCCTATCGGGGGTGTCTGGGTTCGAATCCCTGCTCCAGTCCTGATTCCAGCTTCGTGCTAAAGCACTCTCTGGGGGGCAGGAGATGATGGCTCAAGGTTCCTGATACTCATGTGGGAAACCTGAATTGAGTTCCTGGCTCCAGGCTTTGGCCTGGCCCAGCTCCAGCAGTTGGATCTCGATCACTCTCTCTCCTCTGCCATTCAAATAACTAATTGTTTTTTTTTTAAACTACTCATCATTTTCAGAGTAACAGTAAAGTCATATAATGAATTAAACAAAAGGAAATAATTTTAAGTAAAATCATTATAAGTGCCTTCTTAATTCAAGATAATTCCCAAAATTCACTTTCTATATGCTTCAATGAGGATACAAGTTTTAAACAACTGTTCTGAAATCTCCTTTGATTCTTTCCATCTTTGTTTTTTTTTTTTTTTTTTAAGATTTATTTATTTATTTGAAAGAGTTACACAGAGGAGAAGCAGAGAGAGAAGAGAGAGAGGTCTTCCATCCACTGGTTCACTCCCCAATTGGCCGCAACAGCCGGAGCTGCGCTGATCCAAAGCCAGGAGCCAGGAGCTTCCTCCGGGTCTTCCCACGCAGGTGCAGGGGCCCAAGGACTTGGGCCATCTTCTACTGCTTTCCCAGGCCATAGCTGAGAGCTGGATCGGAAGTGGAGCAGCTGGGACTTGAACCAGTGCCCACTTGGATGGCAGCACTGCAGGCAGTGGCTTTACCTGCTACACCACAGCGCCAGCCCCTCTACCCTTCTTAAAAGCATAAAATAATCCTAAAGGCAACTAAAACTGACAAGAGATTTGTTTTCTAAAATACTTATTCAAGTCTACCAGCAAAAACCACTTTAATTCTTCACCATCATTCCAAAAGATGTGACCCTTTAACAGTGCTAATTTACAACTTGATGTTTCAATGTGTTCCTGAAATGGCTTATGAAGACTTGTAAGTTTAAAGTACATCATTTTACTGAGTAATAGAATACTCTGCAATTTGTGTATATGACTGGAGGAAATGTGAAGGCAAACAGCAATTCTTTAGATTTTATGAACCTTGGTAAAGGAAATTAAGTTGAATTGTCACACTTAGAAGGTATAACTAAAAAAAAGTAGGTTGAAATGGACAATATTAGGGCAAGCATTTGGCAGAGAGATAAAGAAACCACTTGGGACACCCACATCCCATATTGCAATGCATGGGTTCCAGACACAGTTCCACTCCCATTCCAGCTTCCTGCTAAGGCTCACCTAGGGAGACAGCCAGTGATGGCTCACGTACATGAATTCCTGCTACCCACCCGAGTTCCCTGCTACCCGCTTCAATTTACAGTCGGACACCAGCTGTTGCAGCAATGGAGAGTGAAACAGTGGATGGGAGATTTTTCTCTCTACTTCTCTCTCTCTCTTTCTCTCCCTCTCTCCCTCTCTATATAAATCTAGCAATTTTTTTTTTTAAGAAAAATGAACAGTGAGGGGCCAGCATTGCTGCTCAGTGGGTTAAGCCACTGCCTGAAACACTGGCATCCCACGTGAGCATCAGTTCAAGTCCCAGCTGTTCCACTTCCAATCCAGCTCCCCGCTAATGCATCTGGGAAAGCAGCTAAGACCCAGTGACGTGGGCCAATGCCACTTACATGGGAGACCCAGATGGAGTCCCTGGTTCCTGCCCTTGACCTTGCCCAGACCTAGACATTGCAGCCATTTAGGGGATGAACCAGCAGAAGGAAGACTTCTCACTCTCCCTCCGTAATTCTGTGTTTCAAATAAATAAATTAATCTTTAAAAGAAAAACAAACAGTATATATATTTCAAACTAAATAAGCCTCTATATATAGTACAGATCAAAATTCTTTTCACTTCCTATGTACTTTGCCCTACGGGGAACTTCAAGCACATCACTACATACAGAACAGACTCTATCTTAGAAAGCGTCATTACCAGTTTAATGTGATCCAGGGTCATACCTCCAAGAGAGCCCTCTCCTACAAGACATGAGTGAAAACATGTCTGTGTCCTTGAGCTGATTTCTAACCAACTAGAAGAACCACCGTAATCTCCTGGAGTAACCCAATATGAAATTATATTTTCAGTCTAAAATATGATTAGCTTTTCTAAGTAAAAGCTCTGACATTTAATATATAATAGATAACCCTTGGGTAAATCCTCATAGCTGAGATCTAATGAGAGAGTTGAACTTGTTCTGGGTGTTCTCAACTCCAAACAGAGCCAACAAGAAGTCTAGTTGACTCTGAATCTGAAAAGTAGAACAAGGTCTAGGAAGGGACTGGCTACTGGAGACAACAAAGTGGATTTTATGAGCAAGTAAGAAGTGTCTATCATGTGCCTGCTGCTGGGGAACACAAGAATAATTAAGGCACAGTCCCCCACCTGGAGAAGTTTAGTCTCCCAATATCACTTTCACTTCAAACCACAAAGACGAAGACCAGACTGGGATATAAACACTGGGAGAAAGCTACATACAATAAGGTGGGAACAGGTATGAGGCCATGGTTAAAGGTACAGAGCCGGGGGGGGGGGGGGGGGGGGGAGGGGAGGCTTCAAGGACTCGAGTCGCCCTTCCATCTCCACACCTGCCCCCTTCAACATGCACTCTCACCTTAGCCTTGAGTCCTTCAAATTCTTCTTGCTCAACTGTATGTATTTTTCCCGCTTGCAAAATACGTAAAAATACAAGGGTACTACAAAAATTCATGGGAAAATGAAATTAAAAGTGTAACACAAAAGGTTTGTGAAATCCATGCAGTCTTTCCAAATATGCATTTTCCACGAATACTTTGATGTCCCCTTGTATGCACAGATTTCAACTTTTTGCGCGGAAATAAATCTACCTTTTAGTTCCATTTCCACAAAATTTTTGAAACAGCTTTATATGAGCATTAGCATTAACTCTACCATGCAAAAGTTACCTTAGGAAAGCGAGAGGTGTCTATGCAAGACAGTGTCAAGAGCTCTGGTAGGCTGGCGCCACGGCTCACTAGGCTAATCCTCCGCCTTGCGGCGCTGGCACACCAGGTTCTAGTCCCGGTCGGGGCATCGGACTCTGTCCCAGTTGCCCCTCTTCCAGGCCAGCTCTCTGCTGTGGCCAGGGAGTGCAGTGGAGAATGGCCCAAGTGCTTGGGCCCTGCACCCCATGGGAGACCAGGATACCTGGCTCCTGCCATCGAATCAGCGCAGTGCGCCAGCCACAGCGCAGCGGCCATTGGAGGGTGAACCAATGGCAAAGGAAGATCTTTCTCTCTGTCTCTCTCTCACTGTCCACTCTGCCTGTCAAAAAATAAAAAAATTAAAAAAAAAAAAAAAAGAGCTCTGGTAAAGGCAGGAAGACAGAAAAGAGAAAAAATGCCTCGGCTGCATCAGAGCCAAGGGGGCAGAAAGCCGGCAAAGACACCACTGTCCTGAGGCAGAACGGGCAGGTCTTGGTAATTAAACACAAACGGGGAAAGACTGATGGATTCTCACAATTCTAGGCACGTGAGGGTTGTATTAATTCAGACACCGAAAGGATTAAAGGTAAAAATAAATTCTGAGCAGGCCCACGGTTGGGTGCAACCAGGATTTCCCCATGCAGTGGAGAGCTCAGAGCGGGAGCTAAGGTGTACAGGTGACAGTCAAGCGGGAGCCAAGGTGTACAGGTGACAATCACCAGCAGTTTAGAAGAGATGCTTGCTCTCTGATAGAGCTTCAAGGCTGTCACCCCCTGTCAACTCAGTTCTGGAACCATCGGTCTTTCTCAAGCCAAGAGAGTCGACTCCTAGCCAATTCAACACTGTCCTAGCCGACAACACAGACGTTCTCAGCAATGCGAACTTCCACTGTGTCTACCGAATCCACACCCAGCTCTCAGCAGCTCTAATTCCAACACCCGGCTGACACGCAGTGTTGGACGAGAATTACAACTGTATCAAGTTCCTGACAACAAGTGTTCAAGATCTCCTAGACATTGGTGCAAGTTCCCAAACACAGTTTTCAGCAAGATTCCTGCTCCCAATTTAATATGTCCGCCTTTGGTCAATAAGAGATACAAGGTAACGAACGTAAGGATGTAAAAATAACTTCGCTCAACAGATACTGCAACTCAACAGATCTGGTATAAACACGCAATCTGTATTTTTAACAAGCGCCCTGTAAGTCAGAAGAGCTCAAATTCGGAGAAACACGTTACGGAAGCGGAGGAAGGGGCTCCACTCTGATATGAGAGATTACACTCGCAAGTCTTTCACAGCTAAGTTTCATACCTAGATGCATGTGTTTGTTATGCATTCCATGAAAAATACACAGGCTTATCACACTCGTATTCCTGGCACTTCCCCACGCCTCGAACGACATCTATAACCCATTCTCTTCCTCGGAGACGTAACAGCTCCGCCCCGTGCCGTTGCTCAAACTTGATTTTTCCTTCCACCTAGAGTGCCCTCTCCTCCCTCTCTCTCTCTCTCCAACACACAGAACAAACATCACCTCCGTTCTGGGACTTTTCATCCGCAACCCTCCCCGGCTCCCCTCTCGCAACTTTGACGCCCAGCTCTACTAGGAAGTCACCCGCCGCTCGTCTAACCACTTCTTCACACTGTGGACACTACCACGTCTTCTCTCGATGGACGGGGACCTGTGGAATGCCTGACTGGGCATGCGCTCAACAACAGTGCACAGCATTCAAGAAACTGAACCACGTACAAGAGGGACCAAGCTGTCCTACAAGCGAGCCAGGCTCCCCGGCGGCGCGGGCTGGGCTCGCGCCTGACTCCAATCTCTGTGAACCCCGCCCAAGGGTGGTCCGGCCCCCAGCCGCGCTCAGACACCAGCAATGAGGCTCCCCGAACACGAGACAGGCCAGGGCCCTCGGAAGAGGACGGTGAACCCGGGCCACAGCCGGCGTCCACCGCCACGCCGGCCTCGGCCGCCCCACCTTGCAGTCGTTGCGGACGAACATCATGCCGTGGCCGGGGTAGATGGGCCCCGAACAGAAGTAACACTTCTCGATACGCATGCTGAATCCGCGTGGGTACCCACGGACCAAACGGCCTAGCCCGAGAGGAAGTGACGTAGCCCGGCCACAGGAAGTGATTCTCCTCCCCGACCCCGGCCCCAACCCGGAAAAGACAAGCACCTTCCAGTCCTGCTGGCCAAGAAGACTGGATCCAAACATGATAGCGCCTCCCGGAGGCCGGGCGGGCAACAGCGCTGCCGTCCGGCGCAGGCGCAGAGCCGCAGACTAAGCATGGCTCTTGAGAACGAATGTGTTTTAATTACAATGTGTGCGCTCAATCGTAGAGGGATTTTTCTGTAGGAATCCTGTAAGTCCTATGTAGAGATGTTCTCACTAAAAAGATTTTTGTTTTACTTATAGAAAGTAATTCAAAGCAAATCACTTCTTTAGGTTAACACCTTGGATTATTCGTGGAAAAATTAAATAGTATGAATTTGAACTCAGACCCATCGAAGCGCAGATTTGTGGTTACAAGTTGTCATAAGAGACTAAGGACAAAGACTAGGTCCTGGCTTTGTGTTTAGGTATTGACAGAGTTCTCAGCTGCAATACGCTACCCCCTATCAAACCTGAGGTTTTCTCTTTTAATTATGTGTAGCCATTAAAACCAGGCATCCTGATTACTAATGGTGGCAAAACCAAACCAAAAGCAAACCACATTCAGCATTAACTAATTTTTAAGTTGCCTCTGTTGCTGCTGCCTGCTGCTTGGTGGTCTTAGGTTATTTCCTTTACCTTCTTAAGAAAGCAACAGTAAATTTAAAAATGCTTGTGTTGGGACTGCTGCTGTGGCACAATGGGGTAAACCACTGCCTATGACACTCACATCCCATATGAGGGCTGCTTCAAGACCTGGCTGCTGCACTTCTGATCCAGCTCCCTGCTAAGGCACCTGGATGGTTCAAGCCCTTGGGAATCGGCACTCACGTGCAAAACAGGAAAGAAGCTCCTGGCTTCTGCTCAGCTCACCTCTGGCCATTGTGGCCACTTGGGTAGTGAACCAGCTGATGGAAGATTCTCTATCTCTTTGTCTCTCCTTCTCTCTGTAACTCTACCTTTCAAGTAAATAAATGAATCTTAAAAAAAAAAAAAAACTTTAAAAGGTCAGAATGTACTTCTCAGACTTCCTCCTAACAAACCAATATGGACTTATTATATGTGAGCCTTTCTAAACACTATTTTAATTTTTATATGAATATTTTATTAATTTTATATTTACAAAACAAAAAATTGTAAGGTAGTAATATGAGTTCCCATATGCCCCTCCCCCAATTTCCCCTAAAACATGTATTAGTATATTTGTCACAATTAATGAATCACACCCAGCTTTCCCTGTTATTTATCCAAACTCCTTTTATCTCTCCTGAACCTCCCAGGCTGTAGTAATCAACATTCTGTGCTCAGGTTAAGTTGCTTTTTCTTTTAATCTTGTCTCCCACATAGAAGAGACAACATGTAATATTTGCCTGTCTGTCGGGCTGATTTCACTCACCATAGCTTCTCCAGTTGCATTCACTTTGCCACAGATGACAGGATTTCATTCTTTTTTATATTTGGATGTTTTTCCATTGTGCAAATATTATCACAGGTTCTTTTTTTTTTTTTAAGATTTGTTTACTTGGCCGGCACCGCGGCTCACTAGGCTAATCCTCCGCCTTGCGGCGCCGGCACACCAGGTTCTAGTCCCGGTCGGGATGCCGGATTCTGTCCCGGTTGGCCCTCTTCCAGGCCAGTTCTCTGCTGTGGCCAGGGAGTGCAGTGGAGGATGGCCCAAGTGCTTGGGCCCTGCACCTGCATGGGAGACCAGGAGGAAGCACCTGGCTCCTGGCTTCGGATCAGCGCAGTGTGCCAGCCACAGCAGCGGCCAATGGAGGGTGAACCAACGGCAAAGGAAGACCTTTCTCTCTGTCTCTCTCTCTCACTATCCACTCTGCCTGTCAAAAAGAAAACTAAAAGGAAAAGGTAGAAATTATATTGCTAATATATTAATATAATTACATGCTTCTCCTGGTCTCCCATGCGGGTGCAGGGCCCAAGCACTTGGGCCATCCTCCACTGCACTCCCTGGCCACAGCAGAGAGCTGGCCTGGAAGAGGGGCAACCGGGACAGAATCCGGAGCCCCGACTGGGACTAGAACCCAGTGTGCCGGCGCCACAGGCAGAGGATTAGCCTAGTGAGCCGTGGCGCTGGCTAACTCCTTCTTCCTTAAATATGAATAGTAAGCCCTATTTTGAAAACACCTTCCCTTGACTTGCTGCCCACGCAGCCTTCAATCAACAAGCACTTGACTACCACCTGTGTGTCAGGCCCTTTTCTGGGTGGTGGCAAAACAATTTTGAGGGGGCCGCCGCCTGCAGTAATTAGAGTCCTGGCCGCTGATTAGAGTCCTAGCCACTCCATTTCTGATCCAGCTCTCTGCTATGGCCTGGGACAGCAGTAGAAGATGGCCTAAGTCCTTGGGCCTTGGCACCCCCGTGGGAGACCTGGAGGAAGCTCCGGGCTCTTGGCTTTGGATCAGCCCAGCCCTGGCCAGCAATTGCAATCATTTGGAGAGTGAATCAATGGATAGAACAATAAAACACCCCCCACACACCTCTCTGTAATTCTTTAATGTGAATAAATAAATTTTTAAAAATTTTGAAGAAAACTTCCTAAGCCCTTTGTCGCTCCCCCATTCGCGGAGGAACGACACAGGACCCTGCGCTGCTCTTTTGTCTGCTCTGCCCTTCCCGGGTTTGCTGCTGGTTCTTCCCGGGTTGGCTGCCGACCCCTCCACCTCCGTGGAGGGGCGGCACCCCCTGCCACTTTCCCCGCTTCTGCGGAGGAGCGGCACACCGCCGGCCGGCTCTCTGGGGGCTGCTCAGGTGTTCCTTCAGATAGATGTTCCTGGTGCATGTTGTCTCTCTCCTCCTTTATAGTCCTCTTCCACCAATCCCAACTCTGCTACCCACACGCCGAGTACGCTGCTCTCCTCCAATCAGGAGCAGGATCAGCTCCTGGAGCTCATCAGTCAAATTGGCGAGAGGCAGCTGCGTAGAAGTTTACTCCTCCCCAGCGCCATATTGTGGGAGAGCAGATGCATAGAATAAGTCTTAATTCCAGTAACTTAGTCTAGTCTCAGTTGCTCCCCACAGACCTTGTCCGCATGAAGTTTGTATCTTAGTGGATGGTGGCAAACCTATAAATATACCAAGCAGTGAAGAATTACATGGAGGAGAGCAATGTGGGGTAACAGGCCAAACAGTGACAATCTGGCTGAGGCCAAGAAAGGGAGTGACTTTTTTTTGTTTGTTTTGCTTTACATAAGGTAGACATTTGAACAGTCCTGATATGTGGGAAAGGTGTTCTGCAGATACAGATAACCGGCACTTGAGACAGAGGGAAGAGCAAATGCCAAAGCCCTAAGTCAGGAACACACCAATCCCTCTCTAGAGGCCAGCGTGTCCCAGAAGAGTGAGGCTAACAGAAGTAGGAAATACGGGGAGAGAAGCCATCTCTCCACAAACCCCCTCCCATCCAGTCAGCCACTGCATCTTCCTGTTTTTGTTTTTGTTTTTGTTTTTTTGACAGGCAGAGTGGACAGTGAGAGAGAGAGACAGAGAGAAAGGTCTTCCTTTGCCGTTGGTTCACCCTCCAATGGCCACCACGGCCGGCGCACCGTGCTGATCCGAAGCCAGGAGCCAGGTGCTTCTCCTGGTCTCCCATGGGGTGCAGGGCCCAAGCACTTGGGCCATCCTCCACTGCACTCCCAGGCCACAGCAGAGAGCTGGCCTGGAAGAGGGGCAACTTGGACAGAATCCGGCGCCCCGACCGGGACTAGAACCCGGTGTGCCGGCCCTGATGTCTCTTGCACTCTTAGTTCAAGCCCTAGCCATTCCTGCTTTCTTTGAGACTGCCTGGTAGGACACTTCCCACAACACCAGGTATGTAAACATTTTGTAACATTTTGAATTACCCTTTCCCGGGAATGTGGCATCACCAGGAGGCTGGCCCCTCCGTGAGCATCTGACAATCCAGGTCCCTGAATCTAGTTTCCTTTACCATGACAATCTCTGGTTCAAATGCTTTCTTTAAAAGATTTATTTATTTGAAAGGCAGACCCACAGAGAGGGAGAGACAGGGGGAGGTCTTCCATCTGCTGGTTCACTCCCCAGATGGCCACAATGAGCCAGGACAAAGTGAGGAAGCTGGCGCTATCTGGAATTCCCACATGGGTGGCAGGGGCCCAGGCACGTGGGCCATCTTTCACTGCTCTCCCGGGCACATAAGCAGGAAGCTACATCACAAGTGAAGCAGCTGGGACCTGAACCAGTGCTCATATGAGATCTCAGGATTGCAGGCAGCAGCTGAACCTGCTGTACCATGAGGCAGCCCCACGAAATGTTCTAGCGATGGGAAATGATGGGAAATGAAGTTATATTGACACACAAACTCGAATGATTAGACCACTTTTTTATTATAGCTGAATTGGCACAAGATTCATTTAGGATACATACACTTCATTTCTACACAGGCTTGTAAATAGAAAAATACATCAACACATAAAAATACGGCACTTCCAATTCAAACAAATGATTTCCTAAGATAATATAGATTATTTCTTTCAATAATTAAAGACCAGTCTTAGGTGTGCACTATGTCAACTATACATGTAATAGTATATAGTTAAGGCCAATGGAATCTAGCTAATTACTCACTTAGTTCACAAAAACTCAAGCATGCCCACATTATGTACTTTCTAACTATACAAATAGATCATATAAAATATGCCCTGATCTGTGGCTATAAAATTGGGATGCATCCACTTGAATCTAAGAAAACTCTAGAAGGCACTGTTAATGTAATTATGAACCTGCCCTTGAACAGTCCGAATCTTTTCTTCACTAGAATACACAATCCAAATGCTTAGACCTCGATGACTTCTTTGGTATTTAAAAGAAGCCCTAATTTCAAGGACAAATATATAAAATCTTGGTAAACATGGCTAAGTTTGTTAACAGGCACAGAAAGCCAGCGGCAAAAAACATGACAGCCATCTGAAGATTATCAGGTAAAATTAACACTTTTCCATCACACTTGTATTTTTCTAATTACAGTACTGCCAAATTCTTGTTGCTACAAAACACATTTATTTTCTTTATTGAAATTATAATGAGTGGCATTTCTTCCTAAATAGCAGTTAAGCCTCCTGGAAATTCTAATCTACTCCACTTAAATCCCTTTAATAAATAATAATTTTCTTTTCAATGAAATACTTTTGAACTTCACAAACAACTTTCACGAAGCATCTTTCAAATCTGGTATGAAAGCACTTTGGCGATACAGCAAAACACATGACCTTGGCAAGACCCAGCAAGTACAGTGAATATCCATGGTCTCAATGAAAAAGAGGAATGTCATACACTTCATTTCCTTATATTGAACAGGAGTACAAACATGACTGCTTAAACACAAACATCAATCTTCCACCAAGAGCACAGCCATGAAGTCATTAAAATCTCCATCCATTCCACCAACAGGAAAATAAAGAAAATTGCAAATATCAACAATATAGAACCTGATGATGAAGCAGAAGATTCGTAATTAACAAGATAACTGAAACTGCAGTCTAAGCTTGCTAGACAAGTATCATAAATAGGAGGGAAAAAAAAGAACGAAATGTTTACTTATCACAGATAACTTCAGCGTAAGCACCAGCTATGTTCAGACGTAGCCAGCACCAGGCCAAGTACAAGTAAATAAAGCTGCAGAATCCAGGTCCCTGGCTCTTCTATCACCTTGTGAGCAGTGGAACAATGTAGGGATCTAGGAGCCCGGGTGGCAGCTGCACATACGTCAAGCCACCCCCACCTCACCTCCAATCCCTTTGCCACCAACAGAAAGGCACAGTGAGCACACAATTGCTCAGTCCAGCTTCTCCAGGGTCTAGATCACAATTCTTCCTATATTCATGTTAAAGGAAATGCTGACATTAAATTAATACGCAAAGACATTGAACCGATGTGTATGTGTATTCTTATTTAACATTTAAGTCGTCCGGATGGAAGTTTAAAGGTCACCAGTGGTTTTCAATTTTGGAATCAAGACTGAAAATTCTATAATTGCATGTAAGATCTTAAATGGGCTCTACATTAAGGCGGGTGATGGTAGCTTAGTCTTTCTATATCATAAATATGATATATGTTCCATGGCAACAAAATCCTAAACTCTTGAACAATCGAATGCCACGGGCTAAGGTTTTCTAAGGCACTTTTGGCTATGTGAAAAATTTCTCCTCTCAGCCTGAATCTTAAAGAAGTATCTACAAAGCTGCAGCAAATTAACTTTGAAACTATATACCAAATAGATAGCTTAATGGGGGTGGGGAGAAGCAGTTTGTACAGGACACCTATCAATCCACTGTGCCTTGTATCAGCTACAGAGAACATCACAGACAAGGGCCAAGGGCCACTGGAATTAGTGAGCTTACTGGATGCTTCAACAGCTACACGACCCTTTCTCCTTTTCTTCATTTAACGGATCTGCAGAGGTATGCCCATTGGAGCGTACCACTCCCTCAGGAATCCAGGACCTGTCCACACACCGTTCCATTCGCTTCATGATCAGGTCCAGGAGCATTTCAATGGCTTGGCTTATGTTTGTCCCATTGGCAGCACTAGTTTCAAAGTAGGGGATTCTGAAAAACAGAGAGAACTCAGGTAACATCATGGCAAGGGAAAGGACAGGGACCTTTGCCTCTGAAAATTCAAACAAGAGGATGAGTACAAATATATAAGATCACAAAAAGAGTTTATCATCACAGCATACATTAAAAACTATATAAGACAACATCTGATAAAGGATGAATATCCAGGATCTATAAAGAAGCTCAAGAAACTCAACAGGGGCCGGCGCTGTGGCATAACAGGTAAAGTCACCACCTGCAATGCCAGCATCCCATAGGGGTGCCAGTTTGAGTCCCGGCTGTTTTACTTCCCATCCAGCTCTCTGCTATGGCCTGGGAAAGCAGTGGAGAATGGCCCCAGTCCTTGGGCCCTCGCAGTGGGAGATGCCACAAGTCCTTGGCCCCTGCACCCACTTGGGAGACCTGGAAGAGGCTCCTGGCTCCTGGCTTTGGATCGGCCTAGCTCCATCTGTTGCAGCCATTTGGGGAGTGAACCAGCAGATGGAAGACCTCTCTCTGTCTGTCCCTCTGCATCTGTGTAAATCTGCCTTTCAAATAAATAAATAAATCTTTAAAAAAATACAATAAAACAAACAAGCCAGCTAAAAAATGGGCTAAGTATATGAACGAGCATTTTTCAAAGTATTAAATACAAATGTCCAACAGACACCTGCAAAGATGCTTAGGCTCACCAGCCCTCAGGGAAATGCAAATAAAAACCACAGTGAGGTTTCACCTCACCCCAGTTAGAATGGGTATCACCCAAAAATTCAAAAAATAACAAATCCTGGTGAGGATGTGGGGCAAAGTACCCTAATCCACTGTTCGTGGGAATGTAAACTAGTACAACCATTACGGAAGACAACATGGAGACTCCTCAGAAATCTGAAGATAGATCTACCATACCAGCCACTCCACTTCTGGGAATTTGCCCAAAGAAAATCAAATAAGCATATAAAACAGTTATCCGTACCCCCATGTTTATAGCAGCTCAGTTCACAATAGCTAAGATATGTGAATCAACCCAGATGTCCATCAACTGATGACTGGATAAAGAAATTGTGATCACACACACACACACACACACACACACAATGGACTATTACTCAGCTGTAAAAGAACAATGAAATCTTGCCTTTTGCAACAAAATGGATGCAACTGGAGACTATTGTGCTACTGAAATAAAGCAGTCCAAAAAGACAAATATAAGTTTTCCCTGATTTGTGGTAACCAATATACAGAATACCAAAAAAAAGTATGAATGAAATTGACATTTTGAAATTTAATTATTATTTACAGCCCTTGTCTATTCTCCTGAGGGACAGTGGTTTTTCTACTTACTACCTGTTGAATTATTTATTTAGTAGAGGATGAAGCTTGTGATTATAAAGTAAATTAAAAGTATGTCATTGTAAAAATTAAAAAAAATATAAGAAAGGAAGGAAGAGGTATGGTGGGAACGAGGGTAGGGTGGGAATTATCATTATGCTCTTAAAATTGTATATATGCAATACATGAAATGTATTCCTTTATATAAAAAATTTAAGAAAAAATGAAAAAAAAAGGGCAGGCAGGCATTGTGGTAAACTAGGCTGCCACTCTGTTGGAGTCCCAGTCGCTCCACTTCCAATCCACCTTCCTGCTAATGTGCCTGAGAAAGCAGCAAAAGATAACCCAAGTTCTGGAGTCCCTGCACCCATGTGAGAGACCCAAATGGAGATCCAGGTTCCTGGCTTTGGCTTGGTCTAGCCCCAGTCATTACATTTGGGGAGTGAACCAGTGGATAGAAGATATCTCTCTCTCGCTCGCTCTCTCGCTCTCTCTCTGCCTTTCAAATCAGTAAATCCTAAAAAAATAAACTTAACAGACATTAACAGGCCAGAACTGTGGCACAGTGGGTTAAAGCTCTGGCCTGCAGTGCCGGCATCCAATATGGGTGCTGGTTCCAGTTCCAGCTGCTCCACTTCCGATCCAGCTTTCTGCTTTGGCCTGGGAAAACAACAGAAGATGGCCCAAGTCTTTTGGGCCCCTGCATCCATGTGGGAGACCCAGAGGAAGCTCCTGGCTCCTGACTTCAGATCAGCCCAGCTCTGGCTGCTAAGTGAATGAGTGGATGGAAGACTGCTCTGTTTGAAGCTTTTTCTATACCTCTGACTTTCAAATAAATAATTTTTTAAAAAGACATTAACATATTGGCCGGCGCCGTGGCTCACTAGGCTAATCCTCCGCCTAGCGGCGCCGGCACACCGGGTTCTAGTCCCGGTTGGGGCGCCGGATTCTGTCCCGGTTGCCCCTCTTCCAGGCCAGCTCTCTGCTGTGGCCAGGGAGTGTAGTGGAGGATGGCCCAGGTGCTTGGGCCCTGCACCCCATGGGAGACCAGGAGAAGCACCTGGCTCCTGGCTTCGGATCAGCACGGTGCGCTGGCCGTGGTGGCCATTGGAGGGTGAACCAACGGCAAAGGAAGACCTTTCTCTCTGTCTCTCTCTCTCACTGTCCACTCTGCCTGTCAAAAAAAAAAAAAAAGACATTAACATAATTCAAACTGCATTCCTAAATAAAAATGTACAACTAGAACATTTTTTGACATTTATTTATTTATTTTAGGGAGAGAGAGAGAGATTTTCAATCTACTGGCTCACTCCCCAAATGACTTCAACAGCTGGGACTGGGCCAAGAGGAAGCCAGGAGTCTGGATCTCCCACATGGCTGGCAGGGGCCCAATGTTTTAGACCATCATCAGTGGCCTTCTCAGGAACATCAGCAGGAAGTTGGATTGGAAGTGAAATAGCCAGGACTCTAATCAGCATTCCAATATGAAATGCTGGTGATGCAAGTGGTGGCTTAACCAACTGTGCCACAACACCAGCCCCACCACTGGAAACGTTAGATATCTCAAAAGATCAACTTTTTCTTTTATAGGAGCCTATTTACACAATAAACATCTTAGTTACATTTATAGAATTAAAACATTTTTAGCTTAAGTATTTAAATCATGATTCTTGGTATTTTTAAAAAATGGCTTAAATTCCTCTACATGAAAAATAAAACTTGAAAAATTTAAGGCGAACAAATAAGAGACTATGACCCTGGGATAAGCAAGGATGTCTTAAAATAACTACAAAACGCCGGCGCCTTGGCTCAATAGGCTAATCCTCCGCCTTGCAGCGCCGGCACACCGGGTTCTAGTCCCGGTCGGGGCACCGGATTCTGTCCCGGTTGCCCCTCTTCCAGGCCAGCTCTCTGCTGTGGCCCGGGAGTGCAGTGGAGGATGGCCCAAGCGCTTGGGCCCTGCACCCCATGGGAGACCAGGAGAAGCACCTGGCTCCTGCCTTCAGATCAGCGCGGTGCGCCGGCCGCGGCGGCCATTGGAGGGTGAACCAATGGCAAAGGAAGACCTTTCTCTCTGTCTCTCTCTCACTGTCCACTCTGCCTGAAAAAAAAAAAAAAAAAAAAAAAAAAACCTACAAAAGCTCAAACCACAGAGAAAAGGTTGAGTTCTATATAAATGGTGAATGGATTGGCACACAAAAATACAAATATCCTAAATATAGTCAAAGGAAACAGAAAATTCTCAAAAGGAAACAATGTATGTGGAAGACGTTCAGGTTCACAAAAAAAGAGAGAGAGAGAGAGCTAAAATAATGGTATATTAATTAAAATTCATGAGATGGGCAAAAAATATAAAAATTTCCCAATACCAGATGTTTCCAAGGACACAGGAAATGAGAAACTTGCATTTAGTGTTGGTGCAAATACAAACTGCTGAGTGCTTTGGAAAACAATGTGGCAATAACTGGTGACATTAAAAATGAACCTGCAACACCACCTCCAGGCATGCAGTCCAAACCAGACCAGTGCCTGGAAGTGTGCAGGAAATAACAGGTATACTGGCACATCGGTGATTCATCAGTCCTTGGGGAGACTGAGAAGGGCCGAGGGCAGCCAGAGTTCCTGAACCAGTCTCCTCCAAGCCCAAGCGGCTTGCCAATTTATCCCACTGGCCACACAAATATCATTTTCTATCTGTGCCACACTGCGGAAAAAAAAAAAAAAGACACTAAAAAGCCCTGTGCTGGAGCAGCACTATGCAACAGAACTTTCCACAGTGACAGAAGTTTCCTGTATCTGTATTGCCCGGTACACCAACCATGAGCCACACACAGCTATTGGGCACTTAAAACGTGGCTAACAAGGTGTCCCTTCAGATGCCTGCATCCCATGTTGGAGTACCTGGGTTTGGTTTGTAGCTCTAGCCCCTGACTCAAGCTTCCTGCTAATGAAGACCCTAGGCAGCCACAGGTAATGGCTTAGGTAGCTGAGTTCCTGTCACCCACGAGGCAGACCTGGATTGAGTTCCAGCTCCTGGCTTCAGGCCCCCAGCTGCTGAGAGCATTTGGAGAGTGGACCCACAGATGGGAACTGTTTCTCTCCTT
This sequence comes from Oryctolagus cuniculus, assembly GCF_964237555.1. Classification (NCBI taxonomy): domain Eukaryota; kingdom Metazoa; phylum Chordata; class Mammalia; order Lagomorpha; family Leporidae; genus Oryctolagus; species Oryctolagus cuniculus. Next base: position 77,937,975 of record NC_091443.1, read on the forward strand.
CGGTCTCTTTTTGCAAAGTAACTGCAGTTTTCATTTTAATTTAACTGGCTAAGAGTGGCTAGAAGCTATCACACTGGACAGCACAGACCTAGGGAAACTCTCATGTACACACATGGTATCAACTACTGGAATATTTACTGCAGAACTATTGGTAACAGTGAAAACTTCAACCAAAATTTCCATAAATAAGTGCGCAGAAAAAGAAAATGTGGTACTTTCATAAAATGGAATATTATACGAGGCTTAAGATGATCAACATGGTAAAAATCACAAAAATTAGATGTTGGATAAAAAGTTGTGGGGCTGGCGCTGTGGCATAGCAGGTAAAGCCACTGCCTACAGTTCCGGCATCCCATATGGGTACCAGTTTGAGTCCCAGCTGTTTTACTTCCAATCCAGCTCTGCTGTGGCCTGGAACGCAGTGGAGAATGGCCCCAGTCCTTGGGCCCTTGCAGTGGGAGACCCGAAAGAAGCTCCTGGCTCCTGGGTTCAGATTGGCCCAGCTCCAGCCATTGTGGCCATTTAAAGAGTGAACCAGCCAATGGAAGACTCTCTCTCTCTCTCTCGCTCTCTCTCTCTGCTTCTGCCTCTCTGTAGCTCTGCCTTTCAAATAAATAAATAAATCTTAAAAAAAAAAAAGAGTAGCATGATGTGAGATCACCTATAGACACAAAACAATTATACATGGTTACCTATGTAGGTACGTATTACTTCCTAGACTAGAAATACATAATTTGAATGCCCTTAAAAGTCACAGAAAATTCTGGCTGTAGCCAGCACAATGTTCGAGAGGGACACAAGGCATCCAGTTTCCAATGCTGATGCATTCACCTGCTGCCTGACACAGTCCTCCACACCTGTGGGCTCCACATCTATGGATCCAACCAACTGCAGATCAAACATATTCGAAAAACAAAAACAGCATCTGCACTGAGCATGTACAGTTTTTCCTTGTCATTTCTTCCCAAACAATACTGTATAGCAACTGTTTACATAGCACTTGCATGATTTTAGATACTAAAAGACCCTACAAATTATATAAAACCATAAAATGACTGAAAACTATAAAAGTCACGCATGGACAGGGTGAGCAGTGTGGACCAGGGGTTAATGAGCACACCCTCTTGACCCAGGCCTCCTGTGTTCAATTCCTAGGACCGCATCTTACCAACTGCGTGACTCAGGCAGACTGTTAACTGCTACTCCACTGGACTCATCTGTAAGACCAAATCACATCAGTAAAAATCTTCCCATAAGGAGCAAGTGAGTTAATACTGAAGGCATTTAGATCAGAACCTGACACACAGTAAACACTTCATAAATGTTCCTCATTTCCAACACAGAAATGGGTTAGGTTACAAAAGTCTATTTGTGATTTTGCTTAAACCTCAGAAACAGGGCCATGGACTAACAGAAATTCGTAGCTCCAGATTGTAACAGCAACATCGTAAACATTAATGTCCCAGCCTAGTCCACAAACGCTGGTTTAATCCACAATCTGTAAAATCGGCAGGGCTGCCCTAACTCCGGCACCTGCGACCACACTTGCAGGCCTCAGGGCCAGGCTCACTCTGACCTCCCTTAGCCAAACAGCTTCATGCCTCCCTCACTCCTCATCAAACCCCAAATTCCCCAAGTGACCTTCACTAAATAGCAAGAAAAAAATGGATCTTACTTTGCTAAATAATACCAAGGTGTGCATTACTGATGCTTCTAGCAGCACTATGAGCTAATGTTCGTGTGTATTAACAAGATATTTCATTGGTAGAATTTCAGAGTATAGCAGTTATGAATATTTAAGTCACTCAATATTAACAAGACATAGGTTAGATAATTACCCCAAAATCATGTAGCAAACTTCTATCTTTCAAATGAAACTGTATTTTCCTGCCATTTGTGAATCTACAAGTCTTATGACTGGCAGTCAGTTTAACAACTTAAAATTTTTAAAGAACCTGGTAAGACTTCCCTTCTCTAAGAAAATAGTGTCCTACAGACAGAAACGTGCCTGTCTCACATTTGAACATCGGACTGGGCAGTTTCTTGCCCATGGGCAAGGGGAGTCTAGTGGACAGAGTGAGAAATACTTTTATATCTGGATCTTCTTCACTCTCACTTTTGGAAGGAATTTGAGTTACTTTGGCTGAACACTCTTATTAAATATTTTCAGGGCCAGGACTGTGGCACAGAGGGTAAAGCAGCACCAGCACCCCATGTGGGAGCCAGTTCAAGTCCTGGCTACTCCGCTTCCAATACAGCTCTCTGCTATAGCCTGGAAAAGCAGTAGAAGATGGCCCCAGTCCTCAGGCCCCTGCACCCATGTGGGAGACCTGGGAGAAGTTCCTGGCTTCGGATCAATGCAGCTCCAGCGGTTATGGCCATTTGGGGAGAAAACCAGCAAATGGAAGACATCTACTTCCCACTCTCCCTCCCTCCCTCTCTCTCTCTCCTTGACTCTCTATAACTCTGCCTTTCAAATAAAATAAATAAATATTTTTTTAAAATTCTGCTTTTAAAAAATTGATCAGGCAAAAAATTTAGTAATATCACCTTAAATTCAAGAGGATCAATCGTCCCCTATTTCACTGTAGAAAAAAGTGGTAGTATTCCTTTCCTCCACTTGGTGGTGCTAATGTAGCATTGCCACAGAGCCCTATTGTCAAAGGAATCAAACATTGTCAAGCTAATCTTGCTATCATTTTACAAATGCCCACTTAGTGCCATCTTGAGTACAGGCAGACCACTAAGCTAAACACGTCTTTCAAAAACAGATTAATCACGCATTTTACAGTAAAAAAATTAAACGAGCAATATGATAAAGAGCTTCAAATCAATGAGAAGGAGGCTGTTTTTCACCAGGATACCCAGATGATGCCAGCACTACCCAGCTGGTTTCTTTTCTATTATTCCCAGAAAACTCAAAGATCCTAAGACCCAGTTAGGGGTCGCCAGGAATGACGGCAAGCACTTTTGATGATTCTATCAAATGGTTCTAGATGTTTGGCTCACACGGGAATCCAGAAATTATGAAGAAATTCCTTACTAAAATGAGCAGTCCATTATCTTTCATAGTCTGTTGGATGTTAAGTGAAAAACATTTACAAAAAATCACTGGTTATCTGCCCACACGAGCCTGGGAGAGAGCATCTACTGAACTGTGATGGGCTCCATCCGTCTTGTGTGTTTGGTTGTGGCTATCCCTGTGGTTTTTAAAACATGCCCAACCAGGGATCTGCAACTTTTCTGTTAATTAGGGAAGGGTGTCATCATGTTGTAAAGAAGCAAACTCATGGAGATCTGACAATTCCTGTTACATGTCATCCGCACAGACTCGGGGAGACCCTGAGCACTCGGCCGTACTAAAGCCACTTAAGTCCCAGAAATGACTTCATCATAATGGTGTGAACAAACGCCTGTCACTCCACTTGCATTCCAGAACACCTTCCTCATCCACAGCCAGCCGCCTTCTGGGGGACAAAGACGTCGTCAATTTGCTGCCCACATCTGTGCCCAGCACCTGAAATCTGTGCACTTGGTGCCATGCTCCGATCATACTCGCAGTCGCCTCTCTCTCCCACAACTCTGAAGCACGAACAGAAGGCTCATTGCAGCCAACAACTACGTTTGGTGGTCAGGCAACATGGGCAGGAATTTGGATGAAACTATTTTTGCACAGAGTGACACCTTGACTACTTGCTCCTGGTTGGTGCCCTCTCAGGGCCAATCCCACCATCGCTTTCCATCTAATTCATGGTTCATGTAATGAACTGGATGAGGGGAAAAACAAAAACAAAAAAGCCTCTTCTCTCTAGCATGGATTTCCCAATGCTGAGTCAACTACACGTTTCCCTTACCTATGCACAACACAGATAAACCAATGATCGATGTTCTGGGCATAAGCAGCAGCATCCATCACCCACCCCTGAGAGTAACTCAGTGCCGACACCGGTTCTCAAAGCACTGCCCTGGGGACCAGTTAGAAATACGCCTCTGTGGGCTCCAGGCCAGAGCTGCGCAATCAGACATGCCATGAGCCCAGTGCCCAGGGGACTGTGATGGACCCAAGTTTCAGATCCAACAGCATCCTCGATAAGAGAAAGGTTCACTCTACTTTCTTTTCTAATTTATTTTTCACCGACACTGTAGCTATTATTTTTGAAAGACTTATTTGGAAAGTCAGTTACAGAGAGACAGGGAGAGAGAGAGAGAAAGAGAGAGAGCACACTTCTATCTGCTGATTCAGAGAGAGAGAGAGAGAGAGAGAAAGAGAGAATGCTTCTATCTGCTGATTCAGAGAGAGAGATAGAGATAGAGAGATATAGAGATGAGAGAGAGAGACAGACAGACAGACAGAAAGAGAAGCAACTGGATTCACTCCCAAGATGGTTGTAATGGCCTAGGCTGGGCTGATCCAAAGCCAGGAGCCAGGAGCCAGGAGCCAGGAGTTTCTTCCAGGTCTCCCATGTGGGTGCAGGGGCCCAGGGACTTGGCTCTTCTTCTACTGCTCTCCCAGACAGTTTAGTAGGGAGCTGGATCAGAAGTGAGGCAGCAAGGACTCAAACCGGGACCCATTTGGGATGCTTGCATCACAGGTGGCAGCTTTACTCTATGCCACAAAGATAGCCCCATTGTAGCCGATTTTTAGAAGCATTTCAGCATCAGTGCGAACTGTAATCATTTTGTCTGTCAGGAGTGTAAATTTGAACAAAGTTCCGTTTTTCTCTCTTCTCTGAACTCACTGAAAATGTCACTCATACAGCACAGGAAAAAGCATGATTTTGTACTTGCTCTGGAAAAATTTGGTTGATTTGCCAGACAGATCACTTTGTTTTGTTAGGAAGAGATCAAGGAGCTTTGGATTACAATTTAACTAAGCTCCAGAAAAGAAAAACAAAATATATAGGCAATTAGGATAATTAGACTCAGGCTACCAAACAAAAATAATTCTGATTTTCATCATCATGCATACAATTCACCCTCTGCATTTTTAGCTGCTACAAAGCCATTCTCAGCTTTCCTTGCCGCAGCCCACACAGATGGATCGTCCACATGGGCACTGTAGCATCCTTTTTCTTTTTAAAATATTTTATTTATTTATTTGAAAGGTAGAGTTACAAACAGAAAGAGAGAGAGAATTTTCCATCAGCTGATTCATTCCCTAAATGGCTGCAACGGCCAGAGCTGGGGAGATCTGAAGCCAGGAACCAGGAGCCAGGAGCCTCTTCCGGGTCTCCCACTTGGATGCAGAGGCCCAAGGACTTGGGCCATCTTCTACTGCTTTCCCAGGCCATAGCAGAGAGCTGAATCGGAAGTGCAGCAGCCGGGACATGAACCGGTGCCTGTATGAGATGCCGGCTTAGCCTATGACACCACAGCGCCGGCCCTGTAGCATTCGTTACTATCTTGACAAAGGGTTTTCTGAGACACAGTCTTGCATTCTCGGAACGTATGTGTATTTCAGAGAACTACTTGTGAACCAGTCATCCATTTTTGTGAGTTGAGAGAACACAGAATAGCAACAACACTGAAAAGTTATCAGGCAACATAAAATGGCATGAAGATATGCCACAGGTTGTACCCCATTTTCTCATTGTTAACACATAGATAAACCAAACATCACAATCATTTAGCATACATGCAACCATGCAATGGTTATAATTAAGAAAGACATGAGATTTCTGTGAAAATCATCATGAAGTTTTATGACAAATTGCTGAAATGCATGTGAACCAAACTGCCCCATTTTATTTTCCTCTGAAAATTCCAAACAGCCTATAGAACTATACTCTATGCTTGCTAAAAAGGGAATCCTATTTCCACCCCTCTCTCTTCTTCTCCAAGAGTTTCAATGATTCTTATCTGCGAATCCCTTCTCTTCTCATTTTCTCTCTCTCTCTCTCTTTTTTTTTTTTTTTTTTTTTTTTTTACAGGCAGAGTGGCAGTGAGAGAGAGAGGGACAGAGAGAAAGGTCTTCCTTTGCCGTTGGTTCACCTTCCAATGGCCACCACGGCCGACGTGCTGCAGCCAGTGCACCGCGCTGATCCGAAGGCAGGAGCCAGGATCCAGGTGCTTTTCCTGGTCTCCCATGGGGTGCAGGGCCCAAGCACTTGGGCCATCCTCCACTGCACTCCCTGGCCACAGCAGAGAGCTGGCCTGGAAGAGGGGCGACCAGGACAGATTCTGGCGCCCCAACCGGACTAGAACCCGGTGTGCTGGCGCCGCAAGGCAGAGGATTAGCCTATTGAGCAGCAGCGCCAGCCCCTTCTCTTCTCATTTTAACTCGGCTCAAAAACTACAGAGGGAGCCCCTTTCTAGTAAACACTCTGCAGCCACTGTGAGCTGGGCCCAGGTGAACCCCACTCCTCGCATGCCCAGCAGGACAGAGGCAGTGCTGGCCCCAGGGTAATGGACCACAGGACCCTGAGAACCAGCCAAGGGCTGCAGGAGCCCAGAGCGGGGAAGAAGCTGATCCGGACCCCCCAAATTTCAGGGAATATACGCATTTGATCTTGCTAACCCCTCTAAAGGCCCTGTTTCTTCCCTTGCACTTCCGGACACACTTCTCCAAAGCAGGTTCTGTGTCCACAGTTCCCATTGCTCCATCGCTCACTTCCTGCTGAAACCTTGCAACTCAGCCTCACATTCAACACTTCAGCTTTCTCGGTGGTATTTGATCTCTCTGTGGCCTTTCCACTGCATTGCACAAGAGCCTCTCACAGGAGGACGGGGCCTATCCAAACAGCCCATGAGGCTTGGTCAGCCTCCACCCTGGAGTCACCCAGGTCAGCTGCTCCCAGCCACCATACACGAAAGCCAGGCAGACAGCTATTAAAAGCTAGCAGTGCCCAGGCTTTGTAGTGTGTCAGCTTGGCTTGTCTGCACAACATTTCCCAGAATTCCCTTTTGGCCAGGGTGGACAAGAGAAGAGATCGAGGGAGATGAGGAGGGCAAAACAAGAGCAGCAGCTGGCCGGTGCTGTGGCTCACTAGGCTAATCCTCCACCTGCGGCGCCGGCACACCGGGTTCTAGTCCCGGTTGGGGCGCCGGAATCTGTCCCAGTTGCCCCTCTTCCAGGCCAGCTCTCTGCTATGGCCCGGGAGTGCAGTGGAGGATGGCTCAAGTGCTTGGGCCCTGCACTGGCATGGAAGGCCAGGAGAGGCACCTGGCTTTGCGCTGTGGCTTTTTTTTTTTTTTTTTTTTTTTTTTTTTTACAGGCAGAGTGGACAGTGAGAGAGAGAGAGACAGAGAGAAAGGTCTTCCTTTGCCATTGGTTCACCCTCCAATGGCCGCCGCGGCTGGCGCAGCAGCGCACCGGCACACCGCGCTGATCCGATGGCAGGAGCCAGGTACTTATCCTGGTCTCCCATGGGGTGCAGGGCCCAAGCACTTGGGCCATCCTCCACTGCACTCCCTGGCCACAGCAGAGGGCTGGCCTGGAAGAGGGGTGACCAGGACAGATTCTGGCGCCCCAACCGGGACTAGAACCCGGTGTGCCAGCGCCGCAGGTGGAGGATTAGCCTAGTGAACCGCGGCGCCGGCTCAGCTGCTGGCTTCGGATCGGTGCGGTGTGCCGGCCACAGCACGTTGCCAAAGTGGCCATTGGAGGGTGAACCAACAGGAAAGGAAGACCTTTCTCTCTGTCTGTCTCTCTCACTGTCCACTCTGCCTGTCCAAAAAAAAAAAAAAAGAGCAGCGGCTTATCTGCTGGCTCATTTCCTTGGCATGAACCAACACCCAGACCTGCACCTGCTCCACTTTCCCCTAGATGCTCCCAGCTTTGAGACTCCTGGGCCAGGTATGTGTGGTTAGCTCTGTAACAAAGCGCCCTGGCTTTTGCAGGACACCCCCACCATCAAGGGCAGAGGCAACCAGAAATAACAGGAGCTTTGTTCGCTCAGCATGGCTGCCAGCTGCTTCTCACTCTTTTTTATTTTTTTTTTAAGATTTATTTATTTGAAAGGCAGAGTTACAAAGAGGGAGAGGCAGAGGTAGAGAGAGAGAAAGAGAGGTCTTCCATCTGCTGATTTATTCCCCAAACTGCCACAGCGGCCAGAGCTGGGCCAGTGAGGAGCCAGGAGCTTCTTCCAGGTCTCCCATGTGGTTGCAGAAGCCCAAAGACTTGGGGCATCTTCCAATGCTTTCCCAGGTCATAGCAGAGAGCTGGATTGGAAGAGGAGCAGCCGGGTCTCGAACAGGCGCCCATGTGGGATGTTGGCACTGCAGGCAGTGGCTTTACCCGCTACAGCACAGCGCCGGCCCCTGTTTCTCACTCTTGTCATCCATCTACCTGCCTACCTGCCTACCTGCCTCCAACATCTTCCAGAGCCTGCTGGGCCAGCCACCACCACAGCATCAGGTCACAACCCAGTAAGAGAGCCTTCTGTAAACAGCTCTTCAACTGGACCCAGCCTGACAAGCCCCTCCTGACCAACCAGGCCCGAAGCTCAGAGGTGAGCTACCCAGGTCTTTCTAACATGGTTAAACTCTATCTACCCTGGAGTGAAAACTCTCACAATCCACCTTGCAAAGCATTGTCAGGGTCAGCTAATATATTTTGGTGGGAATCCCCCAGGTGAGTTAGAATTAAAAATGTTAGATCCTCTTCTGCCCCCACTCTGTGTATCTTTTCTGATGTATCTCCTCCTTTTCCACAAACATAACCCTTATGCACCTCACAGATCACTGCAACTTTCCTGTCTCTAGTCTTTCTCCCCTTCATATCCATAGCCCCAGACTGATCTGGGAGAGTACACACAATATGGGGGCCGGCGCTGTGGCATAGCAGGTAAAGCTGCCACCTGCGGTGCCAGCCTCCCGTATGGGTGCCAGTTTGAGGTCAGCTGCTCTGCTTCTGATCCAGCTCTCTGATATGATCTGGGAAAGCAGTAGAAGATGGCCCAAGTGCTTGGGCCCCTGCATCCATGTAGGAGACCCAGAAGAAGCTCCTGGCTTCTGGCTTTGGATCGACACAGCTCCTGCCATTGCAGCCAATTGGGGAGTGAATCAGCAGATGGAAGATCTCTCTCTCTCTCTCTCTCTCTCTCTTTCTCTCTCTCTCTCCCCCCCTCCTTCTCTTTCTCTCTCCCCCTCCCTCCCCCTCTCTCTCTTTCCCCCTCCCTCCCTCTCTCTCTCTTTCCCCCTCCCTCCCTCCCTCTCTCTCTTTCCCTCTCCCTCCCTCTCACTCCCCCTCCCTCCCTCCATCTCCCTCTCCCTCTCCTCTCTCTGTGTAACTCTGACTTTCAAGTAAATAAATAAATATTTTTTTAAAAATATGCCCCCACACACCATAGATTCCAACAACTCCCTGTCCTTCAGGATCCCAGTCTGATCTCCACTCCTCATAGTCAAAGCTCTCCGGAGCCTGACCCCTTCCCACCCAACCACTCGACCCCTCCCCTCCCTTGCAGGGAAACCCTTTCCTTGAGTGTTTTCTCAGCCTCTCTGAACCCAAGGGAGCCCCACAGTGAGACAAGGAAGGCCCTCGCCTGGCTCCCTGAATTCTGCCTCACTACCAAGGCCATTAACTGAGTAACACCCCTGCCTATCGCACCACACCATCCCCACCTGGCCTCCTCCCTTCCCAAGCTGCCTGCCACCTACCCCCTTCAGGAACAAGGGTGTGAGCTTACATCAGGGCTCGGATAGTACTGGAGGAGGAGAGACAGTGCCCCTGGCACTTGAAGACTGTGCAAGCAGCACATGGCCTCACCCTTCACGTCCAGTCCGTGCTTCTGCTACATTGATCCTCTTCCCAGGGCTCAAGGAGGATGGTATCTCGCTAACCTCCAGCCACAAAAACACAGCCTAGACCAAAGGCTACCTTTGCACTCCCCTCCATAGGTTTTCCACGTCAAAGCCAGCACTTGGTCTGTGATAGGCAGGAGGCGTTCTCCCATGCTGGAGCTTTCCATGATAGGACGACGCAAGTAAGGACTGGCTTTGAAATCTCCTTGCTGGGTGCACATCGAAGATTTTCTTACCCCATGTTGGAATGAAGGCCTCGTGAAAGTGCACTTGGACGCAAACCTATCTTTCTGCAAATACCAAGAGGTTGAGAAGATGGGATCCAAGCATTGTGGAAGGCCCGGCCCCACGCTTTGTCTATGGCCTCCACTGTCATACAATGTTAATATACAAATGGGTATCCAGTACCTCACAAGACCTACAGCTGAGTGTGTCTGCTTCAGTTTTCCACTGTCTTCTTCATCACCCACTCATGTCGTAATATTTATTCTGAAAACGTTTCCTATAAATTTCTCCAAAAACACTCACCCGTACTTCTCTGCAAGTCCTCTGGCTTCCTCCTCCTTGACCACTCTCTGCTCCTCCAGATCGCTCTTATTTCCACACAGCACTATGTCTGGGTTTTCACAGTACGCATGCATTTGCAGCTGGCCTATTAGAAGGAAGTGTATTACAGATAGATAACAAGGTAAGAACAGATCAATAGAGAATACAAGCCAAAGTGCTTTGGAAACTGTAAATGTATATAGAGGTATAAGGAACCAATATAATGCTTTCAAAGCATCAATAATCTAACCTGTAAAACTAAATTACCAGGGAAGAAATATGAAACTACTCCAGTCCTTAAGTACAGACCAGTTTATTAATATCAGAGTTATGGGGGCCAGCATGGTGGTTAAGCTGCCACCTGTGTTGCAGGCATCCCACATAGGCACTGGTTCAAGTCCCAGCTGCTCCACATCTGAACCAGCTCCCTGCTAATGCATCTGGGAAAAACAGTGGAAGATAGCCCAAGTGCTTGGTCCCCTGCAACCCATGTGGGAGACATAGATGAAGCTCCTGGCTCCTGGCTTTGGCCTGGCCCAGCCCTGGCCATGGTCGTCATCTAGGGAATGAACTAGTGGATAGAAGCTCTCTCTCTCTCTTCTCTCTCTCTCTCTCTTCTCTCTCTCTCTCTCTCCCTTTCTCTATAACTCTTTCAAATAAAAAATAAATGTATCTTTTTTAAAAACTCAAAATTTTATGGGAGGCTGTGCTAACCCTCAGAAGTGTGAGTGCCCACATGTGCCTACATGTACACACAAAACATCTTTAATAATTTTATTTATTTGAAAGTCAGAATTGGGGCTGGTGCTGTGGCATAGCGGTTAAAGCCAATGAATACAATGCTGGCTTCCCTTATGGGTGCCAATTCAAGTCCCAGCTGCTTCACTTCCAATGCAGCTCTCTGCTATGGCCTGGGAAAGGATGGTCCAAGTCCTTGGACCCCTCCACCATGTGAGAGATGCAGAAGAAGCTCCTGGCTCTGGCTTCACGTTGGCTCAGCTCTAGCTGTTGCAGCCATTTGGGGAGTGAACCAGATGATGGGAGACTTCTCTTTCTCTGCCTCTGCCTCTCTGTAACTCTACCTTTCAAATAAGTAAATAAATCTTTTTTAAAAAAATAAAGTCAAAATTACAGAGAGGGAGAGACAGAGAAAGAGAGATCTGGGCCATGCTGAAGCCAGGAGCATCTTCTGGGTCTCCCACGTGGGAGCACTTGGGCCATCTTCCACTGCTTTCCCAGGCCATTAGCAGAGAGCTGGATAAGAAATGGAGCAGACAGGACTTGAACCAGTACCCATATGGGATGCCAGCGTCGCAGGCAGTGGCTTTACCTGCTATACCGCAATGCTAGCCCAAACATATGTCTTTTTTTAAAGATTTATGTATTTATTTATTTATTTGAAATACAGAGTAATAGAGAGAAGGGGAGAGACAGAAGAGAGACCTGTCTTCAACTCACTGGCTAGGCCATGTCAAAGCCAGGAGCCATGAACCTCATGCGGGTCTCCCACATGGGTGGCAGGAACTCAAGGACTTGGGCTATCATCTGCTGCCCTCCTGGTGCTGTAGCAGGAAGCTGGATCAGATGCAGAGTAGCCTGGCCTTGAACCAAGCTCTCTGATAAGGATGCAGCTATCCAAGTAGCAGCTTAACCCACTGTGGTACAACCACCACGGCCAGCTCTCTTTCTATATGGAAGGCAATTGAAAAGAAATTTGGAGGATTTCCCAGCGCTTACTGCTAACCTTCAAGTTGTTTTTCATGTATTTCCTCTCCATAGTGATAATAATTTTTTAACAATTGTCTTCCTACAAACTATTTTCTGCCTGAAATGCTTTTCCCACTTCTCTGTTATCCTAAGGCACAATCAATTCATTTAAAACAAACAAAAACACAGAATTCAGGGAGCAGTGCAGATCCAGAACCCAGAGGAAACAGGGGGCTGCCATTCTTATTCCACAGCTTTTATTTCTTTTCACCTACAAACCGGTAACCAGGCTTAATTATAGAAAGCAAGCCAAGCAAACAAAACAGCCTCACTACACTGAATAGTTTAATCTCCCCAAGAAGGAAAACAAAGTCTTAATTCTTACTCATCCCACCCTGGAACAAAATTAAAGCTGCCAAGACTTCTGCAATAAGGCAGGCCTCAAACTTTACGGCCTAGTTTTGCTTTATCACAGTTAACCAGAAGAGTGTTGACATTTTTAGTTCCTCATTGTGCGGTTGCATTCGTTACTCTCCTATGAAGACAAAGTCAAGTTAGCGAGCATTTCCTGAGCACTCACACAGGCCTGATGCTTTGCGTGGATTTAAAGACACTGCCCTCTGCCTCCACAGGCAGGACAAACTGTGTGTGTTTCTACTAATAGTCATGCCCTTTAATTTTTTACTTTTTTATATTTATTTATTTATTTGAAAGCCAGGGTTACAGTGAGAAAGAGAGAGATCTTTCACCCACTGGTTCACTCCCCAGATGACCACAACAGCCAGGATCCAGGAGCTCCTTCTGGGTCTCCCACATGGGTGCAAGGGCCCAAGAACTTGGGCCATCTGCTGCTGCTTTCCCAGGCACATAACAGGAAGCTGGATGGGAAATGGAGCAGCCCAAACTTGAACTGATGCCCATATGGGATGCCAGTGTCACAGGTGGTGGCTTTACCTGCCATGCCAAAGCCGGCCCCTGTTCCCACATTCTTAAACATCCAACCACAATATTCCTCCAAGACCTGCTTCATGGTTACTCCTACTGGGAAACCCTTCTGGTCTCTAGAACGGCTCAAGGTGCTTTGTCAACACATTGTATGCCCAGTGCTGTGGCTATGAGCAGATTCCAGGTGGTGCCTGGGGTTGAATCCTGACTCAGCCATTTACTAGCGGTGTGACCCTGAGGAAGCTATTTGACTTCCTAAGTCACCCATCTGTACATGGTGATGATGACAGTACTTACTTCATAGGGCCAAGGTGAAGACTAAAGGAGTTAATTCAGTGGTTCCCCAGGTAAGGTCTGGACCAGCTGTCTTAGTACAACCTGAGAACGTTTGGGGAAGATAAATTCTCAGGTCTGTCCCAGACCTACTCAAACAGAAGGCAGGGCTTGGGAAGCTGAGCATTTGGCCGGCAGTTAGGACACCAATTTATATGTCTGCATCCCATGTTGGAGTGCCTGCATTTGAGTTCCGGCTGTGCTTACGATCCAGCTTCCTGCTGATGCATATCCTGGAAGGAAGTGGTGACGGCTCAAGTGGTTGAGCTCCTGCCATCCATGTGCAAAGTCTGCCTTTGGCCTGGCCCAGTCTTGGCTGTTGCAGGCATTTTCAGGCATTTGAACCAGTAGATACATGATTTCTGTCTTTCAAATAAAAACAGATAGGTCAATAAAATGTAGGGAGATCTTAAAATAAATTAAAAGACTGAAGTTGGGAAATGATCAGGTTTTTTTTTTTTAAGGTTTTATTTATTTATTTATTTGAGAGGCAGAGTTACAGACAGTGAGAGGGAGAGACAGAGAGAAAGGTCTTCCTTCTGTTGGTTCACTCCCCAGATGGCCACATCAGCCGGAGTTGCACTGATCCGAAGCCAGGAGCCAGGAGCTTCTTCTGGGTCTCCCACACAAATGCAGGGGCTCAAATGTTTGGCCCATCTTCTACTGCTTTTCCAGGACATGGCAGAGAGCCCCATTGGAAGAGGAGGAGCCGGGACTAGAACTAGCACCCATATGGTGGGGTGCTGACGCCACAGGTGGAAGATTAACCTACTGCACTACAGTGCCAGCCCCAGGATCAGTGTTTTAACAAGCTCTTTAGCTTACTCATATGTACACTCACATTTGAAAACCACTAAACTAATACATGAAAGTCTTAGACCTATAACAGTATTACCAGTAACAATAATAGTAGTGTTTATTATGGGCAGTCCAGGAGGCATGACCTTTTTTTTTTAATTTTCTACAAAAATTGTGACTTGCCTATGTAAAAAATAAACTAATCCCCTAGCACGTTTCTAACTCTACCATTAGGGGTAAGTCAGATTGAGCATGTGCCAAACTGTACATTTCCTCCCTCTCTTATTCCCACTCTTATATCTAATAGGGATCACTTTTTAGTTAAATTTAAACACCTAAGAATACTTGTGTGTTAATTAAAGAGTTCAACCAATGGTATTAAGTAGAACAAAAAAAATACTAAAAGGAATAAAGTAGTAAACTGTTCCTCGACAGTCAGGACAAGGGCTGATCAAGTCATTGTTTCTCATAGTGTCCATTTCACTTTAACAGGTTTCCTTTTAGATGCTTAGTTATTTGTCACCAATCAGGGAGAACATATGAAATTTGTCCCTTTGGGACTGGCTTAATTCACTCAGCATGTTTTCCAGATTCCTCCATCTTGTTGCAAATGACTGGGTTTCATTGTTTTTCACTGCTGTATAGTATTTGATAGAGTACATGTCCCATAATTTCTTTATCCAGTCTACTGTTGATGGGCATTTGGGTTGGTTCCAGGTCTTAGCTATTGTGAATTGAGCTGCAATAAACATTGAGGTGCAAACAGCTCTTTTATTTGCCAATTTAATTTCCTTTGGGTAAATTCCAAGGAGCGGGATGCCTGGGTCATGTGGTAGGGCTATATTCAGGTTTCAGAGGAATCTCCAGACTGACTTCCATAGTGGCTTGACCAGTTTGCATTCCTACCAACAGTGCGTTAGTGTCCCTTTTTCCCCCACATCCTCGCCAGCATCTGTTGTTGGTAGATTTCTGTATGTGAGCCATTCTAACCGGGGTGAGGTGAAACCTCATTGTGATTTTGATTTGCATTTCCTTGACTGCTAGTGATCCTGAACATTTTTTCATGTGTCTGTTGGCCATTTGGATTTCCATTCTTGAAAAATATCTATTGAGGTCCTTGGCTCATCTCTTAAGTGGGTTGTTTGTTTTGTTGTGGCGGAGTTTCTTGATCTCTTTGTAGATTCTGGTTATTAATCCTTTATAGGTTGCATAGTTTGCAAATATTTGTTCCCACTCTGTTGCTTGCCTCTTCTCTTCTCTCTCTCTCTCTCTCTGTCTCTCTCTCTCTCTCTCTTTTTTTTTTTTTTTTTTTTTTTTGACAGGCAGAGTGGACAGTGAGAGAGAGAGACAGAGAGAAAGGTTTTCCATTGCCATTGGTTCACCCTCCAATGGCCGCCGCGCTGCGGCCGGCGCACAGCGCTGATCCGAAGACAGGAGCCAGGTGCTTCTCTTTGTCTCCCATGGGGTGCAGGGCCCAAGCACTTGAGCCATCCTCCACTGCACTCCTGGGCCACAGCAGAGAGCTGGTCTGGAAGAGGGGCAACCGGGACAGAATCCGGCGCCTCAACCGGGACTAGAACCCGGTGTGCCGGCACTGCAAGGCAGAGGATTAGCCTATTGAGCCGCGGCACCGGCCCGCCTCTTCACTTTCCTGTCTGTTTCTTTTGCTATACAGAAACTTCTCAATTTGATGTAATCCCAATTGTTAATTTTGGTTTTGACTATCTGTGCCTCTGGGGTCTTTTCCAATTCAATGCCATCTCACTAGTCCAAGTGATCAGTTTCAGTTCATAATTGATCATAATGATAGGATTAAGTGTAAAAGGGATCACATAAACAAGACTAGTGTCTGCAAGTACTAACTGATAGCATTAAAAAGGAGAGAACTATCCAACATGGGAAGCAGGATATATAGCAGACTCATAGAATGGCAGATGTCCTAAACAGCACTCTGGCCTCAGAATCAGCCCTTAAGGCATTCAGATCTGCTAAAAAAAAAGCCCATGAGAGTATTTCAGGCATGAAAAGCCAAGACACTATGGCAAAAAAATAAATTGCCTAAATGAAAGATCTCTGTGAGTGAGATCCCAGCAGAAAGAATGGGCCATCAAAGAAGGAGGTACCTTTCCCTGAAGGGAGGAGAGAATTTCCACTTTGACTATGGCCTTGTCTAAATAAGATCGGAGTTGGCAAACTCAAGAGGCTTCCATAGCCTTGGCAGCTCATGACAAGAGCCTCGGGTGATTACTGACATCATAAATAAGAGTGTTAATTGTTAAATCAACAATAGGATTCACTGTGCACTTACTCCCCATGTAGGAACTCTGTCCTTAATGTGTTGTACTTTGTGAATTAACAGTATAACTAGTGCTCAAACAGTACTTTATACTTTGTGTGTCTGTATGGGTGCAAACTGTTGAAATCTTTACTTAGTATATACTAAATTGATCTTCTGTATATAAAGATAATTGAAAATGAATCTTGATGAATGGGATGGGAGAGGGAGCGGGAGATGGGATGGTTGCGGGTGGGAGGGTGGTTATGGGGGGAAAAAGCTGCTATAATCCAAAAGTTGTACTTTGGAAATTTATATTTATTAAATAAAAGTTAAAAATAAATAAATAAACAAACAAACTAATTAGTTATTTCAAAAAAATCTCACTAAGGGGGCACTAAGGGGCACTGTGGTGTAGCAGGTAACATCCTGGCCTGAGGTGCAGGGATCTCATATGGGCACTGATTCGAAACCTGGCTGCTCCACTTCCAATCCAGCTCTAGCTATGGCCTAGAAAAGCAGTAGAAGATGGATCAAGTCCTTGGACCTCTGCACTCACATGGGAGACCCAGAAGAAGCTCCTGGCTCCTGGCTTCAGATCAGTGCAGCTCCAAACATTGCAGCCAATTGGGAAGTGAATCAGAAGATGGAAGACCTCTCTCTCTCTCTTTTTTTTTTTTTTTTTTTTTTGACAGGCAGAGTGGACAGCGAGAGAGAGAGACAGAGAGAAAGGTCTTCCTTTGCCATTGGTTCACCCTCCAATGGCCGCCGCGGCCGGCGCACTGCGCTGATCCGATGGCAGGAGCCAGGTGCTTCTCCTGGTCTCCCATGGGGTGCAGGGCCCAAGCACTTGGGCCATCCTCCACTGCACTCCCCGGCCACAGCAGAGAGCTGGCCTGGAAGAGGGGCAACCGGGACAGAATCCAGCGCCCTGACTGGGACTAGAACCCGGTGTGCCGGCGCCGCAAGGCGGAGGATTAGCCTAGTGAGCCACGGCTCCAGCTTCTTTCTCGTTCTCTCTCTCTCTTCTCTCTGTTTAACTCTGACTTTCAAATAAATAAATTTTAAAAATAAATAAATAAAAACTCCCACTAAGGAGAAAGGCACATATATCAGTAACTACAACATGAGGCAGCATGTAATAAGAGAACTTATAAGCAGTATGAAATTTAACAGAAGTCACAACAGCCAAGATATGGAATCAGACAAGGAGTCCATCATCAGCTGAATGAATAAGGAAAATGTGGTATATATGTACACTGAAATACTATTTGGCCATAAAAAGGAATCGAAATGCTGACATTTGCAGCCAAGTGGATGGAACTGGAGGACATCACGTTAAGTGAAGTAAGTCAGACACAGAAAGACAAATATCCACATCTGTGGGAGCTAACAAAAAAAACTCAGTCTGAACATGAAATAGTGATTACTACAGATGGGGAGGCATGTGAGGGACAGAGGGAGTTTAATTTTAAAACTTGGGGGGAGCTGGTGCTGTGGCGTAGCCAGTTAAAGCCCTGGCCTAAAGTGCCGGTATCCCATATGGGTGCAGGTTCTAGTCTCGGCTGCTCCTCTTCTGATCCAGCTCTCTGTTATGGCCTGGGAAAGCAGTAGAAGACGGCCCAAGTCCTTGGGCCCCTGTACCCACATGGAGCCCGGAAGAAGCTCCTTGCTCATGGCTTCGGATCAGCGCAGCTCTGGCTTTTGTGAACACCTGGGGAGTGAACGGATGGAAGCAGATGGAAGACCTCTCTCTCTGTCTCTACCTCTCTCTGTAACTTTGTCTTTAAAGAAAAAGAAAAAAAAAAAAAAAACTTGAGGAAGCTGGGTATGGTTTATAAATTGTGACAAATATCACACTATATTAGTTAACATCAGGGTCAGCTGAGTGCCTGGGTGTGCGGTGTGTGGGAACTCTATACTACTTCACAATTTTTGTAAATTTAAAATAACTCTGAAATAAAATGTTTTTGAAAAAAAAAAGTCAAAAAAGGTTTTTTAACAAATCAAAATAAAATGGGAGAAAAATCTAATCCAACCAAGATTATCACACAAAATTTCATGGGGCCACTTTTTGTTATGTTTTAAAGAGTTTAAAGAGTAAAGAGGAAGCAGAAAATGAATTTTTTTTAAATGGGAGTGGCTGTAGAGAGCTTTTAAGATGGAACAACAAAAATTAAAAAAAAGGTAAACATAAGAAAAATGCATACTTTAGGCTCTAGTCTCACTTATATGGGACTACCGAATGCTGTTTATAAATTTAGGCTTCCTTAAAGTTTCCTTACAAAGCATGCTGGCACCGGACAAGAAACAATTCTGGGCCTGACTCTCTCCTCCGAACTCCAGGCAGACAGGGAGTGAACACAACACTTGCCAGTTCCTTTCAAATCCCAAGCTAGGCCCAGAGAACTGAGCTAACTGTACTGTCCATGGAACCGAGCAGGGCTCACCATCAGGCCTTGGTCACCCTTCCCAATCAAAAGAGAAAGGCAGGGCCACGGTTACGGGGCAGCAGGTTAAGCTCCCACAGGGGAGCATTAGTTGGAACCCCACCCACTCCACTCTGCTTCCCATCCAGCTTCCTGCAAATGTGCCTGGAAAAGCAGCAGAAGATGGCCCAAGTACTGGGGCCCTGCTACTATGTAGGAAACCTGGATGAAGGTCCTGGCTCCTGGCTTTGGTCTGGCCCAGCCCTGGTTATTGCAGCCATTTGGGAAGTTAATCAGCAAATGGAAGAGATTCTCTCTCTCTCTCTTTCTCTTCCCATCTTCCCCTCCCCCTCCCCCTCCCCCTCTCCCTCTCCCTTTCAAATAAGTAAAATGCCTCAAAAGGGAGAGAGAGTCCTATGGGGAGCAGAGGGAGGGTGCACACCTGTTGTCCTCTCCCCAGAATTAGCTACTTCTTTCATGTAACACTGCCTCTGCTTTGCCAGGCAATATGCCTATTTTTACAAAAGAAAAAAGAAATGATCCCCGGGATTCTCTAATGGCTGACAGGTAGAAGAAAAATAATAAATGGATAGATAAAGTAAAATGCATAGATAATTAACACATTTTTTATTCCTAGGGTTTGATCCTGCCACCTCCAACATGCAGCATTACACCTTTTTGCTCCAATGGGAAAGCAAGAAAATACCTTCCACTGAAGATAAAATATCTTTACTATGTATTTTCTTCACCTAACTGGGCAATAAGGATTCTTTCACTTGCTAAGGAAAGCAAAACAGAATTAATATACATGTAATATACATGATTTTACCTGATTTTGTTTCTTGGCTAGGAAGCCCAAATGATCAAGATTTATCTCATGTCTCAGAGGTTCAGTTGCTACCCATGAAAACCTGGTATGCTGGTTATCTCTAATGCTAAGATTCTACAAGCAAACTCTAGTGATCCTTGTCAAGTGTCTGATACAAGAAAGCCCCAGAACTTGTTCAGGGAATGCAAGAGAGAGGATAACGAACGAGGCTTAGGATAAGGGACTAGAAACTGCCCCTGCCACTCAGCTGCTAGGCAGTACAACAAAAGGAACTCAGCAAGCCTAACTAAATCTGGAGGACTCACTATTAAACTACTAAATAGCTTTTCAGCTCTGAGTGATCAACTCACTTGAGGAAAGGCAGAAAAGCCCACTGAATCAAAAGCAAAATGCTCTATGTCCTGGGATGGATTTGACACTCTATGGCTCAGGGTCCCCAACCTGAACTAAGGATACAAGATCTACCCGAATCTACTCACAGGGTGGTCATGGGGACCAGACACCAAGTCCGTGAAAATGTTTCCACGCAAATAATATAAAAATTCATTTTAAAAAAAGTTTTCCTAATATCAAAACTACAAACACCCTAACATAATTTCAAAACACCAAATAATGTTTAGTGGATATTTTTAAATAAGTTTTTTAAAGAGTTAAATGTGAAGAATTTAACATCACAGAGTTCTCTAACAGAGTCCCTAGAGTTACAATAAAATGACCAAAGAAGAAAAGATGTTGCTTAGTCAAGTGGCAGGATCTTCAACTGCTTTTAACAAATCATTTGGAAGATTAGAATCTCTCCAAACAGCCAAAAGGAAGATCGATATTTATTGTGCTATGGAACCTGTTTGCCAAGCTAGTTCTAGAACATTCCATGGCAAGGCCCTCCTGGCAGATACTCTGACCCTCAAAGGAGAGAAGGAGCCTGGAGGCAGAGAAGCAAAATGTAGCAAGGGGAGTACGTTCCATTAAGCTGTCCACAGGTATCTCCATTTATGCAATGCATATTTACTATTCAGGAACAATACAGGAATTGATAGCAAACCACAGGCAGACAGACACTTAGAGATCTAATTTCCCTAGGTTTCTATTTCCTCATCTGTGAAATGGGGCTGAGTTTACAATTTAGGTGTCACCTTGTACCTGAGCACAGGAAGTGTTCAACAAGTCAAAGTCAACGAAAGCACATTATTTCCATTCTCTCTGCCCCTAATACTAGAGACCTTGCTGCTCTCAACACTTGCAAGAGGGGCTCCTTCCAAACAGTTTGCCACAGAAGTAGCGCACCAGAGGGCGTTCCATTTCTGGGAGTGGGGAGGGGAGTCTGGGAAGGGATTAACACTTACTTATCCAGTTCCTGACATTGAGGAAACTTTGCTCATTTGTCAAGTCGAAAAGCAGAAGAAAACCCATGGCGTCTCTGAAGAACGCCGTAGTCAGGCTACGGAACCTAGAAACAGAACGAGCAGATTGGTCAGCTCAGCCATGGCCAGCAGTGCTCTCAGCCACCGCCGAAAGTTTACCCAGAACACATTCCACAACGATACTCCCAAACCAGTCATTTATCACTTATATAAATGTGTGTGTTAACCAACCATGTGACTCACCCACACAGCCAGCTGGACAGGGATGGCAAGAACAAGCTTGTGATCTCTTGGGCTGAGCCAAGAATGCACGGTACCCCTATGAGTTCATTAGGCCAAAAGTGCTTGCTGTGTGTAGGCCCTCCCTCTGGGAAAACTGACTTTACGTTACAATGCAGTCCAAGATTCTTTCTCTGCTCTCTGTAGAACTCTGATAACCGTGTCATCGGCTGTAAGCTGGCAAGAGTATTAACTAAGACCCCATCCTTTTGCACAGGCTTCCAAGCCTTCCAAGGCTTCATCCTGCTGTCTCCTCTCTCCCCCTCCCACGGCCGCTTTCCTCTCGCGATGCCCATATACAAAGCCTGCGACTCACAGGGAGCTCCAAGGAAGAAAATATTGCTATGAATTTGTTATCAGTAATAGCAGGCTTTTCTGAAATATTTTCAATCACTGATTTCACAAAAATAGTTTCTAATTTTTCCTAGGAATGCACCAAAAATAATTATGAATGAAATAATATCATGTCCAGAATGTGGTTCCCAACAACGTGAGGGGAGAGTGGTGAGGAACGGGAAGGGGCACACGTGAAGTAAGACTGGCTGTGGGCCGGCGCCGCGGCTCACTAGGCTAATCCTCCGCCTAGCGGCGCCGGCACACGGGGTTCTAGTCCCGGTCAGGGCGCCGGATTCTGTCCCGGTTGCCCCTCTTCCAGGCCAGCTCTCTGCTGTGGCCAGGGAGTGCAGTGGAGGATGGCCCAGGTGCTTGGGCCCTGCACCCCATGGGAGACCAGGAAAAGCACCTGGCTCCTGGCTCCTGCCACCGGATCAGCACGGTGCGCCGGCCGCGGCGGCCATTGGAGGGTGAACCAACGGCAAAGGAAGACCTTTCTCTCTGTCTCTCTCTCTCACTGTCCACTCTGCCTGTCAAAAAAATTAAAAAAAAATAAAAAAAAATAAAAAAAAGATTGGCTGTGAAACTGCAGGAGCGCATGGGGGCAGATATTACCCTAATTACTTCCCTGCCCACTGGAAGCTTTCGTTCCTCAACAAAAAGTCTTAAAAGACAAGCAGAATCATTCAAGGAGGCTGTGAGAGAAGACAGAAGCTGTAGCTAACAGAGTAACTTTTTATCAGCAGTCCACGTGGTCGAATCTTGGTCAAGTAACCTCTGACTATCTGACTTCATTCCAACCAGATTGTCCGCTAGGTTTCAACACCCAGGTAAGACTCACTCGTGTCACTCTGCAACTTTCTTGTGGTTAAGTAGCGAAAATAAATGAAGAAAAGGATACAAGTCTAAAAAAGAAGAAGGAAAAAAAAATCCCCAGGTAAGAATCCATTTAGAAAAGGATTCTGTTTTTTCCCCCTTTGACCTTGAATGAAATACTCCACCACTATCTCTGATACCTTTCCTGCTAATTCGGCAGCGTATCTTATCCAGGGGCAAATCAACTGATTGGCTGGCTGCTCCTGGCTCAGGACCCCACATGGGGAGCACAGCGGTTGCTCCCTGTCCTTCAGCAAGCAGCAGGTAATTGAGAATGGCTTACCTCTCCTGCCCGGCTGTGTCCCACAGCTGCAGGTGGATTCTCTGGCCTCTGCCAACGGCCCCATCGGGCCCATTGGCTCTGTAGACCTAAAACAAAGTGAAAGACAAAACAACTTTTGAGACCCGTGAATTTGTCTCACCTTTATATTCAGTACAGACCACAAAAGCATCTAAACTTCTAAAGAGAATCCCATCTGGGATACATCTTTGTTTTCTATATCATATAACTGTATTTGATCAATGTGATATGTTTTATTAAAATACATATTTCCTAAGTATGTTACAAGTACATAAATAACATAGTAATATCAATAAAAACCAATAATCAGTAAGCCTTTCCTCAAAGTTTCCTTGGCTCACTAGTTTCAGGAAATATACTAATTTTCTATGGCCTTTCCCCATCCCATTTTTGTTTATTTATTTCTAAGATTTATTTATTTGAAAGGCAGAGAGAGACAAAGAGAGAGAGAATTCCATCTGCTAATTCATTCCCCAAATGTCTACAGCAGCTGGAGTTGGACCAAGCCAAAGTCAGATGTAGGAACCCCGTCTGTGTCTCCCACATGAACGGCAGGAACCCAAGTGCCTGGGCCTTCATCTCCCACCTTCTCAGATACATTAGCAGCAAGCTTGACTGGAAGTGGAGGAGCCAGCACTCGAACAGGCCGCCCTACGTGAGATGTGGCATCCTAAGGAGCAGCTTAACCTGCTGCACCACGATGTCTGCCCTCCTCTCATGTTTAAACAATGCTCTTAAAACAGCCTCTACAGAACAGCTAAGCAAGGATCATAAAAATTCCCTTCCTCCATAAAAGCAATGAAAACACTGGAAAAAAATATTAAAAAAAAAACTTTTTCAGAACTCTGGAAAGTGAACAAAAGTTTGCAATATTACAAGGAGCATTTACTTAAGAAAAGCACCTGAAGGTCAGTAAAAAAAGTTTCAATGTGTTAACTTTCCTTATTCCCATCCCCCTTGCTGCAGCTCTACAATAGCCTTAAAAATCAACAAATGTACATCTGCGGTAGCTGTGAAGCCATCAGCCTGGCAGCCACTGTAGATAGTGGAGACAGGACAGATTTAGAGCTCCCTAAAAGTCCCATCTTCAAATAGCTTTTTTTTTTTTTTTTTTTTTTTGAAAGGTAGCGTTATGCAAAGAGAGAGAGATCTTCCATCTGCTGGTTCATTCTCCAGATGGCCACAATGGCCAGGGCTGGGCCAGGCCAAAGCCAGGAGCTTCTTTCAGGTTTCCCTTGGAGGTGGCAGGGACCCAGGGGCTTAAGTCATCTTTCACTGCTTTCCCAGGCCATTAGCAGGGAGCTGGATCAGAAGGGGGAGCAGCCGAGACTCGAATCTACACCCATTTGGGATGCTGGCATCACAGGCGGCAGCTTAACCTGCTGTGTCACAGCACCAGCTCTTCAAATAGCTTTAAGGAAGCTTCCTGAAGAGCTCCATCCTCAGGCTTCGGTTTTATTTGGCTTCATTCAGAAATTTCTCCAAGAGAGCAGCTCTGTCTCCAAGGCATTTGATGGTAACAGTAGGCAGTAATTAGTAAACATGATAGCTATCAGGGTTGGCAAACCCAGTGGGGGGTAATAAACTCCTAATCAAATCACTTAAAGAAAAATGGGTCCCAGTGCCCCACTGCATGTCCCACTTCTTTGCCTCAGTCTCTTCTGATTCAGAAGCTACCTATGGGGGCTGGCACTGTGGCATAGCAGGTAAAGCTGCCACCTCCGGTGCCAGCATTTCATATGGACACCAGTTTGAGTCTTGGCTGCCTGACTTCTGATCCAGCTCTCTGCTATGGCCTGAGAAAGCAGTAGAAGATGGCCCAAGTCCTTAGGCGCCTGCACCACGTGGGAGACCTGGAAGAAGCTCCTGGCTCCTGGCTTCAGATCGGCACAGCTCCAGTGATTGCAGCCATCTGGGGAGTGAACCAGTGGATGGAAGACCTCTCTCTGCTTCTGCCTCTGCTTCTCTGTAAATCTGCCTTTCAAATAAATCTTAAAAAAAAAAAAAAAAAAAAAAAAAAAAAAAAAAAAAAAGCTACCTATGGCCAGTGTGTTTGATTTGCAGAGCTTGGCTCCTGTGCCATGCCTTAGATGCAGGGGACACTGGAACAGGGAGTCTGGCATTTTCAATTCTTGTCATGGGAAGCCGGCCCTGCCTTTCTCATCAGATGGGGACCTCTCTAGACATGAGAAACAGGTCCTAAAGCTCATCATTCAAACAACCACCACTTTTGCTGTCCCATCTCTTCCTCTCTCCAATGCTCCAAACAGTAAGGCCAAGGAGAGGGTGAGGTTGATTACCCTCACAAATGCATACTATTGTTGTTAATTAAAAAAATGTTTTGGGCCGGTGCCGTGGCACACTTGGTTAATCCTCCACCTGCGGCACTCACATCCCATATGGGCGCCGGGTTCTAGTCCTGGTTGCTCCTCTTCCAGTCCAGCTCTCTGCTGTGGCCTGGGAAGGCAGTGGAAGATGGCCCAGGTCCTTGGGCCCTGCACCCGCATGGGAGACCAGGAGGAAGCACCTGGCTCCTGGCTTCAGATCGGCGCAGCACACCTGCCATAGTGGCCATTTGGGGAGTGAACCAACGGAAGGAAGACCTTTCTCTCTCTCTCTCTCACTGTCTGTAACTCTACCTGTCAAATAAATATTTAAAAATCTTTAAAAAAATAAATAAAAATAAATAAAAAATGTTTTTAACAAAAAAAAAAAAAGAAAAATGGAAAAGGACATGTCTATGGGGAGATTTTGGAAGCTCCTAAATATTTCTTGTAACCTTCAAGGCTGTTCACTGCAGTGTTCCACAGGTGGCCAGGAAAGATCTGAAAAGATTAATCTCTCACTTCCAACTTACCCCGAGGCTCTTCTTAAGAAAGAAGTAAAGTTAGCTAAGGCAGAGCTGTAAACTGCCTGTGGTAGCACTAAGCACACACACAGCCCCTCAGAAAGAGTGAGGAACTAAACTCACGCAAGGAAAGTTCAGAAACTACCCACTCGTTAGCTGCCCACTAAGTTACCTGAGCAGAGGATTCAGCAGCTACACACAAGGAGGAGAGACTTTACAAAATAATCCCAGAAACACCAATACAAAAAAAAACAAGAAAAGTAAACAGGAAAAAACAAGAAAGCAAGCAAACAAGAAATCCAGGAGGTGGGGAGAGAGGGAAGAACAATTTCTAGAATTGTCACATTCTGTATTTTTAAATATCCAGTTTTCAGCAAGACACACAAAACAGAAAGCATGGTGTTTACACAGGAAAAACGCAACTGTTCCCAAATCAACTATGGTAGTAAGCTCAAGAACTGAATTTCATAATGCTAAAAGAGTCAATTCATCAAGAAGATACAGGTATATGAAAAGTAAAAAAAAAAAAAATAGATTAACTCAATAATAACGTTCAGAGTTGTGGGTTTCTTTAAGATATTTATTTATTTATTTGAAAGTAGGAGTTTCAGAGAGAGGGACAGAGAGATCGTCTGCCTGCTGGTCCACTCTCCAGATGGCAGCAGCAGCCAGAGCTGGGCCAGGCCAAACCCAGGAGCTTGGGACCCTGCACTCAAGTGGGAGACTGAGAAAAAGCTTCTGGCTTCAGCCTGGCCCAGCCCTTGGCCGTTGCGGCCATTTGAGGGGTAAACCAGCAGAAGGAATACTCTATCACCCCCTCTCCCTTCTCTAACTCTGCCTTTCAAATACATAAAATAAATCCTAAAAACAAAAAAAGAGAAGCAATTGACAAATTCCAACATCCTTTCATGATTAAAAAAAAAAAAAAAAACCTCATTAAAAAAAAACACCTGATAAAGTACATTTATTAAAATAAAAAGCTCATATTATACTTAATGATATTGAACATGTTAATGTTTTCTTCTTAAGACCAAAACCAAGACAAACTGTCCTCTCTCATCACTACTGCTCAGTGTTTCACTAGAGGTTCTTACTAGGACAATTAAGTAAGAAAAAAACAAAGAAAACACAGAAGGCCGCGGCTCGCTAGGCTAATCTTTCACCTGCAGTGCTGGCACCCCGGGTTCTAGTCCCGGTCGGGGCGCTGGATTCTGTCCCGGTTGCCCCTCTTCCAGTCCAGCTCTCTGCTGTGGCCCAGGAGGGCAGTGGAGGATGGCCCAAGTGCTTGGGCCCTGCACCCGCTTGGGAGACCAGAAGGAAGCACCTGGCTCCTGGCTTTGGATCGGTGCAGCACCGGCCATAGCGGCCATTTGGGGAAGACCTTTCTCTTTCTCTCTCTCTCTCTCTGTCTCTCTCTCTCACTGTCTAACTCTGTCTGTAACAACAACAAAAAAAAAAAAAAGAAGAAGAAGAAGAAGAAGAAAACATACAGAAACTGGAAAGCAAAAAGCGGATGACGTGATCTTTTACATAGAAAATAAGAAATAAATATACAAAAACAGTCCTAGAACTAATAAGCAAGTGCAATATACAAGATCAAATCATAAAATAAACTGAATTTTTATACACTGGCAATGAACAACTTGAAAATGAAATTGAGAAAACAAATTTCCAATAGCATGAAAAAATAAAAATACTTAGGAACAAAAGAAGTGCAAAACTTACTATACTCTAAAAGTTAAAAAACACTATAAGAAATAGTAAAAGATCTAAATAAATGGGAAAGATATCCCATGTTCTTGGACCAGAAGGCAATATTATAAAGATGGCTATACTGCCCAAATTTGTCAACAGGTTCAACTGCACCCCTATCAGAATCCCTTGTAAAAATTGACAAAGCTAACCCTAAAACTTTTACATAATTGCAAGCTATTCAAAACCACCTTGAAAAAGAACAAATGCTGCATTCCAGATCAGAGTACCTAGGTTCGAGTCCTGGCTCTGCTCCGGAGTCCAACTACTTCCTAATATGCACCCTAGGAGATAGCAGATGATGATGGCTCAAATCCTTGGGTCCTTGCTCCCCATATAGGAGACCTGGATGGAGTTCCAGGCTCTCTGTCTATCTCTGCCTGTCTCTACGCCTTTAAAATAAAATGAAAAATAATTATAAAAACAAATTCAGTTGAGTGGAACAGAATTAAGATTCAAGGAAGAAATTCTTCTATTTGTGGTCATTTGACTTTCAACAAGAGTGTTCACAACAGTGTCTGGACAATGTAGTGGGAGGAAGAATATTCTGTTAAACAATTGGTGTTGGGACAACCAGATACTCACACTCAAAATAATAAAGTTGGGGCTGGCGCCGCGGCTCACTAGGCTAATCCTCCGCCTAGCAGCGCCAGCACACCGGGTTCTAGTCCCGGTCAGGGCGCCGGATTCTGTCCCAGTTGCCCCTCTTCCAGGCCAGCTCTCTGCTGTGGCCAGGGAGTGTAGTGGAGGATGGCCCAAGTCCTTGGGCCCTGCACCCCATGGGAGACCAGGAGAAGTACCTGGCTCCTGCCATCGGATCAGTGCGGTGCGCCAGCCGCAGTGCACCAACCGCGGTGGCCATTGGAAGGTGAACCAACGGCAAAAGAAGACCTTTCTCTCTGTCTCTCTCTCACTGTCCACTCTGCCTGTCAAATAAATAAATAAATAATAAAGTTGGGGCCAGAATTGCAGAATAGCAGGTAAAGCTGTCACCTGTGAGGATGAAGCTCCTGGCTTTGGCTTAGCCCAGTCCTAACCATTGCGGCCATCTGGGGAGTAAACCAGCAGATGGAAGATCTCTCCCCTCTCCTTCTCTTCTTTTCTCTCTATACCTCCTCCAATAAATACATCTTAAAAACATAGTGAAGCTGGGGCCGGCACTGTGGCACAGCGGGTCTGAAGCATCCCATATGGGCGCCGGTTCTAGTCCTGGCTGCTCCTCTTCCCATCAAGCTCTCTGCTATGGCCTGGGAAAGCAGTAGAAGATGGCCTAAGTCCTTGGGCCCCTGCACCCACATGGGAGACCTGAAAGAATTTCCTGGCTCCTGGCTTCAGATCAGCGCAGCTCCAGTGATTGCAGCCATCGGGGGAGTGAACCAACAGATGGAAAACCTCTCTCTCCCTCTCTCTCTCTCTACCTCTCTCTGTACCTCGGTCTTTCAAATAAATAAAAGAATAATAAAATAAATAAGTAAATAAATAAAGTACCAACTCATGGATAGCACTGATTTCTTAAAAAAAAAAAAAAAAGATAAGCATAGTGAAGTTGAACCCCTGCTCACACCACACACACACACCCCAAAATGGATCAGAGACCTGAACTTAAGAGCTGAAACTATGTGCCTACCATAGTCATTAGAAAGCATAAGCACACTTCCTCAAACTCCAGTCTACCTCCTTCACTGGCCTTTGATTCTTTTCCCATTTATAACATATTTATAAACTTATAATGGACAACACAGAATAATCCTACATGCTATGTTTCATATAACATAACAAGGATGGCTGTAAATCAAACAGAAATCATCAACTGTTGATAATGTGGAGAAGCCAGAGTCCAATATGTTGTTGGTGAGAATATAAAGTAATACAGATTCCTTGCAAAAGTATGGAAATTACGCAAAAGTTAAAATAGAGTTGTCATATACTCAAGCAATTCCATTCCTAGGTATATATTCAAGAGAACTGAAAACACATAGCTACACAAAATTATATATATGAACATTAATATAATTATTCATAACATCAAAAAATGAGTGGATAGACAAAATATAGAATATCAATACCACTGAATAATAATACTCGGCCATAAAAAGAATGAAGTACTGATAAATGCTACAACACAGGTGAACCTTGAAAACAATAGAGTAAGTTTAAGAAATCAGATAAAAGACGATGAATTGCATGATTCAATTTATATATGTCCAAAAAAGGCAAATCCATAGAGAATAGATTTATAGTGGCTTTAGAGGGAGGAAGAATGGTGACAGATAACACTAAAATGGGATTTCTTTATACAGTGACAAAACTGTGCTAAAATTAAGTAGTTCCAATGATTGCATATCTAGACGAATATTCTAAAAGCTACTGAAATATATACTTTCAAAGAAATTTATTTTTGTGCATATTTCAATAAGTTTTTGAATCTGCTTGAGAAAAGCAACCATGGAGTCATCGTTGACATCAACCGTGTTTCTATCGGAAACAACTGTGGTTTTCATAACTTGCATGATAGTGGGCTCATTTGTTTTTTTAAAGGTTTATTTATTTGAGACTAGAGTTATACAGAGAGAGGGAAAGACAGAGAGTGGCCTTCCATCCCCTGGTTCACTCAACAAATAGCTGCAATGGCTAGACCAGGGCCAGGCCCAAGCCAGGAGCTTCTTCTGGCTCTCCCATGTAGCTGCAGGGGCCCAAGTATGTGGACCATGTCCTGCTGTTTTCCCAGGTTCATTAGCAGGAAGCTGGATCAGAAGTGGAGCAGCCAAAACTCAAACCAGGGGCCATTTGGGATGCCGGCATCACAGGCAGAGCCTTAACCACAGCACCGGCCCCAGAGCTCATTGTTTCTGTGACATCTGAACTTTGCCTGGAAGATGTCAAATGGGCATAAGGATTGCGTTCCAGTATGAGTTTCCATACTTCAGTCTTCAGTCTGTGAAGAAGACCTAACTGACTTTTTTTTTTTTTTTTTTTTTTTGACAGGCAGAGTGGACGGTGAGAGAGAGACAGAGAGAAAGGTCTTCCTTTGCCAGTGGTTCACCCTCCAACGGCCGCCGCGGCCGGCGCACTGCAGCCTGCGCACCGCGCTGATCCGATGGCAGGAGCCAGGTACTTCTCCTGGTCTCCCATGGGGTGCAGGGCCCAAGGACTTGGGCCATCCTCCACTACACTCCCTGGCCACAGCAGAGAGCTGGCCTAGAAGAGGGGCAACTGGGACAGAATCCGGCACCCCGACTAGGACTAGAACCCGGTGTGCCAGCGCCGCAAGGCAGAGGATTAGCCTAGTGAGCCGCGGCGCCAGCTCTAACTGACTTTTACTAGAATCATTTCACAAGTCAATTTTCTTACAGAGTTAACATCAGGGACTTACCCTGTCTAGTGCCTTCTGGTTGTGAATTCTGGTTAACTTTAAAAAGTTGTCCCTTTCAGTTCCATTCTGATCTCATCATCCCCCTGAGCACATTTTCCTTTAGAATTGCTGAGCCCCTATGATTCTCTGAATCACTATCCATGTAAATATTAATAAATGTTACCACTGTTTGTTAAAAAAAAAACTTTTTAGAAACAAGTTTATAAAAGGAGAATTGACAAAAATAACCACATATCTCTGTAAGGATACCTCACAAAGTTCAAGAAAAAAATGGAATTAAAAGGTGAGTTTAGGGGCCAATATTGTGGGAAGTCTGCATACCCTATCACAGTGCCTGAGATGGAGTCCCGCCTCTGCTTCCCATCTAGCTTCCTACCAATGCACCTGGGAGGCAACAGATGATGGCCCAACTACATGGGTTCCTGCTATACATGTGGGAGAGCTGGATGGGGCTCCCAGCCCCTGGCTTCAGCCTGGCCCAGCCCCAGTTGTTTGCACACATTTGGAGAGTGAACCCTCTGTCATTCTGCCTTTCAAATAAATAAGGAAATAAATGTTTTTCAAAAAATAAAAAGTTTAAATTTTGGTGCAAAAATTTTTGAAGTCTCTGGCATAGTTTTCTCATCATATACCTTTTCCATAAACTTTCAAAGGACCCCTTATATATGGATTTTATCAATTGTATGTCAATACTAAAAATTTCATTGGGAATCCATTCTTATTCAGAGAACCAAAATCTCTCCTGCAATGTGGGGAGCAACTGGGACTAAACTAAGTTACTGGAATTAAGACTTATTCTATGCATCTGCTCTCCCACAATATGGCGCTGGGGAGGAGTAAACTTCTACGCAGCTGCCTCTCGCCAATTTGACTGATGAGCTCCAGGAGCTGATCCTGCTCCTGATTGGAGGAGAGCAGCGTGCTTGGCGTGTGGGTAGCAGAGTTGGGATTGGTGGAAGAGGACTATAAAGGAGGAGAGAGACAACATGCACCAGGGAACACCTGAAGGAACACCTGAGCAGCCCCCGAGAGAGCCGGCGGTGTGCCACTCCTCTGTGGAAGTGGGGAAAGTGGCAGGGGGAGCTGCCCCTCCACGGAGGTGGAGGGGTTCGCAGCCAACCCAGGAAGGACCAGCAGCAAACCGGGGAAGGGTGGAGCAGACAAAAGAACAGGGCAGGGTTTAGTGTTGTTCCTCTGCGAATGGGGGAGCGGCACTCCAAGACATTCTCATATTAAAAGAAAAGCCCTAGCAGGTGCCGCGGCTCACTAGGCTAATCCTCCGCCTAGCGGCGCCGGCACACCAGGTTCTAGTCCCGGTCGGGGTGCCAGATTCTGTCCCAGTTGCCCCTCTTCCAGGCCAGCTCTCTGCTGTGGCCCGGGGAAGGCAGTGGAGGATGGCCCAAGTGCTTGGGCCCTGCACCCCATGGGAGACCAGGAAAAGCACCTGGCTCCTGCCTTCGGATCAGCGCAGTGCGCCGGCCGCAGCAGCCATTGGAGGGTGAACCAACAGCAAAGGAAGACCTTTCTCTCTGTCTCTCTCTCTCACTGTCCACTCTGCCTGTCAAAAATAAATAAATTAATTAATTAATTAAAAAAAAAAAAGAAAGAAAAGCCCAGGAGTCGATAAAAGGGAATGAATTCTATCCTCAAAGCCAAGTAGAATTCACCTCATTAACGGCCTTTGTCATCAATCTGACCACCTGCTGCCCTGCTTCATATGAACAGTGGATTTTTCACCAGAAATAAAGTCCGTGGAAAAGGCCATCTTCCTTTCTCTGTGACGGTGACACAGTGACCTCCTGCCTTCCCTCCACTACAGTCCTGCTGTTATTTATTTATTTATCTATTTTTGTGCAGAGGGGAAAGCGTGGAGTGTCAGCCCTCATCATTCAGAAAACATCACCTCCCCCACCACCATTCCTCACTCCTATTCCAACCTCACCCTCTGGACAGCGGTGATGAATCCTGCCACCAGGCACTTCATGTGGGATTGCTCAGAGTCTAAGAGAAATGCCACTGAAAATGATAAGACACCAAAAGCAGACGACACAGCCCACAGAACTAGGGTAGAGGGGTCAGGATAGCGACGGGTTTCATGACAAAGACAGACAAATAACTCAGGAGTTCAGAAGGGCAGATGCAAGCCCACGGGTTCGGAGTGTAAATGTGAAAGAACTGCTCAGCTGTATCTGTGTGCTTGGCTTCACACAAAGCGTCCTCCACAAAGCCTTTCCCACCACACTGCCTGGATTGAACACAGCACACTTTCTTATGGGCCCTCTAATTTTATATGCTAACCTTTGTCCTCCTGATGCCTACAAAGTAAACCAAACAGACAAATGTTGACTCGGAGATTACATTTTTATACACGAGGAGGTACGACTTACCACTCTCTTTTCCCTGAAATCAATGCCCACGGTCGTGATGAATTTGGAATTAAATTTTCCATCTGTGTACTGGTAAAGCACACTGGTCTTTCCTACACCAGAGTCTCCCAAAGCTAAGAACTTGATGAGGTAATCATAGTCTCCATCAGACATAATGAAGGATCAGTGGTTCACCTGCAAAAGACAAACAAATGTGCGGTTTGCAAAATCCATTTGAAAATTTTAAAGTTATTCATTCATAGGGTAACAACTTATATTCCATTCAGTAAGTACTTCTATCTAACACCTATATTTCTAGGGGTTCTTTGAAAAGGAGGTTACATATTGTTCATTGCCCCTGAGGACCTTATCATTTGTTAGAGAGATGCCAATACTATAGTAAATAAGAGTTTAGTCTTTTTTTAAAAAAAATTGTTTATTTATTTGAGAGGCAGAATTAGAGAGGGGGGGTGGGGAGAGGTATTCCATCCGCTGGTTCATTTCCCAAATGGCCACAATGGCCAGATCAGAGCCAGGCCCAAGCCAGGAGCTTCTTCTGGGTCTCCCACATGGGTTGAGGGGCCCAAGGATTTGGGCCAACTTCTACTGCTTTCCCAGGCCACCAGCAGAGAGCTGTATAGGAAGAAGAGCAGCTGGGACTCAAACTGGTGCCCATATGGGATGCCGGCACTGCAGGCTAAGGCTTAGCCTACCACACCAGAGCACCAGCCTTGGGAACTGACTTTCAGATTTGCTCAGAGACCATAATTCCATCACTAAGGGCTCACACACCTATACTTACTGTAGTATAAGTAATAAGAATCATTTTAATAATCTTAACTGAAACATTTGAAGATCAACCAAAAGAAGAAAAACCTTAAAGAATCTTAAAGAAGAAAAAATTGGTTTGTTTTTTTTTTTACCAGCAATACCTAACCATGGTGATTTTTGTCCTTTGCAGTTGGTCCTTTTCATGATTTGTTTTTATGCTCTAAATAGATTCAGAAGCCAATAAGTTCCCCCTGAAAATCAGGAAAATAACCAGCTCTCCCATAACCACTAACAACTCCACCTGCCCATTCATACACATGCGTTCACCTAGCCACACACACAGACCAGGTGCCCTGCGCTAGAAGCTGCTGGGTTTCACATGTCCCTTCCACGCAACCCCATATCCAGAAACTGCTGTAATACTCAAGGCTTCCTACGGAATCACCATAAAAATAGTACAAAACTCGGGAAAGGACTTGCCTGGCTGTCAGGATCGCCTCCTCCACCTCTTCCTCAACTTGGTGACTCACCTTATGCTCAAAAGTCCTGAGTGCTGGGCACCAAGAGGCCTGCAGTGCACTTAGCAGAATGCCTCGGTGCAGGTCTGCACCTCACACTATACATAGGGCAGAGCCTCGACAAACATTCCTAATTCTATTTGCACACTATAAAGAGTGACACTTCACAAATGATGGCTTGCCTATGATAATTAGCAGGTGTAGGTCACCATTATTAATGATACATAGTCAGAACCCAACATACAATGGTTCACTTAACGATTTTTCAACTTTACCATGATGCAAGAGTGATACGCATTCAGGAGAAATTGTACTTCCAATTTTGACTTTTGATCTTCCAGGCTAACAGTAAGTAGTATGATACTCTCCAAAAAAGCCATGCATGTAGGGAACCACAGCTTCCCAGTTAGCCTCAAAATCACGAAGGTAAACAACCAGCACTCTACAGTGTACTGCATGGCTAAGCTATCATGCTTGGCAGGTCAGGTGCATTAATCATATTTTTATGATATTTACAACTTGCAGTGGATTTAATCAGGAAGTAATTCCATCAGAAGTTGAAGAGCATTTGTGTAACCCAATCCCTCTAACCATACGGGTATAGATGTTCTAGCATGTCAGGTCACAGCGCCTCATCTGACTCCAAGTTACTCAGAAATAAGAACTAAAAAGTGAAAAAGCAGGCCCAGGTAATGTTTAATCATTTTGGAGAGGGGGTGCCCCTCAAATATAATGAGGAAGCAGAAAACAACTCCAATTCTGCAATGAGAATGGTGCAAGAAGACACTGTGGCTACCCTATTTCCCCTTTACTTGTTATTGTAAAAATAAAATCAATTCTGTAACCGTGTTTTTATCGTTTAAAGTACAGCAGAAAATGCTGTAACCAACTCTACAAATGATCTTCATGAGTTCTGTTTTCTATTCACAATAGTGATATTTCCCATGCTATCGTAACAGAAATGATAGTAATATTTCCCATGCTATCATAAAGGAAATGCTAACCAACTAAATACCACAAACTGCAGGTACAGATATCATCATCAATGTCAGTCATAGCTTCTACTTTTCACACTTCTCCTTTAAGATCTGATCTGAAAATAAATGTTCAGGGCTTTTACTCTCTGGGTTTGATTTTCTAAAGGATAAAGCAGAGGCCTGAGACATTAACTGATTTGCAGTCTAGAACCTAGATCTCCTAACTCAAAGTCCAATGTCTATTCAACTTCCGAGCTTTGTGTCTACTACTTATTCCTTTTTTGTTTTTGTTTTTTCTAATGCATACTGTACTTAAAAGTGACTACTGGTATAATTTTATAAGGTAGCCTAATCGGAAAAACATGAAGTCAAGCAGAATTTGGTTCAAATCCCAAGTTTCCCATACCTCACCTACTTGAATGTCTCTGAGCCGGGTTTCCATTCTATGGAAAGGAAGATAAAATATACTACCTCACATCATTCTTTGGAAGAGTGAAGGACATGCAGTATGTGCAGAGCCTAGCACAATGCCATACAGAGAAACAGACAGAGATCTTCCATCCGCTGATTCACTCCCAAAAGGCTCATAACAGTTAGGGCTGGGCCATGACAAATCCAGGAGCCCGGAACTCAATCCGGGTCTCCTACATGGGTGGCAGGGACCCAAGTACTTGAGTCATCACTTGCTGCCACCCAGGGTGTGCGTTAGCAGAAAGCTGGATCAGAAGCAGAGCTGAGACGCAAAGCCAGGCACTTGGAGATGGAACACAGGCATCCCAAGAAGTATCAGAATCCCTGCACCAGGGACCGGCATTGCAGCGTAGTGGGTCAAGATGCAATCTGTAATACTGGCATCCCATGTGGTTCATGGTTCATATCCCAGCTGTTCCACTTCAGACCCAGCTCCCTGGCAATGGCCTGGGAAAAGCAGTGGAAGATGGCCCAAGTGTTTGAGTGTTTGTGTCCCTGCCACTCATGTGGAAGACCTGGAAGAAGCTCCTAGCTCCTGGCTTTGACCCAGCCCAGCCCTGGCCATTACAGTCATCTAGGGAGTGAACCAGCAGATGGAAGACTCACTCTCTCTCTCTCTCTCTCTCTCTTTCTTTCTGTGTTACTCATTCAAATAAACAAATAAGTCTCAAAAAAGAAAAAAAGAATCTCTGCACCAAAAGCTTATCCCTGGAATAATTTCCAAAACGGGCTCTGCCCAGCTCAAAATGTATCCTTCTTGCACAAAATATTGCTGACTGGATCTGAGTAGTTTGTTGAGTCAACACAGATCACTTTCTAATTCTGATCTTATTTTTGGCTGGTTCTAACCACTTGCAATTCCTTTTACATAGACACATCTATTTCCAAAGTGTCCTGATTAACTTAAATAGGTTGCAATCCATAGAAAACACTCCAATTCACTTTTGCAAGCTCATACATATTGAAAAGAATCTGGTTCATACTAGTTTAAAATGAGTTAAAACAGTTGCATGAAAAGAGATTCTACCTACAGAATTATTTCTGAAAGATTTAAAATCACTTTCTCCAAAACCAGATGTATCTAACCAAAATGTAGGTAAGCCATATTTCAATAGCTTTAATTAATTCAGACTTGTTTTAGCCACCTCAGATAGGTTCTGACTTGGACAAGCAGTTGATTGGCTCAAAGATGTTTTCATTGATTCAGAGCATAATTTCTGAATCCAGCTGGTGCTGATTAATTAACTCTACTTCCAGTTGAGTCACACTTGCTCCAATTTCACCAACTGCTTGTAATGAGGTGAAGTCATATATAAAGTAATTTTTGCTGGTTTATACTGGTGTAATCCAGTTTGAAAGAGTCTGAACTGATCAGTTATTTATTTGACCTAGCATTTAAGACTTTGAGATGCCCCTGTTCCACACTGGAGTACCTGGGATTGAGTCCTAACTCCATGCCTAGTTCAAGCTTCCTGCTAATGCATATTAAGGTAACAGTAATGTCCCAAGTAGTTGGGTCCCTGCCTGCCATGTAGGAGACATGGATTGAATTTCTGGTTCCTGGTATTGGCCTGGCCCCACCCCAGTAGTTGCAGGCATTTGGGGAAGGAACCAGCAGATGGAAACTCTTTCTGTCTCTGAAATTAATTAATTTTTAAAATAATCAGAACTATCTTATTTTAAAAGATTTGATTATTTATTTGAAAGGCAGAATTACAGAGCGGTAGAGAGGTCTTGCATCCACTGGTTCACTCCCCAAATGGCCACAACAGCTGGAGCTGCTTTCCAAAGCACATTAGCAGGGAGCTGGATGGGAAGTGGAGCAGCTAAGACTTGAACTGGCAGCCACATGGGATGCGGGCACTGCAGATGTCTGCTTTTACCCACTATGCCACAGCACCGGCATATATTCAGAACTATTTCAAACTGATTTCAGATGTCAAAAATTCTTCAAGAGTATACATGTAAAATGACAATCAGAAGCACAAAAAATAATACTTATGCAAAGCACTAAACTTCATGCATCTATATATTATCTCCATGCTAGACATTCTATGCCCAAAATTTATTTCCATCAGAGTGTCTCTGATGTCTACACTGTTGGTGAATGGTGAAGGAGTTGAAGACAGGCACTCCAGCAAAGACAAGTGTGGTAAACAGAAGGAAAAGGCAAGACAAACAGCACAGACTCCCTTGGCTGAGAATTCACCTCCTATTTTACCTCAGGAATCTGCCAGCAAAACACAAATCCATAATCCAGCAACAAAACAGAGATTTCAAATGGGGGACACTGACTGGATTGCCATACGTTAACAGACATTAGAAACCTAAGAAGTTTCGCAGAAATAAATGGATTCAGGGTAGACTGAGTCTCAAAGTGGTGTTAGACTTTGCAAGGTTTGAGCACAGTGTTGATGGTGTTTTTTTTTATCTGAGCTTACAGTCCAACTGGTCAAAACTTGGAGTTAATAACATCTTTCCAACTTTCAGGGGAAAATAATCCTAGTCCATAGCAGACTACACTTCCAACCCCATCCTGTAATCCCATATGTGGCTAGAGTTAGGGTTACAAATCACTATTAGGTTGAGACAACTAAACATTATTAAGTCTCAATTAATGATATGTTTTCACATTTAAAAATGTTTTTGTTGTCTTATTTGTTACTCAGGTCCTGGGTGGTATTCCTTGGGTCTGTCCTCCAGAAAGGAAATACTCCATTTTTCAAATATGGATACCTAATAATATTAGTGACATTTAGAACAGAATGGTAACAGTAAAAATACACAATGGCAGAATTTGGCATTTAGGGAACCCAAACATTGTGTGCACACCATTTCCTGTATGTGCTCCAGCCTCTTAAAGCTTGGGAACCCAGTTCTCCAGCTAGAACCCAGTTCTAGCTCTGCTTTTATTGAAAAAACAGTTCTGAAGCCCAGGACAAATGCCCATGTATCAAGTGTTTCTCATATATTGGCCCAATAATCCTCATCACAGCCATGGTGACAAATTACGCATACCCCACACTCTGTTTCCTCAGAAGGATCTCAGTGCTGTTCTATCACACGTCCTACAATGAGGGGGATATGTAACTGGGTCTTGGCCAATCTAACCACATACTGCCATGAGCTCAATTCCAGAGTATTATGGATAGACAGGAAACTATGCAAATTAAAAGCACAGACTCCAGTCATATAACTTTGGGAAATACATTTAATCTCTAGCATTGAGTTCCTCATTGGTAAAAATAAGAATGATATCCCACTTTATTAATTCTACTATGTATGTGCTTTGTTATTTCAATTTCTTTCTTTTTTTTTTTTTTTTTTTTTTTTTTTTTTTTTTGGACAGGCAGGGTTAGACAGTGAGAGAGAGAGAGAGACAGAGAAAGGTCTTCCTTTCCGTTGGTTCACCCTCCAATGGCCGCTACCGCCAGTGCGATGCACCGATCCGAAGCTAGGAGCCAGGTGCTTCCTCCTGGTCTCCCATGCAGGTGCAGGGCCCGAGCACTTGGGCCATCCTCCACTGCCTTCCTAGGCCACAGCAGAGAGCTAGACTGGAAGAGGAGCAACCAGGACAGAATCCGGCACCCCGACTGGGACTAGAACCCCGGGTGCTGGTGCCACAGGCGGAGGATTAGCCAAGTGAGCCGGGGAACCAGCCTCTTATTTCAATTTCTTTAAAATTGGCATTTACATCTTACAGTCTTACAACCCAAGATGTGATGCAATTGCCAGTTGCTTTTTATTTATTTATTTATTTATTTTTGAGAGGCAGAGAAACAGAGAAAGATTGAGAGGTGAGAGAACTCAGTTACTTCTGCTGTTCTCTCCTCCAATGTCTGCAATGGCTGGGACTGCCCAAAGCCAAGGGCCAGGAATTCAACCCAGGTCTTCCACAAGGGTGGCAGGAACCCAATTATTTGAGAACCCATTACTACTTCCCAAGAAGCTGGAATGAGGAATGGGAGCAAAGCACTGAACCCAGGTAATCTGTTGTAGGATTCAGGCATCTTGGACAGTGTTTTAACCACTAGGCTCAGTGCTGCAATTACTACTATAAATCAAGTGCTATTAAAGATAAAGTTGTAGACTGGAAATCCCAGAAATCAATCCTCACTTCCACAACCAACTTATCTTTGACAAAGGAGATAAAATCAATCCCTGGAGTAAGGACAGTCTCTTCAACAAATAGTGCTAGGAAAACTGGATCTCCACATGCAGAAGTATGAAGCAAAATCCTTACCTTAAACCTTACACAAAAATCTACTCAAAATGGATTAAAGACCTAAATCTAAGACCTGACACCATCAAATTACTAGAGAACACTGGAGAAACCCTGCAAGACATTGGCATATGCAAAGAGTTCTTGGAAAGGCCCCAGAGGCACAGTCAATCAAAGCCAAAATTGACAAATGGGATTACATCAAATTCAGAAGCTTCTGTTCTGCAAAGGAAACACTCAGCAAAATGAAGAGGCAACCAACAGAATGGGAGTAAATATTTGCAAACTATACAACTGATAAAGGATTAATATCCAGAATATATAAAGAGCCCGAGAAACCCAGCAACAACAAAATAAACAATCCAGTTAAGAATTAGGCAAAGGACTTAAACAGGCATTTTTCCAAAGAGGAAATCCAAATGGCTGACAGACACATGAAAAAATGCTAAGGATCACTAGCCATCAGGGAAATGCAAATCAAAATCACAATGAGGTTTCATCTCACTCCCATTAGAATGGCTGTCATACAGAAATCAACAAACAGCAAATGCTGGCAAGGATGTGGGGAAAAAGGTACCCTCATCCACTGTTGGTGGAAATGTAAACAGGTAAAGTCACTATGGAAGACAGTATGGAGATACCTCAGAAATCTGAACATATACCTTCTACATGACCCAGCCATTCCACTCCTGGGAATTTACCCAAGGGAAATGAAATCAGCATATCTCTGCACCCCATGTATACTGCAGCTCAATTCACAATAGCTAAGATATGAAATCAACCCAAATGCTCATTAACTAAAGACTAGATAAAGAAATTATGGGATATGTACATCAAGGAATACTACACAGTGTAAAACAAAAAATGAAACCTGGCCATTTGCAACAAAATGGATGAAACTGGAAAACATCATACTTAGTGAAATAAGTCATTCCCAAAAGGACAAATACCATATGTTCTCCCTCACCTGTGATAACAATAGCACACTTAAAATGCAATCTGTAGAAGTGAAATTGACACTTTGAGAAGCTCTTGTCTTGACTGTTAAAAGTTTTTATTTTTTCATACTATTTGTTGAACTCTTTACTTAACACAGAGTTATGGGGCTGGCCCCATGGCTCACTTGGTTAATCCTCCGCCTGCGGCACCAGCATCCCATATGGGCACCAGGTTCTAGTCCCAGCTGCTCCTCTTCCAGTCCAGCTCTCTGCTGTGGCCCGGGAGGGCAGTGGAGGATGGCCCAGGTGCTTCGACCCCTGTACCTACATGGAAGACCAGGAGGAAGCGTCTGGCTCCTGGCTTCGGATCACCACAGCACGCCCAGCTGTGGCAGCCATTTGGGGGGTGAACCAACAGAAGGAAGACTTTTCTCTCTGTCTCTCTGTCTATAACTCTACCTGTCAAATAAAATTAATTAAATAAAATTTAAAAATAAACACAGTTAATCATATGTGTATAAAGTTAATTGAAAATAGATCTTAGTAAAAATAAGAATGGGAATAGGAGAGGGAGGAGGGAGCTGGGTGGGAGAGTCGGTGAGAGGGTGGGTATGGTGGGAAGAATCACCATATTCTTAAAGCTGTAATTATGAAATGTATGAAGTCTATATTCCTTAAATAAAAGTTTCTGGGGAAAAAAAAAAGATAAAGTTGTGTGAAACCCTTTGTTAGCATCTTCTATGGAGATCAAGGATGTACCATCAACACGTTTAGATCTGATGAAGCACAACAGTAAAGCTGTCTCAGAGCTGTTGTGAAGGTTGAGTCAATATAAACATAACGAGCTTACAGCAGTCCTGGCACACAGTAAGTCCTGCGCAAGTCTGAGCTCTATCAGCAGCATCGTTTAGCAATCTAACCTCCCCAGATCAGTGTGCATGCAACCTTCCTTCCTTCCCACAACTGTGAGACCGCTAAGTCCCTGAACTAAAAAAAAAAATACCAGTGAAATAGAAAATAAGGAGCTGTTCAGAGCACTTTAACCTAAGGCCACCTACTTAGACTCTGTATCTGCTTGAGAAACTAGTATCTAAATACCTGAAAGATTTATCTTTTAAACATCAAAAATGGCTCCAAATTGGGGCCATGTGAAAGACTTGCTTATTCAGCTTACTTCTATCTCTCCTCCTTCCACAAATATTTTTTCAAAATAGTCTCCACCCTCACTCTCATCAGATTAACAATAGAAAGCAAGGAACACCCACTTCCTCAACAGTACTCTGTGGTAATAAATGCCTGGTGAGAGAAAGTCAATGATCTTCTTCCTTATTTAAAAAATGTGATACACATTTCAATTGTTTCCAGTGAATAAGATAATAGAGTGTAGTTTCAGTTAAGAGCAAATATGCTCCTTTCTTCTCCCTCCCCCTACCATTGCTCACATTCTCCAAAAAGCTTCATATATAAGTCAACCATAAACTCTAAGATCTGCTTTCTTTGGACAGAGCCATTCCAAAACTACTCTGGATAAACCAGCCATTTTTTTTTTCAAAGTCAAATGTTCACTTTATCACACATATTTAGTACAAAGAGTAAAAGAAAGGAGAAGAAAAAAATTAAGTGAATAGCTACCATATACTATGAACAGTACTAGACATTTTATTCTACCTACTCATCAACCTTTATGAAAATGTACTGTCTTGGCCAGCACCACGGCTCACTTGGCTAATCCTCTGTCTGTGGGTTCTAGTCCCGTTTGGGGTGCCAGATTCTGACCTGGCTGCTCCTCTTCCAGTCCAGCTCTCTGCTGTGGCCCGGGAGGGAAGTGGAGGATGGCCCAAGTGCTCGGGCCCTACACCTGCATGGGAGACCAGGAGGAAGCACCTGGCTCCTGGCTTCAGATCAGCGCAGCGCACTGACCATAGCGGCCATTTGGGGGGTGAACCAACATAAGGAAGATCTTTCTCTCTATATCTATCTATCTATCTATCTATCTAACTCTGCCTGTCAAAAAAAAAAAAGAAAGAAAAAGAAAATGAACTGTCTTTACAAGACTTATGCCTAAAACAGATTGATATATTCTGAACTTGAGAACAAGTAGGCTGGGGTTCAAAATCTGATTCTTTGCATGACCTCGCCCAAGTTCTTTAAGGCTTATTCTTTCAGTTGTAAAATGAAACTGAGGACATTTCTAACCTACTGGGATATTTTAAGGACTCAGTGAGGTAACAGAGAGCACTCTGAACACATTAGTTTCTTGGTGTTAGATACACAATCATCAGAATTCATCATTAAAACTTCTACTGTTAGGGACCAGCGCTGTGGCGCAGCGAGTTAATGTCCTGGCCTGAAGTGTTGGCATCCCATATGGACACCAGTTCTAGACCCGGCTGCTCCACTTCCAATCCAGCTCTCTGCTGTGGCCTGGGAAAGCAGTAGAAGATGGCCCAAGTCCTTGGAATTCTGCACCCACGTGGGAGACCCAGAAGAAGCTCCTGGCTTCGTTTCAGCACAGCTCCGGCCGTTTTGGCCATCTGGGGAGTGAACCATCAGATAGAAGACCTCTCTCTCTCTGCCTCTCCCCTCTTTGTAACTCTTTCAAATAAATAAATAAATCTTTTAAAAAATTCTACTGTTAGGGGCCATGGGTTAACCTACCATCTACAATGTTGGCATCCCATTTGGGAGCCATTTAAAGTTGTAGCTGTTCCATTTCTGATCCAGCTCCCTGCTAATGCATCTGGAAAGGCAATGGAACATGATCCACATCCTTGGGCCCCTGCACTCACTTGGGAGACTAGGAAGAAGCTACTGATTCCTATTTCAGACTGGCCAAGTCCTGGCCATTGCTGCCATTTGGGGAGTGAACCAGCAAATGCAAGACCTCTCTGTCTTTCCTTCTCTCTATAACTCTGCCTTTCAAATAAATAAAATAAATTTTTTTAATTTTTTTATTTGACAGAAAGAATTATACAGTGAGAGAGAGAGACAGAGAGAAAGGTCTTCCTTCCGTTGGTTCACCCCTCAAATGGCCGCTACAGCAGGAGCTATGCCAATCCAAAGCCAGAAGCCAGGTGCTTCTTCCTGGTCTCCCATGCGGGTGCAGGGGCGCAAGCACTTGGGCCATCCTCCAGTGCCTTCCTGGGCCATAGCAGAGAGCTGGATTGGAAGAGGAGCAACTGGGACTAGAACCCGGCGCCCATATGGGATGCCAGCACCACAGGCGGAAGATTAACCAAGTGAGCCATGGCGCTGGCCCTAAAATAAATCTTAAAAAAAAATTGTCAGTTGGATTGCAGATATTGACAAGATGATTTTCTTAAAAAGTCTGCTATTAATAGCCCCTCAAATTCCTCATTAGCCAGGTATACAATTTTTCACATATTCATTTTTAAACATTTTCACATATTCTTTTTTAAAACTTATTTAGTTATTTGAAAGAATGACAGAGAGAGAGGGAGAAGATCAAGAAATCTTCTATCTGCTGGTTTATTCCCCAAATGCCTGCAACAGCTGGGACTGGGCTAGGTCAAAGCCAAGTGCCCAAACCATCATCTGGGAGACGTCTCCCCATTGGTGGCAGGAACCACCTTCTTGGGCTGCCATGCCAGGTACATTAGCAGGAAGCTAGATCAGAAGCAGAG
The DNA here is from genome assembly GCF_964237555.1 of Oryctolagus cuniculus. Taxonomy (NCBI): domain Eukaryota; kingdom Metazoa; phylum Chordata; class Mammalia; order Lagomorpha; family Leporidae; genus Oryctolagus; species Oryctolagus cuniculus. The sequence goes on from NC_091443.1 coordinate 77,982,611, forward strand.
TAGCCTTGACTAGCACTAGCACTCTGATAGGCGGACACCAATGTCCCAGACAGTGGCAACATCCACCCCAAACCAAGCTGCTGCACCACAACACCTGCTCCAATGTATTCTTAATGTAGCCAATAGCTGAACCTTCAGAAACTTTACACAACTTCAATTCAGTTCCAATCACTTGGGCGGGGGGGGGGGGGGGGGGTCTCTCCATCACAAAAGCTACCTTGGCATTTCATCTAACAAGAGTTTGTTTGTTTAAATCTGTGTGGGTTTTGGCAATTTCAGAGCTGTAAGTCTACCAAACGCTCTAATTTTTAAAATAGCAAAGTGAGGGGGCTGGCTCTGCGGGATACCGAGTAAGGCCTACAGTGCTGGCATCCCATATGGGCGCTGGTTCAAGTCCCGCCTGCTCCACTTCTGATCCAGCTCTCTGCTATGGCCTGGAAATGCAGCAGAAGATGGCTTAAGTCCTTGGGTTCCTGCACCGGCTTGAGAGACCCGAAAGAAGCTCCTGGCTCCTGATCTGCACAGCTCCAACTGTTGCTGCCATTTGGGGAGTGAGATGGAAGACTTCTCCCTCTCTCTCTGTAACTCTGCCTTTCAAATAAATAAATAAAAGTCCTTTTTTTACAGATTTATTTATTTTACTTGGAAGTCATAGTTACACACAGAGAGATAGAGAGAGAGAAGCAGAGAGAGAGAGAGAGAGAGAGAGCGCTCTTCCATCTGCTGGTTCACTCCCCAGATGGCAGCAATGGCTGGAGTTGCTCCAGTCTGAAGTCAGGAGCCAGGAGCTTCTTCCAGGTCTCCCACGTGGGTGCAGGGGCCCAAGGACTTGAGCCATCCTCCACTGCTTTCCCAGGCCATAGCAGAGAGCTGGATGGGAAGTAGAGCAGCTGGGTCTCGAACCGGCACCCCTATGGGATGCCGGCACTGCAGGCGGTGGCTTTACCTGCTACGCCACAGCGCTGGCCCCAATAAATAAAAATCTTTAAAAAAAAAAAAAAAAAGAAGAAGAAGAAGAAGGAAGGAAGGAGGAAGGGGAGAAGAGAGGAGAGGGAGGGGGAGAAGAAGGGGTAGAGGAGAGGGGAGGGAGAGGGAGAGGGGGAAGAGTGAGGTCTAGCCAAAGCAAGGGAATGGTCTTAAATCAACTAGTTAGGGGGCTGAGCCAGATTCCAAGTCTCCTATGTTCCAAAAGTAGGTTAGAAATATCCATTTAGTTCATCTCTGTCCTTCAGTATTCTTTCCTTCAAAGCTAGAAACCTGTCACAGCTGCTCTGACTCAGGAGTCAAGGCTGTCTTCACCGCCAGTAGCTACAGTCATAAATTGCTTTACGACTACCGCTGGGCTGAGGGATCTGCACATCTGCCCTTGCGGCCCATCTTTCCAAAAGCACTTTGTTCTGATGGGTTCTCCCATGGAAGTAGGTCGTAAGTTACGGGCTTGTCTGCTTCCTGTTGATTACACCAACTCCAAGAGAAAATAACTCAAGACTTGTATCATCTCCCATAAATCGTCTTTCTTTATGTTGTTCTTTTTTGTGTGTGTGCTTTTAAAATGGAAAAAAGGCCGAAAATCATGATTTCTTTTCCCTGTAAACTTGATCAGCCCCTTAGTATTTTCCTCTTAAATCTAGATCTCCCCTGATACCAATTCTTGTTCTCTGTAAAGACAGTGTTTCTGGTCCTCTCGTTCACCCCTTCATTCAACAAATCTGTTCGCAATGCCTGTTAGATGCTTGGTGCCAGCATACTGTGGGGAGCCTGTGCAGTCATACCTGGCATGGAAAATGCATTTTCTTCCTCCTTCCCAACCTGAGACTTTACACTGCTAACTGTATCCCAATCTAAGTTCCCCTAATGACTAATCTGCCTTTGAGTTTTCCAAGAAGTCAATCTTCCTGAATATTTTAAAATTTGTATTTATTTATTTTCATTTGGAAAGCAGAGAGGCAGAGACAGATACAAAGAGTGACTCCATCTGCCAGTTCATCCCCCAAATGCCATTAACTGTCAGGGCTAGGCCAGGCCACAGCCAGGAGGCAAGAGCTCAACCCAGGTTTCCCGCATTGATGGCAGGGACCCAAGTACTTGAGTCATCACCCGCTTCCCAGGGTGTGCATCAGGAGGGAGCTGGCAGCAGAAGCAGAGCCAGGACTTGAACCCAAGCACTCCAATCTGGGGTGTGCGCTAACCACTGCCCCCAACACCCACCCCTAAGCATTTTAAATTTCTCTGGTGAACACAATGCAACGTGACTGAAACTTATATCCCCATATTTCTTCTTCCCTACAAATATGTACACACATCACATGTTTGACATATAAATGTGCAGATGTGAAAGGAATAAAAACAAGATGCTCAATCCAGAATATGTAAGAAATTTCTCACAAGGGAAACATGAGGCATCTTATAAAGAACTTGAACATACCCTGAATTTTTTACAATGGGTAATAAAATATTTTGGCATTCCTGTGTAACTTCGGACTTCATACTCCCCAGCTCAATGACGCCTACATATAAAAAGGAACAGGTGAATTTAATAATTATTGGTTTTCAGATAACAGAACAGAACATCAATAATGTCACATGGTCTTTTCATGTTCCTTTACCTGGGGATTCAATAGGAGAAAAGTGCTCATATACCAATTGCTGGCATAGAACTAAGTAGTTTATCAGTGTTTTTTATTTTTGGTGTTAAAAAACAATAGGCTTTTTTTTGTTTGCTTTTGTTTTAAATGCTTGTTTATTTCCATCTGCCTGAAAGAGAGAGAAAAAAAGAGACAGAGATCTTCCATCTGCTGGTTAATCGGCAAATGCCTGTAATATCCAGGGTTGGGCCAGGCCAAAGCCCTGAACCTGGAACTCCATCCAGTTCTCCCACATGGCCAGCAGAGGACCAGACACTTATGTCATTTTCTGCTTTTCCCAGGATGCATCAGCAAGTAGGTGGACCGGAAGCACTGGAGCCGGGACTAAAACTGTCCTTCTGATAGAGGATCAAGGCGTCCCAGACAGGGCATTAACCCAGTGTACCACAAAACCCACCCTTCCTTTTCATGGCACTGAGGTTGGCCCGCAGCTGACATCCTGGACAGACACAGAACACCGACAGCTAACAAGAGGAAAAGACGTCGCCCAGAGTGAGGTGGGGAAAAAGAAGCATTTTAGAATGTGCCAAGACGGCCGGTGCCACGGCTCACCTGGCTAATCCTCCGCCTGCGGCGCCGGCACACCGGGTTCTAGTCCTGGTCGGGGCACCGGATTCTGTCCCGGCTGCTCCTCTTCCAGGCCAGCTCTCTGCTATGGCCCGGGAAGGCAGTGGAGGATGGCCCAAGTGCTTGGGTCCTGCAACCCATGGGAGACCAGGAGAAGCACCTGGCTCCTGCCTTCGGATCAGCGCGGTGCACTGGCCATAGCAGCCATTTGGGGGGTGAACCAACGGAAGGAAGACCTTTCTCTCTGTCTCTCTCTCTCTCACTGTATAACTCTGCCTGTCAGAAAATAATAAAAAATAAAAGAATGTGCCAAGACACAACTAGGGCCAGTGTGTTCACCCATGAGCCCTGGCTGCAGCTCTCCCAGACCACCACAATTCCTAAATCCAGAAGCCAAGCACAGCTACTTTCACTACAAAACCAGAGTGGTTACCGATAGGAGCAGGGACCCTCTTTTCCACGAGGCGAGACAGCCTATGCTCCCCTGTGCACAGTTCCTCGTCTCTGCTCACCTCGCAGGTCAGGAGCGAAAAAGATGAAATCCTAAACAACGAGTCTGTCTCTCGGGCTGAGAGAAGTAACTGGAAACCTAGCAGCTTTGAAATGCAGAAGGAAACTGGAATACATCTCTTCCTTGTCTCCTTACTGAAAGATGAACTGAATTTTATCTGAATTCAAAATGTAAGATTATAATTGTATTATTCACCTGTGAGTCAGAAATGCATTCCTACCAATATAGTACCTTGTAGACCTGTCCTGTACAGTGAGGTTGCACATGTTTATGCCTAAAATCTGACAGGAGCTAAATCTGTAAATCATTTAATATAATATTTATTACATCAGGGGCTGGCACTGTGGCGTAGCAGGTTAAACTGTTGCCTGCAGAGCCGGCATCCCATATGGGCGCCAGTTCAAGTCTCGGTTGCTCCACTTTTGATCCAGCTCTCTGCTATGGCCTGGGAAAGCAGTAGAAGATGGCCCAAGTGCTTGGGCCCCTGCACCCACGTGGGAGACCCAGAAGAAGCTCCTGGCTCCTGGCTTCAGAACAGCGCAGCTCCAGCCACTGCGGCCATCTGGGTAGTGAACCAGCGGGTGGAAGACCTCTCTCTCTCTCTCTCTTTGCCTCTCCTTCTCTCTGTGTGTAACTCTGACTTTCAAGTAAAATAAATTAATCTTTGTTTAAAAAAAGCCATAAAAATTTTAAAAATATTTATTACATCAATGTACTGGCTACAGAATATTTCATTTTCCCCATTTAAACAAAGTGAAAAAAATCTCTAGCAGAAGGTGATATTCCAATATACCAAGATCTTCAGGGAAAAGAATTTAATTATTTTTAAGTCGTTGAATTAAACATACATTTCCAAATGCTACTAGGACATCCAAACATGTCCCCATTTGTGAGACCTTCCTTCAGGCATTTGCAAAATTTTTTTATTAGTATGAAAAGGAAAGATCAGAATGAAGACAAAATAAGTCATCTTGATATAGAAGTCAAGGAGACAGTGCTGTGGTGCAACAGGTTAAACCACCATCTGCAATGCCAGCCTCCCATATGGGCGCAGGTTCAAATCTCGGCTGCTCCACTTCTGATCCAGCTCCCTGATAATGTGTCTGCAAAAGCATCCAAGGATGGCCCAGGTGCTTGGGCCCTTGTGCCCACATGGGAGACCTGGATGAAGCTCCTGGCTCCTGGCTCCTGGCTTTGGCCTGGCCCAGCCCTGGCTATTGTAGCCATTTGGGGTGTGAACCAGTGGATGGAAGCTCTTTCTCTCCCTGTCTCTCGGTTTCTGACTTTCAAATAAACAAATCTTTAACAAAATATATAGAAGTCAATCTACTATTTCTGAGAGTGCCATCACCTCAGTGAGTGACTAGCAGCCCAATAATCAAACAGAACAAGCTACTCTAGGTTAGGAAAGAGGGCCACACTAGAATGATTCTCGTGGGCAGAACATGCCCTGAATGACCACTGCCAATGGCTCAAATGAGTTACTGACTTAGGCTGTCATTGTTTAATTTATGGGGATCATTGATTCATTTACTCAAAAGACATTATTTGTTGCCCAAGCCCTTTGTTATGATTAGAATTTGAGTGTTCACAGCACTTTATGCAAAATGAATTCACCAAAACACTGTGTGTGAGAGCACTTCAAGTTTATGACAAGCACTTCTTATGTTATAGATACAGGGTAACAGGAAAAATGGGACACAATGGAATATGTTGTTTATAAAGTATAGGCAATACAGGGGAAATGGGAGTGGCTGTTTGATTTGCTGAGTAATATTGCAAATAATGTGAAAGCAGCCCCATGATGGACACAGCCATATTTCACTGCACTGGAATGTCCAACCCCTGACAAACATACCTCTTAGAGACACTATGAAGCTGGACGATCACCAAGAATTCCATAAAAGCACAAATCTATAAAGTTTACTCCTACTCAGTGGCTGCTTTCTGTGAGCACACAGAAGAAGTGAAACACAGACCTTGGAGCCAGGGTCTCTCAAATTCCAATAATAGGACATCACCATCTGTATATAGTACGTAGTGGGGCAGGCATTTGGTACCAAAGTTAAGTCACCACTAGGGACACCCACATCCAATATCGGAGTGCCCAGGTTGGAGTCCTTGATCCACTTCCAAAATAGCTTCCTGCTAATGCACCCTCGGAGGCAGCAGGTGATGGCTTAAGTATTTGGTCCCTGCCACCCACTTCAGAGATCTGGATTGAGTTCCTGGCTGGCCTAGCCCTGACTGTTGCAGTCATCTGGGGAGTGACCCAATGAGTGGAAGATCTGCCTTTCTCTCTCTCTCTTCTTAAAAAAAAAAAAAATGTTTTTAAAGACAGCTCTACATGTCAGGTAGAAACGGAGTGGGGGAATTCTACCAGGATCAGTGCTCCCAGAACACAGTAGAACTTGTGTGTTGAGGTCCTTAACCAACACAGCACTTTCCTTGCATCCCACTTGCCTACAGCTGTGTGTGTGCCACAACACATAAGTGTCACTCTGTCAGGCAAACACTCCAAAGCAAGAAGCAAAGCCTTCAGTTCATGAAGGAGCCGGGACACTTCTTTCATTCCAAGAAAAATCATGAATTAGAAGCAGCAAGACCTCTCAGGATGACAAACAATAAAAACAGGCAAACATCCCCTAACTGGCAGTAAAGAGGGGGGAAAGGGTGTTACTTTATCATTAACTATTTAAAAAATAAGAACACAAGTGCTCTCTATATATCTACAGCTAAGAAACATTGTGTCCAGAATATATACCACCACCCTGTCTCTCTAGACCCAAGCACCCACGTGTTAAGATGTTGTTTTTTCTGACAAGTGATTTTTACAGTGTACAATAAGCATTCCCCTAACTGTGCTTCGGTGAGTTCTGTTGTCACTGCATACATACAAGACTGTGATCAGTGAAGGCTCCCTCCCCACATATCCAACTGAGGCTATGCTCCTAGGATGCATCAGATACCCCCATAGCCTCACAACAAAGCTGGCCCCAACTTCATTCTTTTAAAAGCAGTGAAATAGCCTCAGAAAATCAAACCACTTCCTGATACTTTGACACCACTAAAACAGTGATGCTAGGACTCCTCACCTCTTGCTAGGCGTCAGTGAGCTGCAGACAGCTAGCTCTAGATCTTTCTGGTCCTCTCTCCACTGATAAATTCACTACCTGTGCCTAACTGTTCCCTAAATATCAGATTCCTTAACAAGTTGAACTAAAAGGAAAGGAAAGAAACAAAACTCCCCTTATGGACAAGATCTGATCAGATACACTTACTGCTTTTTAAGAAGACCTTCCATGCTCCACCTATTCTTCATGCAAGGTCTTAGACTGTTTGCATTTCTATCAGCAGCTGTTTACAGAATGGGCTGTGCCCTGAGTTTACTTATGCAAATGGACTGTGGCACAACAAAGTACTAGCAGTCACACAATTTCTAAATCATCCTGTCAGATCACAGTTGACTTTTTTGTTCTTGCTGCTTCTAATTTCTAACTTTATTGCATTATAATCAGTAAATATGCCATACATAAAATTGGGGGAAACTTTCTAAGTTTTATAGAGGCTTCACATAAAAGTAGCTATGTGAAAATGATCTTATCCTGTTTATTGGATGCAAAATGACACATGCTGGTTCAAATCAGTTATTTGTGGTTTTCAATCTGATATATCCTTATTGATATTTCTAAAAAAATGTGTTAAAAAGCTGGATCATTGGGGCTGGCGCTGTGGCGCAGCAGGTTAACTCCCTGGCCTGCAGTGCCAGCATCCCATATGGGCGCCGGTTCAAGTCCTGGCTGCTCCACTTCTGATCCAGCTCTTTGCTGTGGCCTGGGCAAACAGTGGAAGATGGCCCAAGTCCTTGGGTCCCTGCACCCACGTGGGAGAACTGGAAGAAGCTCCTGGCTCCTGGCTTCGGATCAGCTCAGCTCCGGCCGTTGCAGCCAACTGGGGAGTGAACCAATGGATGGAAGAACTCTCTCTGCCTCTCCTCTCTCTGTGTAACTCTGACTTTCAAATATATAAATAAATCTTTAAAAAAAAAAAAAAAAGCTGGATCATATTTACTTTTAGACAATATACTAATGGTGTAGGGATTGGAAGTTTGGACACACAATGGTAAGGTCTTAAAGAGAACAATCTGAAGCCGCAGGGAAGAAGCAGCACCGTGGTCCTTATCCAGAGGCATCAAGTTTGTGGTTTTAACTTGTGTCCTTGGGATGCCTGGCATCTATCCAGGTAGTTAAAGAGCTCTGTAAGCTTTTATTCAAATTTGCTTTTTCCCTCTCTTGTTATTTTTTTTTTAACTGGAGTAGAAAAGCATATAGTCAAATATTATGCACCCAACTTGGAGACCTCCAAATTGTTCACTTACCTTCCTTGCCTAAGTTATTTGCTTCTGCCTTTAGTGCCCACACTTTATCTCAAATTCTTACATAAGTTAATCAAGAAGGACATAATTAGCACTAGCTTTTCTCTTTTTTTCTTAAGCAGAGTGGATTTTCATCTTCACTCCTCAAAGATTATTTCAGAAAGCACACCTGAGACACCATGAATGACAGACAAGGCTCAGGCACATGTGTTCAACGTATGTTTGCTTTCTTACTTTTACAACAGTCAGCTAAGCAATAAGGAATGAACATAGAATGTTGCATCAAAATACTTACTTTTTATAGATTACTGATCACTGTAGAGATAATTTTGTGTTTGAGGAACTTCCTGTCTGACCTCTATAAATAGGACACAGCTTTTCTGAGTTTGGGTTTCTCCTTGTCCATAACAGACCAGAGACTTCACGACCAGCTGGACACTCCTGTATAGGATCTCAGGAAATCTACACTATGTCATTACAGCAAACCTCTCATTGCCTCAGAAAACTTCTCGGATCCAGTTGGTTACAAATTTTGTTTAGCAATAAAACTGTGTCTTCAATTAGAATCTTACATGGAACCCCAATATACAATACAGATTAGGGGCTTACATTGTAGTGTAGCTGGTAAAGCTACCGCCTGCGATGCCAGCATCCATATGGGCACGGGTTTGTGCCTCAGCTGCTCCACTTGCAACCCAGCTTGCTGCTAATAGCCTGGGAAAAGCAGTGTAAAATAGTCCAAGTGCTTGAGCCCCTGACACCCACATGGGAGACTTGGATAAAACTCTTGGCTTCAACCTGATCCACCTCTGACTGTTTCAGCCATGCACCCAGCAGCAAGGACCTAACAAGGCCTCCACGGTACACAGTTAGAAAGCCACTATCCAAAGCTCCACATTGAACCAGGCTCTGAATCATCTCATTTGCCTTTGACTTTGTACCCAAACTCTTCCTCTCTGCCTGGCATAGTGGGTAAAGCCACCGCCTGCAGTGCTGGCATCCCATATGGGTGCTGGTTCAAGACCTGGCTGCTCCACTTCTGATCCAGCTCTCTGCTATGGCCTGAGAAAGCAGTGGAAGATGGCCCAAGTGTTTGGGCCCCTGCACCCACATGGGAGACCTGGAAGAAGCTCCTGGCTCCTGGCTTCAGATCAGCCCAGCCCTGGTGATTGGAGACAGTTGGGGAGTGAACCAGCAGGTTTAAGACCTCTCTCTCTGTGTATGTGTCACTTCCTCTCTCTCTCTCTAACTCTTCCTCTCAAATAAATAAATAAATCTTTTAAAAACTAATCAAGGGCCCAGCGCAGTGGCGCACTAGGTTAATCTTCTGCCTGAAGCGCCAGCATCCCATACAGGTGCCAGTTCTAGTCCCAGTTGCTCTTCTTCCAGTCCAGCTCTCTGCTGTGGCCCGGGAAGGCAGTGGAGGATGGCCCAGGTCCTTGGGCCCTGCACCCACATGGGAGACCAGGAGGAGGCTGCAGCAGGCCCGGAATTGGAGTCAAAAGCTGAGCACTCAATCCATGCCTCCCACGTTGATGGCAGGAAACTAATCTTTCTTTTCTAAAAGTAAATAAGTAAATAAATATGTATTTATCTATTTGAAGTGTGAGAGGTCTTCCCTCTGTTTGTTCACTCCACAAATAGCCACAATAGCCAAGATACCTGAGCTCCATCTTGGTCACCTACATTGGTGACAGGGACCCAAGCACTCGGGTCATCTTCTGCTGCTGGAGTCAGAGCCAATAATTGAATCTAGGTTCTCCAATGTAGGAAGTGAGTGTGTCACCTACCCCTGCTCTTATTACTGGATTTTTGTGACCCTTTTAGGTAAAGTTGGAAACATAGTTATATTGTCAAAGAACTGGAATTTCTAAAGCATCTCATTGATGCATAGGGAAAATGCACAGAAGTTTGTGAAATGAGGCAGCACCAGATGTGTTGGTCATCACAACATACTTGTGAACGCAGATGACACATGAAATTATTTGTATTTCTCTTTACCTCCAACCACTAGGGATCAGTCCTGATGCATTGATCATGGTGAAGAAAAGGGAAAGGAAGTTTTTATGGAAATATTCCCAAGTGCTTAAGTTCCCTTTCTCAAGGCTCTAGTCATTAATAAAATGATCATGAACCAAGCCAAATGTACCTCTACACACTTCATTCTCACCCTGGAAGCTTGTCTCTCTCTTTTTTCTTTAAGATTTATTTGAAGACAGAGTTACAGAAAGAGGTAGAGCCAGAAAGAGAGGTCTTCCATCTGCTGGTTTACTCTGCAAATGACTACAATGGCCAGAGCTGAGCTGATCCAAAACTAGGAGCCAGGAGCTTCTTCTAGGTCTTCCAAGTGGGTGCAGGGGCCCAAGCACTTGAGCCATCTTCTACTGCTTTCCCAGGCCGTAGCAGAGAACTAGATCAGAAGTGGAGCAGCCAGGATTCAAACCAGCACCCCTATGGGATGCCAGTGCTGCAGGCCAGGGCTTCAACCTGCTGTGCCCCAAGCTTGTCTTAGAAACCGTATTATATTCTGAGAATTCACTTGTATTCATTTAATCAATTTTCTATCAATATGTATGAATGTTTTACCTGGTTTGACTTAAGCAGATCATACGCCCCTCCAGTATACCCCCGCCCCACCTGGTGAGTGGGTCTCATCCCCTTAATAAAGTTGCCTGTTTCCTGAAAACTATCCTCCTGGGTATTGCCTCTCCTTTATCCCTCACCACTGGGCTGACAACAGGCCAGCTGTCACTCAGCCGCTAATTGTGTCGCCCCTCCAGCTCTGTCCAACAACCTCTTCCTTCCTCTGCTTCCTTCTGCTGCCTGATGATTTCATTCAGGAATGACTCAAACACATCTTGGAGCTCCATAGATGGCTACACTTTCTTCGGGAGAGTAAGCTATATTTGTATTCAACTCAATTGCACTTGATAAGAAACTACCATATGTCCACTCCTTGTCTAGCAACCACACACAGGCATTAAAGAGACATCTGACCCAGCCACCCTCTCAAGAAGCTGGTATCAGGAAGAGGCAACACGATGGACCCACTGATGACAAAAGGACAATGAAGGAGCAAACTTCTGGTACTCCCGGCAGACCCCAGCACAGGAGACCACCAGTGCAACAGGCTTGGGGTCAGAAGACCTGAACCCCGCCACTTACTTCCTAGCTACGTGCCCTACAGCACATCAGGTAGCCTCTCACAGCCCAATTCCTGAATACTGGAACATTTATCTAGCAATGCCATTGGCAGGATTAAAGGGTGCATTACATGAACACATTTCATAAACTGTAAATGACTGGAGACATAAAACGGTGGTTTTTCAAGACAAGCAGTCCCTGGGAGATGAGAAAAAAGGAGGCGGGGGTGGGGAGGCAATTTGACCAAGACCTTGCATCAGGAACCAGGACCTCCGATGAGCACGTTCAAAGTCAGACAAAAGTTGGCAGATGGTGAGGAATAGGAAAGATAGCAAGTTTGCTGCAAGGTCAGGTTATGACTTCAATTTAGCAAGTACTGAAGAGCCCTGCTAGTAATGTCAAAGCATACAAACGTAATAGGGGCTGAAGCTGTGACGTAGTGGGCTAAGCCTCTGCCTGCAGCACCGGCATCCCATATGGACTCCGGTTCGAGTCCTGGCTGTTCCGCTTCCAATCCAGCTCTCTGCTGGTGGCCCGGGAAAACAGCAGAAAATGGCCCAAGTGCTTGGTCCCCTGCACCCGTACCCGTACCCATACCCATACCCGCCCCCACCCCCGCACCCACACCCACGTGGGAGACCTAGAAGAAGCTCCTGGCTCTCAGCTTCAAATTGGCTCAGCTCTGGCTATCGTAGCCATTTGGGGCGTAAACTAGCAGATGGAAGACCTCTCTGTCTCTCCCTCTCTCTGTAACTCTACCTCTTAAATAAATTAATCTTTTAAAAATGTGAATAATATATAATGCTCCCCTCAAAGTGTATAGTAATATACATATAAGACATGGGGCCGGCACTGTGGTGCAGTGGGTTGATGCCCTGGCCTGAAGCGCCGGCATCCCATATGGGCGCCGGTTCTATGGCCCAAGTCCTTGGGCCCCTGCACCCGCGTAGGAGACCTGGAGGTAGCTCCTGTCTCCTGGCTTCGGATCAGTGCAGCTCCAGCCATTGCGGCCATTTGGGGAGTGAACCAGCAGATAGAAGACCTCTCTGTCTCTAAATCTTAAAAAAAAAAAAAAAATATATATATATATATATATACACACACATACATGCACACACACAGATAAGACAAATACACTAATAATATGAAACTGGCTTTAAATTCAAAGGAACACTCACGACACAGGGTGTCCAGTTCCTCTGCCACTATCTGTGTCTGACCCAGCCCGCCCTAAGCCTTGTTTGCTCAGATATAAAATAAGGTTTGAATTCAATGGTCTCTTCCGAACACAAACACTCTATGTTCTATGATTCTAGGTTCAAAGTTCAGGTTAGCCATCAGAAATATAAATAGGGCTATAAGGTTATGGTGATAGCTGTCCCTTGTATCGCCTCTCCCAAGTGAGGGAAGCCACACAGAGGGAAGGGATCTAAGAGACGTTAATTTAAAATTAACAGAACAAATATTGCGTCCTATTATGTCAAAAGGGAAGTGGCAAAGAGAACTGTGAAGAGTGGAGTCCTGGTGGCCAGAAGAGCAAAATGGGATTATCAACAGGACAAAAGAGAACATCTGAAGTGGAAGAAGAAGTCAGCGTGGGTATAAGGTATTCACGGAGACCATCAGATTCTTGGACAGGAAAGAGGAGGAGGTCGGATTGGAGCAGGACGTAAGGCAGGGATCCACAAAGCCCCAGAGAAATATTTTCTCAAAATTCCCATTCCTGAAGCCCACATGTAAGTATTTCTGTCCTTAGAACAGAGGAGGAATGAGTGGCCAACAGAGACTAGCCCAAAAAAGAAGGCCATGACAGTGCAAACCCCAGAAGAGAGGACACACCGAGCGTTCATGTGAACAAGACCAAGGACCAGAACTGCACGTTCTCAGCCAAACTAAACCACACAGGACGTTCCCTGCTCTTCTGCCCAGACCTCAATCCTCTGCTGTGAGGAACTTCACCTGGCAGCGAGGGAAAGGCAGGCACTGGGGAGGCCGGCCGGACCTGCCTCTGCCTCTACAGCATTCTCTCCTCTTGGGAGCCTGCATTTGGGCACTTCCTTCCATCCAAAGCATGCACCTTGCCCGTTCTTGTGGCTTGCTACATGCCACCCCTCTAAGTGTGTGTTAATGAAAACCACACACTGCCCAGGAGTACCACCACTCTGCTCCAGCCTCCTCTCTCACTCTCCTTGACAGAGTTACTACTGAGGCCGGTGCTGTGGAGTAGCGGGTGAAGCTGCCCTCTGCAGTGCTGGCAACCCATATGGGCACCAGTTCAAGTCCCGGCTGCTCCACTTCCTATCCAGCTCTCTGCTATGGCCTGGGAAAGCAGTAGAAGATGGCCCAAGTCCTTGGGCCCCTGCACCCGCATGGGAGACCTGGAAGAAGCTTCTGGCTCCTGGCTTCAGATCTGCCCACTTCTGGCCATTGCAGACATTTGGGGAGTGAACCAGCAGAGGAAGACCTCCTTCTCTGTCTCTTTCTCTCTCTGTATATAATTCTACCTCTCAAGTAAATAAATGCGTCTTTAAAAAAAGTTACTACTTTTACCCCAATAATAAAAAAGAGAAGTCAAAAAAATTCTCTAATTACTTAATGTCTATGGATTTTTCTTTAAAAAAAAAAAGACTTATTTTATTTATTTGAAAGGCAGAGTTACAGAGAGGCAAAGACAGAAAGAGAGGTCTTCCATTCACTGGTTCACTCCACAGGTGGCCACTTGGCTGGAGCTGTGCCAATCTAATGCCAGGAGCTTCTTCTGGGTCTCCCACATGGGTGCAGGGACCCAAGGACTTGGGCCACCTTCTACTGCTTTCTCAGGCCATAGCAGAAAGCTGGATGGGAAATGGAGCAGCGGGGACTCAAACCAGTGCCCATATGGGATGCTGGCACTGCAGGTGGGCAGCTTTACCCGCTATGCCACAACACTGGCCCCCTGTGGATATTTTAGAGAATTTGCTTAAGTAAACCACATCTTATAAGTTTTTGTTCTTATTTAAAAGCATGATGCTATAAACATGCTTGTATATGATTTCTGACATACAATTAAGAATTTCTCTAAAAAACTGCTTCCCAACCTTTTTCCTAACATTTGCATGACTTACTGAGGCAAATGCACCTGCTCAAAGACAACACCAAGTCTAAAGGCTTGAGTAAGGCCAGGCCCTGCCCAGCTAGCCTCAGGAATGAAGGATTCAACAGCTCAACATACCTGAGTCAATTCAGTACACACTGGGCCCAGGCAGGGATGTAAAGGGGTGGGGGTGGGGGGGAGGGAACTATGCTCTCAGATGAATGTAAATGAAATTTCTGGGCCATAAGGACATGCATGTTCAGTAACACAAGCTAACACCAAACTGTTGCTCAATATGATTGCTTCATGCTGCCAAGTTCACATACTCCCCTACATTTGCTGTCTCTTGTCAACCTTCTCTAAATGGAGCACTTGTTACTGTTACCTAAATTGTGGCTTCTCTGATGGTGAATTAAGTTGAACATCGTTAAGTTGGCTGGCTGTTTACTTTCTTTCTACAGAAATGTATCCCTGTTCTTGGCCTACTATTCTATTAGGTTGCCATTTTTTTCTGGATGTACAGGACTTCTTCATAGAGTCCAGGTGCTAACCTTTCATCAGTTATGTATGTTGCAAATATATTTTTCCTGGGGCAGTGGCTGTGGCTTAGTAGGTTAAGCCTTAGTAAGTTAAGGCCTGCAGCATCGGCATCCTATATAGGCGCTGATTCAAGTCCTGGCTGCTGCACTTGCGATCCAGCTCTCTACTAACAGTCTGGAAAAGCAGTAGAAGATGGTACAAGTCATAACCAAGTCGTGCAAATGTTATGAAAAACGTTGGGAAGCAGTTTCCTAGAGAAACTGTTACTTGTATGTGTGTCAGAGATCGTATACAAGCATGTTTCTAGCACCCTGGTGGGAGACCCAAAGAAGCTCCTGGCTTGTGGCTTCGGATCAGCTCAGCTGCAGGCATTGCAGCCACTGGGGAGTGTCTCTTCCTCTCTCTGTCTGTAATTCTGCCCCTCAAATAAATAAATAAATCTTTAAAATATATATATTTTTCTTCCTGTTTGTGCTTTGTCTTTTGACATTTTCAAATGGATCTGAAAGTATTCAAATTTATCAAAAAAAATTTAAAGATTTATTTATTTGTTTATTTATTTGAAAGTCAGAGTTACACACAGAGAGAAGGAGAAGCCAAGAGAGGGAGGGAGAGAGAGGGTGGGAGAGAGAGAGAGAGAGAAAGAGAAAGAGAGAGAGAGGTCTTCCATCCACTGGTTCACTCCCCAGTTGGCTGTAATGGCCAGAGCTGTGCCAATCTGAAGACAGCAGCTTCTTCTGGATCTCCCACGTGGGTGCAGGGGCCCAAGGACCTGGGACATCCTCTACTGCTTTCCCAGGCCATAGCAGAGAGTTGGATGGGAAGTGGAGCAGCCGGACTCGAACAGGCACCCACATGGGATGCCGGCACTGCAGGCAGCAGCTTTACCCACTACGCCACAGCACCGGCCCCAAATTTAGCAAAATTTTATAAACAGTTCTCTTTATATCACATTGAAAAATCCTTTTCTACCTACAGTGACAAAGATATTCTTCTATATTATCTTTCTAAAGATATTGACTTTCAAATTTCAGCCTTTACTACACTACACTGGGAATGTTTTTAAGGTGTCTAGAGGAACCCAATTCCATTATCTTTGCTTTAAGGATACCCAATTATCATAGCACCACTTATTGAATTAAATGATCCTTTCCCAATGATTTGCCATGTATGGGCACACTTGTTTCAGGGCTCTCTGTTTCTCTGTCATCCGTCACTTTGACTGTCTCTGAACAAATGCCACAATGTCATCAGGATGTCAACCTTAGAATCCAACTTTGCATCTGGCAGGATGGGTTCCCTATCCTACTGGGACTCCCCTGACCCTTCACACTCCCAACTAAGTTTCTCAAAACCCAGATGAGGATTTTGCCTGGGATTGCATTAAATTTTCAAGTCAGGGGCTGGAGTTGTGACGTAGTGAGTTAAGTCACTGCCTGTGAGGTCAGCATCCTATATGAGAGCAGGTTCAAGTCCCAGATGCTCAACTTCCAATCCAGCTCCCTGCTAGTGCACCTGGGAAAGCAACAGAAGGTGACCTAAGTGCTTGGGCCCTTGCACTTACATGGGAGACCCAAATGAAGCTCCTGGCTCCTGGCTTTGACCTGGTGCAGTCCC
Source organism: Oryctolagus cuniculus (assembly GCF_964237555.1). Taxonomy (NCBI): domain Eukaryota; kingdom Metazoa; phylum Chordata; class Mammalia; order Lagomorpha; family Leporidae; genus Oryctolagus; species Oryctolagus cuniculus. The sequence goes on from NC_091443.1 coordinate 77,999,083, forward strand.
AGCTATTGTGGTCAGTTGGGGAGTTAACCAGCAGATGGAAGATTTTGATCTGTCTCTCCCTCTCCCTCCCCCACTCCTCTCTCTCTCTGTACCTCCTCCTATTTTGTAATTCTGCCTTCCAAATAAATAATCTAGAAAAAAAACTTTATAAAAAAATCTACACATCCAATTGAGAAGATGGAAATGTTCATGATAGTGAATCTGTAACCTAGAAGGTAGGGTTTAGGCAAATGCAAGCAGAAGGTCTCAGTTTACTCCCTTGAACCTGGTTTTTATTCAGAGGGGGAAAGGCTACCCTAAGCAAGGAATGGTTAAATCTCCAAGAAAACAGTCTGAGTCAGATTTTTGAACGTAATTATATGAAGATGCATACTTCAAGGAGGGAGGGTCTGCCCCTTCACCCTTCTCTATATCCTGACATGTCTGGAATGCTTGCTTTTATAAAAGTCCTAGCAAACTAGGGCCAGCACTGTGGCATAGTAGGCTAAGCCTCCACCTGTGGTGCCAGCATCCCATATGGGCACCAGTTCATGTCCTGGCTGCTCTTCCTCTGATCCAGCTCTCTACTGTGGCCTGGGAAGGCAGTGGACGATGGCCCAGGTACTTGGTATCCAGAAGAAGGAAACACGGATTGAGTTCAGGGCTCCTGGCTTCAGCCTGGCCCAGGCTTGGCTGTTGTAGGCATTTGGGGAGTGAGATATGGGATCTCTTTCTGGTCTCTGTCTCTCTCCCTCTCTTTTTTTTTTTTTTTTTTTTTTTTTTTTTTTTTTTTTTTTTTTTTTTGACAGGCAGAGTGGACAGTGAGAGAGAGAGACAGAGATAAAGGTCTTCCTTTGCCATTGGTTCACCCTCCAATGGCTGCCGCGGCTGGCGCACCGCGCTGATCCAATGGCAGGAGCCAGGTACTTCTCCTGGTCTCCCATGGGGTGCAGGGCCCAAGCACTTGGGCCATCCTCCACTGCACTCCCTGGCCACAGCAGAGAGCTGGCCTGGAAGAGGGGCAACCGGGACAGAATCCAGCGCCCCGACCGGGACTAGAACCCGGTGTGCCATCGCCGCAAGGCGGAGGATCAGCCTAGTGAGCCGCGGCGCTGGCCTCTTTCTTTTTTTAAGGATTTCTTTTATTTGTTTGAAAGGCAGAGTGACAGAGAAAGGGGAAGACAGAGAAAGAGATCTTCCATCCATTGGTTCACTCTCCAAATGGCCACAACAGCCAGAGTTGGGCCAGGCTGAAGCCAGGAGAGCTGAGAACTCCATCCAGGTGTCCCACATGGATGGCAGGGCCAAGGACAAGGTCATGCTCCACTGCTTTCCCAGGCATCTCAGCAGAGAGCTGGGTTGAAAGTGGAGCAGCCAGGACTTGAACTGGCACTTGTATGGGATGACAGCACCACAGACTGTGGTTTAACACAGCATTGTGGCACAACAAGTAAAGCCACTACCTGCGATGCCAGCATCCCACATGGGCGATGGTTCAAGGCCTGGCTGCTCCACTTCTGATCCAGCTCCCTGCTTATGCACCTGGGAAAAATAATGGAGAACGGCCCGAGTGTTTGGAACCGCGCCACCCACATAAAGACCTGAAAGAAGCTCTTGGTTCCTGGCTTCAGCCTGGCCCAGTTCTAGTCACTGAGGCCATATGGAGAATGAACCAGTGGATGGAATCTCTCTATCTCTCTGTTTCTGTACTTCTTTCAAATAAATAAATAAATCTTAAAAAAAAAAAAGAGAGAGGGAACTCAGGCATGTTCTCAAACACTGTTATACTCTATAGGACATAACAAATTAAATACCCCTCATGTCTGAGGGACAACCAGGGAGTTGTGTTTAACTGGCATTTGCAAAACAGGCTAGATTTCAAAAGAAATGGGAATGAATTTTAGAGTGATCCACATAGTTTTATTTCCCAGGGCCTTGGGAGAGACGAGCTGGACATTTACAGTGAAGAGAAAATCAAGATGTGAGGACCAGCATGACCAATCCAAGGATGCGGGGAAGCAGCGCTTCCACGCAGAGAGAGCCCGCGGCTGGGTGGGTGGCCCCAGCACCCTGGCGTGCACTAACGGCGGTCTGGACTGCCTCCTTGTGAAAACAGGAGATCCAATCACTATCTGCTGGGTGATGAATCTAACAACAGGAAGCCTGTTGATATTGCATCAGCAAAAAGAGGATCCTGATGGTGTATGAAATAAAGATGACAAGAGAAAGCCCTTAGAGGGATGATTTATATCCACGTTGGAGCCAAGCGGCCCCTGCCTCCAGAGAGGCAGCAGCTATTCGAGCGCATCGTTCAAGGGGCACCTGTGCCTCATCCATCACCCGCTCTCCACGGCCACCCCAGCCTCTGTCATAGCACCTGCGTTCTGCCAAGACAGCAGGGCCCCCAGTCACCCTGCAGCCACAGCAGCAACACAGAGAAATGCATCTCCTAGCAAAGACCAGGCAAACACAGAACGGCTCCTGAGATCATCAGCTTCTACTTCTAACGTGCGTTAGTTATGTGACTCATCAGCTACCACGCGTGCTGGGCCCCGTGCTCTGGCTCCGAACGAGCCAAGTTCAGATGGAGGATGCAGGGTTGGGGGGGGGGGGGGGGCGGCAGGGATCACAGGCAGCTTTAATCTTAAGAAGAGCAAACAGAACGGGGAAGAGGGAAATGGCGGCCGTTTCTTCTCCGAGCACGCAGATCTGCAGAAGGCAAAAGCTGAGACAGCAGCAGAGAGAGGCAGCGGCTCCCGGACCGCTGACGTGTGCAGGCCCTGGTTGCCATGGTGCCATCCTGGAGGCCAGCAGTTTCCTCAGTGCGCTCCCCTTCTGTGTAGTTTCTGCCTCGGGGGCAGCTGCAGCCCCAGGAGAGCAGGAGAACTATGATTTGGATCGTAATGGCTGCAGTGTCAGTGAGCACCAGGTCCGGAAGGGACAAGGTCTAAGAGCTGACAGAGGCAGAGAAGGGGACCGAGATGGGGGTAAGCACCTCAGAACTATACTCGAGCCACCGTGGACGCTCAACACCTGAGATGCCCTCAAGGATAACAGTCCTCCCCAGACACTCTGTTACAGACACTCATCACCCAGGAATCGCGATATGTCAGCTTTGAATCCAGGCTCTTTCCCACAATGACTCCGGACAAAGGGATCCTGGGCTGAGCTCATGGCAAAGAAAAGCGAATGATATATGGGTCCGCACACTGGAGTGAAGTCAGGACAACCCGCAGGATGCCTTGGCTCCAACACTAATCAGCCACATGAGTTTAGCACATCTAAGCGTTGACTCCCTCACCTGCAAAATGAAAATGTTGGGCTACAAGTGCTAGGGCCCCCGCACCCACATGGGAGACCTGGGTGAAACTTAAGGTTCCCAGCTCCAGCCTGGCCCAACTCGAGCCATTGCAGCCATGTGGGGGAGTGAACCAGCAGATAGAAGATCTCTTTGTCTTTATGTCTGTCTCTCTCCCTTTGTCTCTGTAACTCTGCCTTTCAAATAAATGTTTTTTAAAAAAAGGTTGGGCTAAATGAGCAATAAAGTCCTTCTACTCTCTTAATTTATGCCTGGGTGCGGTCAGGACAAGGCAACCCTTTGGGGTGCCTCTCACAGGACAGAAGACTGCCCATCTAATGGTGCCCCCAGAGACGCACAATCAGGAGAATGGCTATAATTCAACAAAAGCAATTTGTAATGACACACATACATTAAAGTCACAGCCACATATTTGACTGAATCACAGATTAGTGGGCAGGGCCCATTCATCCTCACACACTCAACATCTGGCACAGTCTGAGCACTCGGCTTACCAAATGTATGTTGCATACACTTGGAGGCAAATCTTTAAAATGGCAATCTATAAAACTTTCAAGTACATCTGTTATGGGGTGAAATATTGTTCCCCCAAAACCTCACACAGTAAGTGCTAACTGCCATTGTCTCTGAGTGCAAACTTGTTTGGAGACAGGACCTCTATAGAAGGCATCCAGTTAGGGGGCAGGCATCATGGCATAGCAGGTAAAGCCACCACCGCAACACCAGCTCCCACATAGGCATCAGTGTGTGTCCCAGCTGCTCCACTTGCATCCAGCTCCCTGTAACTGCCTGAGAAAAGCAGCAGGAGATGGCCAGAGTGTTTGGGCCCCTGCCACCCACATGGGAGACCAAGAAGAAGCTACTGGCTCCTGGCTTTGGTCTGAACCAGCAGTTGGAAGATCTCTCTTCTCCCTCTGTGTGTGTGTCTCTCTCTGGAGCTCTGACTTTCAAATAAGTAAATAAATCCTTTAACATAAAGTAAAATAAATCAAGGAAAAGGAAAGGTAGAAGGTCAACATTCTGGTACAAGAGGTTAAGTAATCTCCTTCATCGCTGGCATCCCGTATCAAGTCCCAGCTCCTCTGCTTCCGATCCAGCTCCCTGTTAATGCACATGGAAAGGCAGCAGGAAATCACTCAAGTGCTTGGAGCCTTACCACCCACGCGGGAGACCTCCATGGAGTTCCTGGCTCCTGGCGTCAGCCTGGCCCAGCTTTGGCAACTGCAGCCATTGGAGAATGAACCAACAGATGGAAGATCTGTGTGTGTGTGTGTGTGTGTGTGTGTGTGAGAGAGAGAGAGAGAGAGAGAGAGAGAGAGTCTCCCTTTCTGTCATTTTGCCTTTCAAACAAATAAAATAAACCTTTTTTAAAAAAAAGAGGAGGAAATGCAGGCACAGATAAACATAGAGGGAAGATGATGTGAAGAGGCAGAAAGAAAGGGTGACATCTCCAAGCCTAGGAGGGGCCTGTGGAACCCAATCTGCCAACACCTCCATCTTGGACTTCCAGGCCCCAGGATTCTGAGTCAACACATTTCTGTCGTTGGAGCCGCTCAGTTCTGAAGGCAGTCCGTTTATGGTGCTCCTTGGTGGCAGCCCAAGCAAACTAGTACTGATGTGGTCTCCGAACACAGGGAGAGCTACACGGTGACACCCCCCATCCTCCTCCCCACCCAGCTCTGCGGCACCTGCACACTTCACAGTGCAGCTGCAAAACACGTGGACCTTTCCTTAGTACCACAGCTCCCTTCTCAAACCCAACAAAACAATCATCTGAAGGCAGATTCAATTCACAGAAGAAACACAGCTACCCCAAAACACATGCTTCAGTTCCCCCCATTAAAGCTATCAACAAGACAAAACCAAAATCCCAATAAGCTGTTATTTTGTGGATAAAAATCCTTAGAGGATGAAAAGACTCAGACTAATCCCTTAGTCAACTCTCTTGCTCAACCTATCCGAGAATAAAAACCCGAGTTCCTTAATAAAGCACCGAAAAGAAAAGAAAAGTACAGTCACTATTCACACCCAGTCCCTGGTCACTGACAATGCACTTGTCCAGTTAATTCCAAAAGCAGGAAAAGACCCTGGGAAATCTCCGGGTAAAATCCTAATGATACCTGCAAAGGTCGTTTGTGTTAAACAACACAGAGTTTAAGGACCTGCAGAGCTCAACACCCCTGGAAGAAGGAAAAAAGATAAATACGAAGCCGTACCTTGGCAGGTGGAGAAATGTCCTTTGTGTTTTTCCAATTCTTTAGAGACCGGACCTGCCGACACTTCAGCAGTTGACAACCGCCAACCACATGTCCTCTTGAGGAAGGTTACTTCTTGTCTAACAACAAGACAGAAAAATCTGAGAGTCAGAAGGGCCTATTTATAAGTGTTTTTCAAAAGAGTCTTTTGAAAACACAGTTTGCTCCATCAACTTTCAAAAGCAGGCAGCTCTGTAAAAACCCGCAATCCAGCTAATTAGTCTCAGCTGCCGGTCATACGGCCCAGCAAACCAGTCAAGTGACCTTGCCCCTTTCAAGCTCACTCACGTCTGTTCCTCTGGCCGTGGACCTGGGGCGGCTCCACCAGCCTCTTCCACTGGGGGAAGATGAGTACTGCAACTCTCATTCGCCCCCCACCAGAGTCAACAAAGCAGAACATTTGTTTTCCTGAGAAAACATCTTAAAAAAGTCTCATCTTCTCGAAGCCCTTAAAAGTTATATTAATATTGTTCCTTTACAAACACAGTGCCTGATGCAAACAAGCAATACTGGAGATGAAATGGATGGGCAGGGAGGGGAGGGCTGGGTTCCTTACCAGACTACCAGACCTCGCTCCTGGCCTCCAGACCCGCAGATAAAGCTGTCTACAGGGGAGGGGGCCCACCCAGATTCCTGGCTGGCATCTCAGCTACAACACGTGCTTCCCTCAATTCCCTCCTTGTTCTTCTCCCCAACCCTGCTTCAGATCCACTTCTCTTCCTGTGTCAGGCATCACGCAGTCCCAACACACACCCTGCCAGAAATCTCTGGTCCACAGCGACTCCTCCCCTTCTGCTTGCAGTTGGCTCCCACGTCCTAAGAATCATTCCTCCTCTGACCCTTACTCCTAATTTTTCTTATCTCTCATCTGTACTTACTTGATTTTCTTGTCCTCAACCTGGTCCTACCACTGATCCATCCTCTATACTGCACCCAAGTCCATCTTTCCGAAAGGCAAATCACTCTCCTTGGTACAACCTGTTGATGGCTTCCCACAATGTCCAGAGTGAACTCCCTACTCCTGAGGCTTCGGTCTCCAATACCACTTACAATTCCCTGCCTCCTGCTGATGAGCAACTAGGTTCCAACCAGCACAAACATTTGCAGCTCTCTAAATCAGTACTTCTCCAAATGTGATCAAGATTTGCATCATCAACACCACCTAGAACTTGCTAGAATTGCGGATTCTTGGGCCCATTATCCTGAAGATAGGGCACAGGAGCCTGCAGTTTAGCAAGCCTTCCAGGTGATTCTGATACACACTTAACTACAAGAGCTACTGCTCTAAACCCATCAAGCTCCGTGGACCAAGAGTCTGAGCCCTGAGGCTCCTTCTGCTAGCAGTGGGAAATTAGATGCCCTTTCTCCATGCTTACAATTGCTACACTGGTCATCGCTATACCATTATCCAATTTATTTATTTTAAAAAATTTATTAATTTTACTTTGCTTGAGCAACAAGCAGAAACAAGAGTTCACCCAACTACTAGTTCAGTCCCCAAATGCTGGCAACAGCCAGGGCTAAGCCAGCCTGAAGTCAGAAGCTGGGAACTCAAGCCACGTCACCAACAAGGGCAGGAGGGAACCAAGCACTTGAACCATCATCAGCCGACTCCCAGGGTGTTCCTTAGCAGGGAACTGGAACAGGAACAGACCCAGGACTCAAACCTGGGCACCCCAATGTGGGATGAGGGCATCCCAAGGGGCATCCTTTTTTTTTTTTTTTTTTTTTTTTTTTTACAGGTAGAGTTAAAGACAGTGAGAGAGAGAGAGAGGTCTTCTTTCTGTTGGTTCATCCCCCAAATGGCCACTACGGCCAGCGCTGCGCCAATCCGAAGCCAGGAGCCAGGCATGTCCTCCTGGTCTCCCATGTGGATGCAGGGCCCAAGCACTTGGGCCATCCTCCACTGCACTCCCAGGCCACAGCAGAGAGCTGGCCTGGAAGAGGAGCAACCGGGACTAGAACCCAGTGCCCAAGGTGCATCTTAGCACTGCACCACTCACCATTCCAATTAATTTCTCCATCTATCCAATTGGTTTATGAATCTCTTGAAAGCATGAATTATACCTTGTTTATCTTTCATTCATTCATCCCATAATCATTTACTGAACATATACAAATCACTGAGGAAAATACTGTGCATGTAATTAACCAATCTATCCCTTGCCTCTCTCATCTTGGCTGCTCCAGGTATGACAGAAGATACATTATGTCCAATCTCCAAAATCTCACCACCAACCTCAAGAACTGTGGAGGACTGACGTTGTGGCACAGCAAATTAAATTGCCACTTGCAATGTCAGCATGGCATTTCAAGTCCCAGATGCTCGGCTTCCAATCCAGCTTCCACTACTGCTCCTGAGAAAGCACCAGCAGATGGCCCAAGTACTTGGGCTCCTTCTACTCAGGCAGGAGACCCAGATGGAGTTCCTCCTGGCTTTGGCCTGTCCCAGACCTGGCTGTTGCAGGCATGTGGGAGTGAACCAACAGATAAAAATGCTCTCCCTCTCTCTGTCACTTTCTTTCTTTTTCTTTCTTTCTTTCTTTCTTTCTTTCTTTCTTTCTTTCTTTCTTTCTTTTTCTTCCTTCCTTCCTTCCTTCCTTCCTTCCTTCCTTCCTTCCTTCCTTCCTTTCTTTTTAAGATTTATTTACTTAGTTGTTTGAGAGGTAGATTACAGACAGAGAGAGGGAGAGACAGAGAGAAAGGTCTTCAAATGACTGCAATGGCTGGAAGTGGGCCAATCTGAAGCCAGGAGCCAGGAGCTTCTTCTGGGACTCCCACATGGGTGCAGAGGCCCAAGGACTTGGGCCATCTTCCACTGTTTTCCCAGGTCACAGCAGAGAACTGGATTGGAAGAGGAGCAGCTGAAACAGCCAGAACAGGAACTGGCACCCATATGCAATGCAGACTTTACCCGCTATGTCATGGTACCGGCCCCATCACTTCAAAAACATAAATTAAAAAAAAAAAAAAAAGGTGTGAACAACTGAAAAATCCTGAATACAGCCAGTCTGATGTTTCTCACAGTCAATAAGGTGGAACTCCATTTCACATCTGATGTTAAATAAATACACACAGTTTCTAAAAGGGAAAAGGATGAATTTTCATGAAAACTTATGTATTTCTCTTTATTATATCTTAACCCCTGGCATTTAGAGAATGCTGTAGTAAGGAAATGTAGCAGGATTTTTAAATCCCAGATAAAATTCATTAGAGTTAGTATATTCTTTTTTTAAAAAAAAAAAAAGATATGGTTTTGTTTAATTTGAAAGAGCTATAGAGAGAAGTAGAGACAGAGAGAGAGGTCTTCCATCCGCTGGTTCGCTCTCCAGATGGCCACAATGACTGGAGCTGCGCCAATCCAAAGCCAGGAGCCAGGAGCTTCTTCCGGGTCTCCCACATGGGTGCAGGGGCCCAAGCAATTGGGCCATCTTCTACTGCTTTCCCGGCGCCGGCCTTCTACTGCTTTCCCAGGCCACGGCGGAGAGCTGGATCAGAAGAGGAGCAGCCAGGACTAGAACAGGTGCCCATATGGGATGCCAGCTCCTCAGGCCAGGGCTTTAACCTGCTGCGCCACAGCCCTGGCCCCTAAAGTAAGTATATTCTAATTACAGTAGAAGTTGAGTAAAATTTCATAAAACAATTCTGAACCCCTAGAGTGTACAGGAATTTCCTAGGGATCTTTTAAAATGCTCATTCTGATTAATTATACTTATGTAAAGCCCAGGACTCTGTAATTATAATAAGCACTCAAATGACGACCAGATCACACTGGCTGATGTTGCTAGTCCTAGAACCTCTGTTCGAATTGCAAGTAAAAGTGAAACAATGCCATTGTTCATAGAACTGCTGGTCTTCCCCTTAAAGCAACAAAACCTCTTTGGATACCTCTGTAATGAAAGTGTTCCAAAATGTCTTTTGCACATATGATAAAGATGGCATACGAAACATACATATGTAAAACAGAAGAAACATACATTTGTAATCTTGCTGTCTTCCAAAATCTCAAAAATAGAACAATAAAGAGATTTATTTCATTTAAACATAAACTCACAATAAAGAGATTTATTTCATTTAAACACAAATTCACAACAACAAATAGCAGGTAAGTAGAAGTAACAAAATGTTGGGAGCTAGGAAGCAGATGCATGGGTAATAGACAACTGAGTAGCAGGCCTGGCAAAACTGACTCCTTGTCTGTCAGTACAGAAATCCAAGAAACAACTCATCAAAGAATTTCCAGAAAGTCTCAGAGAGTTAGAGCTCTCAAACTTTCAGATTTGAAAGAGAGTATAGTTGGTGCTCAAAACAGACAAAATGGTCAAGTCTGCATTAAAAAATCGCCCAGCACACCAACAGAAGAAGAAAGGAACAGAAGAATTACAAACAGTCAGAAAACAACTGATAAATGGCAACATTGAGTCCTTACCTAAATATGTGGAAATGAAGCAACACACTCCTGAACAACCAATGAGACAAAAAGATCAAAATAGAAATCAAAAAATGTATCCAATTGAACAAAAAATGAAAAAACAACAAAGCAAAACCTATGAAGGCAGCAAAAGCTGTGTAAGAGGTAGGTTTCCAGTGATAAATGTCCATATTTAAAAAAAGAAAGCTCTCAAATAAACAATCTAATTTTAAACTTGAAGAAACTGGAAAAAGACAAACAAAAGAAGCCCAAACTTAGAAGAAGGAAGGAAATAATTTTTAAAAAGGTCAGTGCAGAAATACAATAGAGACAATGAAAACAATAGAAAAAGTCAACAAAACTGAGAGGTTTTTTGGAAAAAAATAAAGTTGACAATTCCTTAACTAGACTAAGAAAAAAGAGAGAAAAGTCAAATAAAATTATAAAAGAAAGGAGACATTACAACTGACACCACAGAAACACAAAAGATTATTGTAAGTGATATTAAGAACAACTATATACCAACAAACTAGATAACTTGGGGAAAAAATGGGTAAATTCTTGGAAACATATACCCTACCAAGACTGAAGCATGAGGAAACAGAAAATCTGAACAGATGAAAATCAAATCAATAATCAAAAAAGAAGAGCCCAGGACTACACGGCTTCACTAGTGAAGAAGAATTAATGGCAATCCAGGGCCGGCGCCGCGGCTCATTAGGCTAATCCTCCGCCTTGCGGCGCCGGCACACCGGGTTCTAGTCCCGGTCGGGGTGCCGGATTCTGTCCCGGTTGCCCCTCTTCCAGGCCAGCTCTCTGCTGTGGCCAGAGAGTGCAGTGGAGGATGGCCCAAGTGCTTGGGCCCTGCACCCCCTGGGAGACCAGGAAAAGCACCTGGCTCCTGCCATCGGATCAGCGCGGTGCGCCGGCCGCAGCACACCAGCTGCGGCGGCCATTGGAGGGTGAACCAACGGCAAAAGGAAGACCTTTCTCTCTGTCTCTCTCTCTCACTGTCCACTCTGTCTATCAAAAAAAAAAAAAAAAAAAAAGAATTAATGGCAATCTTTCTCAAATTCTTCCCTCTTCTTACCCCACAAAAAAAAAAAAAAAAAAGTACTAAAAGAAAAGAAAATTTCAGGCCAATATCCCTGCTGAACGTAAATGCAAACACCTTCAATAATATATTGCAAACCAAATTTAACAGCACATGAAAAGCATCATATGTCACAGGCAAATGGACTATATCCCTGGATGCAAAGATGGTTCAACATATACCCATCAATAAATGTAATACATAACACTAACAGAACGAAGGATAAAATTTCATCATTTCAATAAATGCAAGGCAAGCATTTAACAATTCAACATAATTTCATGTTAATAACTCTCAACAAATCATTGCTAGAAGGCGTAACGTAATAAAGGCCATATATGGCTAGACTGCAGCTAACAACATACTGAACCATAAAGATGAAATGTGGGCCAGTGCCGTGGCTCACTAGGCTAATCCTCCGCCTTGCGGCGCCAGCACACCTGGTTCTAGTCCCGGTCTGGGCGCCGGATTCTGTCCCGGTTGCCCCTCTTCCAGGCCAGCTCTCTGCTGTGGCCCAGGAGTGCAGTGGAGGATGGCCCAAGTGCTTGGGCCCTGCACCCCCATGGGAGACCAGGAGAAGCACCTGGCTCCCTGCTTCAGATCAGCGTGGTGCCCCGGCCGCAGTGCACCAGCCACGGCGGCGGCCATTGGATGGTGAACCAACAGCAAAGGAAGACCTTTCTCTCTGTCTCTCTCTCTCTCTCTCTCACTGTCCACTCTGCCTGTCAAAAAAAAAAAAAAAAAAAAAGATGAAATGTGGCCAGCGCTGTGGCGTAGTGGGGAAAGCCGCCACCTGCAACACCAGCATCCCATACGGGCGCTGGATCATGTCCCAGCTGCTCCACTTCCAATCCAGCTCTCTGCTGTGGCCTGGGAAAGCAGTGGAAGATGGCCCATGTGCTTGGGCCCCTGCACCCACGTGGGTGACCTGGAAGAAGCTCATGGCTCCTGGCTCCTGGCTCCTGGCTCCCAGCTTCAGATCAGCCCAGCTTCAGCTGTTGCCACCATTTGGAGAGTGAACGAGCAGAAGATGGATGACTTTTCTCTCTCTCTTCCTCTGTCTGTTAACTTTACCTCTCAAATAAATAAAAATCTTAAAAAAAAAAAAAAAAAGAAGAAGAAGAAGGAAATGTGGCCATTTGTGACAACAGGGATGAACCTGGAGCATATTACCCCTAGTGCAAAAACCGGACACATGACGGCAACTACTGCGTGATCTCACTCATCCGTGTAATCTGAAATAGTCAAACTCACGGGTGCAGAATAGTGGCCGCCAGGGACTGAGAGGAGGGGAAAATGAAAAGGTAATGCTTAAAAGGAACAGAATTCCAATTATGCAAAATAAAAAGTTCTGAAGATTTCCTATGCAGCACAGTGCTACAGCTCACAATATGCACTGTAGGCTTACAATCTGCCAAGAAGATAGATCTCATTTTAAGTGCTCTTACCACCAAAATAATTAATAATAATAATAATAAAGTAATAATGGATGCAGGAGGAAGTTTTGGGAGGGATAGATATGCCCGTGGCCTTGATGGTAGGAATGGTGTCATGAGTGAATACTTCTTCCCAAACTCACCAAGATGTATATATTAAATACTGACTGTTTTGCATGTGTCAACCACACCTTTGTATAGCATTCTAGTGGTTTGTTTTTTAAGATTTACTTACTTATTTGAAAGGCAGAGTTACAGAGAGAGAAAGGGAGAGACAGACATAGAGAGACATCTCCCATCTGCCAGTTCACTCCCCAAATGGCTGCAAAGGCCAGGACTGCGCCAGGCTGAGGCCAGGAACCAGGAGCTTCACCTGGGTTTCCCATGTGGGCGGAAGGGACCAAGCACTTGGGCCATCTGCTGCTGCTTTCCCAAGAGCATTTGCAGGAAGCTGGATCACAAGGACTCAAGCCTTTGCCAATATGGGATGCCAGCATTGCTGGCAGCAGCTTTACCCATTGAGCCATAACACCAGCCCCTATAAAGTGGTTTTTAAAAAAAAAGAAATTAGAGACAGGCACTTGCGCAGCTATTAAGACAGCACTTGGAGGGCTGGCGCTGTGGTGTGGTGAGTTAGGCCACCACCTTAGTGCCCACATCCCATATGGGCGCCATTTTGAATCCCAGCTGCTGCTCTACTTCCAGTCCACCAGATGGAAGATCTCTCTCTCTCTCTCTCTCTCTCTCTCTCTGGCTTGTTCTTTCAAATAAATAAATAATTTTAAAAAATAAAATTAACCAAAGAAACGAGGAAGTTGGAGCATAGAGGGAAGAAAGGAAGGAAGGCAGAGAGGAAGGAAGACACCAGCCCCAGTTCCCAGTCCCCACGCTTGCCAGTCTTGTTCTCCTCCAGCTCTGGCCGAAGTCGAAGACTGATCCTCAGGAGAGGGTCAGACAGCAGACGCCCCAGCACCACCTCCACTACACAGCTCCCACAAGGCAGGCGCACTCCACGGGCAGGTGGTCAACAGTGCCTTCTCGGGAGATTATGCCCTGCCCAGGAGTGAAAACCTAGGGACAAAAGCAGTGAGCCCATAACAGACATACTAATAGTGATCTAACCAAATGATAACCTTTCTGGGAGAAAGAGGGCATGCAAATGGTGCCCCGTGTGCAGGGGTTAGTGGAGAAAGGGGTGGATTGTTCTTCTTCTACAACAAAGCATAAACAGATGATGCCTAAAACTGGAAACCCAGCCCCTGAAATCCAAGTGTGTCACACGGAGCCCAGGCATGTAACTGAGGCAAAGTCAGCAACCTGCCAGACCTGAGCGCTAGACTCTGGGGAGTAGGAAATGGGCTGGGTGTGGAGTGATGGGGCACCCAATGAGGCTTTTGTAAGACTATGTCCATGCCTAACCCTGATAAGACTGTAAAAATTGGGGGCAGGCATTGTGGTACAGTGGATTAGGCCATCACCTGTGTGCTGACATTCCATGTGAGCACTGGTTCAAGTCTCGACTGCTCTACTTCCATTCCAGCTTCCTGATAATGTGCCTGGGAAGCTGGAATGGAAAACCATGTCCTTGGCTTTTATCTTAGGCCAGCCCTAGCTATTGTGGCCATTTGGGGAGTGGAACAGCAGATGGAAGATATCTCTCTCTCTCTCTCTCTCTTCTCTGTAACTCTGCCTTTCAAATAAATAAAAACAAATCTAAAAAACATTTTATAATGCATATATCTGTGTGTATATATGTGTGTGTGTATATACACACACATATATATCTATATCTGTATATATGTATACGTATGTATATATATGTATATATATTCACACACACACACACACACACATATATATATATCTGTAACCTATAACTTGCTTTGTCTTTAGTGGCACCAGGAAACTGAAATGTTTGCTTTTGTGAATTCCCTTCCAGCTTCATTGAACACAATTTGTTTCAGGGACTAACACATATTAAAGAAATGTAATAGCTCAACTTCTGTAGGAGGCAAAGACCTGGCAGATTGCCACCAGCGTTTCGTGTCTTTTTAACACCGTTTCAGTCCTGAAATCAGGACTCCTTCCACATCAGGAGCTCCTTCCACACCTGTGGACAGAAATTGGCACACGACCTCATGAGGGACATCAGGCATCATACCCAAAATGTGTTTTTAATTTGCACCTCGCTTTCTTCTTTCAGAATGGCATCAAATCATTCAGTGTTCTAATAGGTTGTCAAATCAGTCACTAGGCATGGCAATTTTTTTTAACTTTTTAAAAGATTCATTTATTTTTTTGAAAGGCAAAGCACCAGAGATAAAGGGGGAGAGAGGGAGAGAGAGAGAGAAAGGCTTTTTCTCCAAATGGCCTCAGCAGTATAGTCTAGGTCAGGCAGAAGCCATGAGCCAGGAATTGCATCCAGGCCTCCCTCCTGGGTAGCAGAGCGCAGCGCTTGGGCCACCTTCCACTGACTTCCCAGATGTGTTAGCAGGGAGCTAGACAGGAAGCAGAGTAGACTAGCATCCTATTTGGGATGCCAGCACCCAGGCAGTGGCTTAATCCGTTGTGCCACAATACCAGACCTTAAACATGATAGTTCTATCCCTGCAAAATAAGGGGTCTAATCACCACGCAGGTGAAATGTCACTTCTGACCTCAGAAGCTGAAGCAACTCACTACTCCACCAGCATTAAGTACAGCCTGGAGGAAATGCTCGCGTCCGTGCAATCCAGGCACACGCGGGCAAAGTCACTGGAGAAAAGTTACAAAGCTGGGGGTAGAGCTCAAAAAGGACCACAAGCTACCTGCAGCCAAAATCCAGCCTGCTCACCCTCTAAAAAGCGGAGAGAGAGCAGAGATGGGCAGGTTCCTAAAAGACCTCTCTATTTAAAGCTCCCAAGCTCCCTCCTTCCATCCTTGCATTTCTGTCAGTTCCCCGCCCAGTGATGAAAGTCCGTAAACAAATACAGGAGAGAAACACAGAACCTCAGGGAGGCCTTGAGGGTCATCTGGTCCACCAGCTCCCGACAGGTATGGATGGATCCAGGACAGGACTTCTGCAAGTATGGTCTGAAGTCCACTAGAATCACCTGGGGTTTCTGATGAAAATCCAAAGTTCTGGGGCCCTGGATCTCTGTGAGGAAGGCTGAGGGAATATGCACCTATAACGAGCTTCCTGGTTGTGAACAATCACATTTAAGAGCCGCTGTTCAAGGGAGACAACTGCTAGCAACAGCTAGCATATGTTTAACTTTTAGGAGCCAGTGGTCCCGTTATCTGCAAAATCTGGACAGTAAAACCTGCCTAGAGGATGGCTTTGAGTGCAGCCTCCAACACACTGCTCCACACCCAGCAGGTACTCAGGAAGTATTTGTCCATCCCCCCCCCTCCTGTGTATGGCATTCTGGTGATGACTATAACAATACTTCATGTTCTGAATTAACCTCAGCAAGAAAGTAGACAGCCAGGCTGAAGTTAAGGCCTCAGCGCCAACGCATCATCAACTACACAAGTCAAGGTCACGGCTTGAGCCAACGGTTAGGCTGCAAAGCGGACCTGTAGACAGTGGTGATGAAGCTTCTGTGTGCATCAAAGTGCCCCAAATGGCTTCAAAACAGGGCCTCAGGGCTCCAGCCGAGTTCCAGGTTCATAAGTCATGGAGATAAGAATCTGCATCTCTGACAAGTCCCCAGATGGACCCAAATCTGCTGCTGCTCCCAGAAGCACGCTCCAGTCGTGAGGCTATAGCCCCACTCTCTAATATCTGAATGATCTGGCACTTTGCAATATAAAAGGAAAACTACATCACGTGTATTTCCTGTTTGACGCCACACTGGCTAGTTACGCATAAAGAAAGAAAAAAAATGATAAACCAACCATTACTGAAGCAGATTCATTTTTTCTTTCTCTTTTCTTTTTTTTCTTCCTTCCTTTCAGATTTACTGATTTTATCTGCAAGTCAGAATTACAGAGAGAGAGGGAGAGGCAGAGAGAAAGATCTTCCTTTTCATCTGCTGGTGGCTGCAATGGCTGCGACTGGGCCAGGCTGAAGCCAGGAGCCAGGAGAGTCTTCTGGGTCACCCCCCTCATGGGTACAGGGGCCCAAGCACCTGGGCCACCTTCCCCTGCTTTTCCCAGGCCATTAGTAGGGAGCTGGACCGGAAGTGGAGCACCTGGGACTCAAACCACCACCTATATGAGATGCGCACATCAGAGGCAGCACAGCTGTACCCTGCTATGCCACAATGCCAAGCAGGGACAGGACAGGGAGATGAGGGTTCCACCTCACTGGCTGAGGCGCCAGGAGGACGCACACGATCTCTGATAGCCTCTGTGAAATCACCTGGAAGCAGAGGTGAGCTTGCGCACTGCTTTCCAAACCCAGCTGTGCGCCCGCAGTCACTAAGCAACACCTTCCATAAAACATGATTTTCCCAGCCCTAACCCTAACCCCAACTAATTAGAATCCCCAAGGGAGTCTGAAGACTGTGTTGTTTTGCATGGGTATGTTTTTAAACCAAAGCTCCTGGAGACATTTCAGCCAGCTTTAAGGAAGCGAGACCCCAACAGTCGTTCAGGCTTCTTCCGGCCCCGAAGCTCTTGGATCCCTTTGATTTACTGTCCCTGTGCCCTGAGTCTATGCCTTCCCCTTTTATATTTGCTTCCGGTGGAGGTTTTTATCCTATAGGAAGCAAGCATCCTCATCCTCAAACAAAACAATCCATTCTACTTTAAAAAGTCATTTCTCATATACCAGTAAACTTGCATTCTAGGTTTAAGAAAGAAAATAAAGTGCAATGCATAGGAGAAAACATGGATCACATAGGACT
This sequence comes from Oryctolagus cuniculus, assembly GCF_964237555.1. Lineage (NCBI taxonomy): Eukaryota > Metazoa > Chordata > Mammalia > Lagomorpha > Leporidae > Oryctolagus > Oryctolagus cuniculus. The sequence goes on from NC_091443.1 coordinate 78,016,408, forward strand.
GAATCTGCAAAGCACTCTTCTCCAACATCTGCTGATTATTTATTCACTCATTCATTATTAACTCAGCTTTTACCATGGGGCGGGCACTATTCCAGGAACTCAGCATATAATAGTTCACAAAACAAAGTCCCTGTCCTTATAAAGAGAACATTTTAGCAGGAAGAGACAGACAATAAACAAGTGAATTTAAAGACAAAACAAGTTCAAGTAGCAGTAAGTGCTAAAAAAAAAAAAAAAAAAAAAAAAAAAAAACAAAAAAAAAAAAACACCAGTACCATGACAATGGATAGAGAATGGCTGGAGACCACTCAGCAGACAGCGGGAAGGGTTCCCCCTGGAGGGGAAGCTCAAAACTAGAAGTGAGTGATGCCAAGGGCCCTCCAGAAAAGTGTGTGGAGAAACAGCACTGAGGAGTTCAGGGTGAGTGCAAAGTTCCTGGGGTAGGAGTGAGTTCCGCACTTCCAGGAACAGAAAGGGAGGAGACGAGGCGGGAGGACAGAGGCTCGGGGATGAGCTGGGTTCAGAGAGGCCAGCAGTGCTGGATCATAGACGCCCTCACAAACCTCCGGTTTGGGCTTACCCGCACCACGCTGGAAGGCAGAAAGATGGGACTGGATTGCTTTTTTGGAAGATTATTGACTTTGGTGGAGAAAGGGCTAGGGTTGGGGCGGGGGGGGGGGGGGGGGGTTGGGGGAGGGAGGCGGGTAAGAACGGAACCAGCAGCACAAACAAGAAGGGATGGTGGCCTTTAACTGACCGCTGGCCCGCGACAGCACTGAGCTGGTTCGGGACGCCTTTACCACTGCTAACAGAATCATGAAATCCTCTGTTCATTTCCTGTGATGTTTCAGAAGGGATCCAGGAGGAGACCTTGGTGGTAGGACAGTGCCACCTAGAAGGCATTTCCTTTGAACAGCAAAGCAACCAAGTTTTGGATGGGCCATGATACAACGGGTTACAAATCAAGAAATCCCAGGAGACTGACACAGCGATTAGGATGCCACTTGGCATGCTCACACCCCGTATCAGAGAGATACAGGGGAAAGTCCTGGCTCTGCTCCTGATCCAGCTTCCTGCTAACGTGCACCCTGGAGGCCGCAGGTGACGGCTCAAATTCTGGGGCCCTGATACCCACATGGCAGGCCTGCATAGAGTGTTCCCAATTCCTGGCTTCAGCCTAGATTTGGGGAGTGAACCAGCAGGCCGAGGTACTCTCCGTGTCTGTCTGTCACTGCCTCTCAAAATAAGTTAAAAACTAAAAACAAAAAAAAAAATTTTTTTTTTCAAAGAAATACTAGCCTGGGGCATTTGAAAAGCCAAAGTAGGGAACCAGCGGACGGACATGTCTTCTGGAATCCTCTCTGCCATCAGTTAGCCATGTGGCCCGGGGCACAGCACTGAACCTGAACGGAAGGGGAGTCTGGGCTCCATGGTTTCCAAAGCACGCATGAGCTCTTAGATTACACAACTCTGTGTGCGTGTAGCAGATGGGGCTTCTTTATCTGGGTGTCAAATTGGCTGCTGACTCAGGGTGAGGCTTTGTCACCGAGTTTCAATCTCCGAGGGCTGCTCTGGGGAGCAGGAAGTGGGTGTGAATGAAGAAACCACCCAGTCTTGCTGTTTCCCGGGCACCTCGGGTGCAGGGGAGTGGGGTCAGCGGGAAATTGGGTAACCGATGGTTCTGGCCAGCAAGGAGAGCTCCCCACACAGAGAGCTCAGGTCCATGGAGGGCCCTGCAGTCACCAGGCCCTGAGGCCTTCTTGGCAGGCTTCTGCCCACGTGGATTCACACAGACCAGCTCCCCGCACGCCCGCCCTTTCGGTACCCACAGTGTCCACTCTAGCCTGCGGCCACATGGACACCCACAAGGCCCTCACTTTGCATGACCCCGGGGGCAGTGCTTCTCAGCCCACACCACCCCTCAGAATCCCTTGTGGAAATTACTGAAAAAAAAAAATATGGAGGGGGCTGGAGCTGCTGCTTAGTAGGTTAAGCCTCCACCTGTGGCACCAGCATCCCATATGGGTGCCGGTTCGAGTCTCAGCTGCTCCTTTTCTGATCTAGCTGCTTGCTAATGGCCTGGGAAAGTAGTGGAAAATGGTCCCAAGTGCTTGGGCCCCTGCACCCACATGGGAGACCTAGAAGAAGCTCCTGGCTCCTGGCTTGGGATGGGCACAGCTGTGGCCATTGTGGCCATTTGGGGAGTGAACCAGCAGATGGAAGACCTCTCTTTTTCTCTGCCTTTGCCTCTCTGTAACTCTCAAAAAATAAATAAATAAATAAATCTTTAAAAAAAATACAAAGGCCTGAAACCACATTCTGCATACAGCAACTTAGAATATGGGCTGAAGGAGAGGCAAGAAAGAGAAGCATGGTGGAGCCAGGCTTCTGTGACAGAGAGAATGTGTCATTCCGGAAAACGCGAGCAGGAGGGCCAAGTGATTTATCTAATCAGGGTTTCTCAGCCTTGAGCAGGGCAACCCCTCCCTGAGAGACCGTCGTGTGCACTGTGAAACTCCGCAGCATCCCTGGCCTCTGCCCACTAAAGGCCACTTGTGACAATCAAAACTGTCCCCAGGGGCAGGCTTCTACTATGGTGGCGAACACAACAGTTGGGACCCCCACATCCCATATTAGAGTACCTGGGTGCTGAGTCCCAGCTTCTACTAACTTCAGCTCCTGCTAATGTCGACCCTGAGAGGTAGCTGGTGATGTCTCACGTGACTGGGGACATGAACTGAGTTTCTGGCTCCTGGCTTCAGCCTCGTCCAGGTCTGGTCCTTGCAGGCATCTGGGGAGTGAGCCAGTGAGTGGGAACTCTCTGTATGTCTCTATATTATATCTTTTAAAGTTTTTTTTTAATAGGCTAAAAGTGTCTCTGGACATTGTTAAATGCCCCTTAGGGGACAAGGGGCAGAAACACCACCAGCTGAGAACCTGGGGTGTGACATCACGCAGATAACTGGGGGAAAGACACGAAAATCCAGACCATTTGATGGCTCTGTGCCTACAGCAGATGGGTGGCAGAGGACTGGCCTCGTCCATAACTGGAGAAGCCGAGCTGAGAAGAGCCAGTAGCGGGTTTGGCCACACGAAGTCTCGGGTATCTGACTCTAGGGAGGCACCTCATCTCTCAATGGTGGAAGATCTCCTCACTGTTTCCCCAGGTCACTCCCCTGCAGCCGTGAGGTTTGTTATGAAAATTAATCACACACAGCCAGAAACAAAGAAATCCTAACCACAGCTACAGGTTGTGTTTTAAAAGTCTGCAGTATCTCAAGGGAACATGTAAGTCACCACTGATTTCAGTATGTCTCATCCTCACCACCCCGCCACCTCCACGGTGGGGGTGGCGGCCAAGACGAAGGGTTCTCCGTTACCTCGTGTAACGGGCTGATGGAGACCTTGTCTTTGCTTGTCAAGATACAAACACAGAGATTAGCATCCAACCATCCCTGGATAGGACCCGACCAGCCACCCACGCGGCAGGCTGAACCACAGCGAATAAGACAGAACAGACTTTCCCGTCTCTTGGCAACCAATTTTATTACGCCCTGGCCTGGCAGCTGGCAAGGCTTCAGATGAATTAATCAACAAGGTTATGAGAAAACAAGATTAGTGGCTCTAAAAGATGACATTCTAGTGGCAGTTAGAAGGAGGTTCATTTTCAAGGCTACTTTGTTACCTGGGTTCAAATAATTTTTAAAAGAAATGAAAGGGTGCTTCAGAAGGATATGTCTCTAACAGGGGAAGTCTTATAAGCCTGCCTCCTTGCACTGGGGCCATCTGTGCATCCTCTCCACTTATTCTACCAGACACGAAGGGGTGAGCAGCTTTGTACAAGAAGGTCACCCGAACTAGCAGGCGTTCAATGAAAGAACACTTGGTCATTGTGGAATGACTCTCCCTAAGTCCACCTTAATCAGAGCACTTTCTAATAAACACTCGAAGGAGCCAAAAAGATTAAGGCCTGAAAAGGAATAAAAATACATCAAACAGCACGTTTCCTGGCATCGCAACAGGGAATGTAGCCACATGGTGGTTCTCAGATAGCTCTTGGGGAAAAGTCAAGAATATCACCTAAGAATGACTTTGGCTGTCATGTGTTGATGTGGTGACTCGAAGGGCAGTGTGATAATGGGGTGATCGTGAGCGAGTGACAACAGAAGCGACAGTCCACAATAACACACAGGCAGGAGACCAACCCCAGGTCCCGGAGTCCCAGCTCTCGCTCTGTCACTAACTGTATGTGACACGGACTAAGAGACTCTCTGGATGTGAATTTCCTTAACTACAAAAGTCTAGAGTAAAATCAAATATTCCATGACTTCCTTCTAGTCCTTTGCACACTCTCTGAGTGTGCAAGTCCTCTACTTTATTAAGATGGATACAAGCACAGTCACCACAGTGAGCCACAGCTCAGTCATTTTGGATATTATCTTGATCAGTGCATTTCCTGTGCATACACATGACCTCTGCCGAGAGCTGCCAGATGCAACACAAGACGCCTAGCTAAGTTTGCAGTTCGGATAAATAATAATAATAATCATAATAATAAACCCTTTGAGTAAAAGTACATACCAGACATTGCATGGGATAGATTTATGATTTATCAGAAATGCAAACTTATTTTTAAGTGACTGGCTACGGCACAAATGGAAGAGTTTCTCAAGAATAACAGATACAGAAGTGAACGTGTACACACTCCTCTCAAGGGAGGCATCGCTAAACAAAATACGGGAGGAAGAAGACCTCGGTCATACAAGACAAAGAATGTGGCCTCGCCTTCGGAGAACTGCACCACCCAACAGCCAGGCAGGCTCCCCCCTCCACACACTTCACCCTGCAGACCGAAAGCTAGTTACAAACCCTTTATCTCTGCCTCCAACTCGGCGCTCATGTCTGCTCCCAAGCTAATCAGCTGAACGGAAACCAGATCATCAACTCAAACTTCCTGACCAAGAAGCAGAGGAAGAAACGTGGCCCAAGCGAGACCTGCATGAGGCGGGATGAGCACGTGAAGCCTACAGCAGGGGAAAGTCCTCTCTTGCAGAGCCCATCTTGTTTTTTAGCAGTGGAGGGATCATTTTGCTTCTTACTGGCTCAGACATTGAACCTGCAAGCCCTGTTTTGTTTCTAGGAGATATCAAATCTCTTAACAATTTATTAGAAAAAAATACATGGGTCTATCCCATCCGTACACGAAAACAAATCTTTCCTATTTCACAGTGAGAATATAGAGAGGACACATTCCAAGATAAGTTTAAACAACAATAGAAGGTCAATTCAATTTACAATTCACATAAAGGGGTCCGCACTGTGGCATAGCTGGTAAAGCCTCCCCCTGCAGTGCCAGTATCCCATACGGGTGCTGGTTTGAGTCCCGGATGCTCCACTTCCCATCCAGCTCTCTGCTGTGGCCTGGGAAAGCAGTGGAAGAAGACCCAACTCCTTGGGCCCCTGCACCCACGTGGGAGACCCAGAAGAAGCCCCTGGCTCCTGGGTTCAGATTAGCCCAGCTCCAGCCGTTGTGGCCATTTGGGGGGTGAACCAGCAGATGGAAGACCTCTCTCTCTCTCTCTGCCTCTGCCTCTCTGTAACTCTGCCTTTCAAATAAATAAATAAATAAAATATTTTAAAAATAAAAGTCATATCAAAAAGTTATTACCATACACCCTAGGCCAAATTAATTCAATCATCACTGGGAATTCTCACAGTTCTTCATTCAGCAGGGAACCCCACTCAACTGTAGCCAATACTGTTCTTTGAGGAGGAGCAGAATAAGGTGGGATATAAAACAAGACACTGGCAGCTATTGACTGAAGGAAATTAAAAGTATGGACCAGCTGTTTCCAGTGATAATAAATGCAGGTTGATCCAATAATTTAAATGTATGTTCAGCAGAAGTCTGGTGAACACTTACTTTGGCATAGTGGGTTAAACTATGTGGCGCCAGCATCCCATAAAGCACTGATTCCAGTCCCAGCTGCTCCACTTCCAATCCAGTGCCCTGCTAATGTACCCAGGAAAGCAGCAGAAGGTGGCCCAAGTGCTTGTGCCCCTGCACCCACGTGGGAGACCCAAATGAAGCTCTGGGCTCCTGGCTTCAGCCTGGCCTAGCCCTAGCCATTGGAGCCACTTGGGGAGTGAACCAGTGGATGGAAGTTCTCTCTCTCTCTCTCTCTCTTTTTCCCTCCTTCCCTCTCTCCCTCTGTAATTCTGACTTTCAAATAAATAAATCTGTACAAGGAAAAAGACTTAAAAATAAGCTGAAGTCATGTTCTGCCTCTAGGACATGACAGTCTTGGCGTGGCAACGAGGCAGATAAGCACAGAAACAGCTGGCAGTCTACAGGAGTTCAATGTCAAAATGAGTCTCAGAGATGGTGATTTCTCCAGGAAGCCAGGCAAAGATGGAGCAGTTATGGCGAAACAAATTTCCATTTTCTTGAATTTCCAAGACACTTGGCTCTTTCCCTAAATCAACACAAGAGGCCAAAACACTGGAAGCAGACACTGAATGGCCCTGCCCGGCTTGCCCAGGTTACAAGCAAAGGAGACCTGCTGCCACCATTGGAAGCATGGAAAAAGCTCCTCCAAAGAGGAGACATGGCGGAGAGAAGAGATGAAGGACATCTTGGTCTGTCTCTGGACATGGCTTCTCTTAGAGAAAAGTGGGAAGCAATGGTGAGAAATACAAAGCAGTCCCTACTGCTCAGTCTTCCATCCCTTGACACTCATTTTTTTTTTTTAGTTCTTTCTAAGTGTCAGAAACCATTCCATGTGCTGTGAAGAACTCATAAAGCATAGACTCTATGAGTGGGAAGCAAATTTGTGTGTGCCTATGTGGGAGAGAAGACAGTACTATAAAAACCCTAAAGAACAAAAAGGCAAGAGAAGGAGGCAGACAGTGATGTGAGGGGTTAGAGATACTATTTTATAGGAGGTGGTCAAAGAAGCCTATCTAATAGATGACTTTTGACCTGAATGACATGAGTGACAGTTGAAGGTAGAGTATTCCAAGCAGAGGAAACAGCAAGTGCAAATGCCCTGAGGTGTGGCTGGGGCACAGTAAGCAAAGGGGAAGATGACAGAAGAGAAAAGATCAGACTATGGGAGGGCACTGTGCCCACAATGAAGACTTTGTTTTCCTTCTGAGATTTAAAAAAAAAAAATTGCAGAGGGACTGGTGTTGTGACACAGAGGGTTAAGGCACCACCTGCAATGCCAGCACTCCACATGGGTACCAGTTGGAGTCTCGGATGCTCCACTTGCGATCCAGCTCCCTGCTAATGAGCCTAGGAAACAGCAGAAGATGGCCCAAAGTACTTGGGCCACTGTCACCCACATGGGAGACCCAAACGGAGGGTTTTTAATTTACTGTTATTTTATCTAAGGTCTACAAATTTCATGTATTTCATATATACAGATTTAGGGACATAGTGATACCTCCCACCCTACTCTACCCCCCACCCCAAACAGAATTTCAGGCTCCTGGCTTCAGCCTGGCCCAGCAGCCATGTGGGGAGTGAACAAGCTGATGGAAGATGTGTCTGTCTCTCCCTCTCTTTCTGTAATTCTGCCTTTCAAATAAACAAAATAAATCTTTTTTAAAAAATTGAAGACTTTTGAGCAGAGATGGCAGACCATGGCTTCTGTGTTGCAAATAGGAGAAGTGAAGGCAGAAACAAAGTAACCCAGGGAACAGCTGATAGGAACTTGGGGGAAGCAGCGGCAGTGCTGACTATTGTTGTTATCCTAGATGTACCTCACGGTAGAATTAGTGGTGCTGGCGAGAAATTCGATATGGAGGAAAGGGGCACCAAGGATGAGGCAGGCTGAGCGTCTGGAGAGTGACGCTGCCCTTCACGGAGCCAGGGAAGGCGAAGGGATCACTGCTTTGGGAGAGGAACACCAAGAGTCTGATGGCTGGAGATGTCAGCCACCTCCAAACCCTACATGTATCCCAAAACCATAGCGGCAGAAACAGAGACACTGACTCGAATTAATTCAAAGGAGTCCAAAGAATCCTGAAAAAAGAAATGCAAAGCTGGACAAAGCTGGACAACGCTGGGGGTCTCACAGGGATTGACTTCAAAACTTTCCACCTCTTCAGCATCCTTTTCCACAAAGCCTGAGAACGAAAGCGTGTTGGATTCTGGATTGTTTCAGACTTTGGAATATCTGCGAATACATCATGAGGTATCTTGGGGATGGGACCCAAGTCTAAACACACATTTCATGCATGGTGCATATACACCCTGTATGTGTGCACATAATCTGAAAGTCGTTTTCTTTTGACAGGCAGAGTGGACAGTGAGAGAGAGACAGAGAGAAAGGTCTTCCTTTGCCGTTGGTTCACCCTCCAATGGCCGCCGCGCTGCGCTGATCCAAAGGCAGGAGCCAGGTGCTTCTCCTGGTCTCCCATGGGGTGCAGGGCCCAAGCACTTGGGCCATCCTCCACTGCACTCCCGGGCCACAGCAGAGGGCTGGACTGGAAGAGGGGCAACCGGGACAGAATCCGTTGCCCCGACCGGGGCTAGAACCCGGTGTGCCGGCGCCGCTAGGCGGAGGATTAGCCTAGTGAGCCACGGCGCCGGCCTTGAAAGTCGTTTTCTATGACATTGTTAGTGTGCCTGTATTCTGACTGCAACCCATCTCATACGTTCCGATGTAGAATATTCCAATAATTAACACAAAATGTACATGGCACAACGTGATTTCTCCATCTCCTCTGCCAAAAAAGAAATCGGAGGGAACCGCCAGGCATAAAGAGAGAACGCACCTGGAAGGCACAACAGCTGTTAGCCCACCACAGCGAGGAAGAGGCCCTGGGGCAGAGACCCAGGGGGCCAGCCAAAGCCTGGAGAGGCAAAGCCACCGTCTCCCCAGATTTCCCTAACTTCAGGCCTGACTTCGCTCATCGGTGACCTACGGGGACAGCGACAAGGCTCTGGCAGTAGTGTGCCCAACCTGTCATCACATCAGCTCCACGGCACAGCCTGGTTGCCAGGCCCGCAGGAAAAGGGGAGAACACCTCCCCTTGTGGCTGTCCCGCAGCCCGGGCTCTCAACAAGGGTGCCAAGGTGCCAAGTGATTAAACCGAAGACTGCAGGAAGGCGCAGAGGACTCGGAGGTCCTGTGCCAGGTCCCCGCCCTTTCTCCTCTCCTGCCAGGGAAGTTGCCTCCGCCCCCCGTGGGCACCCCCGCACCTAGATGGCCGGGCGCAAGACAGCACCTGAGGAGCACCTGGTTCCCACGGGCCGCCCGCCCCGGGGCGGCTGTCATCCTGGGTCAGTGCCGAGCTAGGGCCCGGGAGCCGCAAAGCCCAGAGGCGAGGCGCCGCTGTCCGCAGCCCAGCCCCAGGCAGACCCCTCGGGACGGACGGAACGCGCTCCGCGGCCGCGCCGCAGCTCACCTGCCACCTCCCACAACCGCTGCCCTCACCTGGCTCGGTTCAGCTGTCCAGGTCCTCCGCGGCCCTGCGTCCCTGCGCGCCGCGTCCACCCGCTGGTGCTGGCCTCTCTCTCTCTCTCTTTTTTTTTTTTTTTTTTTTTTTTTTTTGGTGCTTGGCGGGTATTTTCCGTCTGGCCCCACATCACTTCCCGTAAAGGAGAGCGAGGTGGAGGCGGGACCTCGCGCCTCTCCCCCACCTCCCGCCTCCTGCTGTCACCTCCCCGGAGCGGAGAGGGGGACGGCTGGGGGCCCGGGGCCGCAGCGCGCGCCACTCCCTGGCTGGCTGCACCTGCCCGAGGGTCGTCCTGGGTGCACCGAAGTTCCCCCGCGCGCTTCCTCGGTGCCCACACGGGCGTCCGCTGCCCCGTGCTGAACGGCGCGAAACCACAAGGGGTTGTTTTCGTTTTGAGACGCAGGAGTGACTGTGACCGGAGCGCGGCGAGGTATGGGGGTGGTGACCCTCGCCGCATCGCCTCGCTAAAAAGCCATTTCTAGAACCGTTGTCCAGGACATCACAGCAGGGTCTCGGGGAGGGCCACGAGAGGTGCGGAGCGGCTGCAGGTCTGCCCAGCCCGGTTCCTGTGGCCCGGGGGCTCCTGCTGGCGGCGGCCCCTGGCCGGGCTCGGCCCCGTCCATCCCGCCCGTCCGGCTCCTTGCCCCCAAGTCTGAGATGCTTGGAAATAAGCGGGGGCCGGGAGACCCACGTAAAACTCCTGCCAGTAAAAATAATAAAATACTACCTATGATCCTGGGAGGAAGTGGCCAGCGGAGTCTCTGCTCACAGGATCCTGAAAGAGCTGTACATTTCCAAGCGTGTAAGAGGAATTCGAAGAAAATGGAGGGAAAAAAAAGGAAGGCCAAGGAGGGAACAGAACGGAGAAAGAAAAGGAGAGAAGGAACGAAATAAAGCAGGAAGCTACGAAAGAGAAGGAAAGAGAAAGAAACGAGAATGATCCCAGCGCGTCGGGCACCACCTGTCAGGAGCAGTGGGCGAGTCTTTGCTGCCACCCGGCGGCTGCCTGTGCGCGGCGCCCGCTCGCGGCGCTTGCGACCTGGGGCAGGTTCAGAGGCAGCCTCGCTCACCCCGTGGTGGCCGGGAGGTCCGAGCAGAGGCCTAGGGGGCCGCCTCCGCGGGCTGCAAAGCACAGTGCAGTGCGTATGGAACACGCGCCGAGCCTGAGGTCTGCAAGCCCTAGTTCAGCCGCTCCTGCCGTCTGCGCTGTGCGCCCCTCTCCACGGCGAATTCCAGCTGTCCCGGGCCCCTGCGGTAGGATCCCATCACCCTGCAGCGTGCAGCCACTCACAGCGGGCAATACAGCGCAGTGGGCTGCTCCGATGTATTGTGCGACGCGCAAACTCAAGAGACCGGATGAGCCCTACTGCCACCATTTCGCAGTGGCAGTGTCATACAGTCCATTTCCAGGCAGAGGCTGGTGACTTGAAGGACTGCTCCAGTGTGAGAGGAGGGCCAACAGACTGCTGGTGAGGACAGGGAAGGGAAACAAGTCCCAAGTTGCTGACCAGAGAACAGTCCTTGGGAGTCAGGGATCAGCTAAGACCTGGGGAGCAACAGGCAGTCGGAGCCACGGTCTGCTGTGATATAGGGAAAACCCCGCCTTTAGCCCCTCGCACTCCTGCAGCCAGGCAGGGCTAGGACCATGCGCGTACCAGAAGGGATGCCAGAAACCAGACAGTAACGCTATGGCACACTCCTCAGCCGTTCATTCGTTCAGTGAGCCAGGCACCCTGTTAGGTCCTGCAGATGCAACAGTGAACAACATAGATTCGTCCCTGCCCCCGGAACTTAGGAGAGACACCAAAGAGTAAGTAGGCAACTCCACCACGGTGAGATGAAAGCCCTGCACTTCTTAAACAAAGAGATGGCTAACTTAAGAGGGTCAAGTAAGCAAGGGGAGTGAGGGAGGAGAGAACTCCAGGAAAGGGGGCAGGAAGAAGGCCTGAAAACAAAGGCACGGGGCATAGCAGGTTAGGCCGCCACTTGCAGTGGCATGTGGACGCCGGTTCAAGACCTGGCTGCTCCACTTCTGATCCAGCTCTCTGCTATGGCCTGAGAAAGCAGTAGAAGATGGTCCAAGTCCTTGGGCCCCCGCACCCGCGTGGAAGACCTGGAAGAGGTTCCTGGCTCCTGTCATTAGATCGGCACAGCTCCAGCCATTGAGGCTAATTGGGGAATGAATCAGTGAAGATTCTCTCTCTCTCTCTGCCTCTCCTTCTCTCTCTGTGTAACGCTGCCTTTCAAATAAATAAATAAATAAATCTTATTAAAAAAAAGGCATGAGACATAGCAATTGAAAGAAGACAGGCAAGGAAGAAAGCAATCAGAGAAGAAACAACAAATTAGCAGAGGCGGGTTATGAAGAACCCTGGGACAATGGTAATGAACAATAGCTAACCTTAACTGATCATTCTCTGTGAGTCAGCCAATAATAACTGCACACTTTACCTGCCCTATGAGTTCTCAAACTGTCCTATGTTTGTCCCCATTCTACAGATGAGAAAACTGAGTCTGAAAGTAATTAAGCAATCTGGCTTAATAACTGCACACTTTACCTGCCCTATGAGTTCTCAAACTGTCCTATGTTTGTCCCCAATCTACAGATGAGAAAACTGAGTCTGAAAGTAATTAAGCAATCTGGCTACAGTCCTAATTTAGAACTCACATATTTAATGGCTAAAAGACTCACAGTAGGGTTGAGAAGTCAATTCACATGCTGAAATCCAAGTGCGAGATCACAGTGCTATGGTTAAGGCAGTGGTAATAAGGATGGAGCCAAATGGGCAGATTCAGATACAGAGGAGAGTGAATCAGGACTTTATTGCAGGGGGAGAGGGAGACAGTCCCTGAAGAAGCCCTGGACTCCAGATTGGGCAGCGAGGGACCATTAAGCAAGAGCAAGAAAACATAGTTGTAACATCGGGAGGGTGAAGTAAGCCATAATGAAACCATTTAGGACGTTTAGGATGCACCTGCACCAACAGAATATTATCCATGCAAAGTTGTACGACGTGTAGCAGAGTAGGCTGAAGGGAAGCAAAATGGCATGTGCTGGCGCTATTCCCCAAAGTATACCGGCAGAGCTAGTCTACAAAGCGAACGGCAAGAAATAAGGGGCTTGTACACCGGCATAGGCAAAGACTTCTTGGAAAAAGAGCCCAGAAGCACAGGCAATCAAAACCAAAATGGACAAATGGGGTTACACCAAGCTGAGTAGCTTCTGTGCTGCAAAACACTCAGCAAAGAGATAACTGACAAAATGGGAGAAAATATTTGCAAACTATGCAACCAATAAAGGTTTAATATCCAGAATCTGTAAAGAGCTCAAAAAACTCAACAACGACAAAACAAACAATCCAGTTAAGAAATGGGCAATGGGCTTAGACATTTTTCCAGAAAGGTAATTCAAATGGCCAACAGAAAATGAAAAATGAAGAAATGCTCAGCATCACTAGCCATCAGGGAAATGCAAAACAAAACCACAAAGAAGTTTCACCTCACCCCAGTGAGAATGGCTGTCATACAGAAATCAACAAACAACAAATGTGGTGAGGGTGTGGGGAAAAAGACAACCTAATCCACTGTTGGTGAGAATGTAAACTGGTACAGTCACTGTGGAAGACAGAATGGAGATACCTCAGAAATCTGAATATAGACCCAGCCATCCCACTCCTGGGAATTTACCCAAGGGAAATGAAACCAGCATATGAAAGAGTGATCTGTACCCCCGTGTTTATTGCAGGTCAATTCACAATAACTAAGATACAGAATCGACCTAGATGTCCAGCATCTGAAGACTGGATAAATTATGGCATATATACACAATGGAATACTACATAGCAGTAAGGAAAAAAAAAAAAAGGAAAGAAATCCTGTCATTTGCAACAAAATGGATGCAACTGGAAACCATTATATATAGTAAAATAAGCCAATCTCAAAGACAAATACTATTTCTCTCTGATCTGTGGTAACTAATAGAGTACCTAAAAGGTTATCTATAGATGTAAAATTTACACTTCGAGAAGTGATATTTTTTAAGAGATTTATTTATTTATTTGTTTAGAAAGTCAGAGTTAGAGAGAGAGAGAAGGAGAGGCAGAGAGAGAAAGAGAGAGGTCTTCCATCCACTGGTTCACTCCCCAATTGGCTGCAATGGCCAGAGCTGTGCCGATTTGAAGCCAGGAGCAGGAGCTTCCTCCAGGTCTTCCCATGCAGGTGCCAGTGCCCATATGGGATGCCGGCACCTCACGTAGCAGCTTCACCCACTACACCACAGCACTGGCCCCAAGAAGTGATGATTTTGAATAGCCCTTGTCTTGACTATTGAAGAATAGTGCTTTTTTTTTTTTTTTAATCTTCATACTATTTGTCGAACTCTTCACTTAGTGTAGGGTTAATTTATGAGTATAAAGTTAACTGAAAGTAGATCCTTGTGAAAAATAAGAATGGGAATGGGAGAGGGAGGAGGAGGATGGGTGGGAGTGTGTGCTGGGAAGTACCACTAGGTTCCTGAATCTGTATGTATGAAATACATGAAATTTGTATTCCTTAAGTAAAATTTAAAAAACAAAGACAGAATTTAGAGATGGAAATGGAAAATTTAGCATTTAAGGCATGGGCCAAGGAAGTCCAAACAGGAATCCAAGGTAGAAGGAAAACGATGAGAAGGAGTTATTTCAGAATCTAAGCACATGGAGCAGGTCAACACTGTTTGTTATTCCAGCCATTGAACTGGTAACACTATACCTCTTGCTTTGGAATCTGGAGCTCCTATGATACTGCAGGCTACTACTGGAAACATGTGAACCCTAGCTCCAGTATTTCTTATAGGATTGAATTGGAGGCATCAGTCAGAACTCTCAGGTTCCAGCATATAAAAAAAGAGAGGTATGTGTGTATGCATGCATTGTCCAGCTCTGTCTACTATTAAGTACAGAAGCAATTATATCACAGAAACTAAAAACACACTTGACATCTAGATGTAAATACCCCTTCCCAGTTAAAGGAACCAAGGACATGATCTTAAAATCCTAAAGAAGTCAAAAGATTTAGAGCTGGGCTGGCGCTGTGACATAGAGGTTTGAGCCATAATCAGCATCTCATATGGGCACTGCTTCACGTCCCAGATGCTCCACTTCTCATCCAGCCCCATGCTAATGCACCTGAGAAAGCAACGGAAGATGGCCCAAGTGCTTGAGCCCCTGGACCCGAGTAGGATAAGTGGATGAAGCTCTTGATTCCTGGCTTTGGTCTGGCCCAGTTCTGGCTGTTGCAGCCATTTGGAGAGTGAACCAGCAGATGGAAGCTCTCTCTCTTTCTCTCTCTCTCTCTGCTTCTGCACCTCCCTCTTTATAACTCTGCCTTTCATATGAAAATAAATTTAATGTTTAAAAAAAGAATATTGTTGCTAATAAATGAAGTATCCAAGGATAGAACACACAAATGAACACTCAAAAATTAGCTGTAATGCTACACATAAGCTGTGAACAATTAGAAAGGACATCGGGGCCAGTGCTGTGGCATAGCGGGTAAAGACACTGCCTGCAGTGCTGGCACTCCATATAGGGCGGCCGGCCACTCCTCTTCTGATCCAGCTTTCGGCTGTGGCCTGGGAAAGCAGTGGAAGATGGCCCAAGTGCTTGAGCACCTGATCCATGTGGGAGACATGGAAGAAGCTCCTTGCTTCTCGCTTCAGCCTGGCCCAGCTCTGGCCCTTGTGGCCATCTGGCAAGTGAACCAGCAGATGGAAGACCTTTCTCTGTCTCTCCCTCTGTTTGTCTGTAACACTACCTCTCAAATAAATAAATAAATCTTTAAAAAAAAAAAAGATTAAGGTCAAGAACATGAAATAGGGGCCAGCACTGTGGCATAGCAGATAAAGCCACCACCTGCAGTGCCGGCACCCCATATAGGCACCAGTTCGAGTCCCTGCCACTCCACTTCTGATCCAGCCCTCTGCTGTGGCCTGGGAAAGCAGTAGAAGATGGACCAAGTCTTTGGGTCCCTGCACCCATGTGGGAGACCCGGAAGCAGCTCCTGGTTCCTGGCTTTGGATGCGGCCATTGAGGGAGTGAACCAGCAGATGGATGACTTTCTCTCTCTGCCTCTCTGTAACTGCCTTTCAAATAAATAATCTTTAAAAAAATTTAAAAATAAAAATATAAAGGACATCAAGGGGCAGGCACTTGGCACTGTGGTTAGGTTACCACTTGGGATGTCCACATCGATGTCAGAGTGCCTAAGTTCAAGTCCCAGCTCCGTTTTCAATTCCCACTGCTGCGAGTGCATATTCCGGGAGGCAGTACGTGATAGCTCAAATGGTTGAGTTCCTGCTATCCATGTAGGAGGTGCAGATGGAGTTCCCAGTTCTGGGCTTCAGCCCGGCCCAGCCTAGCTGTTACAGGCATTTAGGGAATGAACCAGGAGGTGAAAGATATCTGTCTCTCTCTTTCTCTCTCTCTGCTTTTCAAGTAAGCAAATAAATTTAATTGAAAAATAAATAAAAAGGACATTAAGAAAATAATTACATTTATAATAGCATTAAAAAGAATAAAATATCTAGGAATAAAAACCAAAATGGTTCAGAATTTACATACTGAAAACTCTAACACAATCAAAGGAAATTAAAGAAGGCCTAAATAAATGAAAAAGTTCCACGTTCATGGATTAGAAAACATAATATTATAAAAATGGCACATTCCTCACAGCAATCTACAGATTCAATGCAATCCCCATCAAAATTTCAACATTTTTGCAAAACAGAAAAGTTGATATTGAAATCTATCAAATTGCAAAGGATCCACAAAGTTGAAGATTGTACCCTTCTGATTCCAAAACTTACCACAAAGTTACAGAAATCAAAATAGTGTGGGATTGGCATGAAAGGCATAATGAGTGCAACAGACTTAAGAGTTCAGAAATAAACCCATATTTCTAGCCAAATGATTTCCAACAAGGATGCCACAACTACTCAATGGGAAAACAGTATCTTTAACAAGCAGTGTTGGGAGAACTGGATATCCTCATGCAAAAGAATGAAATTGGACTCTAGGTCACATCATGCATAAAAATTAAAAATGGGTCAAAGACTTAAGAATTAAAGCTCTAAATTAAAAAGAATTAAAGCTCTAAAGCATAAATTTTCATGAACTTGGATTAGACAATGATTTCTTAGACTTGACACAGAAAAGTAAAAGCAACAAAAGAAAAAATAGATTAAACATTATACAATTTAAAAATTTTGTGTATCAAAGGACACTATCAAGAAAGTAAAAATACCACCTACAGAATGTGGGAAAATATTTGCAAATCAAACAACTGATAAGACTATGGTATCAAAACATATGTCAAGGGGCTTGCGCTGTGTCGCAGAGGGTTAACGCCCTGGTCTGAAGCACTGGCATCCCATATGGGCGCCAGGTTCTAGTCCTGGCTGCTCCACTTCTGATCCAGCTCTCTGCTGTGGCCTGGGAAAGCAGAAGATGGCCCAAGTGCTTGGGCCCCTGCACCCACGTGGGAGACCCTGAAGAAGCTTCTGGCTCCTGGCTTCGGATCAGTGCAGCTCCATCTGTTGCGGCCAATTGGGGAGTGAACCAGCGGATGGAAGACCTTTCTCTCTGTCTCTCCCTCCCTCTGCCTGTAACTCCACCTCTCAAATAAATAAACAAAATCTGAAAAGAGAAATTGGATAATGGGGCAGACACTTGGCTTTTTAGAGCCACCCCCTAGGGACACCTGCCCATGTTCTCAAGTCTCAAAGTCACTCATAAGTACACCCTCAGAAACAACAGCGATGAGTCAAGTGCTTGGGCCCTGCCACTAAAGGGGAGCCCAGATTGAGTTCCCAGCTCTTAGCTTCAGCCTGGCCCAACCCTGGGTGTTGCCGGCATTTGAGAAGTGAACCAAAGGGTCAGAGCTCGCTTGTGCTTGCTCTCTCTCTGCCTTCCAAATTACAAAAAAAGAAAAAGAAAAAGAAAAAGAAAAAGAAAAAGAAAAAGAAAAAGAAAAAAGAAAAAGAAAGAAGGAGGGAGGGAGGGAGGGAGGGAGAGAGGGAGGGAGGGAGGGAGGGAGGGAGGGAGGGAGGGAGGGAAGAGAAGAAAGAAAGAAAGAAAGAAAGAAAGAAAGAAAGAAAGAAAGAAAGAAAGAAAGAAGGGGAGGGAGGGAGGGAGGGAGGGAGGGAGGGAGGGAGGGAGGGAGGGAGGGAGGGAAAGAAGAAAGAAAGAAAGAAAGAAAAGAAAGAAAAGAAAGAAAGAAAGAAAGAAAGAAAGAAAGAAAGAAAGAAAGAAAGAAAGAAGGGAGGGAGGGAGGGAGGGAGGGAGGGAGGGAGGGAGGGAAGAAAGAAAGAAAGAAGAAAGAAAGAAAGAAAGAAAGAAAGAAAGAAAGAAAGAAAGAAAAGAAAAGGGAAAAAGATACTCGGGGGGGGGGGGGGGAAAAGAAAGAAGGGAGGGAGGGAGG